>NC_045980.1:25958638-26688638 GCF_010909765.2 Amblyraja radiata | reverse complement strand
ATGATTCTTTGGCAGAAAGGTGGACACAAAATGCTGGAGTAACTCAGCGGTTCAGGCAGCATCTCTGGAAAAAATGGATGGGTGACTTTTCAGGTCGGGACTCTTCTTCAGGCTGATTGTAGGTGGGGGGAAGGGGGTGAGATCTGGAAGCAAGAACCAGGGCAAATCAGGGATGGCAACAGATGACCTCAGGCAGGGAGGTTCCCCCAATGGCTGATTGTAAGCTAGGGATATTGTGATCCCAAGAGTGATACATCATTGTGAACTGTGGTACTGATTAATGCATGTCAGTAGAGGAATGGTGGCAACGGGGAAGGGAGGGGTGAGCGGAAGGGACCGTTTGTCAAAGTAGCCTAAAGTGAGAGAATTCAACATTCATACCGCTGGGTTGTTATGCTGCTCAAGCAAAATATGAGGTGCTATTCCTCCAATTTGCCTGGGTCCTCACTCTAGCAATGGAGGAGGCTCAGGACGGAAAACTCACAATGGGAACAGGAAGCGGTTAAAATGGTTATTAACTGGAATATCCAGTTGGCCTTGGTGTTCAGCGAAATGGTACCCGAAACTTTGCTTGGTTTGCCGATGAACAGAAGATTCTAATGGCAGTCCTTGAAACAAGGTTTTACACATACGACACCCACCGTGAGAAGTTTGAATGATGCTAGGTACAAACACAAGCATGTCTTGAATTTTTTGGTCTTCAATTACCCCCTAAAGTACCAAACTCTCATGATCACACATTCTGTGGACCCTGATTTCACACACAACATAAACAGTGCTTTACAACTGAAAGAAGATCTGTTGATTGTGGGAATCAATCATTTCAAGTTTTCATTTTATTACAATATTTTCAATAAGACTAAAAAAAAATTCATAGATTGGAGTAGAATATCTTTTTTTTTTTAATTAAGCATGACCCAATTTATGATAAACTGATGCACTCTCGCCTAATCATCTTTATGTAGTAAGGGTTTCCAAGTTCCACCTTCTAGCTGTTGTGTAATTTGCTTTTATCGCTAGAACACTTGATAGGTGGCTAGTGAGGAAATCAGATAACCATTTGTGGCTTCAAGGAATTTTATACAGATAAACATGAGTTTCCTTAGCTTTCCCGGGTTTCTTGGATGAAATGCCCTGTCAAAGAATGCTGGCAGAGAAAACAATTGCAACCCAACATTGCTTGAACAGCTTGAGTAAATAATGCTGGCTGCACCTTCAGGTTCAATGAATTAGAATTTGAATATAATAAATTTTGTCAATGGATGGTTTATCTCAGGCATCTTACACTCGAATGGCTAATTGGAAGTCTACTGCTTAATACTTCTTTTCTGAGTAGCATCTGCTTTATAACAGAAGCATGGAAAAAAAGGTGACATTGTTTAACTGCTCTACAGAGCATATGATGCCCATATACAACGTACCGGTTTAGCACACAATATTTCATATATGAGCAAAGTAAGGAAGTGCTGGCAATTCTAGCTCAAGTTACATTTAAGATACTGCAGTTGGTATAATTAGAAGTCCTGGGGAAACAACTCTTGCCATTTATCTTATAAAATCCCAAAGAATAATAAGATTGAATTTGATTGATGGTTTCTTCTTAAAATGAGGCATTTTGTAGTTGTAAAGGGGTCTGCATGTGGAGAGTAGCACTGGACACAAATATAAAAGGTGGATTGGCATACCAAGGTCACAAGACAGAGTTAAGAATGAAAACAAAAATCAGGGTTCAAAAGGCAAAATATTCAGAACACATTTTAGATGTGTTAGATAAATGCAGGCGTTTCACCACAAACACATTCTGCAGGGATTTCTAGATTAAAAACACAGAATATTATACCACAAAAGACTGTCAATCAATCGCTAGCTGACAGCATCAAACATCTCCGATGCTGTCTCTATTGAGTTTGCAATTTCTCTTTGTAACCCAGCAGGTTTCCTCCAGGCGCTGCGGTTTTCTCCCGCATCCAAAAGATGTGCGGGTTGTGAGGCCAATGTAAATTGACCCTAGTGGGAAGTTAAATGGTAACATTTGGGAAAAGTTAATGGGAAGGTGGGGAAATAAAATGTTCGATGGTCAGCACAGACAATCATTGGCCTATGAGTCTACTTCTGTGCGCATGGCACAACGTCTACAATTAGATCCCCCTATTACAATTAGCCTAAAGAAGATTCCCTACCCAAAACATTGACTATCCATGTTCTCCAGAGATGCTGCTTGACCCGCTGAATTACTGCAAAACGTTGTACTTTATTTGTAAATCAGCATCAACAGTTCTTTGTGTCTCCATTTAACCATCCATTTTGTTTCTCAAGTTTGCCCTGACAATTTCACTAATTTGTAAACTACCAACCCCAGTTCTCATGTATGTACTCCTCAAAGTAGCATCATTTAAATTATGTTGATCTCCATGTTTTTACTCCCAGACGGAATAGGGACAGTGGAAAGGCCAAGGGAAGCAATGATGGAGGTGTATTGGATGTCAATGCATACTACAGCGTTGGTCAAAATCAAACAATTGTTTGTATCTCTCTTAATCTCTATATTCTTTGAAGTGATCTGCTTCTCCACGTCTGTCTTTATCACAGTACAGTCAGCACGTGGTCTGCTGCCAGATGCACAATTCTGCACCATTCTGAGCAAGAACATTCTTGGTTCCTTTCTAGTGTATTTTCTTTTGCAAATGAATGTTATGCTTCTTACACCAGATTTCCTCTAAATCCCTCAGCTTTTATTGAGTTTTCCTCTGGCCATCATCATCATCATCAGATAGAACTTTAATGTAATTTGCTCCCTGAAAATGTTTGCTCAGTTGTATCTGTAATTTTCTCTTTGACCATTCCATCATTGACAAAATCTTTACATGTGGCCCTGCCAACATCCAGGTTAAGTTTCTCTCTTTCATACATAAAATTGTCGACCAGGTCAACCCACTCCATCTATGTTAGACGATTAATAACTCCTCAGTTTTGTTTTAGCAACTATTACCTGTATAGTTTACCCGTGAATTCCTTTCATGTTGTTTGACTGAAAACTTTAAATTTCAATCATGAATTCTGCATCAACATCCGTAGTCTGTCTCAAATATGGGCTCTTATCTGGGAATATGAAGGAGGGGAAAATCGCTCTTTGAAATTGGACACAATACTTTGGTGTTGTCGTGAGCAATGAATACAAAAAAAGAATACAAGCAACAAGTATCCAGAAAAATTGAAAGAGTAACCATGTTCTATGAATCTACAAAGTTTATACTACAGCAGATTTACATTAAAAGAATTGATTGGCCTGAAGAATAATCTACTTGTTTTCCAAAAGGAGTCGGACAGACCGTTCCAATTTGGACTTTGCAAAGAAACTTGGATATGAGCAAAGTTTAAAAAAAAAATCAAATGGCATGTATTCAAAGCAGAAATTCACCATTGCTGTTAACCAGCACAGATGTAAATAATTCTTATTGGGTGCAGCAGCTTTTCCAGTCGCTGTATACTGATGATGGATATAGTTAAACAGCCTGCAGGCCCATCATAACCATACTTGTCCCAAATTCCATGTAAATCACATAATTCAGTATAAGACAGAGTTAATCAAGTGGAGGTCAAGTACTTGGTGTAATATTACTCTGTCCTAAACTCCATTCCCACCTCCTAACAAAGCAACTCCGCATTTCTCACTTGATTACTGATGTTTAGCTGATTTAATTCAATAAAATGCATGTCCTGGTAGAAGAGAAATAAAAGGTCACTGAGTACAAAGAGAGCCAGCAAAGCCTCTGTAAATAATGAACCAATGAATTCCAAAGAGTTGGATATGTTATTTAATTGATTATTCACAGACAGAAGACATAAAACTATGTAATAGTCAATATTTTGTAAAGAATAAAGATAATGGTTTATCTTTCTTCTCTTGATTTCTGCACATTTATCTGTTGAAATTAATCCACTCACCTCAGCTTCCTTCTGCAGCAGCATCTTGTCTTTGTCAACTGTTTCATCTTCCACATTCCTGTGAGCAAAAAGAGATAATGATAACTTGGAAAACTCAAATAGCATGGCCTTCCATATAGAGCTAGACAGTAGACTCCAATACCAACCTTCTCCACAGGATGGTACGCAAATTGTGTAGTATTTCAGCACCTGGAAATTACCTAAACCTAATGCTTACAGAAGTGCAACTGCAACCACCTCCCCCACCACGAGCTAGCAAGATTGACTAGCTTAGAGTGGGGGAAATAGGAGAGTCAAGATGACACTTTGCACATCATAACAGCAGCAGGAATTATTACTACATTCTAGCTTAGTTTGGCGAGGAAAATAATTTTAGCAGAGCTCAGGGCATTAAAAATGGAATCGAGGGCGTGGCTGTGCAGAAGTGGTGATTTGAACGAGTGCAGAAATAATAAATAGTTAATAGTTTTTATAACTGCAACAGGAGATGGAATTTAATTGAAGGATATGAATGAGAGATCAAGTGCAATAAATAATGACCTCTGTATACACCAAGTCCAAGTAAATCTGACCATCCTGGAAATCAATTCAAAACACTTTTCTATCTCAATATTTTTCCAACTTGGCTCAGTATATTTGAAGCAATTTATTGTCATACATTATGTGTTCCAATTTGACCCAAAGAATGTTTTGACATTTCAACTTGCTAAGTAGAACAATAGTAAGGTCCAGGGGCAGACACTGACAGCTGCAGGACTACTGAACAGCTTCTTACACAATCCTTCAGCAAAGCCAAAAGGTGACTCAACACATTCTCTCCTTGGGTGGATGTTATATCCTCACTCTTGCTTTTACTCTCTCAACACACCCAGTGAGCTGGTCTTCCCTTCAATGATTTACTGCACAATTATTCACCAAGGTTTAATGTTCGAGTATTGTAACAAAGGAACACCATTTTGTGAGATTTGCTCAAAGTTCTGGAGTAAGATAACAGCCAATTTACACGAATTACTCACAATCATCTGCACTGCAAAAATTTCTGCCGGCATCTTATTCTAGATAAGTATAATGCGAATTTTATTAGTCATATTTATGAATCCAACTAAGCGGTTAAAGAAAATAATTTTGTCAGTATTAATCGAAATGCTTCCAATCAAAAATTGGAAAAGAAAGAAAACGGGATGTATTTTGAGGTGAAGACAAAGTAAATTAATCAACATTGATACAACCATAGCTTAAAGAAAATTATTTAGAGTGAAAAACTATGGTGAGTGACATTCAACAGAAGTCTTTGCTTGGCCCTTTGGTATACTTCCATACACAGTTACTTTGAACAAAGTAAGCCATTTCAGTACCATAATGGAGTATGACAAATTTAAAAAACTCTAAGCAAACATATAGGCTAACAGAATGATAGATCAATTTTTGTCAATATGAAAACTTACCATTTCTAAGACAACTATGTCTAAAATTGTAAGACTGATATATGTTCGGAAAGTCTGGATTTTATGAAATGCAAACAAGTTACTTGCACCTGTTGGCTTTAGGACATAACATCAAACAATCACAGGAAGAATTCAAGGGAGATCCAAAAAATGTAGAGTGATTGGAATGTGAAAACAAGCCCAGAATTCTTTTGAAAAGGTCTAAATAATTGGAGGATGTGAGAAGAAACATGAATGCGTTTAGCAGCTTTTTTTCTGTATGGTAACATTTATAGATTCAATACAACTAACCGAGAACTATTAAGCAAAAACACATTTTATGGAATATATTTCCCCAATGTTCATCTCTCAAAAGCTAAACTGCCACTACCTCAATACAGTTCAAATAATATTGATCAAATGATAATATGCATTAAGAACAGAAAATTGCTCAGAATCAGATCAGGGATCATTATGGAGAATGCATCAAACCGAGGACCTTTGATCTGAACATATCTAATGAAAGGTCATTGAGCTGAATGTTACTGCTATAACTTGCTCTAAAGATGTTGCCTAACCAGCTGTCTGTATTCTAGCATTTTGTGCTTTAATTTCACATATACATCTCATGTAATATTTTATTTTAATAGCAATGCACAAGAACTCACAGTTGCAAACATGCACAACAAATCAAAGTCTCATGTAGCCTAACGATCTATAAACTTTCTTTTATTTTCTACAGCAAATTATTGAAACATTATAATCAATAATTTATTTAATTTCTAAAACTTAGAGAGACATAGAATGTGGAAATAAGCCCTTCGGCCCAACTTGCCCACACTGACCAACACGTCCAATCTACAGTAGTCCCACCTGCCATTGTTTGGACCATATCCCTCCAATTCCGTCCTATCCATGTACCTGTATAATTGTTTCTTAAATGTTGCGTTTGTCCCTGCCTCAACCACCTCCTCTGGCAGCTCGTTCCATATATCCACCAGCTTGTGTGAAAAACTTACTCCTCAAACTCCCATTAAATCTTTCTCCCTTCACCATAAACCTATGGTTCTTGATTCCTCTACTATGGGCAAGGACTCTGTGCATCTACCCGATCAATTCCTTTTATACACTTCTATAAGATCACCCCTCATCCTCCTATGCTCCAAGGAATAGAGTCCCAGACTGCTCAACCTCTCCCTATAGCTCAGTCCCTCGAGTCCTGGCAAAATCCTCGTAAATCAACTTCCGTACACTAAAATTGTGATAAAGAAACTGCAAGCTATGTACAAATACCATTCTTATGCAAGTATCTTACCAATAATAATATTTATTGAAAAATCTTTTGATTAATGTAAAATCTATATAATATTAACTTACTCCTTACTCCGCAGTGAATATTATTTCCTTTTCTCCACCCTGTAAATTAATTTTGTCCTTTCACTTTCAATTAGATTCCACACATTTATAATATCAGGGAATTCAAAATATGATCTAGGCCTTGTACAGCCTAAGTGTCATTATCTACTCTTTGTATTGCAGCTACCTTCATCAGAATAACAACATCCTATTCACTTTAAGATTACTGAAACTACCTTTCAGCTGGTGGCTGAATATTTTGTGATTTATGCAAGTGGAAACCAAAATACTTTTGTTCTCCCGTAAATCCAGATTCTTGCCCTAAAGAAGCAAAACATAAACATTTGGTGGTGTCCTTAATTTTTTCCACTCATGTGTTTGCTCCTCAGATACTCAAAATAGTTTTGGCCACTCTTTTACAAACCATTGAATGACATGATGCAAGAAATTCCTACAGGAGGCAGTAGAAATTCCTACAGTTCTCCACTTCCTCACCCAATAAGTCATATTTGCAGCCGGCACAGTTAGGAAATTTAAACATTGGTCAAGTCGAGGAAACAAGTATTTTTTTGTTACTTCTTATGCCAAAAGCTGCAGAAGCCAGTGCAGCACAATCCATTGTTCTAGTTGAGATTAATTAATTCAACACAGATGTAGGATAAAAGCTGTGATTTCAATGACTCAGCATACTTCCTCTCAAGTAGCCTAATAAACCTTAAAGACTGCGATCTTTGAATTTAAATTGCTAACACATTAAGAACAATTTTAAATTCACACCAGATGATCTAAAAGTGAGCATTTAGTAATAGCTTTCCTGCAGAACCCAAAAGTATACAAGGCACAGAGAAGAAAACATTAACCAACCTGCCAACACGCTTCAGCCGCTCTGAACGGAAATTTTCGTAGTGTAGATCTTGAGTGACTTCCTGCAGATCCTGCATGTGTGTTCTAGAAAACAGGAAGGATTTTAATATGAAATATCAGTCAGCCAGTGTCTTTTCCTGTTTCTATGCTTCTTAGCGATTTTCAACCACCTTTCCCAAGCTTCTTAAGGTTACCCAACTGAGGATAGCCTAACGGCCACACTTTCAGTCTTTCCAAGAATGAGTCATTACCAGTCACAAATAACACTGGCCACTCTTCTCCTCTTCTCCAGCTTAGATATAATGATAAAAAACGAAAATGCTGGAAATTTACAGCAGGTCAAGCAGCACTATCGGTAGATAAACTGTCAACATTTCAGGTTGATGACCTTTCATAAAGAAAGCTGACTATTTCTTGCAGTTTATGGTCTTGTTACGGATCTCTGGTATCTGCATTTTCTGGCTTTTTGATTAGAAATTAATAAGGCCAAGAAATGCCGCATGGCCATTTCTTCTGCTGCATGCCAAACAAATCAGTGGAAACTGATCACATAAATGATCGCCACATAAATGATGAATGATTGTTCTATCTGGGACATATGACAATAAACCACTTTTGAATTCCCTGCACCATCATCACGGGATCAATTGAAGCTACATATGCATTGTTTATTCAAAGTTAAAATACTACTCCGGGATATAGAGGAACAGATTTGTATACAGATTACCAAAAGATGTCAAAGCAATAGGGTTGTCTTTGTGGATGACTTTACCTTACCCAATATTGACTGGGACTAACTCAGTGCCAAAGACTTAGAAGGGGCAGAATTTGAGAGTTGCATCCAAGAGGATTTCTTGAAACCAGGGAAACGGGCCTTTCAGCCTAACAAGAGTCCTCTCCAACCATTGCACACCCATGAAAATCCTACTTTATATTCCTTGCAGTTTTGTTTATTCCTCTCAGATTTTACCACTCACATGCACACCACACCAGGAGTAATTTGCAGTGGCCAATGAACTTACCAACAGCCACCGGAAGACAAAACTGAATCAGGGTTACTGGATCTATCCGATAATAGTACCCCACCCACCTTGCCTCACTGTGCCACCTCATGGCTGTCTGCCCAGTCTTGAACAACTCTTCTGTACTAGTTTCCCCCTAGCCTTGCATTCCAGACCTTTCAAAAATGTGTCTACCTCCTTTTCAAGTCCCTCCAGTGATCTCGCCTTTGCAAGCCTCTGGGGTGGAGAGTTGCAGAGATTCATCAGGCTGTCAGAAGAAATTGCTGCACACCTCTGTTTTAAACGCCTACTCCCAAAACTTGTAACCGTGTCTTCTTATGCAAAACTCTCCCACTAGTGGAAAGAGCAAAGTAGTGCAAGCACAGCTGCTGAGAAAGTAAAGGAACCGCAGGATTCCATGCTGCAAGCATGATCAGATGGAAAACTACAAACACAGCTCACAACAACCAAAACTACAGCACTTACATGAATCGCCCTCCTAAATATTTCAGATTGTTAATCTGGCCCTTCATGACAGCAAATTATGCACTACTGACCTACAGTCATGTACAAATTGGTGACCGTCATCTTGTTGGCCACTAGAGGACCTACTATTCCAACAATTTAATGAAAACCTGGAGATTGAATACTGACCCTTGTAGCAATTTCAAAAGTTTGCTAACAAACAGAACTTCAGTTTCCTGAGGGAAGCCAAGCTTTGGTTTAATGTTTTGAATTGGAGGTAGGAGGCCTTTGTAAGAATGGTGAACTTCGTCCAAATGAGAGGCATCTACATTTAGGCAAAGAGAGTACATGAAATGGAGCTGGCAGGAAATGTAGAGGAAAATCCCATTACTCTACAGATATATTAAAAGGCTGGCTAGGATGACAATTAAAGATCAACATGGTCATAGAAACACAAGGAATGGGGGAAATATGAAATGAATACTTCTTATCTATTTTTAGTTTTAGAGATACAGCACGGAAACAGGCCCTTCAGCCCACCGAGTCCGTACCGACCAACCGTCCCCGCACACTAACACTATCCAACACACACTAGGAATAATATAACATTTTTATACCAAGCCAATTAACCTACAAACCTGTACTTTTTTTAAAAAACTGAGGAGTGGATCGTGGGAGCCAAGCAATAGGAATTGTGATGGAATAGATCATATACAAATTACTAAAAAAAAATTTATTGTCAGTTTTAAAGCACATTAAGGTGGATAAATCCCGAGGGTCTGACCAAGTACATGTTTGCCTTCATTGAGAAGGGTCTCGAGCACAAAAGTTGGCACATCATGATACAGCCTTACAAGTCGTCGGTGAGACCACATTTGGAGTACTGTGTGTAAGGGTATAATTGGAAATGGTGCAGAAGAGATTCACCAGAATGTTACCTGGGCTTGTTGGTTTGAGTTATAGGATGAGGTTGGATGGACCTGAACTTTTTTCTTTAGAGCGTAAGAGGCTGAGGTGTATAAGATCAAGAGCGACACGTGCAAAGCAAATCTTCACAATCTCTATCCAGGGTAGTGGATTCGAAAACTAGAGGGCATAGGATTAAGATCAAATGGGAGATATTTTATAGGGACCTTGAGATTAACTTTTTCACTTAGAGAGTAGTTTGTATCTTGAATGACCTGCCAGAGGAAGTTATTGAAACAGATACAATTATGAAATTTAAAGTACATTTGGACAGATATATGGATGAGAAGGGCTTATGCATCTAGCCCAGTATGTCAACTTAATCAGCATGGACAAAATGTGCTGATTGGCTCGTTTCTGTGCCGTATAGCTCTTAGCCTCCAAGAGTAAAATAAGATTCCTGGAACCAAGCACCTCCACACAGATTCAAAGGCAGCCACTGATTTTAGTGCCAGCCTCCTTATTGACAGAACTGTCAAATTATCCATGCATGCCTTGTTGTCCACTCTGAAGAAATTACTTCAAAGCAAGATGTGTCGCTGTGATTGGCTCCAAACGACTGTGCAGTGCATTCCTGAAACTGGAACCCACTAGACAAGTGGGGTGTGATAGTGAAGCAAACACTACTCCACTGCATCTACTAGTAACACAGTGCATCAGTCCACCAATTAACCATGCATTAGAAAATTGAGAGTTTTCAAATCACCCTAAGTGGAAAACCTACAACAATATTGATCTTTAATACAAAATGCCAAACATAGTTCAACAATTTACAATTAAAATAAGTTCTCAATACACGTGTCTTTATCAACAATGGTAAAGGAAGTTGGAAGCATTGCCTTCATTTTCCTTGTCCATTGTCTCTTTGCCGCTTTCCTTTCTAGCTCCTACTCAGTATCCGATGGTTGCATTCTTCTATTTTGATGGAAAGCTTTTTCTAAGCTATTTTTACCATAGGTAAAATTAAAACTAAATTCAATATTATTTTTATGTAATATCTCCATATATCTTTGCAGAAGGACACTGGACAACAGCCAGGATCATGTGTTTTCCAATATCTGTGCAAAGGAGGCAGTGATCAATTAACTTGCTCAATCACTGACCTGGCAAAAAATGATGTTTGGCACAGTAACACAGCGGGTCATTGTGTCGTAGCGCCAGAGAACCAGGTTTTATTCCTGCCTGTGTGGACTTTATACATTCTCCCAGTGACCACATGGATTTTCCCTGGGTGCTCTGGTTTCCTCCCTCATCCCAAATACACGGGTGCTTAATTGGCCATTGTGAATTGTCTCCAGTGTGTAATGCACTGAATTTTGGAAGAATTATACAAAAAAAGGGAATAACATATGATTGGTGTAAGTGGATGGCTAATGGTGTTCGATAGGTTAAAAGGTTTGCATTGGTACTGTATCACTCAATGCCTCAATAGAACAGGGATCTTTGGGTCTGATGAGTCTGCTATTCACTGGAATAGCTTAGTTGATATTGTATAATCAGAAAAGTCCACAGAAAACAATACAAATATCAAATGATAGAAGACTACAATTCCTGATAAAAAATATAGATGCAACATTCCAGTTTTTCGCATTTATACTGTAGTGCCATAACCATAACTTGATACTTAGTTTCCCCCGATAGAAAATGGGTATAGTGTACAAGGTTACAATGAATGACAGTTTATCCCAGAATATAAGAGTAAAGCTCATGCCATTAATCTTCAACCTTGAAAAGCACTGCTTGGTAATTTTCTACTGTTTAAACATTTATAGCTTCCACCATGGGTCTGGTGGAAAAACTATTAATTAACAATGTTTCTTACGTAATATGAAATCATACAAAGAAACAATCTTTAATTATTAATGTTGCCATTAGCATTTAATAACTAAGATAATTCTACTTTAATAAAGTATGAACAGGAGACAAACTGAAGATTCATCTTTTGCTGAAATCCATTAAAAAAAAACATATAGGACAAATAATTATAGATTTACTAATTTGTAGTTCCTTTTTAGTTGCCATATCTGGGCCACTGGTTTAGCTAACCAAGGCAATCATATCTGATGTGATCAACCCTATTTTTATCATTGATCATGAAGATCATAGTTTTGATTTGACTTGTTAACAGCAGAGCTTAGCTGAACAACTGAAGCTTAAATATAAAATTTTGCTGATGAATTGTAGCTGGGTCATAAAGCTTTAGCTGCATAAAACATTATTGCAATAGCAGTGAGGTCATTCGCTTAAATGAGTTTTTACAACTGCAAGACTAAAGGTAAAAATAAGGCAAAATATTTTAATGTTGTTGTATTATTTGGTGTTTTGAGTACTTTTGTAATTTCTCAATAGTTAAATAAATTAAAGGAGACATTCATAAACTTCAAGTGGCCCCCGTAGCATTGTCAGACAGTAAGACAGGGGTTGTGGTGGTTTTGCTCTCAGGTCAAGACTTTTTCCAGAAATATTCTATTGATGGGGCTTTTCTGGCCGATCCACGAGGCCCGTATAAATTGTATCCGACACTGACATCATACAGCTCCAGAATATTTCAGCCCATAAGATAAGCTTCCCAAATGCTGCCACAGTCATAATTTTGTCACATGGCAGACAACAGGACCCAATCAGCAAAATCCAGATCAATATTTATTCTGCTTGTACTATTACTTCAGGCACACCCTTCCATGCCTGAGCAAATTTATGCATCCTAACCCATTTCTTTTTCTCCAGTTTCTTTTGTTGATCTTGTCTTGACTATCATTTTGCTGAACATCATACCTGTTCAATGACTTGAATATCCTTCTCAAAGCACAACTATATACAACTTTCCAATTGCAAAATGACCAGCTGGAATATGTTAAACATTTATAATATGGTACCCCATGTTTAAAGATGCAGGGTCAACTTATGTTCTCACAGAAAGACCAAGGCAAATGGGGAGAAAATAAGGGAGGTTTGATATGTGTTCAACATTGAGTGATTTTGATGGATGAAATAGCTCAGAAACTGCTCAATGCCTTTCCTTTTTTTAATAAAATAATCCTTGCACACCATGGACTGCACACCACTTAATAGCCTGCACACCACTTAACTCAGGCTATTAGTTAACTGACTGATTTGTACCTAGGAGTCCGCTTGGTTATCTACTCTTTGTCTCACTCCCCAAACCTCCATCTCTCACCCAGGGAAGCAGCCCATAAACTTCTAATGCTCATGCAATGAAAGGAGAATTATGGATAGATTGTTCAAGGCAATGATGGAAAAAAAATAGTTGAGATCAACAGGCAGAGATGGGGTCAGTTTACAGTAAAGGCCAGTATGTTTCACAAGATGGGAAGATGGATTGCCAAAAGGTTGGTGGAAAAACAGCTTGGAGAACAAGGTGTAAACCGCTCGGACAAAATTAGCATGAAGAAAGGATGTGACTGGGGAATAGGATCATTTGAGGACCACGGGTTGTCACCAAAGTTTGGTTGTTGACCCACGACATCAATATGGCTGATGAACAGTTTGAGGTAAAGACAGAAGGGCAGATATACTTAAGATTATTGTTGGCAGAGAAAAAAAAAGAAGAGAAAAAAAAACAGGATTTTCTTTGCATTTTGATATTCTGGAGCATCGAGGAATTTTGGCAAAGAACAATCAGGTGAAACTTGGAAGTAGTCATGCCAGGTTTGGCAATTAAATTGTCAGCCATAACAGGAATGCAGTTCAAAGAGAGCATTGAATATCGATGCAACTTTTACAGTACTTTATCATCTATAGTTCAGAAATTCAATGTCCAGTCTATACACAATACAAAATTAAGGGACAGAATGAGACTAATACATCATGATTCTCATAAGCATTATTGAGAACACAGCTAACAGTCATGCTGGAAAGAAAACAAGACCTACATTACGAATTTGGCACAGTACAATGGTTTTAAAATACGGCTGGAAGACACAAAGTATGCAGCTTTCGCAAAATAGAAGAGAATCATTAAAGAAGAATTTCATCCAAAGGTTTGGAATTAATGCAAAGGACTTTTAGTTGGATACTTTTAAAAAAGATAAACGGTGTTATGTTTTGATCATGTGCGTGAAAAATAGAATACGAGTGAGACAAAAAAAAGGGAATATAACCTCTCTTTTTAAACATATTGAATTGTTTAACAAACATCAAGAAGGTCAAAACATTTTGGCTCAAGATCAATAAGCGAATACGTGTAATACAGGAACATCTGAAGATGTGGGAAAACACGTGGGAGTGAGATACTTGAAAAGGTTTGGCATAGCGACTAAAGTGATGAATGCAAGTAGTCAAGGGAGCCTTACAAAACAACTCTTTATGAATCACATGGATATAGAACTTCACTCAGACAACAAAAAGTAAATAGAGAACAGCAATTATGGAAAAACATTTAACAATGTGACTGAACTAGCCTTCTTAAATAATCTTAGAAGCTACTCATGCCTTCTGCCTTCATTGTGTAATTTCTTTTCTCCCAATTTTTAACACCTGCTTTCTTTTAACTGATTTGGTCTAAGATGCTTTGCATGTCAGTTTGAACAGTGAATAAAACTTGGTCAAAGGGAGTAGCTTTGAAAAAAGAGTGATAGAGGTGCTCTGGTCGGGTTAATAGGGAGAGAATTACTGAGTATACATCTCACTAATGTAAAGACATGATTTAGAAGAGGCCAAAACCAGAGAAACAGATACTATATTGCCCTATAGCCCAATGAGAGTACAAGCTGAGCATCAGCACCCATCTACATTATTGCTAGATCAATCCCATTGTTTATTCTCCTGCATTCCCATCAATCTCCATGCTGCGCACCTCCACCTTCCAGATTCTATCACTCACCTACACACGACGGATCATTTGCAGTGGGTTAATTAATCTACTTGCCCACACATTTTTGGGATGTGGGAAGAAAGTAAACACCCACAGAAAACTCTCATGGTCACAGGGTGAACATGCAAGCTCCACACAGACAGCATCTGAAGTGAGGATTGAACTCGGATCACTGGAGGTGTGTAGCAACAGCTCTGCCCATGTCACCACAGTGCCTCTAGGGAGGGGACTAGAAGATTGGTAAAATGTAAACTGGATGAGAATTTTACTAGTGATAGATTGACTGCCAGTCCCTATTGTATGACTGCAATGTCAAAACAATAGGCTAATGGTATTTGGAATATGAGCGAGTATAGGTAGCCGGGAGCTAGTTAAACTGAAATGAAGCTTGGCTTAATTCTATAACTAAACTAAACAACATCCTCAGAGCATTCATCAGCCAGTGGAGTGTCTGATATCTGATACCTTACATTCTTGTTATTCCTCTCTCCTTCTCTCTCCATTATAAGAATTTATTTAAGACGACTTGAAGATATTATTGCAAATTGACTTTAAATATCCATTTTGGAAAATGTACGTGTTGCTGTTCAACAGACAAAGCAGAAAGTCTATGAATCACGTAAAGGAATCTTCCTAAGGTCAAGCCATTGTTAATCACTGTGTAATAACAAGGATCCCATAATGTTACATAGCAATGCAGCAAGGCCTACCGGCTCTTGCAGTATCTTACATTAATTTAGGTATGTAATTGTGGTTACATACATATGAGCTCTATAATCAATAGCAGTTTTGCACAGTTTCTTATGTCAGTTATGGTGCTTCATTGCATCATTGAAGGATACTTACACCAGCATTGTGCGTAGTTTGAGAAAGTCATTATGTTCTGGGTTCTCCACTTCAACCACTCCCCATGGGTAGAGGCGACCTCTGATTTTTTTGCCTTTCACCTCAATCAGTTGGTTGGAGCCAATGACAGCAAAGGGAACACTGGCCTAGGAGCAAAAGGAAATTTGGGTCTGATCGACACAAGGACAGGGGTAAGAAGTTTAACTGCCTAGTTTGTCCCACCATTTAAGTAGATCCTGCATCTTAATTGTACCAACCAGTCTTTATTTCACAACCACCTTTACCCATGTCCAGCAAAATCTATCATTTTCAGTTTTGATCAGTAATAGCTGTGAATTTTCAAATATACCACAAAATACCTTGTGATAACACTTCATCTCCAGTTATGGATTCTATCATCAGGGTAAATTGGTTATTTCTGTCTGTCCTTTCAATTCCTTTAATCATCCTGAATATTTCAGCTATAATATATGCCTCATCTACACAAACTTTCCACACAATGTATTCATATTTAGTGATTTGATATCCTATTCATAAGATGACATTTCATTCCCACTACATTGTGTCCCAAACAGAACACACTACTCAAATTGGTCTATTCTGAGCTTGTGTATCGGTAACATGGTTTTCAATTGACATTCAATCACTCTCTGTGACACAGTTTAGTGCCCCCTTTGAATCATTTACCTACATGGAGTCTGCATGTATCTTTAACCAGTGCAAAATTAGTAAATTATCCAATTATAGTATTCTCTACATCCAGTTGGAGACTCCACCTACCCACTTTGGTAGCTGCTTTTCAGAGACACTTACTCAAACCTGATCATTTTGGAAAGATGTTGATCATTTGTGGACCATTAATGTCTTACCTTCAGAATCATGGTTTGTTCCTTGAACTCCTCATCCTCATCAGAGTCAGCATCTGGTAGTTGGTAGACTCTGATACCATGCTCAGTGATCTCCTCGAGAATCTAAGAAAGAAGCCACAATTAGGAATCCTATCGAGTAAGATGCAAGGTTCCAAACTTAGTGTAAATTTTATATATCTTTTTGTAACTTGAGAATTATCTTTTTATAGAGCTGGAAAAGGGCAGACATGGGTGAGGGTGGCAAAATAAAATAAATCCAAACACAAAATGCAACAGAATGATGTCCTTTGGCCCACCTATGAAAGTGGTGTCTAATTAGACCTAATTTGCAGCTCATTCCATGTGTATCTTCGTGCTTTGTCACCTCTTCAAAGTTGGTGTCCACTTTCTTTTAAACATTGAAGATAGACATAAAATGCTGGAGTAACTCAGCGGGACAGGCAGCATCACTGGATAGCAGGAATTGGTGATGTTTCGGGCTGAGACCCTTCTTCAGACTCGACCTGAAACTTTACCCATTCCTTCGATCCAGAGATGCTGCCTGTCCCGCTGAGTTACTGCAGCCTCCGCACTGGAGTGGGACGTTGCGGAGTCAACCTGAAGAAGTGGGGCTTCTCGGACTCTGACAAGTGCAACTGTGGCGAGGTACAGACAATGGCCCACCTACTGACTTGCGGCGGAGAGGCATGCACTGCGGACGATCTCCGCAGAGGCACTGATGTGGCACCGGCTGTGGCAAAGCGATGGCAGAACGTCGTCTGACATACCAGCGAACTGCAGCATTTTGTGTCTCTCTGCAGTGTAAACCAGTATCTGCAGTTCCCTCCTACACACTTCTTTTAAGCATAACTACCACCAATTTCCCATGCTTTCGAGTAGCACATTTAAAATAATAGAATGATAGAAAAATATGCTGCAACCCCAACCCATCGCATTCCCACCTAGTTATTTTGCCTTTTTAATTTAAATTACCTCCTCAGACTGCCTCCTGGTGGAAACAATATCTGCTAAGTTGCACAATTTAAAAACTGATCTATTACTTCTTTCTTTTATATTGTTTGCCTTGAGAAGTCACTTTCTCTCATTTCTGCACCATGCTGAAATCTCTCAACTCTGATAGCAAACTCACATCCATCACTTTCTCAAAATATGGTAAACAGAAACAGAGAACAGGTGTAATTTTAACCCCACAAAAGGCTTAGAGGAATAAAAAGTGACTAAGTTAATAGCAACCAGAAATATTTGGTGGCACCCACTGCCCATGTTAACAGAGGCATCATGACGAGTGTGTGCATTCTCAGTCTCCTACTATACTCCCGCTACAGTTTCTTGGGTTCAAGTTCATTGGCGTTAATATTACCAAGACCAGTCTTGGAACAACCACATTGGTTTGGTTTGCAAATAGCTCTGACCAAGACTGCAAGAAGTTGCAGTTGTAGATGTAACCCAGTCCACCACACAGACCACACTTCCCACCATTGACTCCATCTACACTTCATGCTGCCTCAGATAAGCAGCCAACATAATCAAAGATTTATCCCATCCCAGTCATTCCTTCTTCCTGTTCAGCAGAAGATACAGAAGCTTGGAAGCATGCACCACAGACTGAGGAATAGCTTCCGCCCCTCTGTTACCAGGCCTCTGACAGTCATTCTATATGCCAGGGTACTGTCTGATTCACCTATACCTCATTGTGGATGTCTGTGGAACTGATGCTATATTCTGCACTCTGTATCTTCCCCTTTATCTATGGTACCTGAGTTTGACTATTGTATTTATATTTGGTATATCTGATCCATTTGAATAGCATGCAAATCAAAGCTTTTCACTGTTCCTCGGTACACATGATAATAATAGGCCTAAATCCTAAACTCGAATGGTTTAGTCATTAAAAAATCTTTTTTTTTTAATTAGTAAGGCTGTGAGATTTAACTTTAATAAAATATCTTACTTTTGGCCACATCCAACTGCGTTCTTGTGCCCTTGAAAAACTTGCCAGATAAAAGGAAACAAGAGAAAGACTGAAATTATAAAGGCCTTTGATGTTTGTGTGCCAAAAGCAAAATATTGTCTCCATAGCCAACAGATGATTCTCTTTATTTCCTGTACTATGAAAAAATTCCCAGACCCCATTTACCAGACACATCCTCAGCCTCACTGACTCTAGCCACACCTGCTATCTACCTGATCCTTTCCAAACCTCTACTGGACACGCACGTCTGCTCTTAACTCAACTACAAAATGACGACTTCAATATTTTCACTCCAATTGTTAGCCTATTTTGTCAATAAGATTGACTGATTTTAATTTTGGTGCATCTGCCAACTGACAAAGTCATTGTTTACTTAATATAAACTGTTGGGGATTAAGGCAACCCACACATGCAGAAAAATTAGACGTCTGGGCTTGAGTCCATCTTCACCCCATCCCAGTCTAGTGATCAGATAAGGGACACAAGATCAAAGCAGTAACTTGAGCAATTCAGCATTTATCATTCCTTGTTATCTATAACTTTAAATTAGCTATCTACCCATGGCCTCGTATATCCAGGGCATATCAACACTTTGCAGTGGATGATTGGAGAATACATTAAGGAAGATAGCAAAGCAATTAATCTTATCCCAGGAACAAGTATGGTATACATAGATGGAAAATATAAAGAAAAGCTTAAAATAACCTTTAAAAAAAAGTATGTTTAAATGTGTATCCTACCCTTGTCACCAAAAAAAGGAAAATATTTGGCATTTTCAATAATGTAAATATTTTAACACATGATCAATTCAGAAAGCTTTCAGTGTGGAGTTACTCAATTCTACAGTGCTGCAAGTTGGGTTCACTTCTCTTTTGCACTGATGTAAAGAGATTGAGTGTCTCGGCAACAAACTCCTCAATGGTAGTTGCTGGGCCACAGTAGTCTTAGTTTCAAAGTAACAGGCAAATTACAACAGAATTGCTTTTCACTGTACCTCAGTACACTTGACAATAAGCTAAAACTGAAAACTGAGAACATTTCATGCTGTTAGTATGTGGCCATAAAATTTTTTTTGATAAATATGTTTCCATAACCTATGGAGTGCTGGTATTTTTTGTAACACAAAAGCAAAGATGAATGATATTTGCATATATTTACGTGGAAATTACTGGACAAAAACCACCAATTTGCTTGATAGAATAGAATAGAATAGAATAGCCTTTTATTGTCATCCAGACCGAAGTCTGAACGAAATTTAAGCAGTCATACATATAATATAATACAATACAATAAAAAACAACAATAAACACATATTAACATCCACCACAGTGAGTCCACCCAACATCTCCTCACTGTGATGGAGGCAAAAGTCTTAGGGCTGCAGTCTCTTCCCTCCTCTTCTCCTTCTGCGCTGAGGCGATACCCCCCGGGCGATGTTAAAACCTGTCCCACGGCTCAAACACCGCGGCCCGGGGTGGTCTGGTCGAAGCTGCCGCTCACCAGTCCTGCTGACGCAGCCGCTGGCCCGCGGCCGAACCCCCGGTCTCAGGCCACCGCCACCAGAACTGCCGTCCCAGCCCCCGGAGCATCGTTCCAGCCCCGAGCCGGATCGCCCTCACGTGAGTACTGATGTAGTTACAACATACACAGCAGTCAAAGTGCAAGCAGCAAGATCCTTCAAACAACAGGGGATTATCAGTCTGAAGAAGGGTCCCGAACCGAAACGTCATCTGTCCATTTTCTTCTCAGATACTGCCTGACTCACTGAGTTGCTCCTGCAGTTTGTTTTTTTTGTTCAAGACTCCAGCACATATAGGTTCTTGTGTATACAGTTAATCTTTTTGGGTAGTTTGGCACAGGGTAAACTCTTGTTCGAAAATTCTTTGAATTACACATGAACCATAAGAGCTACAACGTATTACTATAATTAAACATCTCAGTCATGGGGCCCAGAACTGTTTACAATATTCCAAATGTGGTCTTTGCTCTTATATTCTAGTCCTCTCAAAATTAATGTTAACATTGATTTTGCTTTCCTTACTACCAATTTAAACTGCAAATTAGCGTTATGGGAATCCTGCACCAGCACTCCCAAGTCCCTTTGCACCTCTGATTTCTGAATCCTCTTCCCATTTAGAAAATAGCCTACAACTTCCACCAAGGTGCATGCCCGTACACTTTGCTACACTGTATTCTATTTGCTGCTTTTTCCCCCCTCTTTTCCAACCTGTCCAAATCCTTCTGCAGACTCTTTGCTTTCTCAACACTACCTGCTCCCTACCCATATTTGTATAATCCGCAAACTTGGCCATGAAACAATCAATTCCATCATCCAGATTATGCGGATCTGGATACCGATACCCAAGCTAAATGTGAGATGGTGTTCGTCCAGTTTGTGTGCGACTTCACTATGGAAATGGAACATGCCCAGGACAGATAGGTCTGTATGGGAATGGAAAAAGTAGTTAGCAACTGGGAGATCCAGCAGGCCGAGGCTGACCAAGTGCTGCGAAGGTTGACAAGTCTGCACTTTGTCTCGTCGATGTAAAGGAGGCCACATCGGGAGCACTGAATGCAGTAGAATTCAATCCGAAACATCGCCTATCCATGTCCTCCAGAGATGCTGCATGAACTGCTGAGTTACTCTAGCCATAGGGGCCAGGACGCATGTCTGTGAGCGGATGGCGGGCCACATCTACCACGTGTTCACATAGATCACGACCCGGATGGCAGGCATCAAATCACGTGTTCACATAGATCCCGCTCCTTCAAAGACGCCACTGGCTCCTAGTTATGGGTACTCGCGAACATGGCGTACCTACGGACCATTGCCTTGGCTCTGTCCTGAAGGTGGTGGCTCAAATACCCATACTCACTTGTTCCCGGCCTATTGACAACCCCGATCCCGACAGTGAAGCCCAGACACAGGTGCGCGGCCGTGCCGGTGGCTTTGCGCAGGATGCGGTACAGCCAGAACGCGTGCGCTCTGCCTCACTCGGACCTGCTCGGGGGCCTTCTTGCGTCATCAGGCCTCGGGCTCATGAGGTACAGGAGATGAAGGAAGTCTGCGGGCCGGATGACTACAGGGGAAAAAAAATACGCCTGCGGGCCGCATGATTTCGGGTTACGGGCCGCTTTCGGCCCGGGGGCCTTAGGTTACGGACCCGTGATCTACAGTTCCTTGTGTCTGGTAAATTCATATTTCAAGCCCAAATCCAAATTAAATGGTCAAAGACAATAAGCAGCCAGACCTCATCAGGTCGTATCAAGGCACGAGTCAGCAATAAAGATATTCCCTCCTCTTCAGCGTGATGTGCTTGAATTATAGACGCATCAGAACTCTCTGTTACCCTTTATCTTTCCCTCAACTAATTATGGATCTGCTAACCTTTATCATTTAGACATGCTGTAAAGCACACATTGGGACACCGGACTCCTGCATCGTTCCAGATGACACTCTTGCACAATTTGGATTAGCTGCACAGCAAGGTCTACTAATCATTTAATTTTGCAATTAACATGCATGTTGAAGATACCACCTGAAAGCACTCAGGGCACCGATGCCTAGCAAGGCCAGATGTCCGTACATTCATTGTTGGTAATTAGCCTGAAAACAGCCCACTTTCCTCTTTTTCTTGCCAGCTTTAGTACTGCCTGCTACATTGCTTTGTTTAGACACTGTGCACACAGACTGATACCATTCCACCTCATAGCCTTGAAACTACTGGATTTGCAACATTTAATTTTGACAATTGAACTCCAGTTTAGAATAAACCGCTTTCTATCATCTTTCAAAGTTCAATGCTGACCAATTTTACTCAATAAAAATGCAGTGCGCAGTCCCTCATCTTAAATGTCAAAGTCATCCCATTGATTGCAAAACTAAATATTGTTTTGATCGTATGTTTACAAGATCGCTACTCCAGAATCATCTTCAACATAGTAAAACTCAGAAGTTTGACTTCAAGAAGCAAAAAAACCAATAAATTTCATTATCAACAATACAAACTGTTAAGTTTGTCAGCTTGCTTCTGAATTACAACTTTCCAATCAGCCACCTATCCTCTTATTTATTCCTGTTGCTGGAAAACAATTTTCTGTTTAAGTGCTACATTTATATATACTAATTTCAAGGTGCATGGACAAGGCGGCAGGAGAGTAGGAACTGGCACATGCCAATTTCATTTTCCTCTTAAATACGTGCACTTGTGAGCAAAATTTGGCATTCAGCTTCCTCTGAAAAGCAGGAACAAAATAAATTCACTGCCGCCAAGAGACATAGTGGAACATTTGTAACATAAATTACAAGAAAACACAGTAGAACAGAGCTTCTCGTACACAAGAATACTTTCAGAACCACTACTGTAACTTTTTAACTAAGTGTTTCCCTGATTTGAATACCATGAGCAACAGTGCAGTTCAGTTAAATAAATTCGCTGTGATTAAATATTCAAAGTGTTACTGTAGTTCAGCATATAATTTAATACAAAGATTTAATTTATGATGTTACTGGGTGCTTGTAGGTTCGGCTGCTAATTCAATTCAGTCAAAAGAAACAAGTGTGGTGATGTGAAGGAGAAAAAGGGGGATCAAGGTTTAATGCGTACATGACCAGGAGCTAAGTGGTAAAGGGGGAAAAGGGGTATTCCTCCTCCACTGGTACGGGGAATCTGGGTACATATCCAACATGCCATGTGGACCAGTCGAAATTCTGTACTTCTCTGTTCTCGTGTCGCTTCCCTTATTCTCCTATCAGTTCCCTGTCCTTTGTCCAAATGTTATCTCTCGTGGTCTAATACTGCCCCTTAATTAGCCCATAGCTAGCAGCATGAGGTAAGCCTTGCAAGTTTCTTATAGTTTCTCAATTTAGTTATGCAATGTTCCAACACTTAGCGTCTGCTCACGTACGTATTAACCCTTGATCCCCCTTTTTCTCCTTCACAGTTCCACTTACTTCAACCATTCAGAAGAACTAATAATTGCCCTACTGCAACACATAATTTTTTTTTTTTTTTTTTTAAAGGCTCCAAGAATATTCAAACTAAAAGCCTATGTTCGTCAATTGGTGTAAATTACTTTCCCACGTTAACCCTAAATTTTCTTATTCTATTTATTTTATGCTTAATTTTAATTTTACTTGATAATATTTTTAATTTGCTTTTGTCCAGCCAAATTCCGTTTTAACAAAAGGTTGAACACTGATTTTCCGGCACCCTCGGTTCCAGAGCCTTTCTGGATTACCCATTTTTCCGAACCAACAGAGGACATGTGATAATGAAATTACGATACACTTCTGGCCAGCTAATGACAGCCCTCCCATGTCTTTAAAGCCCAATGGAGTGCCTGAAACTTTAAAAATATAAGACGTAAACTGAATGTGAATGGAATGACCGTCTCTCTGGCCATTTAGAGCCCTGGATTCCGACCTCACACCCAACTTGCAACTGCACCAGCGAGCCATTCTTCACCCACTGCACGGTCCAGTAACATGGTTGTTGTTGCAGCTCACGTTGTAGCCCCTGGGGATAGTACTTTCCTCGGGCCGCCGCCACCGGCAGAACACGCTTGGTCACCATGGAGCTCACTTCCCTCTCATATGCTGCTGTTTTTTGCTGTCGGCAATGGCTTTATCCACTCCGGGCTTGACCTCTGCCGCCTGCTTCTCCTGTCGCTCTGTCCATTCAGCCTCTACCTCCCTCCTTCTCCCCCCTGCCCCCCCCCACCCCCAACTTCCCTCCCTGCCCCAACCTAACATCACCACCACCACCACCTTCTCCCCTGGAGTCCTCGACATACTCCACCTTGAAAGCGACAGCAAGTGAGAGGGGAAGGAACCCCACGGTGACAGAGCATGTTCTGCCAGTGGTGGCGGCCCAAAGCGCCACACCAACAGTCGTGTCACCAGTCATAAGTGATAGGAGTTGAATTAGGCCATTCAGCCCATCAAATCTATTCCGTCATTCAATCATGGCTGATCTATCTCTCCCTCCTAACCCCATTCTCCTGCCTTCTCCCCATAACCTCTGACACCTGTCCTAATCAAGAATCTATCTATCACTGAAGAGGAGCTCGCTGGTGCACCTTGCGAGTCGGAAGAGTCAGCAGACGAGGCTCTAAACAGCCGGGGAAACGGTGTAAGCCGCGGGGGCATCGTCATGTCTATCCGCTATATCCAAAATCCGTTATAAGGGGGTCATTAAAACGAGGATTTACTGTATTGACTTTGTGATCCAGTTAGGAGGTACGATTAAGAGCACAGTTGAAAAGGGATTTTTGGAAGCAGCCTTTTGAAGGTGCCCAGTAAATTAAGTCTTGACAGGGAATTCAGTTGCAGTGTGCAAGAAGAAAATTGAGCAGAATGGTGGGAGAAGGGGTTGTGGGGTGGTGAGTGGGGGGGCAGGCAAAGTTGAAAAACAAAAAGCTGAAACATTGAGCCAGCGGAGGTAGAATTAGACATGGCCGAGGAAGGAATTCAATGTTTAGATGTAAACAAATAAATCTTTCACGACGGAAGGACACAACCGGAAAGAGCGCTTGCCACTCGCAATGCCATCTGTGGCCACTCAAGGAATTTCCATAAGCTGGGATACAGTTCAATTCAACCCCGTTGAGGACATTTGAATTTGTCTATGGAACTAATGCGCCACAACCTACTGCATTCTCGAGAATTATATGCTGCTCTCTGTATCTTCCCCCTTTGTTCTATCTATTGTACTCAAGTTTGAACAGATCCACGTGCAGTACATCGAATCTGTGGACAGAATGCGAAACAATGTTTTCACTGTAACTCAGTACATGTGACAATAATAAACATAAGTGGTGAACCTATTATTCAAACACCTCTGCCATACTGCATGTTGCCAAATTGCTAGCCTTGGTTAATTATTTCCTTAATTTATCAAGTAGGAAATTCGATCCAATACTTTCCTAAACAAGATGGTTGTGAACACAATTAATCGGAGACTAACGATGTTCTAATTTTAAGATCAGTCAAAATAAACTCAGTGCACACAAAACAATATTCCGATCATATCGAACATGGACCCTATTTACAATGGAAACATGTTCAGCAGAAGAACATAGCTCTGAAATAATTTTTAAATGTTAATAACTTTAGCAGCATGTATCCTGAAGGTTTAAGATGATTTGTGTGAGCACTGCTGATGATAGTTAAGTTCCAAATCACATCTTGAAACTAGATTTCTGTAAAAATAAATAGAAACTTACAGAAGCTGAAATATTTATGTCTGTTCTGAACTCTGCAGGAAAGCGTTTGGGAGTATAAAATAAAGGGAAAACAGCAAGCCAACTAATCAATAACAGCAGATATGAAGCATCAATTTATCAAGCACTAGCCAACGTGTCTAAGAGGTAATAAAACGGTTGAAAACTGATAAATTAATTTAATGACACTTCCCACAAGGGACTTTCAGAGGTAAAATAATGTCTTAGGTTTAGACATGTTTTAAAGCTAAAACCCATAAATAATGTTCCAACTGAATGTGCAAAATACTTGGCTCATGACACTGATCTAAATCTAGACAGTTATAGCAAGTAATAAAAAATAATAAATGCAACAATTATTATCCATATCAGCATTCTCAGCCAAAGTGAAATGAATTCCATATGAAAACCACACAGGAAAAAATTCTGCATTCAAGATTGCAATCTCATACCAGTGTTCTGTATGTAACTCAGACTAACAACATTATTACAATTGTTTCACTCACTTTCAGGAGATACACATCTTAGCATAACTTTCCTGTTTAATGGCAAGAGATAAGCCAATATGGCAGAGGTCCAAAATAGAAGCCACATTATAACCAGCCAAAAACTCACACATTCCACCCCAAAATTAAATGTCTCCATTTGCAGTAATTGCAATAGAAGTTGACCAAATCATTGGTAATGGGTGGCTAAATTGAATAGCGAAGTCTCAAACTATTACTGCAGAGTTTGTGAAAAGAAGTTGGCCTGCAAGAGTGCAGAACCCTCTTTCAAAAACTGCATGGTCACCAGCAATATGCAACAAAGGGGATATAGTAATTGTGTTTTTCTCCTTAAAAATATCACCCACCAGGTATTGAGTAGTTGTTGCATTCAGACCACATTATCCTAGTTCAGCAGGCATCTGATAACTCTGCCCAAGAAAAGTAATTGAATCATTGCTGTGGCAGTGATTCTTCAGATAACAGCAAGTAAAACAATGAAGGGAAAGCCCCAGCTAGCACTGCTGAAATATTTATTATACCCTATCTGCCTTTCAGCTTTCCTGTGGAAATGCGCATTTATAACACAAGAAAACCTGTCATTCTGTTTCCGAAACAGTCTATTTAATTCAGGCCCTTTTCTTCCAGAGGTTGGGCTTCTAACAATTAACTTTCTCATGAGAAACAAATTGCCCATGTATTGGTTTCCAGCTCAAAGCTATATTTGCAGAAAAGCTGTAAAACAAAATGTTGACAACTCAATTGAAAATGTTCATTCTGTTCTATGTTTATTCAACAAAGGGCTCTAAATCTTCAACACATTTTTTTCTGAGAAATTTTGAGCAGGCAAATAGTCTGGGGTATGAGTAGACATTAATTAAAGCAGGATAAGGTAAACTCGGGATTGTTAATGCTAAAGGTCGGTGGTAGAGAAGGCAGGAGTTAAGGGCCTGTCCAACTTTCGCGACTTTTCAGCAAACTGTCAGCGACCTTCAAGCTCGGGGGCACTCGCCTGAAAAACCGCGAGCCGGATCGACCGTCAGCGCTGTTCACACACATACACACAAACACACCGCAAAGGCTGGGACCAAAGAAAGCAGGGGAGCGCTGTCTGAAATTTGCATGGTGCAAAGCCAAGGTCATACCCACGATGAACAGGAAGGTTAATGACGGCTGGCACACTGTACGAAAGCTAACGAACTGATGACGTCACAATGGCTCTGCTCCTCGCGGCCAGCTGCGCAGTTTTCAACGCACAGCCTGGGCACTATTTTCCACGAGCTGCGAGTTACGTAACCCCCCCCCCCCCCCACGTAACTCGCATTTGGCCGGCCGGCCGCCGCATCCCGCCCCACCCGCAGCCCAGGTCTCTGGATTGAAGCCGCTGAACACGCAGTCATTTGGTTGGGCTTCAGAGGTCCCGCGAGCTGCCGAGGCCCGCCGCCCACTCGCCGAGTTCAAGTCCGCCCTCTCTCTCTCTCTCCCCCCTTCTTTCCCCCACTCTCTCTCCCCCCACTCTCTCCCTCCCCCTCCCTCTCCTCTTCCCCCCTCCCCCCCACCCTGAGTATGGGTGCTGTCTGTACAGAGCTTGTATGTTCTTCCTGTGACCGCTTAGGTTTTCTCTGGTTTCCTCCCACACTCCAAAGACATATGGGTTTGTAGGTTAATTGGCTTTGGTAAAATTGCAAATTGTCCCTAGTGTGTAGGATGGCTTTAGTGTACAGCGATCGCTAGTCGGCGCAGCCTCGGTGGGCTGAAGGGCCTGTTTCTACATTGTATCTCTAACATCTAAAATGCTGGTCAGTTAAGATTACAATTGGCGTTGAATCGGCAATATTGCTACTGAGGTTTGGGAAGGATGTTTGGCTTTTCCTTGCTGGAGATGGGCAACATCTACTATATTTATAGCACAAACCTATTCACTGACACCCAAAGATTCTTTTGACAATATTCTTACTCCATGTCAGATGTTTGTAAGTTAAGGTCCACAGTAGGTCTTGACTGACAATCTACTTTGACAGCTTAAGTGCCGTACTGAGACAAATGTGTTGTGGACTCTGTATTTTGGAAGGGAGATATTAAACAGGAGCCCCTAACTACCTAAATAATATTAAAGAATAGAAGATTTTCACTGTTACCCAGGCAGTATATTTCCCCATATATCACCATTTAAACAAAATATAAAATGCTAATGCATGTCATTATCTGAAATTCTGCTCTCAGAAAATTGTTGACACTGAATATACCGCACAACCAAAAATGTGCATTCAATAACTTAATTTGGTTTAGTTTATTGTCCAGTCAGCTGAAAGAATATACATGATTACAATCGAGATGTCCACTGTGTACAGATACAGGATAAAGGGAATAACATCAGTGCAAGATACAGTCCAGTAAAGTCTGATTGTGCCCAGTGGATGTGCCAGATCCATATAAATCCAAATTCTTTCTTAAAATGTCTTTTTAAAAATGGAGCCAGGTGTCTGATTATCTGATCGGAATTTAAAACTGAGACCAAGATTTTCCTCTCTTCCCCAACCAATACAAATTGTGCTCTTTCCAGTAATATTTTTGGCAGAGAAGTTGGGAAGTACAATTAAGTTAATGAAAATAGGAAAGGGTCCCAAAGGGATGAATGGCCTCCATTCCACCTGCAATCTTTTTGTGATTGAGAATGGAAAATATTTTTTTTATGGAAAATATTATCTTTTCTTGAGTGCAATATGCTCTGGGCTAATCCAGTACAGAATGTAGCCAGGTTATATGTCAAAATTGGAGAAAGTTATTAAGTGCCTCATACTTACTAAACATAGTACAATGGGCTCTCGAGCTATGCAAAAAAAAATTTGATATAATTCTGCTAATAATTAATTTCTTTTTCGTAGAAGATTATTTTACTTTCTATTTCAGTGTAGGATAAGTCACTCGGTAAAATTCTCAAAGACCTTATGACCTAAGAGAATTGTTCACAGTTAGATTCACAGTTCCCAGAATTTAAAAGAGCAGCTTGCAAAGAAAATCAAAATCAACCTTCCAGGAAACGATATGGGATACCAGGTTTTTTAAAATGTTGTTTTCCCGAAAGCCATGTTGGAATGGTAATTTCTTACTAGCTTGTGATTTTCTGCAGCAACGACTTAAGTGTTGATTTCTGCATTCATGAGAACAATAACCAAGACATTTAAATGGCTTTGTCCACAATTGCTGCAATAACTTAGTTTACTGATAAAAAACTTTTATGTTTCCTTTGCCTATTACAATAGACAGCTACAATTTATGTACAAAGTGGCCCACCTACAAAGCTGAAAGGCCTGCTGAAAACAAAGAATACTAGTAGAATAAATGCTTCCACCAAATGTGTTCTTACTGTTAACCCATTCCAGCCTCAACATCGAAGTAATGGCAAGCAAATTAAAAAGAACACATTCCAGCACTTCTGTTCTGTAAATCAAGAGTGGCAGGAATGCTTGCCACAGATTTCCTTATTATTTAAATAAATCGACATCCTGGATTTAAGAATTATGTCAATAATCGTGAAATTAGTTAAACAATCTGAAAATGGTTGTAATGTGCAGTGCAGAAATGTTGTGTTCGTTACTGCACTCAGACTTAACAAAGGCCAAAAGCAACAATTAGTTTCTCTGCCTATGTTGTTCCCATTACCTCAACCTTAGCAGTCACAGGATAATAATAAAACACAAAGTGCTGGAGTGGATCAGGCAGCATCTCCAGGTCCCGACCTAAAACATCAACTATCGATGGAGATGAGACTTCAGCTGTCTATGTTCTACAGAGATGCTACCTGACCAGAACTCAAGTACTTTGTGTCTTTTTTTGTAAACCAGCATCTGCAGTTCCTTGCATCCACAGAATAATAATACATTTTTTGCTATGTTGCCATCATGAACTCCAAATTGATATGTATCAGGCTGCACAAAGTGTGTGTGGGTGATGGAATGAAATTCAACATCCATAAATTACTGGGTAGAATATCATGAATCAGAGGTGTGGGACTTCAGTTGCAACGTGTTGTTAAGATATGCATTGCTGCTGATTCTATGGAGAACAATATTCAAATATTATCCAATTAAAAAAAATATTTGTAAAAACGGAACTTTATATACTTAGTCAATTTCCACCAAAAACAGCAAATAAGTGAAATTTATTGTAAAACAAATGGGAAAAATTGATGAGGAAAAATATCCTCCTACTTGAACTTGATGTAGATAATAAACAATAACTACTTACTCTTCGCTTCAGTCGTTCCCGTTCCTTCAATGTCAGTGTGTCTGCCTTAGCAATCACAGGTACAATATTTACTTTGCTGTGAATGGCCTTCATAAATTCCACATCCAGAGGTTTCAACCTGTACAAGATGGCAAATAGTTAGATACGGCATTAAAAGCATAAGCTACCATTCCCTCCATATATTTTAAAATTCCAGAAATCATGTCTTTTGGCTTTTTTTTTTTAAATCGTAATGTCTTACTTTCATAATCTATGCTATAGGTTGCTGCATAACATGTATCCTAGTACTAGGATAACTTGCATATTTCCCAAAACACCAATGGTAGTGAACATTATCTCATACTGAGACCATGTTAAAATAAAACATTAAAAAAAAAAAGATAAACAGAAAAGATAAACAGTTCTACAGCGGAGGCAAGAGTTCACCACAAGGTGCTGCACTGAACCATGTCCCAGAAAGTGTTCAATTAGAGTCATGATTTGTACCAAGGGGGATGAAAAAAAATTTTTGGCAAAGGCTTTTTTCATCCCCTCAATTCTCTCCCACCAGTGTCCACAATAAGTTCATTTATGCAACATGATTCAAATTGGCTCCAACTTCTCCCAAAGCGGAGTGAATCACACAATCTCTTGGACCAGGTGCCATAAGAACAAAGGGCCAAAGGGCCACAGACCTATGAAACTTTTAAACCCCGATCCAGAAAGGTAACAATACCCTCTGGGGAAGAGGAGATAGAGAGAGGGAGGCAAGTCAACAAAGCAGTACATGCAAGAAATCTCAAGAAACTCCAGTCCTCCTTCTCATCAGATGTTAAGCCAACATATTCCAAAATATCCAGCTTCTCTATCGGTTTTGTTTATGCATGCATAATTTCATCCTTTAATCAAGTCTGAATGTATTTATGTTCTATTTTATCTGCTAGCTATTACATTCACGATCCAAATCCACAATAATAACTAATCTCTGACAAGGAACTGCTGATTGTATGGGTGAACACAGACTGCAGCAATCTGAGCACAGCAATGGGGTAATGTAGATCATTCTCATCAAAAGTAAGAAATAAAATACAACAGTTAAAGAGGAATAGGCTCCGTTTTCTGCAAATGTGAGCATGATTGCTGAAGAGTTTATTGGTGGAAGGGTTGGGAGTGTTTGGAATTTGGAGGCACTGCCTGCATGGGTGGCAAAAGTGGGTTTCCTCACAATACATAAGAATCTGGATGAATATTTGATTGCCAAGGGACAGAAGACTACGGACCAAGTGCTCATTAATGGGGTTTGTGCAGATGGGTATTTGTTGGTGTGCATATGTTGTAACAAAGGGCTTGCTACAGTGCTATATGACTATAATCTAAATAAGATTCATATGGTGGAATGCAGCACTGTTTTCATTGCATGCAAAGACAGCCAAACAAAAATCTCAGATATCTTCTACTTGCGAATGAAACAAACCAAAGGAATAGTTAGACCTCAAGCTGGGTGTTGAGCAGCCAGGTTGTTGCTTCAGCATCAATATCTGCCAGGCCCTGAACTTCATTTGGTGCGTGGTAGAGCTGGCACTCAGAGATGACATGGTTGGCTGTCTGTTGTTCTGCTCCGCTTTTACAGGCTGGGCTCTGGCGGAGCCCCCATCTCCACATGCTGGCATTGAAACGCCCAATTCCAGTACAAAGTCTGTTGAGCTTCACCCATGCTCCTCTGGGGAGGTCAGACCCTGGACAGCTTTTACCTGGTGAAGAGATGTAGCTGTGTAATGGAGATGAGGTTGCCTTCCACTCCTGTGTCCACTTGGTGGTTGTCCAGTGTGCTTTTGTCTCAGTTGGCTAGATGGATGCTAGGAGTTGTTTTCCATGTGGAGCAAAGGGGTGATTGTACTTCAATCGGGGTGGCTCTGCTCTCTGCTGATAGCCTGATGGAGGAGGTGATCTGGGTCCATGGCACAACGAGATAGTGCCAGAGTTGCTGCTTGCCTTCATATCCCTGCAGGCGGAATGCCTGCAAGTATGGGGAACTGCTCAACTGAAGTAGGTTGAAGGCACCCAGTGATGGTTCGCAAAGTGCTGTTCAGGCTCGTGTCTACCAGATCTAAGGTGATGACAACTGATTAAGTTGATGTTTTATTTGGAAAATAAGGTCTTTATGTGGCCTATTTGCTGGAGAATAATTTGAAACACGTACAACAGGTGGTGACCCTACATCTAACACTAACTCATGCTTTAGAGTATAACAGACGTTATTTAGTGACTACTCTTAATCATATACCATGGTAAAATGATCAAAATGTGAATCAGCTTCCTCACTTGGGGTTGATATCACTATGCATCCTTCCATTACTAAGCTTGGGTGCAGCAAAGACTAAGACTGGCATGTAGATTCAAAATCAGCCTACTTCCTTACCCATGGCCAAAAGGAGAGATGAAGTAGAAACAGCAATGCACTCTGTTGTCTATGATATGCCGTCTGTTCAAGCCACTCTCATCATGAAGATATCGTTCAAACTGATTGTCAATATACTGAATGATAGGTTTGAAGCTGTAAAGAGAAAAAAGGTATGGTCTTAAAAATGATAACACTACCTGTTATACTACCATAAAATTCAACCCTTAGTACTGAGGTGCTAAAACCCCATTGAACATGGTTATTTGTGAGAGTTTGCAGAAAATGCACTTCACCAACAATTTTAATTACAAACAAAAGGCGGCTTTGGAAATAATCTTCTGGATAGTACAGGACTAATTAAGTGATTTCATACTCCTACAGATCTTGCCTTATCAATGTGGTTCCCTACAATTTGCAACCTAATTTTACCAAGTAAAACAAATAGTAAGCAAGAGTCTTGCATTTTGGCAGTATGCCATAAGGAACTCGAGAACAAATTAATGAGTAAAATTGTAAAAAGTATTAAGTAGTAAGCTTGTGACAGATCATTGGCAATGGTCTACAAATGACTACAATTACACACAGTAACACTGCAGTTCCCAGTGAATGATTATTAAATCTCCATCAATCACATTCGGAGTCCAAATGGCTATAATTGACAGAATTATGTCAATGCAAAGACTATTCTTCCTTCATTGCATTTAAAGGATTGTACCTGATTTTATAGTGATGCCTTACCACAGCATTAGGCATAAGTGCTGTTTGTAGAATATCTTTTAAAATACATTGTACTTGTTTTCTGAAATGCACAGCTTAAACAGAATTATAACCAAACCATCAGTTTATTTCAAAGCATGTAAATCATATTTACTGCAAGTTATGCACTGTCTTTAACTTGCTGGCTGATTTAATACATAATGTTTTCAAGGGGCAATCCAAATGTTGTAATTACTTTACAACAGAGTTGTCCTGCTATCTGCTACAGAGAAAGTCATTGATGAGCTCCTTAGAGCTGCAATACATATTTTGCCCAAGAGCCACAATGGAAATTATATCACTTTGCATCAAATCCATGAAAAACATAGCTACAGCATCAACCAATGTACATGGCCAAGTTTGATTTTATAAAAGCCTTTGACACCATCAACTGAGAAAGTTCATCTGGAGGGTGAGGACATACTCTATAAAGACATGCAAACCATGATCCTTACTCACAAATCCACCACAAACTCTTTACCACTGGAGTTATCACATCCTCTTCTCAATGTTGTATTCTACCATTATTCACCTCGTCTCTAAGTGGAGTTAGTCTGAGTGGAAGCTATCCAACCTTCATCACCTCCACTACAGAACTAAAACCACTTTAACTTCAGTCACAGCAACAAAATATAGTTAATGATTGCATACATGCACTCTCGGAGGTTGGGCTCTAAACCATACTTCAGCCATTTGAAGGATGGAGCTCAGAAAGACAAAGGTTCCATCGCACAACAGAGCGCTTGATGATCAAAATCCAGATGCGACTCCCTTTAACATGGAATACTCTCCCTTTCTCAGCAGCCACCTTTCATCGAAAGCAGAATGAGAAAATCCCCCACCTCATCTAAAGAGAAAGCATTGTCTTCAACTACCTCAAGGAAAGAAAACTGCTTGAAGACCAAGATCTCAAGTCCTGCATAAGGTAGTGAGTGTTTCCTTCCATACGTTTTGGACACAAGATCAACTTACAGTCGGCACCTCAAAACACTATCACCAACAATGCCTTTGCAGAATATTCAATCAATTGGCATGACAGGAAAACAAATAATCAGGGGACTCATCCATGGCCAACATTCCCAGCTGCAAGGCTCTGATCACATGCAATCTTTTCCAATTGCTAGAATGTCTGTCACTAGATTCCTCATACAAGCACATGACTTCTAATTAGTAAGCAATTCCCAAACGGACAGTTCTCATGGTCACTTTAAAAAGATGTAACATCCACACTGATTCATGAGAAAGACTGGCAGAAATGCAGATGGGAAGGTATTGAGATGACAATGTGCGAAAAGAGGGAGTATATATTTTAATAAATCCACCTGATTCATCATGCTTCACTTGCACCATCTATTGGGGGGAGCTCAAGGTTACCACATAACATTTATTAGTTACCTCAGAACCCACTGAAATGAAGTGAAAACAAATCATCCGCGACTCAAGAGGGTCAGCTTGAGAAGAATAAACTGGTCAAACTCAAACGCACAACTGAAACTACAGGACTACCAAAGGTATGCTGTTTATTGCTGGTGATTTATCATATTGGTTTATTAATGAAGTCACCATTTAAAGTAAAATACTTTTGAATAATTGATCAGAATTTGAAATTATTAACACTTCTTGATTAATTGTTAGAAGTGGAGTAGTGAGTTAGTTCATTAAGAGTAATGCAAAATTTTCGCAGATTCGTAGAATGTTTTTAAAGTCATGAGAATTAAACAAACGAACCAGTACAATTTAATTGTCAGCTACTTATTTATTGTCCTATACACAATAGCATTCGCACAATAGCAATGAAAATCCATGTTCATTCACAATACAGCCATACAGTTTGACCTGTGATCTCCTTCCTGCCAATATTATGTTAACACTAGTCCACAATAGACTTCAAATCAACCCTGCACTAACAATGAAATATGATCTCACGGAATGATTCAGCTTCCTATCAGTTCCCAATTCAATGAACAAACTAGAAACATCCCAAATACAAATCTTGAGCACGTCTAGTCAGTCAAAGCCAAAGCAGTAGATGCTGTGTTACAATTGAACTAACAATAGTGTACGTTTGGCATATGAAGGGTCCTAACTCACTTACTATTACACAAGTTGAAAAACACTGAAATGTTGTGTCAAATAACAATGCTTTCTTTCATCATTTTGCTAATAATTATGAGTGAGCGGCACATGGCAGTAATTGGCTACATAAGAGAAAAAAAAGACAAAGTGCTGGAGTAATTTAGTGGGTCAGGCAGCATCTGGTAACATGGATAGGTTGTGTTTTGTATCCGGACCTTTTTTCAACTCTGCAGCTGGTTTCTTGTGAGTATCATGCCTCATCTGCACTTCTTGCATTTGGCTGTTTTGAAAAATAATCACATGGCATGAATGAAAAAAAGCTAAAGATTGTCTTCCATAGAAACCAAAGTGAAGCATTGACTTAGCATCCCTGACTATCAATGCTTTGGCTTTTTCTTTAATACTCATGCACTAAATTTCTTATCTCTGCTTTAATTAATGGAGATGTTCATGAAGCCATCTCCCATTAGCACTTATTAACTAGCTGATTCAATGGTCTGCATGCATTAGTTGTGTGATGGCTTCATCGCACAGGCAGTTCATTTAATACCAGATCCTACTCCTGGCCTATCCTTCCATACACCACATTGAGCTAGTATTGGTCCATAGGTTTGAAGATAATGGCAGTGTGATGGATATGACAGGATTAGATTATGAAATGCGCTAGAAAAATAATCAGTTATAAGCAATGATCATATCCACAGATCACATGCTGCTACTTAGGCAGTGAAATACCTTTTTAGGGGGGGTATTGGACACCCTATGTTCTGATAAACATTCAAATAATTTCATATTTCTAAGAAATCCACAGCATAACTTCTTGTCTATCTTGGGCGAAACTGACTGTTTCTGCCATCTCTCACTTCTGATGGCCTCCCACCAAATTCAGGAACGTTTAAGAACTGTAGATGCTGATAAATCGAAGGTAGACAAAAATGCTGGAGAAACTCAGCGGGGAGGCGTCATCTATGGACAAAGGACAAAGGACATTTATTGTCACCTACACCAGTGAAATTTGAGTTGCCATTACAGCACACAAATAAAATAAACACAACGTTATAGAATTTAATATTAAACATAAAATACATCCCCCCACAGCGGGATCAACGTTTCCCACTGTGAGGGAAGGCAGCAAAGTTCAGTCCACATCTTCCATGTTCACCCGTGGTCGGGGCCTATTGAGGCCTATCCAAGCCGCAGTTGCCGCTACGGCGGCCTGATGTTTCAGGCCCTCTTGCCGGAATGATGGAACTCCGACGTCGGAAGAACGCTCACAGCGGCTTGGAGTTTCAAAACGGCCGCTTCCTACAGGAGACCGCGGCTCCCGAAGTCAACAGGCCGCGCTGGTCGGTGCTCCAACACTGGTGATCTCGGCGAAAGATCCCGTCTAGAAAAAACAGTTTCCCCCATCCCCCACATAAAAAGACTAAAAGGCCTCCAGAACAAAACTTTTTAACAAACTAATAACTTTTTTAAAAGGGTGAAAAAAAAAAAAAAAGCTTGCAAGCGAGGCTGACACACTCTATGGGGAAATAGGCAACTTGTCTGAAGAAGGGTCTCGGCCTAAAACATTGCCTATTTCATTCGCTCCATAGATGCTGCCTCATCTGCCGAGTTTCTCCAGCATTTTCATCTACCAAATTCAGGAAAATCTCTTTCGAACATTAATCCAATATTTACAAGAACAAATCATGTCTTCTGCCAAAGGAACCTTTAAGAAAATCCACAGAGACCGCTCCCTCCATAACTCCCTGGTCAATTTGTCCATTTCCACACAAACCACCCCCTCCCCTGGTACTGTCTCTTGCAACCGCAGGAAATGCTACACTTGTACTTTACCTCCCCCCTTGACTCCATCCAAGGACCCAAGCAGTCTTTCCAGGCGAGGCAGAGGTTCACCTGCATCTCCTCCAACCTCATCTATTGCATCCGCTGCGCTAGGTGTCAGCTGCTCTGCATTGGTGAGACCAAGCGTAGGCTTGGTGATCGCTTGGCCCAACACCTCCGCTCGGTTCGCACGAACCAACCTGATCTCCCGGTGGCCCAGCACTTCAACTCCCCCTCCCATTCCGTATGGGACCATTCTGTCCTGGGCCTCCTCCATGGCCAGAGTGAGTCCCACTGCAAATTGGAAGAGCAGCACCTCATATTTCGCTTGGGCAATTTACACCCCAGTGGTATGAACATTGACTTCTCCAATTTCAGGTAGTCCTTGCTTTCTCTCTCCTTCCCCTTCCCTTCCCAGCTCTCCCACAGCCTACTGTCTCCGCCTCTTCCTTTCTTCTTCCCGCTCCCCCCACCTCCGTCTGAAGAAGGGTCTCGATCGCTCCATAGATGCTGCCTCACCCGCATTTTCGTCTACCTTTAAGAAAATCAATGCCAGTTTATGTTGAAGCCATTTTAGTGAGAACAAGCAAATCACAGATGCACGTTTTGGTTATTTTTCCTATTTGGGGAGGGATGACCTTGTATGAAAACATCCCTGCATTCTCACACAACAGCTCAGTTTCTCTTTCAATCCTTTCCAGTTCAGGGAGCAAGTCATTCTGGAGCATCGTTCGGTTGGCGGTTAAGCGCACTGGATATCTCAGCCAGGTTTCCAGTCTTTTCATGCTCTGCCCCTCAACAATAGTTCATGATCAGTTCAACCAGATAGCCCAATGAGCCATGCAGAAATAGATATTAAAAAAGTTGTAATTATGTCTGACTTGCTATGCCTGCCCAAGAACAAAGGTGGCCACTGTATCACATTCTCCTCCTTATGAGCCAGGATCTGTCCAGTTGGGACAGAAATATTAAGGCGTTACACACACCAAAAGGGCACAGTGTGAGACAACATACCACCCAGTTATCAGAAGGTGTGGATGCCCACAACTTTAAATTTGTAGAATCTTGAATAAGAACATTGCAGAGCTATGGGAAAGAACAGTGTGTCGAAATGATCACTTCTCTCAGAACCTACATGGCCTCAGAGTCTCAACCTTTCTTTAATGTTTTACGTAATGATGACAGTTAAGAAACTCACTATGGTGTAAATTGAATCCCATATTTAAGAACAGACACTCAATATTCTTATGTCAAAATTTTGCAATTCAATTTCAATTCCCTTTTGTTAATTAATGGAAAATACTACTCAGCAACATAGAAACATAGAAAATAGGTGCAGGAGTAGGCCATTCGGCCCTTCGAGCCTGCACCGCCATTCAATATGATCATGGCTGATCTTCCAACTCAGTATCCTGGACCTGCTTTCTCTCCATACCCCTTGATCCCTTTAGCTACAAGGGCCATATCTAACTCCCTCTTAAATATAGCCAATGAACTGGCCTCAACTACATTCTGAGGCAGAGAATTCCAGAGATTCACCACTCTCTGTGTAAAAAATGTTTTTCACATCTCAGTCCTAAAAGATTTCCCCTTTATCCTTAAACTGTGACCCCTAGTTCTGGACTCCCCCAACATCGGGAACAATCTTCCTGCATCTAGCCTGTCGAATCCCTTAACAATTTTGTAAGTTTCTATAAGATCCCCCCTCAATCTTCTAAATTCTAGCGAGTACAAGCCGAGTCTATCCAGTCTTTCTTCATATGAAAGTCCTGACATCCCAGGAATCAGTCGGGTGAACCTTCTCTGTACTCCCTCTATGGCAAGAATGTCCTTCCTCAGATTAGGAGACCAAAACTGTACGCAATACTCCAGGTGTGGTCTCACCAAGACCCTGTACAACTGCAGTAGAACCTCCCTGCTACTATACTCAAATCCTTTTGCTATGAATGCTAACATGCCATTCGCTTTCTTCACTGCCTGCTGCACCTGCATGCCTACTTTCAATGATTGGTGTACCATGACACCCAGGTCTCGTTGCATCTCCCCTTTTCCAAATCGGCCACCATTCAGATAACATGGGACAAAAAGCATTCCAAACTCATGACTACCAACACATATTCTCAGTGCAAATATGTGTGATAAAGTCTTACAGAGTAAGCGATAAAGGCACAATGACTTCTTCAAATCTCAACCTTGTGCTTTATGTACTAAGTGAAATGACACACACCCCTCTGCGGAAACTTCCATCAATGCATAAATGAAAGGAAAAAATGCCATTGTAATGCCTTTCTCAACCTGCTGAGCTCACTGCTCCCCTGGGAGGAAACGCATGGCAAAATTTAACTTTATCAAAGTAATAGTGTCTATATAGCCTGAATATTGGAACATTGCACAGTAACTCACTGAAATATTCCCAGATACAAAATGATACATGTCAAGGATCAGCCTCTCATTCCCCATGGGTGTTGATTGCGATTCCCCTCACAATATACAGATGTTACTTAGGAAAGACAGATTCCAATCATAAAGCATGTTCCCCATTAGAAATACTAATGTTCATATATACAAATCTACATTATTTTGTTCACCGCCAAGACTGTCTCATGATAAATGGAAGTAACAATTTGCTCTTCTCAAAATGAGAGAGCATGAAATCTCAATATTTACCTGTAAAACTGCAGAAAACACTTCTGCCTTTTACTAGATAAAACTCAATTATGTGGGAATTCCAGTGTTAATTTCTAACTGATGAGTTTCAATGAGTTTCATGCTTCAAACGAGCAATTTTTATATTTTCTTGAAACAAAATGTACTTTAAATCCTTCCCACGCAAAAATGTTCTTTACGCCAGATATGAAATCAATGCATAAATGCACTCGACAAAACAAAATATAGCAGCAAGCAACAGTTACTCGGACTGAGCTTCACATAAGCTAAAAAAAATGTAGCTAGCCAAAATGTGCCTGTCTTTTGCCAATGAAAGGAAGCTTCATCAGAAAACAGTGCAGCAGAATTACAATGGAGGGTGGCTCCCTCTGGAGCCTCGTTATCCATTGTTCGAACATGGTGACAACAATGTTTCTAACAACCGATTTCTGTTTCACATGTCTGTGTTACATTTTTACAATTTTAATGCAGTTACATTTACAGAAAATCTATTGAGTATTTCTGTGTAAAAATAAATACCCATGTCACTAAAATTAGTTTTGTTTAGAGATACAGCATGGAAACAGGCCCTTCTGGCCACCAGGTCCACACCAAGCATCAATCACCTATTCAAACTAGTTCTATGTTATCCCACTTTTTCCATCCACTCTTTACCGATTGAGGCCAATTAAGATGTTTTGGGGATGTGGAGGGAAACCAGTGGGCCAAAGGAACTGTTTCCATGCTGCATCTCTAAACTAAACATTGATTGATTACTAAAAACTGTCATGTTTGCAAATACAGCAATTAATTTATTCACAGTAAATTCATCATAAAACAAACTAGGGGTAAATAAGCTGAAATAATTAAAGAAATTTTATTGTGCACAGATTTATTCAGTGCTGCCGGTCCGGGCAACATTTATGTTCATCATGAATTTTCACACACCGCATTTTGGCAAAACTGGTCGCTTTATACCGTCTTCTTTGCCAACTTACCCTAAAGTGTCTATATGTCAATTGCCCCAAATACCATTCATGTTTGCAAATTCCCCATTTTAACCATGCTGTGGGTAATAAAGGTTCTCATGAACTCCCCACTATACTTGTTAGTGACTTGCATTCACAACACGGCTCTGCATTCCTCTCAAATTTCTTGTGTCTATCCAAACAAATATCTTCATGATTGTATAGATTGGACTGCTATTTGGACATCACTCAGCTTTTTCAATCCCACAACAACAAAGTTGAGTAGGAGTAAGCCTTATGACTCCCGCTCTGCCAATAATATCTTTGCCAATCTTATCTTTAGCCTTAGCACCATTTTCCTGTGCAATCCACTTAACCCTGCAATCCAAACATCTATTCAGCTCAGCCTCAAAAATGCTTAATGACTCATATGCTGTATATGGTGGTTAACTCCAAAGAAAAATATTTCCCCCAGTGGGGAAACAAAAAATATCCACCATAAAGCCCTGTCAAAATCTTTTGTTTCAATGAGATCACTCTTCCTTCCCCCCCCAAACACAGGGCAATATAAGCCTCAATGTTCTGGGAGCCTCAAATACATGGGAGTGTACCTGGACAGTAAACTGGACTGGTCCAAGAACGCTGAGGCTCTGTACAAGAAGGGACAGAGTTGCCTGTACATTTTGAGAAGGCTCCGTTCCTTCAATGTCTGCAGTGAGATACTGCAGATGTTCTACCAATCGTTGGTAGCCAGTGCCATCTTCTTCGCTGCCATGTGCTGGGGCAGCAGGGCAAAGGCTGCAAACGGCAACAGGATCAACAAACTCATTAGGAAGGCTGGCTCCGTCCTGAGGGCGGAGTTGGATTCTTGGGAGGTGGTCTTGGAGGGGATGCTCCTGAAACTGCAGAGCATCCTGGACAATACAGCTCACCCCCTCCATGACACACTGGTCAACCTGAGTAGTACCTTCAGCAACAGACTGGTTCCACCAAGATGCAGGACAGAACACCACAGGACATCCTTCTTCCCTGTGGCTATCAGACTTTACCACTCCTCCCCCTTCTGTCGTGGGGTAGACGGAGACGGAGACTGAGCATCCTCCCCACCTCCTCAATCTTTGCACATCTTCACTCAATCTTTGCACATGTACTTTAGTAAGGCATTCAATAAGGTGCCACGGGGTAGGCTGCTCTGGAAGGTTAGATCTCATGGGATCCAAGGAGAGATAGCTGAATGGATAGCAAATTGGCTCCATGGAAGGAAGCAGAGGGTGGTGGTGGAAGGTTTCTTATCAGAAGGGAGGCCTGTGACTAGTGGTGTGCCACAGGGTTCAGTGCTGGGCCTGTTACTGATTGTCATCTATGCTCCAAAATTGTAAAACATTTAATATTATTATTATTATCTACATCAATGATTTGGATGAGAACATAAAGGGCAAGATAAGCAAGTTTGCTGATGGTAAAAAAATTAGTGGTTTTGCAGATAGTGAAGATGATTGTGAACGATTGCAGCAGGATCTGGATCGATTGGCCATGTGGGCGGAGGAATTGGGGATGGGATTTCATAGAGGAGTGTGAGATGTTGCATTTTGGGATGTCGAACAAGGACAGGACCTACACAGTAAATGATAGGTCTCAAGGTAGTGTGTAGAGCAGAGGGATCTAGGAGTATAAGTGCATGGTTCCTTGAAGGTCGAGATGCAGGTAGATAAGGTAGTCAAAAAGCCTTTTGGCACTTTGACCTTCATCAGTCAGAGTATTGAGTATAAAAGTTGGGAGGTCATGTTGCCGTTGTATAAGACGTCGGTGAGACCGCATTTAGAATATTGTGTTCAGTTCTGGGCACCATGTTATCAGAAAGATATTGTCAAGCTTGCAGGGGTTCAGAAAGGATTTACGAGGATGTTGCCAGGATTAGAGGGTGTGAGCTATAGCGAGAGATTGAGTAGGCTGGGTCTCTATTCGATGGAGCATAGGAGGATGAGGGGAGATCTTATAGAGGTATACAAAATCATGAGAGGAATAGATCAGGTAAATGCACATTCATTTTACCCAGAGTTGGGGAATCGAGGACCAGAGGACATAGGTTCAAGGTGAAGAGGAAAAGATTTAATAGGAATCCGAGGGGTAACGGAGGCTGCCAGAGGAGGTAGTTGAGGCTGGGACTATCCCATCGTTTAAGAAACAGTTGGACAGGTACATGGATAAGACAGATTTGGAGGGTTATGGACCAAACGCAGGCAAGTGGAACTAGGGTAGCTGGGACATTGTTGGCCGGTGTGGGCGCGTTGAGCCAAAGGGCCTGTTTCCACACTGTATCACTCAATGACTATGACATCCACATAGTCTTACCAGTTGTCATTTTATTTTCATGTTTCATGTATTTTGTGTTTTTTTATGACTGTTGGCAAATTAATTTCCCTCCTGGGATAAATAAAGTTCCATCATATCGTATCGTATTCTCATCTCTGAAATCAAACTGGCAATCCTTCAATGTAATTCCCCAAAAGCTAAATATATATTTCCTTAAACAAGGCCAATGGTATGTGCAGCATTCCATGAGTGGTCTCATGAAAACCTTGTACAATCATCGCAGGACCTCCCTATCCTTGACTTCCATTCCTAAAATATGAACATATCATTTCCCTTTCCCTTTCATAGCACCTGCATTCTAACTTTATTTTTCTCATACAAGAACATCCATATTTCTGCAAACGCCAAAATGTAATAAGCTTACATAATTAAAATAATATTTTCTACTCTGAGCAGAGTATTTCCCAACATTATACTCCACAGAACAACCTTTTGCACTCTAAATCGATTAATCTGCACCGTTTGCAAATTAAGTAGCCTCTTCACAAACTATCTTAAAATGTACCTTTGTTTCATTAGCAAACATACATATCACTATCCTTTCATCTAAATCATTAAGAGACTACAAATAGTTAAGACAGTATTGATCTAATGCATTCCATTAGTTAGAATTTTAACATGAGTAATAAGAGTAATTACAAATTACAAAACAAGCACACTTCGAATTTGGGGATAAGGCACATAAACTACTTGCGAGGCAACTGAAGCAACGAGAAAAGGAAAAAACTATTACTAAAATTAAATCGGATAAGGGTGAGTTTTTAACACTGCCTAAGGATATTAATAAGAGGTTTGCCCAATTTTATCACAATCTATATACATCTAAAATAAATACAGATGTAAGTAAAATTACAAATTTTTTAGATAATTGCAAGCTCCCAAAATTGGATAGTTTAGAACAAGAGCAATTAGGAGCACGGATTACTAATGAAGAAATAAAAAAATAATAAACTCACTGAAAAATGGGAAGACCCCAGGACCAGACGGTTTTAGTAATGAATTTTATAAAATATTTCAGGAGTCAATTGTACCAAGATTATTCAATTTATACACGCAGGCTTATACTGAAAATAAACTACCAGAACCCCTAGCAGAAGCAACAATAACACTTATACCAAAAAAAGATAAAGATTTAGATGAACCGGGTTCTTATAGAGCTATTTCACTACTAAATACGGATCAGAAAATTTTAGCAAAGATTCTAGCTAGAAGGCTAAATAATTATATTAACAATTTAATAAATACGGATCAAATGGGATTTATACCCAAAAGACAATCATTTAATAATTTGAGAAGGCTTTTCAATATAATGTACTCTCATAATGAGGACAATGAAGATATTTCAGTTGTCACGCTGGATGCAGAGAAGGCATTTGATCAAGTAGAATGGCAGTATTTATACAAGGTACTCCAAAAATTCAATATGGGAGAGAATTTTATTAGATGGGTTAAACTACTTTACGATAGACCTACGGCATGAATACTAACTAACAATACGCTATCTTCAAAATTTTACTTATCAAGGGGTAATAGGCAAGGGTGTGCCTTATCACCATTGCTATTTGCCCTTATGATAGAACCGTTGGCCGAAAGTATTAGAAATCACCCGAATATTCACGGATATAACACTAAGGACTCAAAGAATAAAATTTCACTATATGCTGATGATATCCTTTTATATATTACTAATACACAAACGAGTATACCCACCTTATTAACACTAATTGAGGAATTTGGCTCTTTTTCAGGATATAGAATAAATTGGAATAAAAGCAAAATTATGTCTTTAAAACCACAGGATTCGAGACACTTACTAAAATTCCCCTTCAAAATTGCAACAGAAAAATTCAAGTATCTGGGTATTCAAATTACGAGAAGACACAAATCATTATTTAGTGCCAATTTTATACCACTATTAAATAAACTGAATGATATGATTAAATTTTGGAAAACGCTTCCGCTCTCATTGATAGGTAGAATTAACGCTATAAAAATGACTTTCTTACCACAATTAATATATTTGTTTCAAGCGATCCCAATATATATTCCAAAATATTTTTTCAAAAAACTAGATTCCACTATCACTAATTTTATATGGGATTACAAAACACATAGAATTCAACGAAAGCATTTGTGCAAATCTAAAGAAGTTGGGGGTTTATCATTACCTAACTTTATGTATTACTACTGGGCAGTGCATATTAAGAACATAATGTACTGGCTGGATAGTTCCACTCAGCAGTTGGAGTGGATAAGAATGGAGAAAGAGGAGTGCTATCCGCACGATATAGGAACGATCCTGCTCTCACCGATAAAATTGAATAGTATAATATATAAGAAGAACCCAATTATTCACAATATAATAAGAATTTGGAAACAAATAAAAGTATCCTTGAAATTAAATAATTTATCAGTACTAACCCCACTATTGAACAACCCCGCATTCAAACCTTCTCTCATCGACAACACATATCAACAATGGGATAGACTGGGGATTAGGAAAGTAGGGGATATGAATGAATTGGGCAAACTGTTATCATTTCAACAATTAAAATTTAAATTTAAATTGAAGGATAATCAATATTTTAAATATATACAGGTATGTGACTTTATGAAGAAATATACACATAGATTTCAAACTATATTTTTAGACCCTTTAGAAGAAGCAATGAATATTAAGGCTGATTCACAAAAATTAATATCATACTTTTATAATAATATATTATATAGAGAATCACCCTCAACAGAAGCACTAAGGGAAGATTGGGAACAGGAGCTAATGATAAAGATCTCGAAGGATAGATGGGAAAAGTATTTGATGAATACACATAACTGTTCTATTAATGCAAGACATAATTTAATTCAATTCAAATTATTACATAGACTATATTATTCAAAAACGAGGTTGAATAAATGTTATCCAAACGTCTCTCCCAGATGCGATAAATGTTTGTTTCAAAACGCTAATATAACACATTCATTTGTAGGATGTACAAAGTTGAATAAATTTTGGAGTGATATATTTGATATATTTACAAAGCTCTTCAAGTCAAGAATAGAACCCAAAATGGAATGGATTATATTTGGAATAATAGGAGAAGATACCAATTTAAATAAAGACCAAAATGTTTTTTTTAATTATGGGTTAATAATTGGAAAGAAATTGATATTTAAATTTTGGAAAAATACAACCATACCAACTGTTAAAATGTGGATTAGGAATATGATGGACATAGCACGCCTTGAAGAAATGAGACTCCGACTAATAGATAAATATGACCAATTCTTAAGGAGTTGGTCTCCTTTCATCGACTTTTTGGAATCATGTGATGCAGCGGTACCATAAGGATTGCTGATTTCAGTTCATGACGTGGATAGATCAACATCTCCGAATATAGATTTGAAAAATTCTCTTTTAAGGGGCCTTCTCTTCTATTTCTACATTCCACTTTTTATTTTTTATTTTATTTTTTTATTTTTTATATACACACTTCACGTTTTTCTACTCTCTACTATCTATTTTTCCACTTTCTATTGTTTTCTTTTTCTTGTCTTGCTTACTTCCTTCTCATAACATAAAACTAGAGGTTGTACATAGAATGGATTACGGTATGACATAGTTGGCACCTAAAATTAGGTGCCACTGTATTGTTTTGTACTGTATTAACTTCTAATAAAATAAACAAATATATTTTTTTTTTTTAAATAAAGAATTTTAACATGATACTTTTATCCCTGCCCTGTATTCTGTCCGCTAAACAGTCCTCTATCCATACTAAGATAATTGCTTTAACTCCATAAACCTTGTGTAGAACCTTTTATGTAGCATTTTGTCAAATGGCTTTTTGGAAATCCAAAATAGACAACAGTTGTTAGTTGCCCCCTAGTCTGAAAAAGGGTTCCTGACCAGAAACATCGCCTATCCATGTTCTCCAGAGATGTTGCCTGTCCCGCTGAGTTACGTCAGTATTTTGTATTCTATACAGATCCAGCATCTGTAGTTCCTTGTCTCTGTTAGTTGCCCTTTATCTGTTTCACTAGTTAAGTCCTCAAAGATCCTTACAAATTGGTAAAATAAAATGTTCCTTTCATAAAGTTATGCTGCCTACTTACAATGTGCTCTAGCTACTGTTAATACATCTTTAATAATGGATTCCATCTTTTTTGCAATATTGCTGCTCGGCTGTCACCTTTAGCTCCCTCCTTTATGTTTTCCTCGTTTCTTTAATGAATCTGTTACATTTGCTGTTTTCCAATTTGCTGAAATCTTTCCAGGCTCAAGGAAATTTTGGAAGATGACAACCACCTGCTATTCCTGCGTCTGCTTTTTTTAGAAACCGTGCAGAAAGACTTTCAGCTCCAGAGGAAATGTCAGTTGTTAGTCCCAGGTGATGTTACTCGGTAGTAATGGTGTCATTCATTGTCTTCATCCTCGCTCATTCATTCCTTGGTTATTTAGAATGTTTCTCGTATATTGTACTATTCTAAATATTATCCAACATTTCTCCTTTTCTTGATTCCTTGTTACTAATTCTACTGTCACAGCTTTTAAGGAACTTTTACTTGTGCTACTCTCTTTCTTATTAGATACTTATAGATCTTAGTCTGTTTTTATCTTCCAGTAGCTTTCTCGTTCTATTTTCTCCTACCTTTTCAAGTCAATCTTTTGCTGGTTTCTCTACCAATCCTCACTGTTCATTTATAAGCTTTTTCTTCTAACCCAATATTTCTATACTTTTTCAATCAAATGGTTAGATCATTTCTCCTGTGTTATGTTCGGTTTTTTTTTAAACATTTATTGAGAAACATGTACTATGTATCATGAAATGTGGATGATATCAAATAATCTCACCATTCCATGACCCATACTTGGGGGAGTGTAACGCAAGTGCATTTTGCACAACAGCTTGATTAAGTTCAAATGTGAATCTCTTTCCATCTATCAACCAGATCACATGTTCTGCCAAGGTTCACCGGTAAATGCTGGCCACTCAGGGAATGTTCTGGAGAATCTCCAGCATTTGTGAAAGTAAATCTCAACAAAAATCAATGTTTTAAGGAAAGAATGGAGCAGAGGGACAATCTATTTTAAAATTAAAATTAAATTTGCAGAGCTAACTGACCCACCACTTTGAGCTGCACTGGACTAATGCCATTAAAAACACCAAGGGGAGGAGCCACCTGCATCCTGAGGCCCCTTTGATCATTTTTTGTGGGATGGAGGTCACATTTTTAAAACATTCTGGGAGCCAATTCAAACACACCCAATCCCAAAACACATTACTTACTAGCTGTACAGCTTCAGTGTTAGGAGAAATGCAAGACAGACAGCTCGAGACTGATGCCTTGGATGATCCTAGATTAAACCTTCTCTGTGAACTGGGTGGAAGAAGCAATGTCACTGCAGCTGCTCTGGATTAAGATCCAATTCACTGATCGTTGTTGGAAGAGCAAATTTCAAAAACATATTTCCAACAAATCAGTGTTTTATTGATATGAATAGAGGAAAGGAAAATACATCACTATCCTGCACTATGTTTCCTCTAACTTCTCATGACAACTGGGAAAAGAAGAAAGACACCAGGAAATTAATCTGTAGAGAAAATGAAATGTATCTAGGGAATAACAACCAGCAAGAAAACAACTGCAATAATTATAAATATTATATATATATAAATAAAGACAGCACTGAAAAAATGTAGCGATATAGGTGATATATTATTTGAAAGTGGATTTTTTTTTTAAATTGGAAATAATTATGCAGCAGGTGTACATTCCAATTCCCTTATACACTGAATTCTTTGTCTCCAGCGCTCTTACTCAACACAGTATTTTAAAATAATTCTCCAATATCTACACGTGTGAATGTAAGCCAAGTGTCACAACAATTAAAGTCCTTGTGCACTGGATTCTGTAATACCAGTCACTTCAACGTGCTTCTTCCCAATTACAACAAGGCAGGCTACTTTAAAATGAACCTCAATCAAAGTCAGCATATCTTACATGATATAAATGAATTGAATGCAATTGACAAATAAATCCAATCTTCACCTTATTGTCAGAACTCTGCAGTCCTTAATTGTCCATTGATAAGAGGAACCACTACATCGTTACGTCTCTTGAGAAGGTATTGGTAAGCTGTCTTGAGCTGCTACATTGTGGGTTTTCCAATGATGCATTGTGGTAGAGGGTTGCTTGACTTTGACCCAGTGTCAAAGGAATGTATTTGTAAAATCCCTTTGTTCAATCTCAAAATGCTCCCATAACTGAATAATGGTTGTTCTCTAACCACTATTTCCTGGAGGTGTTCCCTAGCTCAAAATGGTCTTCCCACTTCCCAAGAAGTTCAAGCTTGAAAGGGCATATCCATAACCTTCTACACACTAACTTTTAGAGTTTAAAAAACAGTAGAGGAAGTCAACATGCCAGGCAGCACCTGTGGTGGGAATGGACACAAACAGAACCTTTGTTCAGACTTTGAATGTTATACTCATCAAATTTCACAGAGTAAATGTGCTGAACACACAGTTTATGCACTATCATAAGGAATAGTAGAATTAAGCCATTCGGCCCATCAAGTCTACTCTGCCATTCAATCATGGCTGATCTCTCTCTCTCCTAACCCCATTCTCATGCTTTCTCCCCAGAACTTCTGACAGCTGTACTAATCCTTAATTATGAAAGAATAAAAACAAGACTATAATTTACATTAGGCAATTATTATTTTGCACAAGCAGGGAATACAGATTCATTATTCAAAGGACAATTAATATAGTGTTTCTGCAGATATTCAGCAATTAAACCCGCACGGTCTCTGAAAGCTGAACTGGAATTGTTTCAATTAATGAGGCAAGGCATCACAGAGCTCACGCAAGTAACAATGGTTATTTCAGAGAGAGCTGAAAGTTTCTGATCCTTTCCCCACACGATGGGCTGTAGCTAGATCATGAGGTGGAGGTTAATCAGTATTCCTAGCCATTTCTCCATTTCCAATTGATGTTGAGTGAACCAAACTTCAAATGTGAGCTAGGTACACAAAATTGCTGGGGAAACTCAGCGGGTGCAGCAGCATCTATGGAGCGAAGGAAATAGGCGACGTTTCGGGCCGAAACCCTTCTTCAGACCCGTGCAGCCTTCAAATGTGAGCTGCACGGTGCATCCCAGAGTTTCTGCACTACTGCTGGCCACATGCACTGTATTATCTGTCACTATCCCTGCATTAATTTGTCTTTTCAACGGATCAACTGTATCGTTCAGCAGTGAAACTGACATGGCTATCTTTATTTTCACATTTTTTCCCCAACTCACTGCTATTAAATGAACTGTGTGACCAAAGTGCAAAATTACACATTTATTTTAAACTAAATAATCCAAACTGACAAGCCAAGTGCAATCAAGGGAATTTCAAGATGTTGAGACATCAAGTAAGGTACTAAACCCCCCCATCAAGTACCCCAACGAAAACCATCAACGTAAGATTAACTGGAAAGTAATATAATTTATTATTCACAAATCTTTGCTGGGTGAATGTTGTTGCCGACTTTTATCCTTGGACTGCATCAGTCATCGCAAGTATTGCTAAGTACAGGACTTGCATTTTTTAATACATTTAAATCAATAATTAATTTTCATTCCAAAGGCTTCAAGTGCTGCCTTTCTGATAGAATTCAGAAAATTCTAGCCTCTGTAGGTCAGACAGCGTCTATGGAGACAGAAAGAGTTTATGTTTCAGGTCAATGACTGAAACATACTTTGCTGTAAATATGCCTTGCCTTCAGTGAAAATTCATGAAGTGATCATTTAAATCATATTACACTGAATTCACTGGTAAAAGTCACTTGTCATTTTCTTTGTTATCCTGAATAATTGAAATATTTGGATTAGTCATACAGTATGGAAACAGGCCCTTCAACCCAATCTTTCCATGCCGACAAAGTTTCTCCATCTACACTCGTCCGACTTGCTGCCGTTTCGCCCATATCTCTCTAAACCTTTCCAATTGCATTCTAAATGCTGTAATAGTACCTGCCTCAAATACCTCCACTGAGAGATCGTTCCTTATACCGTATGTGGAAGAAGTTGTCCCTCAGGTTCCTATTAAATCTTTCCCCTCTTACTGGTTCTTGATTCCCCTATTCTGGGTAACTGGGTAACAGACTGTGCATTTACCCGACCCTACCCATGATCTTATACAACTCTATAACTGCCTCCTCCCATCCCCCATCCTCCTGAGCTCCAAGGTATAAAGTGCTAGCCTGCCCAACCTATCCCTACAGCTCAGGGAGATGTTGCCTCACCTCAGGATAGTGGTTCTATGTCTATCAAGGATGTTGGATCCTCCATACAGCAGGTTAGCTGTGTGAGTGACAGGGACCAACACCCTTGGTCAGCCAGGATGGAAATCTGCTTGGCAAGGGGCAAAAGCACTTAATGCTGTGGGGGTTCAGAGTGAGTTATTGTAAATAGACACAAACTGTCAGCTTGCAGGGATTTCCAGTGAGGTTTCGGAGACATGTTTAGTCTGCAGAAACCAATTATAAGCTTGTTCTATTTGCAATGTACATAAATATGCATTTGATAATTCTAATGGTTCAACATATTTACACCCAGTTACAAAGCCAATACTGGAAAAAACAACTAATAAAAAAATCAATAATGGTAGGTAGTGATGCTATTAAAACATACATCTTCATCTCTCCCCCCATCCCCCCGTTTATGTCCAGCAATGAACTTTGTCTAAACAAATCTCCACCTACAAAACTGGCCAACATCGCAGTTCATAAATGATAGTCCCCTTCTTTTTCAAAATTGCAATGGATTTCCTGTGCAGCATTCCTGCAATTCAGTAGATACGATGCATTCATAGTTTTGCCAAATCATTCCATTTGATTATGTGTAAGAAAGAACTGCAGATGCTGGTTAAATGGAAGGCAAACACAAAATGCTGGAGGAACTCAGTGAGGTGAGGCAGCATCTATGGAGAGAAGGAATGGGCGATGTTTCGGGTCGAGACCCTTCTTCAGTCTGATGTCAGGGGAGGGGGCGAGACAAAGATAGAAGGTAGGCGGAGACAGTAAGACTAGTTGGAGAACTGGGATGGGGAAGGAGAGCGAAAGCAAGGGCTATCTGAAGGTAGAGAAGTCAATGTTCATACCGCTTGAACCAAGAGTGAGGCCCAAGCGAAATATGAGGTGCTGTTCCTCCAATTTGCGCTGGACCACACTCTGACAATAGAGGAGGCCCAGGACAGAAAGCTCAGATTTGGAATGGGCAAAACGGGGAGCAAACACAAATGAAACCACAACAAATGTTCATCATGTGCGAGGTACTCTCAGGGCTGCTGTACTTGGTGCAAGGGGGGCCTGTTCCTCCCTCTTACGCCTCAGGGATCACCCGGGCCATCTTAATGTTCATCTGGGGTTCGAGGATGGACCGGGTGCGACGGGCCACAATACACAAGATGGCAGACAATGGGGGGGGGGGAAAAGCATGCCCAACGTCGCCACAGCTCACCAACAAGCACCAAGACCTGGTTTGGCTGGTGGTGAGGGGAGCCCTCCCAGTCAGATTCTTCCTGCACCGTCAGAACCTCACCACCAGCGCACACTGCCCTCGGGACTGTTGCTATGGAGAGGAGACGGTTGCCCACCCCTTTGCAGAGTGTGGATTTGCAAAGCAAGTCTGGAGAGGTTTGCAAGGGTCCCTATCACGGTTTATTCCGAACAGCTCAGTCACAGGCGACTCTGTGATTTACGGACTGTTCCCAGGGACACATTCAGAGAGTGACATCGAGTGCTGCTGGAAGGTCATCACCTCTGTGAAAGACGCTCTTTGGTCTGCCTGAGCTTTGTTGACCTCCCAACGGAGCGAGATGTCCGTCCGGGAATGTTGCCCATGGGCTGAAGACTACAGGAGTACATGCTGACAGACACACTGACGCTTGGTGCAGCCAACGCCAAGGCTCGGTAGGGGAGGACCACATTCCAAGGTCCTTCCGCTGCTGGACATGGGGGGGTAGGGTGTGGTGGAGTCACCCCTCAAAAATAAAGGAAGGGATTCCACACCAGTGGGCCACATGAGTGGCAAGGGTGGGGGATAAATTTGTATAAACAGTATTGAAAATTTGTACAGTCTCCGTGAATGTCGGATGAAATTTTTTGCACGGTACCGGTGTTGCATGTATTTATTACTTGAATAAAGTCTACTTTGAAATTAAAATTAATTGAAATTCAAAGCACAAGGAAACAAAATTAGAATAAGGAGATTTAAAATGCCCTCATCTTTAACTTTCCCGTAATGAGCTTAGGATTTCCTTAGCAACCAAAGTGGCACCAATTAATACACTAAAGGCAGAAAATCTCGACTCAACCCAATGAAAGAAAAACAGGCAACTCCTTAAGAAGAAATGCATTGATTGTAAGCATTGGATTGCAACACTTTCTTCTTGGCTAATTTTTCCAGAGGAAACTGTACAAAAGATTAAATTGACATTTATCTGGACTTTCACCAATTTCCTTTGTTAGATTTCATCTCTGCAATGGCACTATTCTAGTTTTGGAAAAGTTTACAATAAAATGTAACAAAATAACATTTTACACCATCATAACATTGATTTTAAATTACCGGTACTCTCCAGTAAAATTTTTATTAGCAAATTAAACATTCAATCTTAAACTGATCGTCGTCTAATTCTCGCGATGCCCATAGTTTCAAAACAAACAAAAACACACACGAACTGAAATAACAGTTAATTCTTAGTTAATTCACAACACAATTTAATTAAACCACAATTGGTTAAGAATTCCACAATGTAATTCCTGTGCACAGCAGCTGGCACCAACTCCAGCACTAATTAAAATCAATTGAGTGAAGATTCCACATTTGAGGAACTACAAGAAAATAGTTCACAGATACTGCTTTACGTAAGTAATTAGAAACGTACCAATCCTGACTGTTAATAGCATCACCATATCCTGGGGTATCCACAACCGTTAAGCGTAGCTTGACTCCCCGCTCCTCAATTTCAACTGTTGAGGCTTCAATTTGGACAGTTCTTTCAATCTTTTCTGTGAAAAGAATAGTTAACACTAAGTTAATTCTTGCCATAGAGGGAATGCAGAGAAGGTTCACCAGACTGATTCCTGGGATGTCAGGACTTTCATATGAAGAAAGACTGGATAGACTCGGCTTGTACTCGCTAGAATTTAGAAGATTGAGGGGGGATCTTATAGAAACTTACAAAATTCTTAAGCGGTTGGACAGGTTAGATGCAGGAAGATTGTTCCCGATGTTGGGGAAGTCCAGGACAAGGGGTCACAGTTTAAGGATAAAGGGGAAATCCTTTAGGACCGAGATGAGAAAAACATTTTTCACACAGAGAGTGGTGAATCTCTCGAACTCTCTGCCACAGAAGGTAGTTGAGGCCAGTTAATTGGCTATATTTAAGAGGGAGTTAGATGTGGCCCTTGTGGCTAAAGGGATCAGGGGGTATGGAGAGAAAGCAGGTACAGGATACTGATTTGGATGATCAGCCATGATCATATTGAATGGCGGTGCAGGCTCGAAGGGCCGAATGGCCTACTCCTGCACCTATTTTCTATGTTTCTAAGTTGACCAATTTGTTTTACAACCTCTTCCAATTCCAAATATATTATTGGACAATCTTCAAAACAGCCAATGATTTCTTTCAGGCTTGGGTTGAAACTTAGGATTTTAATAGAAAAATATACATTGATATTTGAGGTGCACAAGTTGCAAACAGTTGTGTACAGTTATATCACTGTGTCAGTCAAGTTCACAGGAACTGTCACTAAATCCCTATAAAATTATCACATTTTTAAACCCACATTTTGACTATATCCATATTCATAAAGTTATTAATCCAACCCATTTTCTCTTTGCAACCAGCAACATTTTTAACCTATATATCGATTTTTGAAGTTTTCTGTTTTTTTGCTCATGTTTCCTCATATTCCAGAGGAAGACATTTATTCTCACTAGCTTTCAGCTGGCTTTCAGATACTGATGTTTTTTTGTAAACAAACAGAACTATTAACAATTGAAGTCCACTGTCTTGAATTGATTCTTTTCTATTACAATCCGCACGGTGAATGGCCTCCAGTCATGAACTCTGACCAATTTCACAAATCTATCTACTGTGGACAAGCGATCAGTTTACTGTTCAACAAAGAATTGGTTGAACAAGGTTAGTCGCTCGCTCCTGAAAAGTATCAATCTTATGGTTAATTTTATATGAGATGAATGAGAAAAGCCCTTTAATCTCATGTGATAAGTGTATTTATCACTGGACATGTCGCTTCCAGTACAATGTTTGCAAAATATAAAACTTTACGACCTGAAATAAATTTTGTGTGACTATTTAAGGAACTGCAACTGGACAACTTCGAAATAAGTGGAGGTCATTAGAAAATGAGCTTAGGGCCATAATTTATCAGAATTGAGCCAGAATCTTTACACAATTCGATACACATAGCAATCATTTTTCCATGGACTGTCACATATTATTCTCATCCAACTCAATGATTTATTATCTATTAGAGATGTGTTCGTTTTTGGAGGGGAGTGGGGGGGGGGGGGGGGGGGGAGAGAGAGTTAGATTTTAAAAGAGATGCAAAGGAAAGGAGTCCAACATAAATATTTAGTTAAACTCGATAGCACCTTGCTATGCCTCAACTGTGGGATGTTATCAAATTATCTGAGAAAAACAATGATATTTTGGAAAAAGCACATTAACTCCAAACACATGAAGTAGTTTTGATAACCAGTACTATAGCTATCACATTACACTCAACAAATGGATTTGAGTATGACAGACAGCTCATGAGCCTTGACCTCAAAACACAGAGGGCGACATTTTCAGAACAATAAACACCAGCTTCGAATGTATTGCAGCTGCAGTTTTTAATTTTTAGTCATCCCCCCCAATGTCCACTTCTCCACTTTCCTTTCCCTAAAGCAGTTAACTATTACTGGGTGCAATTGTTTTGGAACTCAAAGTCACTCAAAAATGTTTTTTTTGTTTGAACATAAATTGGGAGTTCTATTGATTATTCAGCCACTTATGACCCACACCCCAAGCCTTTTAGTTTAGAGGTACAGCGTGGAAACAGGCCTTTTGGCCCACCAAGTCTGCACTAACCAGCGATCCCCATGCATTAACACTATCCTACACACACTAGGGACAATTTACACGTACCAAGCCAATTAACCTCCAAACCTGCACGTCTTTGGAGTGTGGGAGGAAACCGAATATCTCGGAGAAAACCCACGCGGTCAAGGGGAGAACATACAAACTCTGTACAGACAACCACCCATAGTCAGGATCGAACCCGGGTCTCCGGCCTGCCTCATATTATATCTGTAGCAAACACATTTCAAAATGCATATTTGTAGCTGTTTCTTTCTTTGCTGTTCCGCAAGGCCAATTAAGTTATCTAAACTTGTACCCTAGCATAGATAAACAAATTCAGCAGGTCAGCAATTAATAAGCATTGCACATTTGTGGTAAAACACTATAACCTTTATTGCTGTTGTGATGTCATATGTACATTACTGATAGTCCATATTTTAGGAAATGTCCCATATTTCATTCACCTGCAGCCCCAGGTACATAGCGTTCAGGATAGAGGTCCGTCAGGAACAGGCTGTTGATCAATGTAGACTTTCCAAGGCCAGACTCACCTGAGGAATGAGGAATAGAGGAAAATAAAATCATAAGAGTAATGAGATGTGCGGCTAAAGAAGTGTGCACAAACTAAAAATAAATGGATGTACTTGAGACGTGGAAACAATTTTTTTAAATCTTCATGATTCACATGTTTTGTTTTGTGAAATTTCAATTAACAGGAAATGTTATCGTGATAGATATGTTTTATTTAATTGAATGTACAACACTGCCAGGAATAAATGACATCACCCTGACAAACATTTTGAAAAATTGTCAAATTACACTAGGCCATTTATTCAAAGGTCTACGAGTGATTTTCAATTTGTACTCAGAACAATTTACAAGCAAAAAATGCTACAGTTGGAACAGAGCAGCTCAACAGCTATCAAAACAATCATTCATTTAGTCTTTGAAACTAACTAGCATTAGATGCAAAAATCAATTTTAAATAGTTTTATAAGAATTCATAAACAGTGCGCTACCCATCGTCAGATTTTTGTTTAATTGTACATGTAAGAATGTGACATAATTTGGAAGATTATTCACAAAATCACTCAGCCTCCTAATGATATGAACTGCCAGTCTATTGCAACGTAATTGAGTCATGGAAGTTATGAATAAAATTCATTCTGGGAAAAAAAGGTAACCGCACAAATTACAGAATCTGAGGAGAACTGGAGAAGTGAAATTGGTTTAATTTCCTGGAGATGGCATCCATCAGGACCACACTAATAGAGGACCTTGTTTCTTACGGTGAGAACAAGAAGAGGATTAAGATTAACTGGAATGACAGTTACAAACAATTTGAAAGACAGATAACAAGTCTTCTCTCCTAATAAATGATCATTTATACATTTAAATAAATTTCCAATGTCTACCTTAAAATTTGTTGAACTGAGTATCACAGAATGAAATTTAGTTAACAAGCTTTATAATAGCTCACATCCATATGTAACCTAAAAGGCAAGAAAACCTACCAACTACCATCAACGTGAATTCAAATCCTTTCTTCACGGACTTCCTATGGACCTGGTTGGGCAGATTTGCAAATCCCACATAACCAGCAACATCTGGAAACTGTCAAGAGAGAAAAGGATTCCAGGCTATGCGATTACTGAAGAAAATATAATGGAAATCTGGGAAAGATGGACTGCACCACAAGCATTTCTCCATCCCTGCATCCCCCTTCATTTTTGCACTCACACACATACATACCATACAACCACTGGCAAGCCACCAAAAACATTCACTCGCCCCGACCTAGATTTCCCATTATTGTTTTTAAAATAAAATGCTGGAGTAACTCAGCGGGTCAGGCAGTATCTGTGGAGGGAATGGGAGGGGTGATTGATATTCTCTCCACAGATACTGTCTGACCCACCAAGATACTCCAACACTTTGTATTTTGCTCAAGATGCCAGTATCTGGTGTTTCTTGTGTCTTCACTGTTCTTAAGATGATCTATGCCGACCCACTGCCATTGCAACTGAATGTGTTGGGGAAGGAGCCATTTTCCACTATCATATTGGACACCATCATCTGTACAAACAGTGCAAAAGATTTCCATTCTGGCATTTGAAATAAACAAATATATATTTAATTATCAGCTAATCATAATCCCAATAAGAAACACCAAACTACTCGATGGTATCACTTATTTAATGTCAGTTTGTAGGAGGGGTAAAGAAGTTGCAATAATTCAGCTGTCTTCTCTATGGTGCTAGTAGGGTCCTGCATTACTTTATTATGGGGATGGGAGATAAGCATACGGAGAAGGGGAAAAGAGCTGGGTGACTAGGTTGTTGCAAGATGGTGAGTGAAAAGCTTTTTTCTTTGAAATTGAATAATTTCAACCCACCATTGGGTTATGTGTAGGAAAGAATTGCAGGTGCCAGTTTAAATTGAAGGTAGACACAAAATGCTGGAGCAACTCAGCGGGTCTGGCAGCATCTCCGGAGAGAAGGAATGGGTGACGTTTTGGGGTCGAGACCCTTCTTCAGACCGAACCATTGAGTTATTCTGTAAGCCTTCAACTAGGGTAGCTTACAACCCAAAAGTATGAACAATGAATTTTCCAATTTCAAGTTTACCCCCCCCCCCCCCCACCCCGAACCTCACCACTTTTTCCTGCCCCTCGGTGGACACTCTCACCATTTTCCACCCAGTAACCCTGCTTCTTCCCTCTCCTCTGTTTGCTCATTTCCCATGTCCAAGTCACATATTTGCTTTTTTATTCTTATCTCGTTCCTCTCCACCATGTCCCCTTCCATCCATATCCCTCCGGCTTTATATTTCACACCTCCTCTTCTTTCCTTATCTGACACCATTTTATCTTCTTTTCACCTCCAGCCTCTGTCACTAACTAAATCATACTGTTAATCACACCCCCTTACCAAGTGTGCACTCTCACTTGCCAAGCTTTCCCAATCCACACAGTTTTCCCCTCCTACAACATCAGTCTGAGGGACAGTCCCAACCCAAAATGTCATCTGTCGATGTGGAGACCGCGGGGGAGCTGCGACGCAGAGATCACGTGGGCGTCAGTGGGCTAAACAAAATTGATTGTATAAGTGCGAGTGTACAAATGGCGCCCATTATATATATGTTGGGGAGTGCCTGTCCAAAAAAATTCCACAGATAAAGATCTTATATACTGAACCAAAACACGATGAAAATTGTGTCAAATAGCTTGTGAAACTTTTTTGGCAAAAAAACAAAATTACTATATTTCACTTTATTCCACTTCCCTCAGAAAAAATGCAAAATAAGCAGGCACATCCATAAATAACTTCACAATGCCGGGTCTTTGTACCAAACATTATGGAGGGCACTGTATTAAATCTTTCCTCCCTTTAAACCTGTGCCCTGTAATTCTTGATTCCCCTATCCTGGGAAAAGATTGTGCATTCATCCTACCTGTTATCTTGTAAACCTTTTCTGTATTGTTTCCATCTTAATGCATTTGTTCGTATAGCAAGGTGATCAAAATTGAATACAATATCCTGTGTGACTTCGCCAAAGATTTGTACAACTGTAACATAACATCCCAGCTTCTATACCAATCCCTTGACTGATGATGACAAGTGTGCCAAAAGCCTTCTTCACCATCTTACTATCGGAGATGCCTTTTTCAGGCAACAATGTACTCGTACTCCAAGATCCTTCTGCTCTTATCATTTTCCCCAAGGCTCTACCATTCACTGTGAATGTCCTGTCCTGGTTTGTATTCCCAACATGCAATATCTCACATTTATCTGATTTTCTCAACCCACTTGCCCAGCTGATCAAGATGCTGCTGTAATTCTGGATAAACATCCTCACTGGTTACAGTACAGGTGCACAACCTTTTATCCGAAAGCCTTGGGACCAGACACTTTTCGTAATTCTGAATTTTTTGGCCCCTCGGAATGGAAGATTTTTAACGTAGATTTTAACGGCTGGCTCAGTGGTAGAGTGCTCGGCTCATATACGCAAGGTCGCGAGTTTGAGTCTTCAATGTAGTTTTTTCTTGCAGAATAAATGTTTGTATGAAATGCAGTGTAGGATAGGTGTACTGACTGTGTGGGCAGAACTTTGGAAGCAATTGCCCACCAGTCTCAAAAGCCGCTGTGTCTCCCTGTCCCTGGGATAGCAGGGGGCGATCAAACAGCACAATACCCCCCTCCCCCTCCAACTCCAGAGGAATCCGCTCCCCGATGGGCCGCTACGGCGACAAGTGGCAGTTCGCCCACAGCCCGAGCTGCGCCCCCTCATCCGCCACCCCAAGAACAAGACGTACCTTGCACACCATCAGCTTCTGCCCCTACGGGGAGCGTGTTCCTCTGGAGTTGGAGCGGGGCTGGGCTGGAGTTGCTGATCTGGGATCTCCGTGCTTGCAGTGGGCCTGGGGGTCGGTGCCCCGATGAGGGGGCGCAGCTCGGGCTGTGGGCGAACTGCCACTTGTCGCCGTAGCGGCCCATCGGGGAGCGGCTTCTGGTGGTCCTGAAGTCTCCGGCCAGTTTGCAGTTTTCCTCTGGAGTTGGAACGGGGCTGGGCTGCTGCTGGCTGTGGGTCTCTGGGATCTCCGTGCTTGCAGTGGGCCTGGGGGTCGGTGTCCCGTTGGTCCTGATGTCTCCAGTGACTGGCACTGACCTGCTGGCATCGCCGACGTGAAGACAGTGCAAAGCCCCCGCACCGGTGCAATGGGCGGGGAGCTGGAGAGGGGAGGCAAGGGGTCACACACATGGCCGGGAAGCAGAGGGGTGTAGGTGGGATGAAACTGAAGGGAGCGACAATCTGCTGCTGCCTGCCCGCTGAGTTAAAAAGTTCCCACGCAAGACTCATGATACACTGTGTATCGCGAGTCTACCGTGGGAACTTTTTAACTCAGCGGGCAGGCAGCAGCAGATTGTCAATTATTAACCCTCCCGCGCAATATACCCTCACCTTCTCTTTTATGAATGGGGATTTAGTTCTCCTTTCTTCGAGGACCGACCGGAGGTTCCGCTGTCATCTCTGCGGGCCGCCCTCGGTGAACGTCTTCAAGGACCTTTCTTCAAGGACCTTCAAAATGTCCGCTCTTCGGAGCTTTTCGTTATTTGGATCTTCGGATAAAAGGTTGTGCACCTGTACTACCTATTTTAGTGTAATCTGCAAACTTACTAATTATGACTTGTATGTTCTCATGCAAATTTTTGGTGTAGATGACAAACAGCAATAGGCCCAGCAAAAACCCAAGGTACTCCGGAAGTCACACACCTCGAAAAGCAAACTTTAACCACCAACCACCCTTTCCTATCAGTACACCGATTCTGTATCCAGTTCCCCCATTCCAGAAACGTGCTGGAAGGTAGGCACTGGGTGAACAATGGGAATCAGGAAGGAAGTTGTTGACCATGTGGGAGAGATTAATTTATTTGAAATAAATGGAGGAATGTGATTGATGCGAATGCTCTAATAGTGGGCATAGACTAAATAAGCCAAGTGACCTTCTCCTTGCGAGAAAAATGGAAAACATGACTTACAACTATATCCTCCTGTGTAATCAAGTCATAACCCACTTTTGGCAATATTACGAAAAATTTTAATTACCCTAAGCAATACACTTCAATTTTCATTACAGCACAGACTTCATGTGCTGGTATGACCTGCTCGTCAAGCAGAACGCTTCCACTGCAGAGAAAGTTTCATCCAGCTGAATTGCTTCTCTAGTCTCACATTGCACTGTTAAAGCTGAACCCAACTTCCACTGGTAAAGCTGAATCCAACTCATTCGGATTCCATACAAATGTATTTGTATCTCCAGGGAGTTAGAAAAAACAGTTTGCATCAGCATTCTGGTGAAAGAAAAGGCACAGTCCATTGTAATGCTTACATGCACAATACATGGAACAAATGTTGCTGCAACATACCGAAATATGTACCAGATATCAGATTTTATGAACCATGCCGCCCCTCTTACAAGTACTGTCATAATTTTAGGTTTTGGCAAACCTTATCTCATTCTGTTATCTTCACATATTTTATTTTTAATAGTTTAGCAAGCCCAAATTCACCAGTTTTACAACAAATATTTGGCAGAGTTGGGCATAGATAACAAAGAATATATATACATTTGCAAATATACAGGAAATCAGGATTCATGTTTCAATAATCACTGCACTCAATGAACTGGTCTCCTCTCATACTACTCAATAACTAGTTGCAAATACTCGATCAGTTCTACCGAGCTAAATCAAATACTTAATAGTTGGAACAATTTCATTTACATAAGAATCATGAGGTGATCCAAGTTATTCACATCATTTATATGGACCAGTTGACTGGAAAGTAAATCAAATGGAAAATACATACAGATCTGAAATTGAGAATTCAATATTCATCATATCCTGCCAAATTAATTGCTATTGAATTAATTACTCATATTATTATTAACTTTCCATACAAGTCAGAATTTTTACACAAATTCCTATCTCCTCAAAGCAAATGTTTAATGATCGGATCCCCCATCTCTCCTCTCTCACTCATCTCCACAAATATATTCCTCAACCATGAGAAAAAGTGCACATCCTTTCTTCTGTTTACGTGCAATGAATACCGAGTCTGGACAAGTGCAAGTTCAAGTAGGTTTATTGTCATGTGCCCCTGATTAGACAATGAAATTCTTGCTTTGCTTCAGCACAACAGAACATAGTAGGCATTCACTACATTGACAATGGTTATTTAATGGCTTCACCTGCCTCACCATTCATACAAGCTAACACCTATGAATACATAATAAAGCTCAGAACTTGCAAAACACACACACACACACACACACACACACACACACACAAACAATAAATCTGTAAAAATCATACAGCAATATCTTTCAGGAATGTTCATATCAAGAGTTATTTTAAATAAACAGAATAATTTAATGAAAGAGGCCACTACTGGACCATTCCAGTAATGGAATGCTATCATAAAGCCACCCCATTAAGTTACTCACCTTTGCCTTTTCTGTTGACATACTGATATTTAACTTCACAGCTCACGACCTAAAGAAAAAAATACATCCATGCCATTAACAATACAGATCAGCAACCTCAACATTATCAGCACGTAACACTCAAAAAAATGGTCCTGTAAGCCATCCAAGTCACCAGGTAAATGCACTCCCAAGCCAAAACTAATTAGAGTCACAAATAGAACCACATCGTCATCACAAGTTAATATTGAAACAGATAAATAAACTTTCCTCAAAAAATATTAATATATATTCTGGGAGCAAGAACAAACACTTAATTATGGTGCAAAATCTGGGAGAAGTTATATCATCGCTGTACCAGAATAGTTAATAAGAAAGCCAATTTCCTCACTAAAGATTTAGCAACAGGGTTCAAACCTGGCTTTCTGACTTAACTACATTCACTAAATACACATTGCACAAATGCTTTCAGACAACATGTTGGTAGTTCATGTATTTAACTGTTAAATCTTCAAACAAATCAAGGACTACTGATGCAATACCACTCAAATGCAATACTTCATATTCATCCTCATCATCTCCGAAACCTTGATATGATGGATATAAAAGATCAAAAGCATGAGGAAAATAGAACACTCTCCTACCCAAATTGAGTGATCAGAAACAGAACAAGAGATTATCCTGACCCTGAATTCCCAAGTACACACCCTTTGTAAAAGGAAATATGCACTTCTATCAATTCTCACATTCAAGAAATTCAGGAACTCAACAAGTGATGACAATAAGGTTCGTTCTACAATGGCCAGAAACAATCGGATTATTTTTTTTACACAACTAGAAAGTCTTCGGCGACTCTTTTTCTAGTGATTTACCATCTTTTTTTCATTAACCTTACATCAATAACCCGTGCCTGCCTTCTCCCCATATCCCTTGATTCCACTAGCCCCTAGAGCTCTATCTAACTCTCTCTTAAATCCATCCAGTGATTTGGCCTCCACTGCCCTCTGTGGCAGGGAATGCCACAAATTCACAACTCACAAATTGAGACTGGGTGAAAAAGTTTTTTTGTCACGTCAGTCTTAAATGGCCTCCCCTGAGTGTGGACTCGACCAAGAATGGGAAGATTTTCCCTGCATCGACGTTGCGCAGAACTTTTATTGTTTTATATGGCTCAAAAAGATTCCCCTGCATAGTTGTAAAGTGCAGTGAATACAAGCCTTTCTCTGTGTGTGTGTGTGTGTGTGTGTGTGGGTGTGTGTGTGTGTGTGTGTGTGTGGTGTGTGTGTGGGGTGTGTGGTGTGTGTGGTGTGTGTGGTGTGTGTGGTGTGTGTGTGTGTGTGTGTGTGTGTGTGTGTGTGTGTGTGTGTGTGTGTGTGTGTGTGTGTGTGTGTGTGTGTGTGTGTGTGTGTGTGTGTGTGTGTGTGTGTGTGTGTGTGTGTGTGTGGACTTCGAGAATGAGCACGACTCTGGACTAAGCGGGACTTACGGAATGAGCATGACTCTGGAGTCAGCGGGACTTCCGGAATGAGCGTGACCTCTGGACTGAGCCATGGCTGGTGGGCTCACAATTCACTCAGCACAGCGTAGACTCACAGATCATTCAGCACGACATAGACTCACAATTCTGGACTCAACTCTCACTCACGTTCTTCCGGGCGGGCTGACTGACTCATAACCGGCATCCGGGGCTTTATTCTCCTGGTCCCCGGAAGGGGCGTTGCCTTTGTGGTGACTGACAGGCGAGAAGACCAATCTATTGATCTCACGATTTTTTTTAAACCTTCATAACTTTTCTATTATTTCACCGATCGGAACAAAACTTGGAGTCTTGAAGTAGAGGAGAACAGCGAGAAAGACGGCGAAAAAAATTATTGCGATATTGGGTAGCGATTTGCGCAAATTTATTTACAACGTAGACCGAAAGTGGTCAAGATGAGAGTATTAGTAATAATAGAGATATCTTCTGGCTCACCAGAAAGTTTTCAGATATTCTTTATTACACTGAGCAATCGGTGCATCACAAAGCACCTGTCATATCCAAAATGAAAAATGCGCAGAGGATTCTGGAGTTTTGACAACTACTGACCTGTACAAAGCTAATACCAGCCCGGCTCAATGATACAAACATCCCAGAATAAGCAAGTTCGGTATTCTGACTGTGCATGCCCAGGTCATAGGTCACTACCTATAAAACAGTCTCGGCAACGGTGGTGCTGCATTGTGTGCAGGCTTGCATTTCGTCTGTAGTCAGGGTCGGCTCTCAGTCGCTGCAGGTGCTCTTGAGTTGCTGTTGGGCCATCCCTGTCCCCAGGGTCCCGTCCCTGTCCGGAGCGGCCCTGGGCCGGCAGGGCGGCCCCGGACTTGCAGCCACTGGCTCCAGTTCGGCTCTGCCTATCCCGCCGGTTTGGCAGGCAGCCCTCCATCTCAACCACCCTCCCCTCAATCCAACACCGAGATCCTGCTGAAGATGATCAGCCGCTGGCCCTGCTTGAAGACGGGCGACTTGTAGCCGCTGCTGCTGGAGTCGTCCTGGTCACACAGAGAGTCTGCGGACGGTTTCCAGTCGGCCATGGACAGGCCGGGAGCACTTGCAAGTCACTCCCCCCCCCCCCCCCCCTTCTCCCACTGAAAAAAAGACAAAAAAAATTGGGCCCAAACTGTACTCACTGAATCTGCAGCGTTTCGTTCGATTTTTATTCAGAGCGTTCGACCTTTGACAAATCCCATGATTCCTTGCATTCTTTGGAATACCAAACTCACTATTCCCATGTTCCAGACACTTAAAGATCCCTTCATTCCTGACACAGCTGCTCAGTTGATCTGAATCCCACTGGCTCACTCATGTAATCAGTGCAAAAGATAAAACTACAGTATCTGGATTCTGAGTTTTTCGCCAGACTAATGAGCTTATCTGAAAGAAGATACTAATACAACTCTGAGCCTAAAAAAAAGTTTGATGAAATTAGAGGGTAGCTGCACAAAAAAGTTTCTTCCGAGTAAGATTTCATGATCCTTATAAATGTATGCATGAGATATAGATATCAAAACTTTACTCTGACAGTACCTACCTAACCAGTTCAATTTCTTTTTGAATGAAAGTAATAACAGTTACAGCTCGATCAGTTTATTATTCGACAGCAAAATTATCCCCAAAAATATGTTCTAGCATAACCATATTTAATGGACAAATTATTTTTCTATGTAACTCTTTGACAATAGAGATTTCAAAGGCAGAACTTTTATAGCAGAACATTAATTGGTGGCACTTCACAGCCAAATGTAGGGAGAGCATGATTACTTACACAGCCTTCATTCATTTGGAAGTTCTTCCACGTTACCGCATGCAATCCTCCTAAACTTGACTCGTATCACTTGAGTAACATCACTGCATTACCATGGCTGATGAAAACTGGATTGTCTTGCTAAACCTCTATGGCCTTCCAGGGACCCTCGCCACCCTTGCAGGTCAGAAAGAGGTTCATGTGCACCTCCTGATTAGTCCACCACATACTCAGAATAGCTACCTTTATATCAGCGAAACCAAGCATCTAGGCGACTGTTTCACAAAACACGCTCTTGGTCCACCAAGGCCTGCTGGACCACCAAATATTTTATCTCCCCTTCCCAATGCCATACCAACCTTTCTGTCCTGGGCCTCCTCCACTGTCAGAATGAGGCCATATGCATACTGGAGGAACAGCGACTCATATTCTGCTTGTGTAGCTCACCATCCAATTGAATGAAAAATGAATTATCAATTTTAGGTATCACACCATCTTTTTCTCCCTGCCCACTCTTATCTATGCACCCTCACCCCACCTGGTGCACACCCATTTCTCCTACTCTCCCTCCACAACTCCCTCCTGGCATACCTGTTCTTCAAATTCCTGTTAATGATTTGGAGGCTTACAGTACAATCCAAACAAATTTATCACCCACTTTTTATTTCTCAGTTCCACCCATATAGCATCACTGATTGATAGTTCATTAATGTCATCTTGGACTTCTGCCACAAGGTTCTACTTAATCAATAAAGCAATTCCTCCGAATGATGGACACAAAGAGCTGGAGTAACTTAGCGGGACAGACAGTATTTCTGGAGATAAGGACTTGGTGACGTTTCGGGTGGAGACTCTTCCCTTCTTCAGCAATTCCTCCTCCTCTTTTACCTCCCACCCCACACGCCAATGTTCCCCCACCTGTATCATCTCTACCCTGAAACAATGTTACCAGTCCTGCCTCGCCCTTAGCCAGGTTTCCATAATAAGAATAATGTCCCAGTCGCACAACCTATCCACACTCTGAGTTTGACGGCCTTACCTGCCAGACCCCTAGCATTAAACAAATGCGATTTAATCCAACTGATTTTCCTATAACCAGATAATGGGAATTTGTGTCATTAATTAAGAGACAAAGGTTGGTCAAGACACTGATAAAATTCACATATTTTCATTCAAATAGTAATTTGGATCATTTAATTTGGCTCAGTAAAACAAACGTTGCCCGTGCTTAATATCTTTTCCAACAGATGTCGCGGCCCATTGAACTTCACTCAGCCGTTAGCTTAATCACTCAAAGCCTGAACTGATTATCTGCAGACAAGATTTCAAGTTCCTCCACAACTAAACACCATATCCTAATATGGCAATGTTGCTTCCACCTCAATCACCCTTTCAAAATCTGCCTCACAAACCTAAAATAAATAGAACACAAGAATCAGGAGTAGGTTATTCAGCCCCTTGTACCCATTCTGCCATTCAATAAGATCACAGTTGATCATATACTTCAACCCCACTTTCCTACACTAATTCCGTTTGGCTCAATTACTTTAACACCCAAAAATCGGCTGATCGCCATCATAAAAATACTTAACATCATAATTAACCTACCTGATATATCTAAACTTTCTACCTGTTGTTGGTGAGAATGTCAATGACAGTAGTGGTAAGAATGTCCACAATCTTAAGGGCGACTACCTTCACTTTGAGGATTGTCTACATTCTGTTATATGGTTCTAACTTTGTGCCATAATAGGCCAGATTTGGAAAAGCTCCATCAACACAAAATATGACAATGAGGGGCAGTGTTCTTTCACAAATTATTATCACTGGAGGACAAGAATTGTGTAATGTGGGACATAAAGGTTCCAAACCCATATATAATATTGACCCAAATATGGTCACAAGAGCCAAATTCTAGATGTGACACAAAAGTGACTACTGTTGATTGTGACCAGGGGTGGTATCAGGAATCCTCGTCGAATTGAAATTCATGAGCATTAATGGAAAACGTACATACATCTAGGACATACATAACATAAAAGGTAGAAGTCAATCACTGCAAAAGGTTTCTGAGGGAATATCATGGGCCCAGCTACCTTCCACTGCTTCATCAATATCTTCCCTCATTATAAGAAGAAATTACTTTTGCTGATGATTACTAAATATATAAATCCAAGGTTTGCTTGGGGTTAGCATTGCTTATTGTTTGGGAAATTATGTCTCACAAATTTGAATGTGTTTTAAAATGACCAAGAGGATTGACACGCTGCAGATGTTGTCTACATTGACATATGGGATCCAGAGTGAATAGCCTATGAAAACACAATTGGCTTGGTGATAGGAGTGGGAGGTTCAGAGTCAGCCAGTCAAAGATTTACAGCATGGAAATGGGTCTTTCAGATAAACTCTCCCGTGCTGACCAAGATGCCTACCAGCTAATCCAAATTTCCCACATTTTGCGCATATTCCTCCACACCTTTCCTTTCCATGGACGTCACCTGCTAATAAGTGTGTGTCAGTGCATATATTCATAAGATCATGTCATAGGAGCAGAAATAGGCCAGTGGCCCATCGAGTCTACTCTGCCATTAAATCATGACTGATCTATCGTTCCTTCTGAACCCCATTCTGCCTTCTTCCCATAAACTTTGACACCCTTACTAATCAAGAACCTGTCATTCCCCGCTTTAAAAATACCCAAGGACTTGGTCTCCACATGCATCTGTGGCAATGAATTCCACAGATTCACCACCCTCTGACAAAAGATATTCCTCCTCATCTCCTTTGTAAAGGTACATCCTTTAATTCGGAGGCTATGACCTTTGATCCTAGGAGTGTCCCCTGATTCTATTATGATCTGGTCACTTAGTATTACTGATAATTTATTATGTTATTGATTGTATATTTTTGTTATTGCGTTAGTGGGCCGGTAAAGCTGCAGCAGCTAAGTTGTTATTTCTAAAAGTGTTCTTTTTTAATGTTGTGCTATTGATATATTTTCTCATTTTAATGGAATAATAATTTATAAATAAATAATCAATGCAATGGATACATTTATACAATGTGTATGTCACTAAAACTGTAAAGGGACAACAGTTATAAGAATTAAACAAATGTGGCTTTGCTTTGTCAAAAATAAAGGTTCAGTACTTCAAACGTTCTGCACAAATGAAAGGAAGATCGCATCCTCAGCTCTGCTGTGGAATGCAGATTAAGTTTGTATGATTATATGGAGCAGAAGTAACAAATCAGAGAGACTGGATTTATCATGGCATATCAGAGTATGCAAAAAGATTAGAGACAGGCAAGCTTAAAAATGGAGTAAGAAATCAAGATGTACAATACCATATAAAGAAGAAACACGATGGGAATTGAGTGTTATATTCACAGACATCAGTACCACTCCATCCCCCTCCCATCTTTACAATTGAAATAGAACAGGCACTTCATAAAGATTGAGCTGATGTTGGGGGTCCTATGCTTTGATTTCAAATTGGTTTATATATAGCAAACATTTCAACATGAAAGTCCAATTATCGGGTCTATATATGGTAGTTCTAATCAAAGTATAAAATTATACCTCCTAATTGGGTTTTCTGTCCCTTATTTACAACTTTAAGCCTTACACCAGGGTTGAACAAGTCTGGTATTTGTGAATCACTTGCCTTATCTGGAATGCTTCTATCTAAGTAATGAGATTGGAAGACAACAGAAATTCCTGCTCCAGCAAATTCCCAGCAACATGTTCACAATTTGAACAGACCCTAAACTATTAGTCTTTGTACATAATGCAAGTGAACACAAATCATACGAATGCAAGTTTTTTTTTGTTAAGGTCAAAGATAATTCAAGATGAACTAATAATCATTTGAATATTGTACACATCTGGATTCACCAAAATAATGGGATAAGATTATGAAGAGATCTAACAAGTAAAAGAACAATACATTCCTCTGCACAAATAATATGCTAGAAATAATGTTTACATCAACTCAAAATACCATTGACACTGGATGGAAAAGTAAAACTAGGATGCTTCGACTGACCACCATCTAGTGAGTAGAAGGTAGACTAAAATGCTGGTGAAACTCAGCAGGATATGCAGCATCTATGGGGTGAAGGAACATGTGACATTTCGGGTCGAGACCCTTCTTCAGACTGAAATTGATAATAAACAAAACTCTGTTGTGATCCAATTGATGCCAAAGATACCATTATCCACTTAATACAACTACATCCGGCATTTGTCCCATCCAGACATAGCTTTTAAAACAATAATGCAATATAAATAAAGTTAAATTACACATAAAGAATGCACTTTAAAGAAAAACAAGGACACAAACTTGGTTATTGTTCTGCATTGATTGTATATTTTTCATGAGATGGTAGTCCTTTTTTTAGTTCTGTATCTTGATCAGAAAGCAACAAGTTTTCACATCATTCACCCAGCAAATAAAGAGAATTAAGTGAGTAGAGAATTATGGGAATTGTCTTCTTAGAATTGTTTGTAAAAGTTTATTTCAATTTATAATATGAGAAACCATAGAATAAAAACATGAAGCCAGTCACATTTGAACCATTCCGAGGCATTTAAGTTTTAACATTACCTATCCAGTAAAGACTACTGGTGATAAAATATTTCATTTCTTGCCCAATGAAAATTTGGCAACAATGATTAATATTTGACATTATATCTAATAGCCATTTAGTATCACACAATTTAGTCTTCTAAAAGGCAGGAATACACATTATATTTAACTGGGATTTTAATGTTATATGCAACGGTTTCTCCATACTACTGTATCTCTCCGTAGATCATCAAATAACATTCAGACAAATTGTTTCATTTTGCAAAACTTCTCAAATTAATTTATTGGACTGGAGTAAATGTCGGGTGCATGTGATATAGAAATTGGAGAAAAAGAGTTTGTGCATTCAGCTCAACGGTCAATGAGATAATGTGTTTGAACTTGACAGAGATAGAATCAAAAGGCTAGGCTCGGTTGGCTCCAGGTTTCACCTCTCCTTGGAAAGGAAATGTCTAATTGACCAAAAATGATAGAATGTGCCATTGCAGGAAATATGTGGAGGATTTGGAGAGAGTGCACAATAGATTAACTTCAAAGCTGACTGGATTAGACAGAAAAGGACACAAAGTGCTGTAGTAACTCAGCAGGTCAGGCAGTATCTCTGGAGAACGTGGATAGGTGACATTTCAGGTCCAGACCCTTCTACAGACCGATTGTGGGGTGGGAGAGGATGCACAGAAAAATTAGTTATATGGAGAGGTTGGACAAACTTGTGTCCACTGGGGAAGGCTGAGCAGAGTTCATAAAATTATAAGCATATAGGGTAGACAGCAGAAGTCTTTTTATTCCAGTGTGGAAATGTCAAATATCAGAGAGCACAGCTACAAGATTAACATTGTTAAACACAGAGAGTAGTGGGTGCCTGAAGTGTACTGTCAATGGGGTGGTGCAAGCAAATACGATAGTGATCTTTCAAAGGCTTTTAGATAAGCACATAAACATGCAAGGAATGGCGGGATATGGAGTACATGGAGTTTAAATAAGGTTCATGCTTAGCAGAGTCATTGTGGTCTGAACGTCCTGTTCTTGTGTTGTAATCTTCCCTGTTCTTAAGTACAGAAATGGAGGATGGAAGAAATAGGACTGAATTTATTTACAGCAAAGTATATTGACTCTGAAATTTAAATAGAGAGAATCAAGAGCAATGGGAGGTCCACACGATCATGTGTAATCTGTCCATTAATTAGAGTTTAGATTGCATAACCTTCACTTCAAAAGTTGCCAGAAAATGTTTCAAGGGAGAAAATGTTCCTTGAAGTGAAAAATGTGTGGAATAAGATTATTCTTGAGGTGGGGATCACGAGTATCTAATTGTGTACTTTCACCTCCAGGCAATCTTTTTACCTATAAAATAAATCTTGCACTTTCAAACTACTACACTTTATATGAAACACATTGGAGATATTCAGGGATGTTAAAAGTGTGTGATAATCACCAGTTTGGTTTTAACACAGTTATTATTGAATGGTATGATGCTCTTTTCATGTTTAAAGACATCTTCATCATGCAGAACCCATTTCAATCAGAAGTAGCAATAGAGGAATATTTTAATCAGTACAGAACGTGAAGAGTGCTTGGTACCAGATCAGTTAATTGTATCTGATGGTGTTTGGGTGGACTGCAACCTCCAGGAAGTTATGTCCAACCATCAGACAGTTGCACAGCAATTATGATAACCTGGAAAAGAACACTGGAACAGGACACCACAACGATGACTCTTTAGAATACAATAAACTGATAGAAACAATCCAATGAGCACTTTGGACCAGATAAGTCTGTAACCTGATAGCTGTGCTAATGACATAACCGTGAAGTGATAACGAATATTCAATGGAATTTCCTTTTTTCCCCTCCTGTGTATTTGTATTCCTTTCCTTGGTTTGAGTTCTTCTTTCAATCGAACACTCCCTTCCAGTGCCTCTCCACCAACCCCACCCCACACCCTCCAATCCCTCTCTCAAGCGGATTCTCATTTTATATCTGTCTTCGGCTGCCCCGAATGACAGATACTCGGTAACCCCGCTTCTAACAGCTACTTCTGCTCTGGGGGGCCGCTACTCCACACTACTTACCGAAGTTATCTTGTATATCTCCAACTCTCTCCCTCTGAATAGCCCGTTCCCTCAGGCCTCACGCAAATCAATCATTGCCGCCCGCCTGGAGACAACTGCCACTATCCCATCAGGCAGCGCGCCTAAAGCTCCTCCAATATCCCGCCAACCCCCGCGGCGGGATTCATCCAGCATCCCGGCAGCCCGTGCAGCTTTATTGAGGGACATTTACTTCACGTTGCAGGTTATAGATTGTATTTATTCGCATTATTAACTCTGCATTTGAGCTGAGTCGCTGCCCTTTGCCAGTTTCATTGACAATAAGAAAGTTTCTACTGCAGGAGTGCGATCTAGAGTTGTCCCTGTCCTTCCCAATGGATCACTGTGAAATATGGCTACCGGTTCCCTACAGTCAAACATCTTAGAGTTATCGGGAAGGTGAGAGGAATGGAATATTTTAAATGCGTTTCTGTAGATTGTTTTCTACACGTTGTTTGATTCATTAATAAAACAGAGATGGTGACACCTTCTTTGACTGGCTGAGTTACATTGTGAATTTTAGGGAACCATTCTGTAGCAATGTTACAAAATTTTGAGATTTTAAAAATCAAGTCTGCAATTTATCCCATCAGATAAAGCATAAAAAGAAGTTTAATTTGACACCTAATTCACTTTCATATCTTCAGTATTAAAAAGGTTATGGCCATTTTCATACTCGGAAATTAGCATCTTGTTCCCTATTGCTTTTCCATTGACTTAACACAAAAGCTGTGATCAAGGACAGTCAAATGGCCATAACTTTATTAAAAATTAAGAGAACTGAAAGACATTTTCAGTTATTATAGATTGAAGCATTCTGAAAAAAATATTAAACAATCTTACTTGGATGACCTGAAATTAAAGCATATAATTAGTTATTTACCCAATTGTAGCTAATTCCAAAATTCAATTACTAGATCTAAACATCTATCCATTTCTTAAGAAAAGATTTACATTTTTAAATAGCCTAAATGTCCAAATAACATTCACACAAGAATTCACAATATAACATGATTTAAACTCTAATTGTCATAAATTTATAGGCCAAATGGAAGGAATTTAGTGTTTAATTGCGGTAAATTAATGGGCATTTAATTCATCTTGCGAGTGGGATTTTGTGGAACACGTTGGTTTGGAATGTTGCGGTTGCAGTGAATTTGAACCCCATGTCGGCAGGAAAAACACTGCTGGTTCGGATGGGCTCCAAGTCACCTCGCAACTTAAAATTTTGATTAAAGGCGTCTTAAGAAGTACTTTTTAATGTAAAAATAAACAGCCTACCTTGCCTTGTCCCCTACGTGAGATCCGTCCCGTTGTCGGCGTTCACGGCTTTAGAAGATGATTTTTTATTTACTCTAACAATTAAATTATCCAGCGGTAATTTTAATAAACTTAATAAAACGGCAGTCGAAGCGATTTTTCTTTAGCAACTAAACAGCCTGACAGAGATCGAGTTGAGTAGGCTGCAGAAAAATAGCATTTTAAACGCGCCCCCCCCACTCAAAGGCGCCAAAGTCGCGCACATGGGCAGCGGCAGAACTGCAGCGCCGCTGAAGGTAAGTTTTGTAACATACCTACATTCTCTATTACATTTTAGTCCTGAAGAAAGAGGTAACGAATTTCTTCTGGTTCTGGTAAAAAACAAAACAGAGACTGGCATTCTGCTTGGAGGCTCCCTCGGTCCACCGAGCCCTCAGCTGGAATTATCCCAAATGGCTTCCCCTGACAGTATTTGCAATTGTCTTCAAATGACACCCATGTTGGCCACTCATCATTAGAGCCCTACACAGCAATTTAAATTTGTCACGTTTACATGTCCTTAATGTTCTGGATGAATACTTGTGTTGCCTACAATGACATTTTGTGGGAAGGTTGGGTGCTACCTGCCCTCCACTGCAAATGCCTCTACCCACCAACTGTGATTGGCTTGGCCCTCCACAGGATGAGATTGATTTCCTACCATGAGCTCTGCTACTCTATCACATTTCCCAAAGTGTTCATGCTCTGGGTGATAAAGAACAACCCTTGGATGACGATAGACACAAAAAGCTGGAGCAACTCAGCGGAACAGGCAGCATCTCTGTGGAGAGTGACGTTTTGGTTCGAGACCCTGTGTCTATCTTCGGTTTAAACCAGCATCTGCTGTTCCTTCTTACACAACTCTTGGATGAAGGCGTGTAAGAATGTAAAAATTAATGGGATGTAGCAGATGCCAGTGCCACTTTATGTTTATGTGTAGCAAATATATGTGTTGATGAACAACACATCCTAACTCTTGAGATACAAGGAAGTACAGATGCTGATTTGCAAGAAAGACAAAGTGCTGGAGTAACTCAGCAGGTCAGGCAGCATGGATAAGTGACATTTCAAATTGGGACCCTTCTTCGGGCATATCTCTTGCTATGGCAGGTGCAATGCGATTACAAAGGCAGCTCAGCCCTGTACGGTGTCTGTATGTTCTCCCTGTGACTGTGTGTGTTTTCTCTGGGTGCACTAGTTCCCTCCCACACTCCAGAGACGTACAGGTTTGGAGATTAATTGGCTTGTATAAATTGTGAATTGTCCATAGTGTACAGGATAGTGCTAGTGTACAGGGTGATCGCAAGTCAGCCCAGATTCGGTGGACCGCAGGGTCTGTTTCCATAATGTATGTCTAAATTAAAGTCTAAATGCTTTAAAAATAAAGTATATAATTTTGAAAACCATTGCACTCTTTTAATGAGGACTCAGAGCGTGGCAATGATATGGTGAAAATGAAAAAATATGATGGGTAGAATCATGTACAGTAGTCAACAGAATTTGCTATAGAATGCAACATGTCATTCTGGGATTCTCGTACAGACAGCGAAGAAACAGGCCCTTTGTCCCACCACATGCATGTCAATCATCGGCACACATTTACATCAATCCCATTGAATTCCCTCCACTTTCTCATCAACTACCCACAGATTCTACCAGTCACCTACAGTCACATTTCTGTCTAAACATGATATTAGCCACAGTACCATACAACCTTTTGAATACAGATTTCTGCATCACTATAAGAGAAACCTGGCACAGTGAAGGGAAGGGAAGATGGTTCACACTCTTGCTCTGGATGAGGGACTCCACCCTACCACAGGAATTTCTTCTGGCATGAACAATGTAAGCCAAACATTGCTTAAGAGTCAGTTACAAGATCATAAGGTATGACCATAATCACATATCTGTTATGAACTGTTGGTTTGCTGGGTAATTGCTTTCTCTTCGTGAGTACAAAAAGAGAGCACAGAGATAGTCGTTAAAAGGTATGCAGTAAAAACTGAATATTCATGACTGGTCTGTTTAAAGCAAGCAAAGGCTCCTGGGAGAAATTGAACAGTTAAATATCTCCAAGATGAGATATCTGAAGATGAATTCCACAAATATTTTAAAGAAAAAAGCTGCATATCCTTTCTTCCTCAAGATAAAATGGCCAAGAAAGTTTACATACAAATTTTACATCATGCAATTGTTCATTTGGACAAATGGCTCTGCTTTTCAGAGGAGAGATGACTATCTTCTCTAGCCACTGGAGAGATATTTCATTTTATTCAGGTATGCAGATCGCTGCTGAAAGGCTGAACTTTGTGACCAGGTTATAGTTTAGATATGGATCAAAGGTTTTTCTACATGATAGGAGTTCCTTAAAAACTGAAGGCTGTTAGATGAAGAACATTATTTTTGAGTAGAGGATCATACTTCAAGACGTAAATGTAATTCAGACTTGAATTTTTAAACACTTCTGCAGAACCTACTTGTGGAAATTTTTGGAGGGTAAAGGTGAATGGCTGGAGGTTCTGGTCCATAATGATATCAACAACATTGGAAGAAATAGGTTAACGTCTACAAGCAGACTTTGGGAAGGAATTCCAAGATTACTCGCAATGTCTCACATGAGAATAGATAGAAGAGTAGTGTGCTCTTGAATGTGTGACTGGAGAGGAGGAGGCAGGGCTTTAAACTCCTGGGGTATTGGGACTAATTCTGGGGCAAGTGATGCTGGCACAGATCAGATGAGTTGCACCACCAGAGGGCCAATATAAATATCCTCAAAGGAAGTTTTGCTCATGTAGCCAGGGAGGGTTTTAACCACATGGCAGGCAAATATAAAGTTGAATACAGATTCAGAAGGAAGAAAAGCAGACCAAAATGGAAAGCAGTGAACTACCAGTGTGAAAAACAGAGCAAACAAGATTTTTTTAAAAGAACATGGACTTGATTAATCCCTAAATGCAAAGAATAGGGCAGGTGAGAAGAATGCAATGATAGGCAAGTGGTATATGTTACTAAAGCTGCACAAGACTTGCCACTTAATTTTCCTGCTTGTAGGGTTTTCTAACAAGATAGAAATGGAGATTAAAAATGTTTAGTTTAAATGTATTATTATCATGTGTATCAAGGTATAATAAAAAGCTTTGTTTTGCCTACAGATCAGATATTACTATGCATTAGTACAATCAAGTCAAACTCAAGTACAATATATAGAGCATAGGGAAAGACAGAGTGTAGAATATAGTTCTCAGTATTGCAACTCATCAGTTTCATAAACTAAGTCCAATGTCCACAATGGGGTAGACGTGAATTGGACAGTACCCTAGTTTATTGAAGGTCCATTCAGAAATCCAATAACAAAGGGGAAGAAGCTGTTCCTGAGTTTGATGGTGCACACTTTCAAGTTTCTGTACCTTCTGCCAGACAGGAGCAGGGAGAAGAACGAATGACCAAAAAGTGACACGTCTTTGATTATTTTGGCTGCTTTCCAAAGGCAATATGAAGTGTAGATGCAGTCAGTTGTGGGACTTCCAGTCTGTGTGATGGACTGGGCTACATCTACAACTCTGCAATTTATTGGGAGTCCTGGGTAGAGCGGTTCCCAAATCAATTGTGATGCAACCCAGCAGTATGTTTTCTAATGTGCATCTGTAATAGTTTGTAGGACTCATTGGAGACATGCTGAATTTCCTCAGTCTCCTGAGGATGCAGAGACGTTGGCGAGCCTTCTTGACTATTGCATCAATGTAGTTGGATAGGGTTTGTGAATGTGGGTTGAAGCAACAACTTAGCTGCAAGAAGGGATAATATGTTCAACAGATCATTTGGGAGAATGTTTAATGCCCAAAATGTAGCAAGTCCAACAAGTGTGTATCAGGGCGGAGTGCAGGATGCAATTGTGGATTCAGTATTAAAGCAGGAAAGTTTAAGGAGTACCAAAGGGAGAGTATATTTTCGGCAATTTGATTTGGCAAAGCAAAATATGGAAAAGGAAACAGATAAAGTAGGAGTAAAGGTTACAATTCAAAGTAAGGCCAATTTCATGAGATGACAGTATTTAGGAAAACTGGACAAGAAATACATGGTCCTTATTTGGAGACTGTGATATCTAGTTAAAGATTCCTTGGAACATTCTCCTCACATGGAAATGATCCGCAGGTCACCAGCATGAGACTACTTCTCACCACAGGTGCTGCCTGACATGATGAGTATTAGAGCGTGCAGTTGGGGACAGACATTAGGTTCACCTTCAGATTAGCCAGCCACTGAAAATCATCCTTTGCCTCCTTCAATGGGAACTTAATCTCCTGGCCTGATCTTCAGCGAGCAACCTTCCCCATTAGTGACCTAGACTGTGTTGAGATCTTTTTCTTCCACTGGTCAGTGAGAGGCCTCTGACTGAGTCCCTGGAAAGTATTGTGAGTCCATGGCTTACTCTGAGGCATGGTGCAGAAATAGAAGGCACTCTGCAATGGTAGGTGTGTCCATAGGAAGTTCAAGGTGAGTTGGGATTGAGAAAGGAATACACATACCTTAGTATGATATTGATGCATTATAAATACAGCTAAAATTGACTGCAAAGTAATTTATTTATATATATATATATATATATATATATATATATATATATATATATATGTAAATATTATTTCTCACGTGATTGAAATGGGGAACCTTATGATCTCATCTGTCATTGGATAAGATGCTACTCCCCAAACCAAAAAATAGGACAACTGACAAAAAAACTCCAAGGTTTTCTCTGACAAGTACATGAAAGGACTGAACATTACACATAATGAATGTGTATGGGATGTGATTACTTGCCATGTAAGCAACTCTCCTGCACTCCTGATGACCCTTGTGGTGCAGACTCTCCAGAAACCTAGCCCACTGTGCTCAGTTACTAGTTGGCAAATGGCTTACATTTACGTTGTGGCCATAAACTGGTTGGCGTCCATTTGGATATCCAGAACAAGCATTAAGGTTGATAACCTATCATCAGAAAGCGCGTGCAAGGCCTTAGCAAGTTGCTTACATTGTTAGCTTATCGCCTTTGCAAATGTAGCCTCAAATATTTCCCTTTTTTCTCTCCATCCTCCCACCCAACTCTCTGCAACTTAAAACTAACCTGTTTTTTTTCTTTTCCAGTACAGACAAAATGTCTCCAGTGTTAAATGTTAACTCTTTTCCTCTTTCCACAGATGCTGCCTGACCTGTTGAGTAATATCGATCTTAGCTGTTATGATCCTTCTCTCCCTTCCCTCAAACCTGCCAACATTTCCTGCCTAGCCTTGTGCATGAAAATTAGCACTTAAAATAGATCCTGGCAGATTTCCTGCAATTGGGGAAAAAAGTGAAGTACTGCAAGTCGAACAATGAGAATCCATTTTGTTATAAAAATGTGCATTGCATGTCTTTTTTTTGGTGAGTAGCAGTCAGCATCAAATTTAGCCCTTAAGTGGAGAGTTTGGGATCAACAAGATACAAAAGGAGAAAAATAGAGCATTTCCATAAGCCAGACTGTGCGAGAAGCAAAATAAGAATCAAGAAAACAATCAAATGAAAGTAAGTAGCAAACTGAAACTCCATGTCTTAGTCAGGAAGCAAAATAGTAATGTTAAGAAATAGTGATAAGCAGAATATGCAAAGTAACAAACTGTAAAGGAGATTAAGAAAAGGAAACAAAGTAACGAGCAACGTATTTTCAAACTACAATTTGCACAGCCACTGTGTATATTGCTCACGCCTTAATATTAGAATTTCAAATTGTATAGTTTCTAGTAACATTGAACAACTTACCATGAACCCATCCCTCCAAATTGAAGGGCTTCAAACCCTTCTCTACCGCCTCCTGCTTAACTTTGTTTCCAACCATTGCTAAAGCCATTGTGAATTACTCTTAACTTCCAGGTGACATTTTGGAATCTGAAGCTATTTTGGAAATTTTTTCAACACCAAATATTTCAAACAAGAACAAGTGGGAGAATAGGGGAATTTTGTCATTGCACAGAAAGAAGATCATCATATTTCGCATGATGAAACTGAAATGTCCATGAAATCTGGGATACTTAGTATCTCATTTGTAATAAAACAAAGTCATATCACATCATAGTTGACTCGCTTTTTCCCAGTGACATTGGAATTCTTTACCGCCTCATTACCCATTCCTCCTTGCAATCCACTGAGTTTACAAAACTTAAATGATAATTTAAATTGTTTTCTGCTTTGCTTTGTTAACAACAATTTGCACGTTCATTGATAAATTTCTGTTAAGACTTTTTAACACCACACTGGTAGAGCTGCTGGCTCACATCGTCAGAGACTCAGGTTCGATCCTGGCCTTGGGTGTTGTCGGTGTGGATTTTACATGTTCTCCCTATGACTGCGTGTGTTTCCCCTGGCTGCTCCGGTTTCCACCCAGATCCCAAAGACGTGCGGAAACGTGAGACATGGGAAAGTGGGAAAACATAGAACTAATGTGAAGGGCGTGGACTCAGTGGGCGAAAGAGCCTGTTTCAATGCTATATCTCTAAGTACCAAGTAAGTAATTGAGTTTTTTTGAGGAGATGATTATTGAGGGTAGATAGTGGATATATATGTATATATTTATGAATTGGATGTAAATGTACATGGGTTGGTTAGTAATGTGCAGGAAGAAACTGCAGATGCATGGAAACAGTTCATTTAGACCTTAGGATCTAAATGCAGTCATGAATGGCTGGAAAAGTAACATCTGGATTAGCAGAAAACAATTCAAAGATAAGAGGGATGGAGAAGGTAGTAAATAAGGAAATATAGCTCTTGGAGGGAAAAGAATCTTACATCTGAATTACAATTGGAGCAGGGCAATGTAAATAAGCGAGTTCCGTGGGAAGGGTGAGTATGGTTTGGTGTTTGTGAAGAAATGGACAAGAGTGCTTTGCTCAAACCTGTGGAGAATTGAAGATTAAACCAACCAGGAAATATGGAAAAAAAGTATAGGTAAATGTTTCAGCAGGATTTGTGAAAATAGTGTGCCAAATTTAAGAAATATAAGGAAGCATAGTTCACCACATTTACAGTCACAAAAAATGTCACTTGACCTTTAGGTTAGGGCCATTTCAGTCTTGTGTCAGAATGGAACCCTATTTGGATGGGACCCAACAGGAAATTGAGGAAAGTTGGGTATGAATTTGGGCTGGGCAAGCTGTCTAGAATTGGAGAGGAATAGAAGATAGAGATGGATGATTATTGCAGGAGGCTGTATACATTGAGGACATTGATTTGAAAGGGCACTGGATCTCAATGATAATTCTGTTGTAATTTTTATATAATTGTTTCGACCAAAATATCATAGAGTAATAAGGTCAGAAAAATGTTATTTTTGTGCAACATGTCCATGCCAACCATTGTACTTATTTATAATTACGCACATTTGGTTCATAACCATCTTTCACCCATTTACAGTTGACCATGGCCCTTTTGAGATATGGTCAGCAGATGTGATCTTACAGATATTCTTAAAGTGACTATTATTCAGTTAACACCAGATTTAGTAACCTATGAGATAGCATAAATAAAATTATACAAGCTCTCACCAGCATCCCAATAGAAATGTTCAGTCTTGGTTGTGAGATATTGATTCAATGGCCTTGAAATTCTGCAGGAATTCTCCCAAGCTGCTGCTATGATTTTGTTTGGTGTTCATTGCTAAATTCTGGAGATACAGCTTCACAAAAGTTTATCACCAGGATTTCTGCCAAGCTTGTAACAGAAAAACTAGAACACTCCTTCAGAACCTTCAGGCATTTAACTCTTCCCAGTTTATCCCCTATAACCCTTAGAGGCTGAGCCTAGCTCCACTGTCTTCCCTGTGACATTCTATGTCTTGTTAGCTAACTTATCACAAACAGAAACAAAGCTGGGACCACCCATACACTCTATGAACTTGCTGAAGCATCAAAAGGCACCTCCCTTATTGCACTGACCTTCACTTTTCACCCATGTATTTTGCAAAAGATAATGATAAGAACATAAGATGTCCCTTATTTATGGAAGCCCATGACCAGTCAATATAGAGATATAATTCAAATAATTAAACTTGTACCACACCCTAACATTGCTTTATTGTCAGGAATATGATTATTAACCATTTTCTATTTTCTTTCCAAACATGTTAGTTTAAATGTTAACTTGAACACAGAATCTTTGAAAAATAGGCAGAGAATAAAGCGGAACATACTCAATGTCTCAATTTATAAATCCACGCTGTAGTTGTTATGTTACTAGGCTACTGATTAAAGGCATGAATTTGAATTCTGCCAATTTAAATTCAAATAATTAAATACATTTGGATTGTTTTAAAAGCTCATCTCTGTAACAGGAACCATGAAGCCAATTAGCTATTGTTTTTGCTACCTTTACCATGTACATCAAGAAATGGAATATCTGGAAAGAAGGAATGGGTGGCGTTTTGGGTCGAGACCCTTCTTCAGATTATCAGTCTGAAGATGGGTCTCGACCTGAAACGTCACCCATTCCTTCTCTCCAGTATGCTGCCTCTCCCACTGATTTACCCAGCATTTTGTGTCTACTTCCAATATGTTTGACTGTCTCCACAATTGAGGGTAAATCATGGACTGGCAATAAACTATGGCATTATCTGCAAAGTGCAGGTTTTATAATAAACATATAAGACAAGCATCAGTGTAGAAACACAGACCATGAAGGATCTAAACTGATCTAAAGTTGCAAATGATCCCAAGTTGCAGAAGCAACAGAATTAATAATAATAATAATAAATTTTATTTAATGGGCGCCTTTCAGACATCTCAAGGACACCGTACATAGTAATCGGAATAACATATAATCTGAATATAACAAGTAATAAAGACATCACAGAGACACAAATTAAAAACAGAATTCAATCCAAAAACAGAAAATCAAAAACACAGTGTGAAGAGAGAGCAGCGGCAGCCAAAGCGCGCCAGCGTCCACTCTCTCTCCACGGCAGCCATCTTGGACACAGACCTACAGGACTACAATTAGACAAAAAAAATCATTCCCCCACAGTGGATAGCACTGTGGGGGAAGGCACAATGTCCAGTCCCCACCCCATGTTCACCCCAAAGTCAGGCCTATTGAGGCCACCGCAATTGCCTCTACGGAGGCCCGATGTCCCTGGCCGTTCTCACCGGGTGGTCTTGCCCCGGCGTCGGGAGTGTCCTTTCGGCGGCTGGGCCACCTGGAACGGCCGCTTCCTGGTTGGAGCCCGCGGCTGCCGAAGCCGACAAGGCCGCGCCGGTTTGGAGCTCCCAGGCTCCCGATGAAAAAGTCGGCGCCGCCTCTCCGCACTGCCGCCTCTCCGCACGCCGCCTCTCCGCTCCGCAGACCCGCAGCCCGGAGATGTTGCTCTCGGCGGTCCAGCGCGGCGACCCAGGCAAGGCGTCGCCCGCTCCACTCCGCTCCGCTCCAGCGCTTCAACGCTGTGCCGCCGCCGAGGCCGAGGTGCTGGGCGGTCCCCGCCAGGAAACGGCGCTCCAAGCCCGCAGGTAGGCCACGAGGACGGGTCGACGGGCAGCCCGGAGAAAAGGCTGCCACTCCGACCAGGTAGGGACCTAGAAATAAAGTTTACACCTACCCCCCACATTAAAAAGACCATATCCCCTACAAACAAAAAACAGGACTCACTAAAAACTATAAAAAAAACGAATTTAAAACGGACGGCTGCTGGCTAGCAGCCGTTCACCAAGATGGCATAATGGTTATGTTATTGAAATAGAATTCCAGAGATGTAATCATCATGGTTATGCTATTGAAGTAGAAATCCAGAGATGCAATCATCAAATTGGCAGTTGTGGAGTCTGAATCGAATTTAAACAGAATAATCCAAAACTAAATGGGACTGTTGTAACACCCATTTTATTCCACACTTATCCTTTGGGGAAGAGAAATTACTGTCCTTGATGTGACAATCCTACCTCGGGTAGTTTAGCAAACTGCACAGATGTAGGAAACTTATGGCAGTTCAAGGAATGAGCTTCCCCTGCTCCATCTCAGGTTAGCTCCCCTGACCTCCCCAAGCACATTTGTTACAGAACAGTAAAACAATAAAAGTATTGATAATTTCTGGCAGTTATTTTATTTTCAAATTTTTCTTTTGTAGCTCTCTCTGTCTTTTTGAAGGTTCAGATGAAATTTGCTGATTTGCAAACCACAGTCCTATAAACTTTAAATAAACAAATATACTTAAATAAGCATTGCTTTATTCAAAATCCCCAATATCATGTATTTACGAGAACAAATCTTATGTATGTTTACATTAACCTGAATGGTTTGGTTCTTAAATCAAAAGATCTTTAAAATCACCTTTCTTTTCCCTTAACATTTACAAGATAACAATGCTAGTCAGCCATTTTAAGATACAGCTGTCTGAACTGTGGAATCTGTAATGAGGGGCCTGGATGGGATAAATAGGAGAGCGTTTTTCGTCATAGTAGTGGCGTCTAAATTCAGAGGGAGTGGATCTAGAGTCAGGGTAAGTGATTTACAGGTGACCTGAGGACTAAATATTTTGCCCAAAAGGTGGATAGAATCTGAAATGCTCTGCCTTAGACTCTCACAATGTTTAATAGGGATCATGAATCACCAAGGCATTGAAGCATAGGACCAAGTGCTGGAAAATATAATTAACTTAGATGGGTAGATAGAAAATAGCACAGGAACAGTCCCCTCAGCCCACAATGTCCATGCTCAGCATGATGCCAAATTAATCTAATCTTCTCTGCCTGCATGAGATGCTTATCCCTTGATTCCCCACAGATCCAAGTGCCTATCTAAAAGCCTCTGAAAGGCTACCATTATATCCACCTCCGTCACCACCTCTGGCAGCGTGTGCCGGTCGCCCAGCACCTTAGCATAAAAAAACTTGCCACGCACATAAGCTATGCCCTCTAGTTTTTGATATTTCCACTCTGGGAAAAGATTCTGACTGCCTACCCTATATATGACTCTCGTAAATGTACATACTTCTGTTAGGTCTCCACTTAGCCTCAAACACTCCAGCGAAATTAATGCCTCTGGGTACATCATGGATAGCATGGGCATTGTTGGCTGACGGGCTTCTATCTGTGCTTTATGACTATGACTCAAGCCTGGCATGCACCCACATTCAAAGCACATTTCCTGGTAGGTTCATTCAATCCCTCAACATATCTCCCTTGCACGCCTCCAATAAATGCATTTGGATAAAACTTCCATGCATTTCAAGTGGAGGAGACCTGGAACCATTTCCTGCATTTAATATATCTTCCAAAATTCAGCAGGTAAATTTTCACTTCATGAATCTGGGCTTTATGAGTCACATACATATTAACACAATGAAAGGAGCCTACTTTCCTTCTCACACTGTCTATTCTGCATGCTGGCAACAACATCAAACAAGGAAGCCAGCTTGGATGCTTTTTAAAATGCAATGCAAGTATTGCTTGGTGTAGTGGCTGTACTGCTGTCACCAAAACAAAAAAAAACTTTTAAAAGTTCAGCTGATTTGTAGCCAATCATGAAAAACGTACAAGCCAGCCTTTGTAACTACTTCAAACAGACAGCAACAGAAAACCTGAACCTCAAACATGTTAGGTTGCCTTTCAGACTTTTGAGGGTGACTACTTCCAGGACAGTTCCCTGGGTAGTGCATGCCTTAGGAGTCCTATGTGGGATCCACAGACACTGCTGCAAGTGGACACATGGAGTTTGTCAGGATAATGAGTAAACACAAAATACTGGACACTCAGCAGGTCAGGCAGTATCTCTGGAGAAAATGGATAGGTGATGTTTCGGGCCAGGACTCTTCTTCACACTGATTGTAGTAAAGCAGTCTGAAGAAGGGTCCCGACCTGAAATGTCACCTATCCATTTTCTCTAGGGATGCTGCCAGACCCGTTAAGTTACTCCAGCAGTTTGTGTCTATCTTTGGTATAGACCAGCATCTGCAGTTCCTTTTTATTACATTAGGATAATGGGTAGCACAGGATTAATTGATTGGTACACTCTCGTTCTGCTGTTTGTGCTCTTCATGGAGTGTCTGGAGCCCTACCAGATGCTTCTTCACCAAGCTACAGAGTTGGGGATTCCAAAGTGAGGAAGTTTCAAGGAGACCTTGCAAATTAGCCCGAGAGATGTGCCTGATATAAGTTCACCTATTCTGCCAATCGATTTGAAGGAGTTTGTGGAGACATAATTGGTGGGAGTACTCTGGTGCTTTGAGATGCCAGCTGATAGATGCCCATGTCTCTGATAAATACAAGACGAGCTGGGATCACTTGAACTCAGCAGTGCATGATTTTAACGCCAGATTCAAGGCATAAACATTCTTTCTCAGACCTACCTGAAGGCAATACTGGGGTGGTGGTGAATTCCATCTTCTATGCCTGCATGTACAGACAGGTGATGCCCAGGTTATGACATGTGAGCCAAGATCTTGTGAAGAATCATGAGTGCCAAGCAACAGTGTTGTGCCATGGGGCTAGGTTCGTGAAGGAAATTGTCTTCCAAATATTTAGTGTACAAATCATTCTCCTAAATGCCTCACTGAATGAATGAACAGTGGGTTAGAGCTTTGAATATGCCCAAGAGTTGCCTCTGTCCTGCGAGGCAATGGCTGAGGGTTGGAGTGGTCGATTTTTGCAATAGAGACGGGAGAGATTTAACAACTTGCTATTCATCCAGTGTAGTCACTGCAGTGGGAAGTGAGGTGAGGTACAGGTGTGAACAAGATTGAGAAAGTGGTTGATGCAAAGTTGCATCCTCACATTCCCTGCTATTCGTGCTGGCATTTGGTCTGTTGATGAGGATCTTGGCTTGGATGTCATCCAGAGCAGACAGCAGAGTAAGAATTTGGAACAGCTAGATTTAAGGATATGGCAGCCTCGCCAACAGCCTGTCTTGTCTTTTTCTTCTTTTGCTGTTTTGGCCTGTGTTTACATGTATGTTTTTAGTGTATCTTTAGTTTCTGTATTATGTGTGAGAGGGGGGGGGGGACCTTTTTTATCTCTTTCCTCAATGGAAATGCAACTTTTTCATCGTATCCCCATCTGCACTGCGGTTTTATCATCGTGGAGCTGGCCGTCCCTTTGTTAGGGATCGACTGCCGGAGCTCCAACCACAGGAGCTTCAATCACCCTGATGCAGGAACTTCGATCGCCCCGACTGCGGAAGTTTCGATTGCCCAAACCGTAGGAGAAAAGGAGGAAAGAAGGTATAAGTTATTTGCCTTCCATCACAGTGGGGAATGTGAGGTCAACGAAAAAACAAGATGGACGTGCTGCCTGCACTGGTGAGGACTCGGAGGAAGTGCAGTGATATCGGTGTTTTGCAGGGACATGGCTCCTTGAGGACAGTGCGAGTGTGGACAGGGTTCTGACTGTTTGGGTGGACAGGGACTGCAGAGAGAGTGACAGCAGTCAGTACAACTCTGGTCACATCACGGTGAAGGCACAGGTGTGTGACCCGGACATTGAACTGATGGCTCTGGGTCTCCGCTTATGCTGTGTGCCCTGGGGATTCTCACACGCCGTTGTGGTGGCTGTTTAAGTCTATGTTTAATTTGTAAGTGGTTATGTATCTTGTTGCTTTTTCATATGACTGTTGGCAAATCAAATTCCTTGTATGTTTACATACTTCATTAATAAATTAATTACAATTACAACTAAAGTCACTTTTGGTTGGCAAGAGTTTTAGAGTCAGAACTGTACAGGGCAGAAACAAGCCCCTTGGCCAACCTTGTCCATGCCACGTACCTTGGCATATTGGGTTGCATTTGCCTGCATTAGGTCCATAGCCCTCTAAACCTGTCCTATCCTTGATGAAATGCTACGTTAAGATAGGGTATCAACTCATTTTCAATCTAATGCGAGAAGCCAGAAAAACGTAAGCAAATGAATGTCACCTCTTGTGGGTAAATTTCCAGAGTGCGTTTTACAGAATAAAATTAATGAACACTTAGGAAGGCATGGGCTAATTAGCGAGAGTCAGCATAGATTTGTAAAGAACTAATCAAGCTTGACTAATTTAATTGAACCTTTTGAGGAACTCAGTGTGGAGTTAAAGGGAATGTGGTGGAATGTGAAGTACCACATTTTAAGGGTAAAAGACAATGGAAGAAATGACAAAGCAGAGATCTGGGAGCGCAGAGACATGCATCAGTAATGATGGGAGCACATTTAAGATAGATTATATCTTAACGGGAATCTGTGACTAATTACTGTAGTCAAGTAAAGAAGTGATGCTAAACTTGCACAAGACATTCATTTATCTCAGCAGGAGCGCCGCACATTCGTCAGAGCATGTCATAATTCGAAGGATATTAGAATTATCAACAAAATACAGTGGTATTTGTTAGCTTGTATCTAAAATGAGATATGTCACTGCAAAGAAAGTCTAAATAAAATTCAGCAGCTGATGAATGACAAGGCCAGTGGTACTGAAGTGGACTTTTATTGTAGGGAATGTTAATCACTTCTGAAGATCGGTTAGTGAAACGAGTTTTATTGCAAAAGCGTATCACCGGAAAATGACAACTAGTGAAATGACACCAGCAACAGTTCCTTAGGTAAACTGAAGTGAACTGTGATTGGGGTTTTCAGCAATTGAGCATAATAATCTGAAGAAGGGTTTCGGCCCGAAAGGTTGCCTATTTCCTTCGCTCCATAGACGCTGCTGCACCTGCTGAGTTTCTCCAGCATTTTTGTGTAACTTCGATTTTCCAGCATCTGCAGTTCCTTCTTAAACACTGAGCATAATAATCTGTTTGATACCCCTTATGCGTCATGGAGGCTGATTGTACCAATTTAAAAATATTTGCTCTTTTACATGACGAATGGTATAGTAATAGTAATAGTATTGATGGAAAGTATACTTAGAATATTTGAGTCATTGAGTGATACAGCATGGAAATGGGCCCTTGGGCCCAGGATGTCCATTGTGAATGTTTTGCCCATCTACACTAAGCATATTTGCCAACATTAGGATCATATCCTTCAATGTCTTGTTTCATATGGTTCAAATGTTTTCCAGTTTCCTCTCAAGTTCTCTCTCTCCAAATTGTTGTTCAGCCACCTGTATCCATGCTTATTGTTAACTAAATAACTATGCACATCTCAATCTGGAATGAGACCAGCTGTTTGGTATAGAAGTCTGTTCCAAATGCTTGCATATAAATTAGGAATATATTCATATATTCTTCTGTTTTAACAAAAAAACTATTCAACTTAAAATGAGTATCCTTTATTTCTCTTCTATTTTTTTTCTTGCGGACTTGACATGTTTGTGTATACTCATAGAAACATAGAAACATAGAAAATAGGTGCAGGAGTAGGCCATTCGGCCCTTCGAGCCTGCACCGCCATTCAATATGATCATGGCTGATCATCCAACACAGTATCCCGTACCTGCCTTCTCTCCATACCCCCTGATCCCTTTAGCCACAAGGGCCACATCTAACTCCCTCTTAAATATAGCCAATGAACTGGCCTCAACTACCTTCTGTGGCTGAGCAGACATTTAACTGCTGCTTGAATGCCTCATTGCTCCATACTTATCCTGCACCAGTATTATCCAACTGAATATGAAATGACCAAAGTAAATATCGTTGTCAGCCGTTCCCAAGCCATTAACTTATTTTCTCCTTCTGCAATAGTCTGTTCAGAGCTTAGTCCGTTATTGGAATCAAGATCCTATTTAGGCGATGTGACAATGCCTTTACCCAATGTCTCTTTCCATTTCTCTCACCTCCCCAAATCTATTCCACCTCAAATAGTCTGCAGCTGAAACCCCAACCAGGTATTTTTTTTAACCAGTAGATTTGACAATTAAATATAGGGAACATGGTTTCCCCCTGGCTGTTGTAGATGAATCCCTCAGCCGCATCTCTTCTGTATCCCGGATTTCTGCTATCACCCTCTCTCCCCCCAGAGTGCTCTATCCGCAACTCACTGGTTCACCACTCCCTTCCCACCAAACCACCCCCTCCCTAAGTACTTTTCTCTGCAACTGTAGGGGATGTACCACATCCTTATACTTCCTCCCTCGACTCCATCCAGGGACCCCTGCAATCCCTCCGGGTGAGACTGAGGTTCACAGGTCCTTTTTTTTCACTTCCAGTTATTTCCCCCCCACCCCTCCCTACTACAACCAGTCTGAAGAAGGGATCCCGAGCCGAAATGTCACCTGTCCATTTTCTCCAGGGATGCTGCCTGACCGGCTGAGTTACTCCACCATTTTGTTTTTATCTTTGACAATGGAATTGTCAGACCAAACTCCTTCAGAAAGTGGTGACCTTGCAAGTCTCTGTTGTGTGTTTTCTAACTTACTCCAACCTTGTTGTGCTGTGCATGCTGACTTTCCTTGTGTGTTGGTGGTTTTATAACCGTTACATGGTCTCTGGCTCAGATGTTGCTAAGACCTGTAAATAAATGAGTGAGTTGGAAATGCCTAGCTCAGCATGCAGTGGCTATGGAGAAACTGACTTACGGTCACTTTAATTCTCCATCCCACTCCCACTCCGATTTATCTGAATCCTAGACAGTTCCAAGGAGCCCCAATGTAAGTTTGAGGGATAGCACCTCATCTTCCATCTGGGATTATTCTACAATTAGGGCAATACTGAATGAATCATAGTCACACATCATGGGCCCAAGCCCATCGCTCCAACATGTCCACATCAGCCACCATGTGCCAATTTACACCAATCCTACTTATCCTCACACATTCTCATCAACACCTCTCTCTCTCTCTCTCTCTCTCCACCAGCCAATTCTATGCAAGATGCAATCTGCAATTTCCAATTTGATATTGCTCTTTCCCTCGGTATAAGCACTGGCCACCATTCTCATGTTGGTCTCAGATCGCTGCAACACTTTCAAAACTGTTTTTTACACATTCCTGTTTGTTTTCTCTCCCCTCCAACTGCTCATTAATCTGTCAACCACATAACTATAAATATCAGGATCACTATAGCAACTCTGACCTTAACTGAGAATTTCCCTTTGTTCTATGGGTCTCTCCGTCGCCCTCGCTGCAACTCGAAACTAACTTGTTTTCGCTGTTCTAACAAATAAATCTTGAATCTGAAGTGTTAACTCTGCTTCTCTTCCGCAGTTGCTGGCTGACCTTCTGAACATATCTTGCAATTTCTGGGGTAATTTGATGCATCCTTAATTATTGTTTAGTTTACACTGACCAGTCCACTGACGCACACCCTGTCCCACTTAGGAAACCTGAACGGAAAACTCTGGAGACGTTGCGCCCCACCCAAGGTTTCCGTGCGGTTCCCGGAGGTTGCAGGTGGTTGCCGGAGGTTGCAGGTAGTGGAAGCAGGTAGGGAGACTGACAAAAACCTTCGGGAACCGCACGGAAACCTTGGGTGGGGCGCAAAGTCTCCAGAGGTTTCCGTTCAGGTTTCCTAAGTGGGACAGGGGCTGTAGTTGGATGCCATCCGTTTCTGCAGATCAGCACTGAACAACTTTCTGTACGGTATTTAAGAAGGAACTGCAGATGCTGGAAAATCGAAGGTACACAAAAATGCTGGAGAAACTCAGCAGGTGCAGCAGCACCTATGGAGCGAAGGAAATAGGCGTTGCCTATTTCCTTCGCTCCATAGATGCTGCTGCACCCGCTGTGTTTCTCCAGCATTTGTGTACCTTCAACTTTCTGTACGGGATCTTCCTACTTCAGTTTTTGTTTGTAGGCAGGAAGTAGAAGCACAGCTAGATGAGTAGATTTCCCAAAATGTGGCCGTGGAATGGAGCGGTAGGTGTTTTTTTATGGATGTGTAGCGGTGGTCGAGGGTGTTCTGGCCCCTGATGAGACAAGAGACATGCTGATAGCATTTTTGGTAGCATGCTCTTGAGATTGGCTTGACTGAAGTTCCAGGCTAGAATGACCAGGGCTTTGGAATGTTTTTGCTCAAGGCTATTGGCAGCAGAGTCCAGTTCATTCAGAGCAAGCTTGACATGAGTGTGGGAGGGTAATAGACTGTACAGAGGGTAAAGATAGCTTAGGTGAAATCTTGCCGCAGGTAGTAGGGGACAGCATTTCTACGTTAGACATTCCAGGTCTGAGCTGGCCAGGACCACCACGTCTGAGGTATTGATCCTTCATTGCGTTGCCTCATGATTACAGCATCAATAAAATTGATCAATAATGTTAAATGTAATGCCATGTCCTAATATTATGGAATGTTCCACCATGTGAAGAGGGCGAACCTACACAGCGAGCGACCGACCGTGTTACATGAACATAACCGATTGAGCTTTTCAAGGTCTTCACAAGAATGCAAGCAGGCGCTAATTAACGGGATGCCAATAGGGCAGATGAAGACATGTTTTGCCAGAGAAATAAATGTTTTGTCGGAGAAAAAAAAAGGTCGTCCTTTTAAAGCAGACACTGTTTTCCTAAAGGAATTCAATTGCTTACGACGGGGACAGGATTAGTTCAGGAGACCAGAGCTCAAGGAACAAAATCCTGGAATCCTGGGGGGCTAGGTAAAGCAGTGGGGAAGTTTGGACACCAAGATGAGAATTTAAAATTCAGTAACTGGTGGAACAAGCGCCATTCAGCAGGTTAGGCGTTGCATAGACGGAACAGGAGAACATCCTTCAGTACTCACCCATCCTTTTTCTCCACATATGCTGCCTGGCCCGCTGAGTTCCTCCACTTTGTGTCTACCTTTAACATATTTCAGTGTCTTGAGAAGTTACATGTGGAGAGAATGTTTCCTCGCGTGGGAGAAGGTAGAACGAGGGTTTTAAAAAATAAAAATAAGAAAAGACTTGTCTACGGAAGAGTGAGATGAAATAGAAACATAGAAAATAGGTGCAGGAGTAGGCCATTCGGCCCTTCGAGCCTACACCGCCATTCAATATGATCATGATTGATCATCCAACTCAGTATCCTGTACCTGCCTTTTCTCCATACCCCCTGATACCTTTAGCCACAAGGGCCACATCTAACTCCCTCTTAAATATAGCCAATGAACTGGCCTCAACTACCTTCTGTGGCAGAGAATTCCAGAGATTCACCACTCTCTGTGTGAAAATTTTTTTTCTCATCTCGGTCCTAAAAGATTTCCCCCTTATCCTTAAACTGTGACCCCTTGTTCTGGAATGTTTTGTTTTCTCTCAGAAGGCGATGAGTCTTTGGAATTCCCTATCTCAAGGAGTGGTAGTCACTGATGTTTTGGGTAGAGACATGACAAGCAAGGGGGGGGGTGCGAAATCGCGGAGGCGAGGATACAATCAGATCAACAATGGTGCAACAGGCTGCAATGGCCGAGAGGCCGTTTGTTCCAAGTTGGTATGTTAGTATTCAGTTTCACATTGTGGCACAGGTTGATATTTGGCCTCCTCGCACCTTCAATGGCATTTAAACCACTGGATCTCTTGCAGGATAGATAAACAGGAGTCTGGATGCATTCTCCGTTCTGCCTGGCCTCGGTGCAGGTGACCACAGAACCAGAATAAAAGGCCCGCAGCCGAAGAGAGGATATTCCCTTCATTCTCGCTATATGTTTCCTGTCTGGTTCTGTTTTCCCTGCCGGCCGATTTCCTTCAGTTCCATTCAATTGCTCCGGAAGTTCAGATGCGTTTCCAGTTTCTGTTCTGGGCTTCGTTCCCCAGGAAAGGGGATTGTAAGCTCTCTCTCTCTCTCTCCCCCCCCCCCCCCCCTCTCCCCCTCTTTCTCTCTCTCTCGCTCCACCTATCTACCTCTCTCTCCTTCTTTTTCTCTCTCTCTCTTTCTTTCTCACTCTTTTTCTTTCTTTCTCTTTTTCTCTCTCTCTTTCGCTCTATCTCTTTCTCTTTCTCCCTCTTTCTCTCTCTTTCTCTCTCTGGGTTAAAATACCACACACAAGAATTTAAGCGACCCCGTTGAAGTGCTGAAGACAGCGCACAGAAGTAACGACACACCTCAGGTGTGGGATTGATAATCCACGTGTAGACGTTTTAAAATGGATACAATTTCTATTTTAACCTATTTCTCTTACAATATTCGCGACTGCACCTCTGCCTCACCACTTCCACCCCACCCCAGTGTGTGTATATGATTGTCATTCACTCCCGTCGGAAAGGCTACACTCTCCCCTCCCTCTCCATCCTGTGGCTTCGTGCACGTTCTCGCTTCTCAACAAGTGTGAGATCTTACAATTGCTTCTCCCTTTCAATAACGGGACATTCATTCAAACGGTCTGGGATTATTTTCCACCGTCTCACTGGGGGATTTCTACGCCGTCTTTTTGGGTGAAATGTTAAATCGGGACATTAAAGACCACCAGGCTCAAACTGAGAGGGGGGGGGGGGGGGTCGCAGAAGAGTTGTTGCCAGTGTTCTAGCGAACAAACACATCCCACGGTCTGCATCAGTGCAACAGGTTGTTTATTATCGCTTTGTGGGACCTTCCTATGTCAAAACTGGAGAACAATCTGGGAGCAAAATAAAATGGGTTGGTGGAACTGCATCTGTGGAGGGCATGGATGGGCGACGTTTCGGGCCGGTACCCTCAAAGGGTCTTAAACATCCCCTGTCCATTCCCTTCACAGATGCTGCTTGACCCACAGAGTTCCTCCAGCACTTTGTGTTTTTGCTCAAGATTCTAGGAGGTTTTGCTGTTTAAACGCGAGTCTCCTTGTTCATCTTGCGCCTGTTTGCGTCTACATTCTCGCCACTAATTGTCCTTTCATACACCGCTGTTTCTGATCGTTCAATCCTGAAACATAACCATTTTTCAAAGCACTAAAACCACGCCCTCGCGGCGGTACATTTTGTTTTACATTGAATTTTCAGATTCCCAGTCCGTCGTTCTTCGCTGCCCCAGCTTTAAGGCTTTCATTGTCCCGGTCCGAGTGACAAAGAAACACCATTGAATCGCTTGAACAAGTTGTTTTGTAAGAGTCTGTGAGGCGGGGATGGCAGGGGAAGGGGGAGGGGGGAGGGGGTCAGAGTTCCGACCCCCTGACTCGCCTCATGGCCGGTTCTCCCAGCGTTTGGTCTTCCTTCAGGTGATAGGCAATCAGCAGCGATAGTGATGAAAGAAGGATAAGATTCGATGAGCAAACTGTCGGCTACCCCGCTCCGAATAACACTCTGACTCCATTTGTGAGCGATTGTATAAGCAGCCACGGGATTGTTTCCACCGCCGGTGCTTTAGTTTGTACAGATGTAACCTGTCCGTTGCCGCCTGCTGCACCCATCCTGAAGTTTACTGTATACCAGCCGCCGCATATTACAGCAAATCGGACATATCTATAAAATTGGGACATACATGAGAAAATAGTTTAAATTTGGTTCCAGCTGCACTCCTGTTGACGATCACCCCATGAGCCAGAGTGAGCATTAAAGCAGTGGAGTACGCTTTCCCCCATGTTTTGAGTTCTTATTGTGCAAGTAAGTTAGCAGTTATTTAATTATAAGCACATATATTGGCCAAGGCGCGGCAGATGGGGGGGGGGGGATATTCCCAACTGTCTGCCACCGTTAGACTGCACATAAGTCGATGCTTTGTCAGGCTGAGTCGGAGGCAACAGGCTTGTGCAATACCCTCCACCCACACTCTTTGATGTGAGAACCGCATGTTTCTGTTCTCATTGGCTCGCCCTTAGATCAGTTGCGTGCAATCAGCTTCGGCCGGGGTAAATTGCCATTGGACAGCCTGCCCGTCGCTGGCTTTTATTGTCTGCTGCCTTCTTTTTTTCAATTTGAACGGAACGGGCTGAGAGAGCAGACGCTATGCACAACGTTAGCAAGCGGAGCACCGGAGCTGCCGAACGACGCTTTCGCTGATCAAACTCGCCCGAAGACAGAAACTGAACTGTTGAGGGATGCCGTCGGCTGGTCTGGAAATCGTGGGACTGGGGCTGTGTGTCCTAGGTTGGCTGGGAGTCATGCTGACTTGCGGGCTGCCGATGTGGAAAGTAACGGCTTTCATCGAGAGTAACATCGTGGTGGCCCAGACGCTCTGGGAAGGACTGTGGATGAATTGCGTGGTCCAGAGCACGGGGCAGATGCAATGCAAAGTCTACAATTCCCTGCTATCGCTGAGACACGACGAACAGGCGGCCCGGGCGCTGACAGTCATCGCCTCCATCATGGGACTCATCGGGCTTCTGGTCACCATCCTGGGAGCCCAGTGCACCAACTGCACGGAGGGTGTGACAACCAAAGCCCGGATCGTCATCAGCGGAGGTGTCATCTTCATCCTATCCGGTCTGCTCGCCCTCATCCCCGTGTGCTGGACGGCCAACACCATCGTCCGCGACTTCTACAACCCCATGGTCCCCGTCTCCAAGAAGCGAGAGATGGGGGCGGCTCTGTACGTTGGCTGGACCGCCAGCGCGCTCCTCTTCATCGGGGGAGCCCTGCTCTGCTGCTCCTGTCCCCCGAAGCAAGACCAGTCGTCCTTCGCCGTCAAGTACACGGCCCCGAGGAGAGCTTCGGCCAACGGGGACTACGACAAGAGGAATTACGTGTGAAGGGGGTACCCCCCCCCCCCCCCCCCCCGTTAATCCGAACAGACCCGAATTGGACACGGGGGGGAGCGAGGAAATCGTAGAACCCACCAGCTTTCTATTCTGCTTATTCAAAGCAATCCTTTTTTTTATTTAATGGATTTGTATTGTAAACGAAAACAGGGGATGTTCATTGTATATCTAAAGCTGTTTGACAGCGTTGAGTGGACCGATCGAGAACTGGAAGCGCGCTCCGAAAGTGACTTCACAAGCGATTGTTGAGGAACGTTTGAACATTGATCGATGGCGTTTGCGATGGGCATTTCTGCGAGCGTTGTGAAAGTGCGGGGGGCACTCTCCCCCTATCTCGGTCTCACGCCCGGACTTCCTCTGTAGTACCCCGCCGGTCATTGTTATGTGGTCAGTGTACACTGAGCCTTGTAGAATTCATTAGAAATGTTGATTCATTAGAGAAATTTGATGGGGGCAGAACGGTGCTTTTGCTCCATGTCACACAGCCAGAAGTAACACGGCGCTTTACTCACTTGCTTTAGCCAATACTCTTTTCAGATTGTTTTATTGATTATAAAATGTAGATGATCACAGACGTTAATGGTGCAATAACTATTCATTAGCTCTTTGCCCCCCTCCCTCCGTGTTCATAATTTAATGAAACTAAATTTAGTTATTTAGGCGCAGTTGGCTTTATGCATGAGATTTGGAGCCCGGCAGAGAGTCCCGAAACGTTGCCTATTTCCTTCGCTCCATAGATGCTGCTGCACCCGCTGAGTTTCTCCAGCATTTTTGTGTACCTTCGATTTTCCAGCATCTGCAGTTCCTTCTTAAACAGCGAGTGGAATCACTTTGTTTTTGGCTGTTTATTGTCCCCTACGTTCTGTTAAAGTTCTCAATGGCGAATTCAGTGGGCGCCGATACTTTCCGTAGCCCATCAGACTGGTTTGAGACCCCACTCTTCCTAAATAGGCGATGGTCGCTTCTCTCGCGTCGAAGAGAAGAAGGGCGGCCTCCATTTTCAGAGCGCTGATCCACTCCCTCCCATTGCTAACAATGGTTTAGAAACGCGGACACGTCTCGTCCCGTTAAAAATCTAGCGCCTGCAGTAGGCAACTCTCAGGAGACAATAAGATTAGTGATGGATATTGATACCTGAGTATGCACGGGGCAGGGCAGTGATGCCACTCACCGGGGCCGTATTAAAGCAAACAGTATTAGTGCAGATAATATTAACGTAGGAAATAGTAATGCAGGCAATATTATTTGGAGGATGCAGAGACACAATTCAGCGTGCAGTGTTACATTTGGAGAGTGTGTGTGTTTTTAGGAAACCTGAACGGAAACCTCTGGAGACTTTGCGCCCCACCCAAGGTTTCCGTGCGGTTCCCGGAGGCTTTTGTCAGTCTCCCTACCTGCTTCCACTACCTGCAACCACCTGCAACCTCCGGGAACCGCACGGAAACCTTGGGTGGGGCGCAAAGTCTCCAGAGGTTTCCGTTCAGGTTTCCTAAGTGGGACAGGGGTTACTGGAGCGGTGAAAGTAGGGATGGTGACCAATGGGAATTAAAAAGTGCTGTCGACGCGAAACGTTAACGGCTTCTCTTCCCGCAGATGCTGCCTGAATTGCAGGGGTTTCCCGGCATGTTATGATTTCAATGTGGGGGGTGGAAGAATGTGGCGGAGACGGCGCTGTATCATTCTGGGACAGTGTTGGGGCAATGGTCTGAGTCCCGACTGAGGTCAATTGCTGCAGCGGCATCGTAATCTAGTCAGATGTGTTTTTCTACATAGATTTGCCAAAGTCCTGTGGCTGCCTCATATCACACTGACAGCGCTGCTCTCAACCTTGCGCTGCGAAGCGTTGGAGAGGCGTTGGGATCATTTATGTGAGTTGGTGGTGAGAACTCTCGCCAGCAAACCGCTCCCATGCCACGGCCCCCCCCCCCCCCCCCCCCCCCTCCATTTGGTCTTTTATCTTTGAATGTGAAAGTAATAAATGCACAATGTGAGCGGTCACGTGGCTCTCCGAGGGGGGGGGAGGCTTGCGCGGGATTGCTGGTGAGAGGACGTCCCGTCGCCCTGGTTACCGGAGATGCTGGTGGTAGCCAGGAAACAAGCCATTCTACGTTGGCCCCCTTCCAGTCTGATCCCTTGCTTGTCCACAAGCCTCGCCTCACGTGTTCTGGCTAAATGCATCGTCAGAAACCCCCGCAGCGCACAAGGACTTGACAATGACTTAACCAACTCATCTGCTTTTGCCAGTGAGGGGAAAGCAATGTTGCAACCAGAAGAAATTCCAATGCACACTCGACTGTGGGGTGGTGGCAACTTTGGGCAACGGGGGAGAATCGCATTAGCCGCCCATTATTTATACTCGACAGCTGGAACCGAAAGCAGGCAGGCAACGTTAAAATAACCCATCACAGCAGCAGCGCAATTTCCCCATGGCACTACTTATCCCAGCTTACCGCTCCAACCGACCTTCCAAACTGCAGAGCGCAAGAAAATAAGACTAGGGATCGGCCACTTGCTTACTCCTTCAAACCTGCCCTGCTTTTCAATGTGATCATGGCTGATTTGCTCCGCGGCCTCAACTCCCACTCAAAGTCAGATCCCCGTAGCCACAATCTCCCAATCTCTGAAGAGAAGGAATGGGTGACGTTTCGGGTCAAGGATCTCGACACCCAAACGTCACCCATTCAATATCTCCAGAGATGCTGCCTGTCCCGCAGAGTTACTCCAGCCTTTTGTGTCTATCTTCGGTGTAAACCAGCATCTGCAGTTCCTTCCTTCACAATCTCTGAACGCTATCTGTCCAACTACCATAAACTTAGCGGCACGGGATAATCTTTGTAACAATATACCCCAGGGCATTATTTAAACGAAACCGTTCGCTGCCGCAATAGGGGGGAGGGGGTCTGATAAACGTTCCTGCGCTGTGTTACGGTTTTGCATTGTCTATCCTCGTCAAATGAAACAAAACTGCCTTTTAAGGGACATTTGAATACTAAGTAGCACAGCCTAGTTTAGACTGCAAAAGACCATCGGCGTAACCAATTCCCTCGGGCCATTGCGTTCTTTGCGCCATTTCGTTTAATTTCCCGAGGGAGATGCAGTTCCCGACTGTAGGAGAAATAAAAAACAATAATTAAATAGGAAAATCGCCCACAGTTCGCAATAACAATCGAGCAAAGCTCCCGCTATTATTCCAAAGGCGTAATCCTGGCCAGGAGATTGGCGTCTGTTAGAGTACGTGTTTCAGACTTTGCCATTTTGAGTACAAGCCTCAAATTACAAGATGGGGCTTTACCAGCATCCCTGGCCAAATCCTTTAACGGTGTGTTTTTACCAAGCGGAAGATATGATAACAGCGAGTCGCACCAGGCAGCAGGTTCATCAAGTATTTGTGCTTCTACATGTTCGTAACCAGTACGGGAAGCCAGCTGTAAACACCCTTCCCACCCCATCACCCCAACCAAAGAACGCCCTTCATCCAGGTTGTCGAAGGCAGGGCTCCAACATTGTGAGATGCATCGCAGCGCTTAACTAACCCCGAAGTTAAGAAGCCTGTTTGGATAATTGTAGTGAACGGTTAATAACCACAGTCCTCTGCATTTTCGCTAATGGAAACTGATTGTGTGCAGGTTCAATGTTTTCGATGCTACCGTGTACCATCTCACATTTATCTATATTAAAACAAAACGATTTCTTAGCCTCTCTATTTAATTTGATGAGCGCTGTTAATCGAGCCGTCACCTAGCAGCCGCCAAGGCATGTGGATTTGGCTGAGATGTCAAGCGATTTTGAAACAGGCACGTCAATAGAGGAGATTTTCTGCCCCCACTCCACTTATTACTCTTCCAACGGAGGCTCGGCGAAGGGATTATGTGCTCTGTTAATTAATTTGCTCGACCTCAATAATTTCTGTTCATGAAGTGTTCAACTTGCAAATGACCTCTCTTCCCCTTGGTTTCTATGAGAGAAGACGATAGGAATTCGTTTTCCTTACCAAGAAAAACACGAGCGTTTTCCACCTCACCGGTGAAATCTTGCCCTGTTTTATCTAGCAGGCTGAATCTCCATTTTATACCCACGCACTCATATTCCAAATTAGTGCTCAGTCCCCACTTCCTAAAATGTTTGCTCGGGGGAAATGATGGTTGTGGGGTCATGCAACATGCGAGGGGTTTGTAACATAGAACTTCAAAGCAGTACTCAACAATCTACTGCAGTACTCTCACAGTAATCCACAAAGAAACACACGGGTTGGGTTGGCGAGGGCGTGGTTCGGGTTGATTTTTTTCGTGATCTATCTAATTCAAATCCCCACGCCGCTGGAACAGACGGACAACGTTTGGAGGAAGAGGCGAAATTTAAAGCGCAGAGAGGTTTCGGGAACGAATTCCAGAGTTTATAACAGATGGGATTGAAGGCAGTCCTGCCAATGCTGACGATGTTAGATTCGGGATGATAAAGAGGTTAGACCAGTAGATAATTCGGGCGCTTCTGGAAATTGGAGAGAGCAGGGTAGGGAGGGAGGGCATGGATTTGTAAACAGGGAAGAGTATTCTAGGATTCAGTCAACGCGGCATTGGCGTGATGGGTGAACGTTAATCCGTGGAATTAGGATTAACTAGATCACGGGGAAATGACTCCAGCAGCAGGTGCATTAACCCAGCGAAGAAGGGTCTCGACCCGCAACTTCACCTATTCCTTTTCTCATGAGATGCTGCCCGACCCACCGTGTCCAACTTCATTGACCCAGCGAGACAGACGTACACATCAGAGGCACATCTTACACTATCACTAGGGGGGCCCTTCGCCAAAATGTGAGGAGATGGACCTCGAATTAAACTTTGACAAAACAGGTCCTCTATCATCCTACCCAAACCAGCCATCTCTGCATCCCCACATCTGACAATGAAGCACAGCAGAGCGACCCTGGAAAACGCGAACTACCCTCCACTTCTGGGGAGTCACCTCACATGGACAATTAAAATTACCATTGCTTAAATTATCCGGTGCAACTATTAACCGTCTGACGAAACAAGGTTTGGACCTTTAGATATAAACTTCAAGCCCCAATATCGCCTCGTGGTCCATCTGGCAGAAGCGAACTACGGCCTATTGAGTATAACAGAGATATCGGCAACATCTTCCCTTAAAATATTACATTTAATTAAAACTGGAGTGTTCATCCTGCCATGGATTTGGAAGATGTAAAGATTGTTGGTCTGCCAGGCCAAAGAAACCCAACACCAATGCTCTAATTACATGAGTAGACAGAGAAAGGGAGTAGACAGCAGCTCCCATCATACCAAAGAGGAAGTGGAGAGTGAGACCATAGGACCCAGGTGGTTCGTCAACACAAAGCAGGTGCTGACATTCCTCAAAAATGGCCACACTTACCACACCGGGCAGGATGTATCCCGGAGCCCAGCACCCGGCACCACTCACACAGCCCCGTGGAGTTTCGGAACTCGTATTCATGCTGTATCTCTCTTTAATATGATTGCACCGCATGCCTTTGCAGTTTTCTTTCACAGATATAAACTACTGGTTTCAAATTTAACTAAAATCGCTAACAATATATATATATATTTTTTAAATCTTACAATGATAACTTTTCTATAAAGCCCCTTAATTGCAACATCATCAGTAAGCTTTCCGCAATTCTGGATAGAAAATGCTGAAAGCATCCAGCAACTTAAGCAGCTTCTTCTGAAAGAAAAACGTCTTGGGACTCTCCGATATACAGGAGTCCACACCTGGAACAGCGGATACAGTAGATGAGTTTGGAGGAGGTGCTAGTGAACCTCTGCCTCACATGAAACTACTGTCGAGGTCCCTTGGACGGAGTCGAGGAGGGACGTATAGAGATAGGCGTTGCATCCCCTGCGGTGCAAGTGAACCTCTGCCTCACCTGAAAATGACTGTCGGGGCCGCTTGGGCGAGGTGGGCGAGACCAAGCGCAGGCTCGGCGATCGTTTCGCTGAACACCTCCGCTCAGTCCGCCTAAACCTACCCAATCTCCCGGTTGCTAAACACTTTATCTCCCCCTCCCATTCCCACACTGACCTTTCTGGCCTGGACCTCCTCCCTCCATTGTCAGAGTGAGGCCCAGTGTAAATTGGAGGAACAGCGCCTCATATTTCGCTATGAACATTGACTAACTTCAAATAACCCTTGCTTTCCCTCCCTCTCCATCCCTCCCCTTCACTGTTCTCCGACCAGTCCTATTGTCTCCGACATCTCAGTTTGTTTTGTTGTTACTTATTCCCAGCTAACATTGATCCATTCTACTTTTTCCTTGATCTTGATTCCGTTTGTCCTGTTTTCACACCTAACACATCCTTATCTATGTTTCTCCCTCTACCCGAACATCAATCTGAAGAAAGGTCTCGACCCGAAATGTCACCCATTATTTCCCTCCAGAGATGCTGTCCAAATGTTACTCCAGCACTTTATATCTAACTTCGGTTTAAACCAGTATCTGCAGTTCCTTCATGCACATTCCTTCAGCAGAACCTGCTTTTCTGTCTTATCCGTGTCACACGGACCATGAGAAATAGCGCTTTCCCCTTTCATCAACCTCCTCTCCTGTCAAGTCCAGACACAAGAAAATATCCTGTGGGTAGGCAGCATAATGTTTGGGTCTCACAGCTGCGTTGAGTGGTATCTCTAGAGGGGAGGGCTGGGGATGCCACTGCCCCAATTACATTCACGGCCATTTTCAGACCCCTCTAATTGAATGCGCTCCGTGCAATCGGATTGCTCATCCTCCTGGACTCATCCCTCAGGCTACAACAACCTCATACGTGTTGAGGTTCTTCCATCGCTACGTTCTCTATCCATATACTGGCCTCACTGGTACTCACGCTATTATGTCCACCGTGACTGGCCAGCTCTACTCTATTTAGTCTAAGAGGTGCGACTGTCTCCGGGATAAAGTATCAAGGTATCTTGCTCGCTCCCCGGTGCTTTGCAGTGTCCACATTTTGAACTCCCAGTTTGATCTGACCCTTTATAAGTTAACGCAAGGATTAGGAAAGTTAATAATTAACTATTGTGGGAAGAGTTAAGGGACCAGGAAACATAGAAACATAGAAAATAGGTGCAGGAGTAGGCCATTCGGCCCTTCGAGCCTGCACCGCCATTCAATATGATCACGGCTGGTCATCCAACTCAGTATCCTGTACCTGCCTTCTCTCCATACCCCCTGATCCCTTTTGTCACAAGGGCCACATCTAACTCCCTCTTAAATATAGACAATGAACTGGCCTCAACCACCTTCTGTGGCAGATAATTCCAGACATTCACCACTCTCTGTGTGAAAAATGTTTTTCCCATCTCGGTCCTAAAAGACTTTCCCCTTTATCCTTAAACTGGGACCCCTTGTTCTGGACTTCCCCAACATCGGGAACAATCTTCCTGCATCTAGCCTGTCCAACCTCTCATGTCTCATGACGTCTCACGAAGAACGTCTCAGAACGTCTCATGAAGAAGTGCGAGAATTGATTGCGGACAGAAACATATAAAGACATGTATTGAGTCATGTGGCAGGAATGAGACCAAAGGAAGTGCAAAGACAACTGTCAATGTCGGTCACTGCAGTAATATAAATGTACTTTTCTTTCGCTTTTCAGGGAGACACAAATGTACACGGCAGTCAACACACACTGGAAAGATAACAACATAACCTCTCAAGCCAATCGTGCCTGCAAGGTGCATTTTTGACTCCATCTCACAGCACTCTATCTAGGGCAGGCTCGTCCCTATCCCCGGCCCATCAGCTCAGAAGAACATATGTAAACTGAAAAACAGCTAAACTCTGAATTAGTTCGGCCTCCCCACTACAGGTCTAAACCCTGGGATGGAAATTCACAGCTTCAACTCCCCACACCCGGGCAGAGGAGCACTTTATGGACGATCTCGGGGAATATGCAATAATGATAATCTTTCAAGTAAGACAAATTCCATTGAGGAACGTTCACTGATTCAATGGTACTTTATTGTCACATGTACCGAGGTAAAGTGAAATTCCTTTTTTAGCTGTTCAGTAAAAGTATTAGTATACATAAGCACAGTCTTAGTTCAGAATAGTGCACTGAGATCTGAGACAGTATACGCCATGCGTGGCGCAATTTTTCAAGATTCATATCCAACTTGTTATAAATGTAGTTCTTAACTTGGGAGGGGTCTCCGTGCTTTTTGCTACAGGGAAACTGAATATCAGGATTCTCCTGAATCATATCTTTTAAGTGGCTGAACTGAAGTTGAACTCTCCCGAGTGGCTGAACTGTTCCCAAATCAAGGTTGATAATGACTTCGAACGGGGACAAACAATCAGGCGACATTGGAGCTGAAACGCAGTTAGCAACGACAACTCTATATGTAGACGTTTCTTGCAGTTTGACTCCATCAATTGAAAGAGGTTGTGACAAATAATTTCCAAATTTGACTGCCCACAGAAATTCATCTCCAGTCTTGGTACATTACAGAATGCAAAGCACAATTCTAACAAACGAGCATGTGGCACAAACCCAGCCTCAGTGTTGATTGGTGTCATTAAAGACATGATGCGGGGATAACAAAGGTTCAGGCAATACCTAATCAGGATCATTCATCATATTCTAGACCAGGATATATTATGGGACGTTGGCTGGATGGGGAGAGTGTGGGTGTTCCTGTCTAAAATAACGACAAGTTTCCGCAAAAACAAACATCGAAGTCTTTTGTTGCAGGAATTATGAGATACCTATATATGAGTTGCTGTTTAAAACACTTACAAATGGGGGAGAAATTGTCATGGTACTAAGAAATGGTCATATTATTAAGAGCTCTGTTTATATGTACCGTGCATCATTGACACATACATTCTGTAACACCATCAGTTTTGGCCTCTGTCATTGGGGATCACCTAAAAAAAGTCTCCAGTGTGTTCAGAATTTAGATTAAAGTTCCCAAATTAGTTCATGTTTCAAGGATCAACGATAACAATATGTTTACAGAAATGAGTCTCTGAACTTATCAAAGTTAATGTGTTAAAGTAACTGAGAGGCGATGGTTGGTGAATTGAGATGATAAAAACGCCACATTTACTTTGGTGCATTGGTGTCAGTCCTGAAGGTTTTTTTTGGGGGGGGGGGGGGGGAAGGGGGGGACAACCTGCGGGAAAGCACCAATGAGCAACACAACGGACCCGGATACGTGTTTGAAAAAAATAAAGAATTTGGATTTATAATATCCAAGGCTGTTTCCTTTACTGCTGGGACAATTGTAATGAAACAGTGAGAACCAATTGGAGAAATCTGCCACAGGATACACAAAGGATCAGGAGAAACCTTTTCAGTCCTTCGATTTAGAAGAACAAAGGGGTTAAGAAATATGTGTGACGCTACTGAAGGGAGAGCCTTACATAAAGCTGTTGAAGCATAAAAGTGAGGAGAATTAAACTAATGTATTGAACTATTTCTGAAGTTTTACAACTTTAATATTCGGATAAATATATGTATGTGTTGCTGACATTAAGTAAAAATATATCTGCATTCACATACACTGTTCGTGGGAGAAGAGGAACTAATGCTCCTTAGCATCTATGGTACCATCATGTATCAGCTTTTCTAATTATCCAAGTTGCGGTTTTATGGGTCTTGATCACTTGTTGTGTTGGCTTAGGCATGTAACAAAATGCCTGACTGCATAAGCCAGTCTATCTACACCGAGGGTGGGGAAACTCACCGCCAACTCAGTACATTTTAACATTCAGTATATTTTATTTCACTAGATTTCACATTAGTGTTAGGATTTGTCGATCCACGGTTTCGCTTCTTCCGCAGAATCATTGAGAAAATGACATTCACAATTAGACCTTGAAAATCACAGCTCTGTGCGTGCTGAGTCACCACCTTCAGCAACAGAGAAACGGAGCTTATAGAGGATAACCAGAGATAAGGTTGGGATGGGGGAGTGGTGATAAGGACGATTTGCAGCTGTGGAACAATAAAAGAAATACTGAATTTAGAAACACGGGAGATTCAAGTTGTTGTCAGTGTGGGTCACTGGGTGAAGAACACGGTCATAACGGGAACAAACAAGACTTTCTTAGCTATGACCCTCCACCTAAATCACATTGGGTAATAGAATAGCTTGTTCCGCTTTGTTAGTTACTGCTACTTGCTTGCATTCCACGATCTTTGCTTTTCTTCCCAAAATAAACTGTTACTTTAACTAGTGTCAGCCCGAACGCTTCCGATAAACAGAATAGACTTCGATACCAGTAAGCAAAGATCTTATAGCGGAGCTATAGGATCTTTGCCAGTAAGGGGAAGCAAGAGTGGCCGCGGGGAGGGGAGTTTGAACTGTTGAAGGTTGGTGAGGGAGGAGTGGCCTGGGAGGGGGGGGGGGGGGGGGCGGTGTAAGGAGGGAAATCTGCAAGTTTGCTCTCCCAGGTTTAGTCCAGATTTGTTGCGACGGAAACCTACAATTTCTGAAAGCTTCCCAGTCTTCAATAAGATAAAGAACCCTTCAATTCAAACAAAGGATAGAGAAACGCCATGACAACAGTGGATACTTTTCCTGTTGCTCGGATACCGAGCGCTCGTCATATTTTTTTTAATGTAAAAGATGCATTTCTTCAAATGTCAGTTGCTGCTAGCAACAAGGGCTTCGTTTCTGGAGCCGGGAGCGGAGCATTAGTTCATTTAGGTGAACCTTTTCGAATTATTTTTGAATTATTAGAGATTAAGAAGGAAGGTCAATTAAAAAGGACGAGAGGTGCCAGCAACCGTTCACAGACCTGTGGCTTTGGGGAGGCCCAGTGAAAGGTTTGAAGTGGCTTGAGTAGAACAAAGGGAACTTGCTTAGTCTGAGACGATTATTTAAAGAGGCAACGTTAAGGAGAGACACGCACAGGAGGCCGAGGAGGTGGGAAAGGAAAACATCGCAGTAAGGCGTTAACGCACGAAGCGAAAGGGCATATGTGAAAGGCGACAAAAAGTGTTGATGGCAAAGAGTCAACAATAATACAAACCTGCACAAAAAGAGCAAAAAAGCGAACGCAAATCTACACCCAATTACCCCGTGTTCAGTGGTCACGACATGATCCGCACGCTCTCTGGCGCTCTAGTGAACCTTCAAGTTTCCGAGTGTTTTTCCTGTACTTAGCGAGTGATAAATGGCCGTCACTCATGTCACTGATGGATGGGAGCCATTTGTGGAAGGAGAATGGGAAATACGCGGGTAGTGACGACGGATACGGATGGAGGGATCTTATCAAAAACTCAAGGAAGAAGCGCAAGCGGGGGATACGTTGGATACACAATACACTGTACACGCTAGTTTACCACCACCACCCCCCCCCCCCCCCACCCACTCCCACCTCCACCACCACAAGGTACTACCTCAGCGGGTCAGACAGCATCTCTGAAGAAATGGATAGGCGATATTTCGGGTCGGGACCCTTCTTCAGATTAATTGTAGACACCCCCCCCCCTCCCCTGTGCCCCATCTGTACACCCCAAAATCCCACCCCATTGCTCTTCACCCCGTCACCGTCCCGATTTATCCTCCTTCTGCTTTCGCATCTCAGAATTCCTCTCTTTATCTCACAGCCTTGTCTCTTCATTTCTGGCTTTCGTCCAATCGCTTGCCAATCAATATCCCACCGCTCACCTATATCCACCTACCACTTGCCAGGGTTTGTCTTGCCCACACTTCAATTGCAGCCCCCCCCCCCCCCCCTCCCCACTATAATCATTGAAGAAGGGTCCTACCCAAAACGTCTCTTATCCATGTTCTCCAGAAATGCTACCTGACCCGGCGCGTTACTTCAGCCAAAAGACACAACGTGCTGGAGTAACTCAGGGGTCAGGTAGCATGTCTGGAACTTAAGGATAGGTTACGTTTTGGGTCGGGATCCATCTCAGAGTCACTGTGTGGGGGTAGGGGTGGAAGAAAGCTGGAAGAGAGGAGAGGCAGGCCAAAGCAGTCTGAAGAAGGGCCTCGACCCGAAACGTCGCCTATTTCCTTCGCTCCATAGATACTGCCTCACCCGCTGAGTTCCTCCAGCATTTTTGTCTACCACACGGACTGATGGCGGGTTCTTGCTGATTTAAACATCTGCCACTCGAAGGCCACCAGACACCTGGATAATAAACAGCAAAACTGGGGGCGGAGGAATGCAGGCGAGCAACAGGCGAGTGGATGGATTTAAGATTAGACATATTCTTATAAATGGCCGAGACTTGCGATCACAAGGCCACCACTGTGTTCCAGTGTCCATGCAAAATCCGGGTTGCCCCAGGTGACGGCACGCCGCTGTGCCAAGTACTGCAGAGTCTGCAGGCATCCACCACCGTGATCTTACACCACACTCCCAACACACTCGCCCTCATGAGCAACTCGAGTCAACTCACTTCCCCCAACACGTTCGCGCACATATTATGGAAGACTTTGAAGTGAAAAATGAACGGCCTCTTCTCGGCCGTGTGTGAAAGTCCTGCCGTCAGTGCAGGAAGACGAGCACGTAACTCCATACTGACACCACGTCGCCCCCAAGACGGCTGACACCATCTTCATAAACTAACGAACTATTCCAGAAGTTACATCAATTCTTTACCATGAAGAGGGTTAAACAGTGAAACCAGCTGCTTTTTGACTTTTGCAGACATTTCATTAAAAATGAATAATTTCGAGTTAACTTTAGGCATGATCCAGTGCGGAAACAGACTCTTCACTCCACCGAGTGCAGGTCACCAATGGGGACAATTTAAAAATTTGCCAAAGCCAATTAACTCGCGTGGGAGGAATCCGGAGCAGCCGGGGAAAACCCACGCGGTCACTGGGAGAAAGTACAAACTCCGTGCCCGTAGTGATATAGCACCCGTCGTCATGATCGAACCCGGGTCTCTGGCGCTGCAAGGTAGCAGCAGCTCAACGGCTAGGCCACTATACCACCCCATTTTGCCTTCTCCTCAACCATTGTGCCCAAGGAGTTGAATTTGTCCATTCATCCATTACACGTGCATCAAATTTCCAGAGGATTATGTAGAGGTCTATGTGTCATTCATCACATATTAATTCTACGTTAGAGCTAAAATAGAAGCCAAAATAGAATCCTACCAACTAGACTTCCAGATTAAAGTTGAGGTTAATGCTGTATCTTTAAAATACAGTCTTAACGGTAAAAAAAAAACAAATGCATGAAGTATTCACAAAGTGTCGACAAAACACTATTTCTGCTCCGGCACGTTCCTCGCACCATGTATAATGTGGAAAGAATCTGAGGAATTCTAATCGGGTGCGGTTTCCGCATGGCACTTTCACCAGTTCTTAATCAGTTGACGTGCAGCCATTTCGCGGCGTAAATGGATCTTTGGGTACAATTGCCCGGTTGAAAGATAGACTGTAATATGCTGAGAGAATGGAGGGTCTGGGTTTGTATACTCTGGAAATTAGGATGAGAGGGTATCTTATTGAAACATATAAGATTATTAAGGGTTTGGACACGCTAGAGGCAGGAAACATCTTTCTAACGTCCAATAAAGTCGGATTAAAGATAGCTAGAGTCTTCAATGCGGTAGATAGTAGTTCAGGGCCGCTCTGTTGGTAGGATGGTTCAGTTACCTGATAACCGCTAGGAAGAAAGTCTGCGAATCTAGAGGTACGAGTTGTCACACTTCTGTACCTGTTGTCTGATGGGAGAGGGCAGAAGAGGGAGCGACGAGGTGAGACGTGTCCTTGATTGTGCTGATGGCCTTGCCAAGGCAGCGTAAAGTGTAGATGGAGTCATTTGATTCAGAAATGTACATGTCAGAGCAGCACGATAAAACATTCCAGTGCTGTCCAAAGGTAGTGAACTCCAATTTGAAGTTTCTCCTACACATGGGGAGTTTTGCAAACACATATTCCCAAGACCTCAAGAAAAGAGTAGACCAGCGAGTTCCTCAAGCTTGCTCCACCAGTCAGTAGGACCAAGGCCACTCAATGCTGGCCACACCTCCTCTATGGCAGATCCCCATCAACGCTCAACGCCAAGATCTTTCAGAAATTCACCTTACTCCAACAAGAACACAACAAAGTAAGGTTTGAAGGGCAGCAAGAAAAGATCAAGGCTTGGGTGCTCTTCTCAATACTGAAATTACAAAACTTCTCAATACTGAAATTAGGAATTTTGATATCAAGGTGTGAATCCAGAAGAAATCCCCCGCCATGTGCTCTGCAACCTCTCCCTATGCAAGGAAGTCTTTAGGACCCAGCAAAAACCTTTCTGGTGGAAGGCAGCATTGTTTTCCAGGCCAATGTAGTTCAATCCTCCCCTGGTGTGTTGAATTCCAGCTCACTGCCGAATTGATTTGATTCCTTTCTTTTCTGCTGACTTGCTGCTAACGTTTTAATAAACAAGAAGGGAATACCAAGGATTCAGAGAGTGGAAAGTAAAGCCTGACAGGGGACTGATGAGAAACATGGGTTACCGGACAAAAAAAAAGTAAAGGAAATAAGACCAAGACACAAACAAAAACTCTCTCACAAACTACAACTGCACAAATATTATTGTACTAGACCAGAGAAAAGAACGCTATTCTCTTTTTAAATTACCATTTTTTAATCGGCATGAGGTTGATTTCCAGGTAATGTTTTTCTAAGAATCTATCCTCAAACACTGCATGCATTTTGCTTGAAATTGTTTGTTTTTCAAGCCATCAGATAGTAAGAGGCAGGTCCCCTCGAAAGCAATTATGATGATTTATAGCAGGTTGCTAGTTTTTTTTAAATAATTGGTTTTCACTAAACTTTCCTCCTCCTCTTCCTCCTCTTTCTCCCCTCCCTCTCTCTCTCTCTCTCTCTCCTCCCCCCCCCCGCCCCCCCCCCCCCTCTCTCCTCCTCCCTCCCCCCCCCCCCCCACGCACGCCCTCTTCTGTTGATGGCTGCTCACAGTGAAGAGCAGTTTCCATGGCATACTCTCAAGAACTCATTGTTTATGTGCAAGCTTGGACTGGGAGTGCAAGCAGAAAATCTGAACTTTCAATGATGCTCGACCACATCCTTGATAATGTGTCTTTACGAACATGGATCACTGGACATTACTGGTGCATTAGTCAGATTCTTCATCTCTGCAGCTTGAAAACAAAGAGCCATGTGATACCTCCCAACGTCCCATTGCTCTCAACACAGACCAGGGTTCAAATCAGAAGTCTACTTGGTGTATATGGTTCAGTAGTTTTGGAGCCAGCCACTGTGGAGTAACAGGAAGTTATCTTCTGCATTTGGGCCAAAAACGAATGATTGGCACAGTGAAATGGATCAGAAATATCCATGAATTAAATTATATTCTTGAAGACTGCTGGACTACTGAAAACAATTAAAACCTCACATGTTCAACATAGATTTTATCAAAATCTCTCCAAGCACACTGATAAAGTCCATTGTAACAGAAAAGTCTCTTGCAGCCAGCCTGGGTTTCAATTTAGCAAATAAACGCGAGAAAAATTAAGATACTGGATTTAATCTGGCAGTAACTATTTTTTTACAATCTTAAATCCTCCTATAACCAAACAGAAATCTGGAAACGAGCCTATAATATTAGTGTTTAATTTGTTTACACTTACTGCTAGTTCAGCTCCCCCTATCCTTTACTTTTTCTCCAGCGAGAAAAATAAAATCATGCGTCTCTTACCGAGGTTCAACTGTTGCAAAGGTCCATTGTTTTTCTATTACCCTGCACGCATCACTTTCAGATACCATCACCTCATGTTTAATTTGGCTACTCACCCATTTTGGAAATCAGTCACAACACTAATATTTACCTCAATTACAACCAAACCTCATACTTTAAACCTTTTATAATTCATTGTATTTAAGAATATTCCTACTGCATATTGCATCCACTTGGTAGATTTAGATTCAAAGATTCTTTATTAGTCACATACACCAACTGGTGTAGTGAAATGCGTATTGGCATTGCAGCGCATAAAAAAAAGAATACAACATAACAGTAATAAAGAAATTTAAACATAAAAAACATCCCCCCCACAATGGTTCCCATTATGAGGGAAGGCACAAAGTCCCCATGTCCACCCATAGTCGGGCCTATTGAGGCCTCCACAGTCGCCTTTTACGGAGGCCCAGGCCGTTCTCGCCAGATGATGGTGCTCCGGCGTCGGGAGAATCCTCTCAGCGACATGGGAAACCTGGAACGGCCGCTTCCTTGCCTTCCGCTTCCGAAGCTGGATGTTGCGAGGACTTGAGAACCTGAGCTACAGGAAAACATTGGACAGGCTTGCACTTTATTCCTTGGGCACAGGGCGATCTTATAGAAGTGTACCATACAATTATGGGAGGGGTCCATAGATAGTGTGAACGCACAGAATCTTTTACCCAGGGTCGGGGAATCAATAACCATAGGACAGATTTAAACTGAGAGGGGAAACAATTAATAGGAACTCAATAGTCAACTTTGTTTCCACTCAGAGGGTGGTGAAAAAGTAAAATATGGAACAAGCTGTTGGAGGAATGTACGTGGATCAGCAAGGCTTAGGATATGGGCCAAAATTGGGCAAATAGACCAACTTAGATGGAGCATCTTGATTGGCATAGATAAGGCTCTTTCCATACTATATGCCTACAGCTCTTAATGCAATTCAAACTTCTTTTCTCAACATTCATTTAGCACCGAACGTGAACTATGAAGCATAGAATTGAATTAGCTTACCGTATTGCCGGATGCCAGGAAACAGCTGCACAACCTGATGTTGCTTGAAGTCATCAAATATCCTCCCACCTCTTTGAAGTTCTTAAGAAAATGTTGGCTCGTGTAAATTGCAAAGATCAGGGTTGACTGCTTCCCTTCTGAATAAATAGATGAATTGGATGATTTTGTGCCGGCAGACGGGGGAATGAGGAGGAAGAGGGGGTCTGGAATATTTTTTTTAAGGTTTAAAATCTGCAAATTGCGAAACCCCAAATTGTAAACCATTTTCCAGGTTAAAATAAGAATCTCATTGTTAATGTTCAGGCGCGGATCCATTCCCATAGCCAGCTATGCGGGGCGGTTTCTCCTCCCCCACCCCGATGCCCTAAGCGGTCCGATCCAGTACCGTTGGACTCCTCGGAGGCCTGTGCTGCACGTGCCCACTTGCCGCTATTTCGGCAGATTTGGCAACTCGTGGGCTGTGGGGGCCGGCCCGGTAGTACAACCGGGAAAGCAGCACCTCGGCCCCCGATCCTACCCCATATTTGGATTTCAGAGGGCTACTAGTTAACTGGCCACCAGGTAGCCATGTAATAAATTCAAGTTTTGCTGTAATTTACATTTAAGATTGGTTTTAACTTTCTAGCAGTCCATACTGCTTTAGACATATTGGAGGGGTATAATTAGTGGGTTAGAGGTATATTGTATAATCATTTGGGTCCTCTTTAGGTCTGGCAAAACAGATAATTCCGCAAGGCTCTGGAACCAAGGGTTCTGGAAAAATCAGTGGTGGACCTGTACTGCACAGATAATGTTTACCCTATTTTACCAATGCTGATCGTTTTGAAACTGCGATTCAATCAATCTCCATTATTGGTTTTATTTTAAGCTGGAGATCCAATTGTGTCTTTAAAGTTACTGAATAACTATGGAGAGCAATTGAAAAAGTTATTTTCTTCATACAAATACAACTTTGCTAAACCTGTCCTCTGGTTATTGTTCAATGTTCTAGCGAGCACTGAGATATTCTGCATCTGCACTTGGCAAGCAGTGATTTCTTATAGAATAACTAATTGGCCTTTTGGACACAGAAGCAGAAAGCCTGGGCTGAAGAATCAAACAGTGCCGAGACAATGCCAGCGGTTGTTTATCCAAAAAAAGGCTTTAAGAAAAAAAAATTTAAAAAATCATATTTCCCAGATTAGTCTTGTAGCAACAGATGCAGGGGACAAAAAAAAAAAAGGGATGTCATTTTGGAAAGCCTCTTGCCGGTGGTGGGGGGGGGGGGGGGGGGGGGGAAGAGAGAGAAACGGGACGGGACCTGCGTTGTTTCCTATCATCAAAACAGTGGTAGGCCTTTCTGGCAGTCACTAATGCTGCTTCAAAATTCTTTGTTGCTTTCTCTATTGGTGATGCAAGAGGAATTACAGCTTTGTTCTGGTTCTCTAAACCAGAAATTTGAGAGCTTATCACTCTGTCACAAGGCCATTTTAGCGCATTCTTGGAAACTTGGTGATCTATAATCATCAGTTAAACTGTTGGGATGGAACAGAAACAAGGAGAAAATGATCAGCATACAATAAACTACAAGTTGTTCTAAGCTCCCACGTTTGTCGTCAATTTATTTTTCAATCCAATACTGGTTTTGCCAATTAAAGAAAAAAAACAACAAAGGGAATAAAAGCATTCCAGTCCCAGTAGCAGCCAAAACAGAGGATGTTTTACGGCTGTTAGGAATAGCACCGTGTAAATACTCCCCAAAATAAGAGCAAATATACAAGACCAAGTCATGCAACAACTCAAATACACAAAATCAGTACTGATTTTATTTTAAATTTACAAAAGTAAAATCTGGTAAACAGCATAGCTACAATAATACATAATGTACAATCTAATGTATAGATAAAAAGAGACAGTAAAATAACAACAACTCCAGGACCGTTAGATAATTTATATATTTTTTCCCACATCACAAGACAAAATAGAAGAGAACTTTCAATCCTCAGAGAATCACAAAAGTCACCAGGCATGAACCTAAAAAGCAAGAACAGGAAATATCAATTGAACCACAGCAGAGAGAGGAAGTCAAAGTACACTCAAGTTTATGATACCTAGCTGGGCGGCAAAAAAAAACCCAGCTTGTTGCACTAAGGTGAGATGAAACATCGAGCCAAGAGATCCATCATTTTGGTATTAATTATTATTTTTTTAAACTGCTTCTATACAAGAGTAATAAAATCAGTCTTCAACAGCATTTTGAACAAGCTCGCAAATTGTTTATCAAATCAAAGCTGAACAATTGCAATAGTTTCCAATAGGATTCAAGAAACACCCATGGACAATAGTGTACATGGTAAGAGGATAAACAGGACCATAACATTATTGACACCTTTACAATGTGTTTTATATTAATACCCATAATAGATTGCAATAAAAATGAAGCACTATTTGTCATTAAGTTCCTGTGGCTTTCAAAGTTATCTGGCCAGTTGCAAGACATTGAATCAAAAGCATCTGCCTATACTTCAGGTAACAGACTTTTCGAATCTACTCCAATTACTGTAACATTGCTATATTTACACAAGTCTTTATTCATTGGCTTTTCATTTTCCCTGCGTTGTTCCAAATGTAGACAGCTCTTTAAAATGATTTGTAAAAACAATTATTCTGTTAATACATTTCTAAATAGACAGTCCTGCTACAACAACAAAAATTGAGTGTTCATCCTTCAGCAAATAAAGTTGTACTCACCTTTAAGACAGCAAAGAGATCAATGCATCCAGAAATTTGCTGCGATCCTCACTTTTCAGTTCTATTACTGGGAAAAAAAAGACAATTGTCAATATGTCAAAGTTGTCAATATGCCTCCTTTCAATGGTGGCGATATTCTCAGCTACCTTCAGACTAAGGGACGGCACGGTGGTGCGGCAGTATAGCTTTGCCTTCCAGCGCCAGAGACCTGGGTTCAATCCCGACTACAGGTGCTGTCTATATGGACTTTGTATGTTCTCCCTTAGGATGCATGGTTTTTTCTGGGTGCTCTGGCTTGCTCCCACACACGAAAGAGGTAAAGGTTTACAGGTTAATTGGGTTCTATTAATTGTAAATTGTCCCTGGTGAGTGTAGGACAGTGCTGGTATATGGGGAGATGGCTGGTTAGCATGGACTTGGTGGGCTGAAAGGCCAATTTGCACGCTGTATCTATTAACTCTAAAGACTGCATTCACTTAACTAGCAATCTATTGTGCCGGTCGATCAGATGCCAAATTAATGAAGAAGAGCGGCAAGGCAAGGGCTCTTCGCCCCACCGGAAGAAAGCTATATGCACAAACTAATTCAATGCTTGGAATGGAACATAATAATCCATATGCAGTTTAGAGAAAAAAAAGTGTACTCTCAACACCAGTACTGCAGAATTTTGATGCAATACATATATTGAAAACGTTCAATGAAACAGATTTCCTGCGCAAAACAATGTTCTCAAAAATATCACATCAGACTTTGCTTTTTTGATACATGAACAGTTTTCAAAAACCCAGACTGCATATATATCAAGCATTTCTAAAATTACTTCAACCTTTTTTCCCTGTTAGCACACAAATGCCATTCTGTTTTATTTAAGTATAGAATGATTTCCTTCTAGTCTGTTAGGAGGAAATCTTAAAACAATTCTGTTTGAAGTGAGGCACAAAATCTTTGACACATATTCCCCAAACACTTCAAAAAGGGATACTCCCTGCAATCAATCACAATTATGCAAGGAAATGAAGAAAGATACTTCCTCAAACTGCCAAAGTAACTGACACCATGATTATTAAACTAGATTTTATAGTGGCACAGTGACCTGAAGTGTTACTTACTGGAACTGTCAAACTGATCATGCAGAGTCCTTGAGCTGGTACTTTCTGCTGCCTTTTCAAATGCTTTGCCAAAGAAACTGGAAAAGAATGACAATTATTTACTGAATCTCCATCACAGCCATTTTACACTCCACTTCAGAATCCAAAGCATTGAGCTGGTTTAGAACAGTTGACACAGGGTAACCCGACAACCAAACTGGTTCTGGATTACATTGCAGCTGCAATTTTAATCCCCACTAAGATTTCTTTCACTGTGCCAATATTTTGTGTTTTTGAAAGTGTCCATTTTCTAATCACTATTCAGTGTTCAATCACTCCACTCTAGGAATGCAACCCAAATGGCTTCAGTGACACTGGCTCAGAACTTGATCATGTATGCCATTTACGTATTAGGAGTTCCCATGTGGGTATAATTTTGATTACAAATTGAGTGTACAACATTATAAGCATATATTGCTTGTAAAGCAAACCATGCTTTAAAAAAAATCCTTAATTTGCAGATTCCCTGGGAATTAAAATAGAGAGCCTGTTATACTCAACTGGGCTTAACTTTGGCACTGCTAAGAATGCAGAGTTTTACTGTAGTTTATAAGAGTTTTGTATCTTTTGAATAACATTGTTTAAAATAGTTAGTCCATTGATCCTACTGAATGATTGCAGGAGTCAAAGCAGACTGAGGCAAAAGGAGGGGAAGGTAGTCTTGTTGTGGGGAACTGTCCCCCAAGAACCTGCAGGGGGGTGGGGGGGGATGCACCATACTCCACACATTATATGGAGCAGTGCGTCCAGAAACCAGCCACTGCCATCTACCACCCACAGCAAACAGAGCTCCAGACACACAACATTTACTTATTTTATATAGAGATACAGCACGGGAACAGGCCCTTCGACCCATCAAAGCCATGCTGACCTTTAATCGCCCATTTACAGTAGTTTCATATTATCCCATATTTGCATCCACTTAGGGGCAATATACTGAGGCCAATTAACCTACAAATCCACATATCTTTAGAATGTGGGAGGAAATACGAACACCCAGTGGAAACCTATGCAGTCACAGGGAGAACGTGCCAATTCAAATGATAGCACGGAGAATGCACCATGTGCAAATTATAGCGTGGAGAAACACCAAATCTCACGGGTCATATTTGCTAGGTTGTTGAATCAAGCAAACCAACCCACCAAACCTTTTTATGCACCTAATTACCAACTATTCACCTTCTGCATTCCCTTAGTGCTCATTTTCACTATGTGTGCCAGTTCAATTTCCCCCCATGTTCCCTCACTGATTGCTGCTAACCTGATGTACAGTTACTGATTTGCAATGAAGGACAATGTACATGGTCGCAGACACAAGCCCTGCATTTTGTTGTACAAAGCTATCGTAGAATTGTACAATAAATTGGATGATCAGCCATGATCATATTGAATGGCGGTGCAGGCTCGAAGGGCCGAATGGCCTACTCCTGCACCTATTTTCTATGTTTCTATGTAAAATGTCACAGAGGGTGGTCATATGCCCAGGTTTCTGCACATGCTCATGAGTCCCATTCTGGTTTCCCATTTGTCCCTCCTAATGTTGGACGGCAGCAAATTGTGAAAATACATACCTAGGTTCTATTGATCAGCATTTAACAAATATTCTGCTTTTCTTTTTTGTGTACCAAAGTAGATAACCTTACCCTTTATTCCCGCTTCCCCCATGCTTTATTCTACCGGCTCATTCACTCCACTTGTCCACATCCCCCTGAAACCACATTACGTCCCTCGTCCTTTTCATAACCTCGCTTTGTGTGGTCAACAAACTTGGAAATATGACACTTGATCCCCTCAGCCCAATCAAATCATATGGATTGTGAAAAGCTAGGCCCCAAGTTCCAATCTCTGCTGTACTTCAAAGTCACAGCCGGTCTCCCGAGAACAGATGGCTCATTCCCACTTCCTGCTCATCTAATAGCCATATCTCAATTCATATTAGTACAATGAACAATACTCCAGGTGTGGTCTCACCAGGGCCCTGTACATCTACAGAAGGACCTCTTTGCTCCTATACTTAACTCCTCTTGTTATGAAGGCTTTCTTCACTGCCTGCTGTACCTGCATGCTTGCTTTCAGTGACTGGTGTACAAGGACACACAGATCTCGTTATACTTCCCCTTTTCCTAACGACACCATTCAGATAATAATCTCACATTTATCCACATTAAACAGCATCTGCCATGCATCTGCCCACTCACCCAACCTGTCTAAGTCACCTTGCATCTTCATAGCATCCTCCTCACAGTTCCCACTGCCACCCAGCTTTATGTTATCTGCAAATTTGCTAATGTTACTTTTAATCCCTTCATCTAAATCATTAATGTAAATAGCTGCGGTCCCAGCACCAAGTCTCGCGGTACCCCACTAGTCAGTGCTTGCCATTCTGAAAGGGACCTGTTAATCCCTAACCTTAGTTTCCTGTCTGCCAACCAATTTTCTATCCATGTCAGTACCCTACTCCCAATACCATGTGCTCTAATTTTGTCCATTAATCTCCTATGTGGGACCTTATCAAATGCTTTCTGAAAGTCCAGGTACACTACATCCACTGGCTCTCCCATGCCAACTTTCCTAGTTAAATACTCAAAATATTCCAGAAGAAAATTCCCTTCGTAAATCCATGCTGACTCGGACCGATCCCGTTACTGCTATCCAAATGTGCCGCTACTTCCTCTTTTATAATTGACTCCAGCATCTTCCCCACCACTGATGTCAGGCTAACAGGTCTATAATTCCCCGTTTTCTCTCTCCCTCCTTTCTTAAAAAGTGGGATAACATTAGCTACCCTCCAATCCACAGGAACTGATCCTGAATCTACAGAACATTGGAAAATGATCACCAATGCGTCCACGATTTCTAGAGCCACCTTCTTAAGTACCCTGGGATGCAAGACCATCAGGCCCTGAGGATTTATCAGTCTTTGATCCCATCAATCTACCCAACACCATTTCCTGACTAATGTGAATTTCCTTCAGTTCCTCCTTCACCCTAGTTCCTCTGGCCACTAGTACATCTGGGAGATTGTTTGTGTCTTGCATAGGAAGCTATTCCAGCCCATCTAGTCAATGCCATCTCAGAGAGCAACAGCTGCCAATTATTCCACCAGCCTGCAGAGCTTGGTATATGGGAGAAAACTGGAGCACCTGAAGGATACCCATGTGCTCTTATCAGTTGCACTGTCTTCTAGCAAATGCAAACAAAATGATAAACATTAAGACGGAGGGAGTGACTCATTTTCCAATGTTATCATGTTTAAAACTATAGGTAGTCAAGTCTTTCGTATACTGCGTGTTCCATCTGAAGGCAACAAACTCAGCAGGGTTCAGCATCACAGTTACAGCACTAATAATTTGGGGAAAGCACATTATCATTCATATAAGCAATCATGCAATGGCGTTTGGATATACACTCACTTTTTTTTGTCCGAGCTTTCAGTTTCTGGTGGGATTCCAATTACTATCACAGTTCCCTTCTGCAGGTCCATTGGTGCTGCCATAACCAGAGGGAGCACCTTGCACCGTTTGTTCTTGGTCTAAATCAGAATCAGAATCACACTTTATTCGCCAAGTATGTTTTGCAACATGCGAGGAATTTCATTGGCTAGGTCAGTCATACAATTAAAAGTAATAGATCACTCAAAAACACATTTCAACATGAACATCCACCACAGTGACTCCTACACATTCCTCACTGTGATGGAAGGCTAAAAAAGTTCCCCCTTTCCCTACAGATTAGGACAGATTTAAGTTTGAAGATGGACAGCTCATCTCATATTAAATATTCCATTCTGACATCGAACACATACATCAAACTCAAGTAACGTCCGGTGAATCGTTGAACATATATTCTTATGTTGCGTTGATTTCTCAATAGATAATTGAGCGAGGTGCAACATTTAATGTCACATTACTTTTTAAACTTGACATGGTTGTACTAGTTTTATTTTCTGCTGCAGGTTTAGAAATACTGTAAATGTATCAGGAAAGCATCAACGGAATGAGAAACAGTTAATGTATAAGGTCTGGCACACTTGGTCAAATCTATGATATAAACATTAAATTGACCTGCATTCTGACATGCATGCACATATATTTATGAAGTGCATAAATATGATTCCCAAAACAACCATCAACACATTGTCTTTCAGTTAATATTCAGACATGTACAGATCTGGGTACACCAAATATAGTCGCCCAAGTAGCCATTACACCATGCAGGTGCCCAAGCACTGTGTGTAGCACACAAGTAAATCTAATACAAAACCGCCAACAATCTTACAGTACGCTTTACTCAGCAGCAATAGGAACCAGAGATTGATATTTGCCTCCCAAACTTGCGGGCAGTAATAAATTAAAATATCCCTATGGCTATTTGCCTGAATAGACAATAGGTGCAGGAGAAGGCCATTCGGCCCTGCGAGCCAGCATTGCCATTCAATGCGATCATGGCTGATCATCCACAATCAGTACCCAAATTCCTGCCTTCTCCCCATATCCCCTGTTATCTTTAAGAGCCCTATCTAGCTCTCTTGAAAGTATCCAGAGAACCGGCCTCTACCGCCCTCCGAGGCAGAGAATTCCACAGACTATCAACTCTCTGTGAGAAAACGTGTTTCCTCATCTCCTTTCTAAATGGCTTACCACTTATTCTTAAACTGTGGCCCCTGGTTCTGGAATCCCCCAACATCGGGAACATGTTTCCTGCCTCTAGCATGTCCAAACTCTTAATAATCTTACACGTTTCAATAAGGTTCCCTCTCATCCTTCTAAACTCCAGAGTATACAAGCCCAGCCGCTCCATTCTCTCAGCATATGATAGTCCCACCATCCCGGGAATTAACCTTGTAAACCTGCGCTGCAGTCCCTCAATAGCAAGAATGCCCTTCCTCAAATTAGAGGACTAAAACTGCACACAATACTCCAGGTGTGGTCTAACCTGGCCCTATACAACTGCAGAAGGACGTCTTTGCTCCTATACTCAACTCATCTTGTTATAAAGGCCAACATGCCATTCGCTTTCTTCACTGCCTGCTGTGAAGTCGATGACTTATGCAAACCAAAAACTTAATCAGGTCCGCATGGCTGAGATACATCATCTAATACAGAGAAGACTAAATAAATTAATTGAAACATTGTGTTATTTATACGTTGGCACCAAGGGAATGTCCAGAATTTCACTGAAGCTATCCTACAATTTTGGAAACATACATACCGATCGGACAAAACACTTGAGCAGATGTTTGCACAAAAGTTTCAGACAAATGGGTTTTGAATAGATCTTCACATCTGGAGTACCCTGGAGACAAAGTTTATATATATATAAATTACTCAAAACAACACATGTACTGAATTTATTGTATAAACCAACATCTTTGTCACCATTGCTAGAAAGTGCTTGAATTTTAAACAGCTGGCAATTTAAAGATGTTAGTTTTTGAAGTTTTGAATGAAGAACATTTGAAAAACAACTTATTTGTTCACCTCGTGTTTAGCACTTGATCTGTTGCTTTTCTTTCCTGTTGCTTTTATCTTTACCAATTAGATCAGTTTATATCAAGGAAGCCTGATAATGCTTGTGCTTTTAACTTTAAAACAAAAAGATATTCCTCAGTTGCAACATTCAAGGCAGCGTTTAATACCCATCTTAATTTATAATTTTAAATTGTAGACAGTCTATTTATTTTAATGCATAGGATTACATGGGCAATGTGTCACATAATTGTGAAAATAAGAAAGACTGAAAGGCTAGAAATCTAAAACAAAATTACTGGGAATACTTAGCAGGTCAAGCCACAAGCTATGGGGATATTTCAGGTCAGAGATCCTTTGTCAGAACTGAAAGGAGACAAGAGTCTTGTGCAGCTGCAGGGAGGATGGGCGTGGAGGGTGTCTCTGATAAGTTAAAAGCAGGTAACATTGGGTTTAAGTTGCAAACAAGGTTATCTGGTCAAAAAGTAAATGAGCGGAACTAGAGGCCAAGAACATAGGCAAGCAGGAGGACAAGCCCAGCAGATCAGGCTCGGGATGTCCTCCATTTGCAGAAAGGAAGGGAAAAAAAAGCTACTATTCCTGGTAGATGACTGATATAGGCCAAGAAAGCAAGTTACATGAAGTTGTGAAATTTAATATCGGGTCCAGAAAGCTTCAATGTGTCCATGGGGAAAATAAAGTGTCGTTTGGCAATGGGAGGCTCACGGTCACTCCCTTTGAGTGAAGGCAGATGTTCTGCAAAGTTTACATCTAATCTGCGTTGTTTTTTCCAATGCTGCAGACATCATGTTGTGAATATCGAACACAGTGCACTAGATTGGAAGAAGTGCAAACGAATCGCAGCTTTACCTGGAAAAACTGTTGGGTCCTTGCATGTCATCTATAGTATTAGTTGAGTTTATTCTTTTTGCTTCCTTTTCCCTCTGGGAATGAAGGATATTCCCAGTCTAAACTGCCAGGCAGTTTCTTCTGCTCTGCATTTCACAACTCCTACATTCTTTTGTCCATGTTCTCACTCTAACTGCTCCCATTCACTCATTGACCAGATGACCTTTTATTTGTATCTTATCCCTTGATTACGCTGGTTTTACACAAGGACATTCTCCCCTAATTTTTCTGCAACTTTACAACCTTCTTTAGACTTTAGAGATATTATGTGGAAACATGCCCTTCAGACCATCAATTCCGCACCGACCAGCAATCACCCAGCACACCAACATTATCCTACACTCTAGGGGCAAGAAATAATTTTAACGAAGCCAATTAACCCTACAAACCTGTATGGCTTTGGAGTGTGGGAGGAAACTGGAGCACCCGGAGAAAACCCATGCGGTGACGGGAGAACGTACAAACGCCATAAGGACAGCACCCAGTCAGGATCGCATCCGGGTGTCTGGTGCTGTAAGGCAGGAACGCTACTGCAGCGCGACTGTGCTGTCCTTACTTCCTCTTTTTAGTTGTGAGAAAGGTCTCCAACCTGAAACATTCTGTTTCTCTTCCCACAGACGTGGCCTGGTCTGCTGAGTATTTCCAGCATTTTGTTTTTGCCACATGGATAGAAAGCTGCAGTGGAGTTGCCCTGCAAACAGCTTTGCTATAGAAGGGGCAGTCCTTGGCACAGTGAAGTTCAGCACTGCAGCTGGGAAGGCATCAGGCTTTTGTTTTGTCCCCCCCTTTTTTTTTTCAACTATTGCATCGTAAACCGGCCACCACACATGTAGGGCGGCGAGGTTGCTAGGGAGACAGCTTTGTAGGGTACAATTGTGTAATCAGCACATTTTGCTTAAGGCAATTACAAACGCTTCAACTGTGTCTCTTGTGTTCACGTTCTGGATGACTCTATACTTGAGGCTGGGAACTTTAACCCTTCAACTAATGATTGTTTATTTTCCCCAATGGTTATTCTAGTTACACATTTTTCAGATGCACTGCTTTGCACTTAAATGTAGAATTTGGCTGAATGTGGGCTCTACTACAATTTTAATGTCAGAGGAAAGATTGGACCGTGGCTGACAATTTGTAAATTATACAAAATGTACAAATTAGGAGGAGCCTGCTCCATCATTCAATTCCATTCCTTCTCTCCAGAGATGCTGCCTGTCCCACTGAGTTACTCCAGCATTTAGTGTCTACCATCATTCAATGAGTCAGATAGCCATGCAGCATGGAAACAGGCCCTTTAGCCCAAAATCCATACTATCCAACTTGGTATTCTAGGCTGGTCGAATTTACCTGCATTTGGTTCATAATCCTCTAAAGCCTTCCAATCAATATATCTGTCCAAAAGTCTTTTGAATGATAATTATATGCACATCTACAGCTTCCTCCGGCAGCTGTAGATGTGCATATAATTATACAGAAAAACCTCTAAAATCTCTCCCCTCTTACATTAAACCTATGTCCTTTGGTTATAGAATACTCTACACTGGGTGTTAACTTTATCCAGACCCCTCGTCATTTTATACTTCAATAAGTTCACCCCTCAGCCTCTTATATTCCAGATGCTGGAGAATGTAAAATATTAGACAGTCTGAAGAAGGGTCCCGACCTGAAACATTACCTATCCATTTCCTCCAGAGATGCTGCCTGACCCACTGAATTACTCCACCATTTTGAGTCATTAGACAATAGGTGCAGGAGTAGGCCATTCGGACCTTCGAGCCAGCACCGCCATTCAATGTGATCATGCTGATCATCCCCAATCAGTAACCCTTTCCTGCCTTCTCCCCATATCCCCTGACTCCGCTATTTTTAAGAGCCCTATCTAGCTCTCTTGAAAGCATCCAGAGAACCTTCCTCCACCGCCCTCTGAGGCAGAGAATTCCAGACTCACCACTCTCTGTAAGAAAAAGTGTTTCCTCGTCTCCGTTCTAAATGGCTTACTCCTTATTCTTAAAGTCGAAAAGATTCTTAAAGATTAGACAATTGAGAAAGGAGGATACAAAGGCAGTCAAAGATACATTTAGAGAAAATACTTTGGTGACCAATTAACTGCCTTGCTGGTGTTGTCTGAATGAAATTGTTAGTCTCATTTATTTCCTGGTCTAGTTGTGAGTATTAATTTCACAGGAAGTGCCATTGATACATTAATAGTTCGTATGTGGGAATCAAAAAGGGCACAGTGCCCTCCATAATGTTTGGGACAAAGACCCATCATTTATTTATTTGCCTCTGTAATCCACAACTTGAGATCTGTAATAGAAAAATAATCACATGTGGTTAAAGCGCACATTGTCAGATTTTAATAAAGGCCATTTTTATACATTTTGGTTTCACAAAGTAAAAATTACAGCAGTGTTTATACATAAGTCCCCCCATTTCAGGGCACCAAAATTTTTGGGACACATAGCTTCACGGGTGTTTGCAATTGCTCAGGTGTTTAATTGCCTCCTTAATGCAGGTATAAGAGAGCTCCCAGCACCTCGTCTTTCCTCCAGTCTTTCCATCACTGTTGGAAACTTTTATTGCTGTTTATCAACGGGAGGACCAAAGTTGTGCCAATGAAAGTCAAATAAGCCATTATGAGACTGAGAAGCAATAATAACACTGTTAGATACATCAGCCAAACCTTAGGCTTACCAAAATTAACTGCTTGGAACATCATTAAGTAGAAAGAGAGCACTGATGAGTTTACTAATCGCAAAGGGAGGCCAAGGAAGACCTCCACAGCTGATGACAGAAGAATTCTCTCTATAATAAAGAAAAAACAAACACCTGTCCGACAGATCAGAAACACTCTTCAGGAGTCAGGTGTGGATTTGTCAATGACCACTGTCTGCAGAAGACTTCATGAACAGAAATACAGACTACAGTGCAAGATGCAAACCACTGGTTAGCGACAAAAACAGGATGGCCGGGTTACGGTTTGCCAAAAAGTACTTAAAAGAGCAACCACAGTTCTGGAAAAAAAGGTCTTGTGGACAAATGAGACAAAAACTAACTTGTATCCGAATGATGGCAAGAGCAAAGTACAGAGGAGAGAAGGAACTGCCCAAGATCCTAAGTATACCACCTCATCTGTGAAACACAGTGGTGGGGGTGTTACGGCCTGGGCATGTATGGCTGCTGAAGGTACTGGGCTCACTTATCTTCATTGATGATACAACTGCTGATGGTAGAAGCGTAATGAATTCTGAAGTGTATAGACACATCCCATCTGCTCTAGTTCAAATAAATGACTCAAAACTAATTGGCTGGCAGTTCATTCTACAGCAAGACATTGACCCCAAACATACTGCTAAATCAACAAAGGAGTTTTTCAAAGCTAAAAAATGGTCAATTCTTGAGTGGTCGTCAATCACCCGATCTGAACCCAATTGATCATGCCTTTTATATGCTGAAGAGAAAACTGAAGGGGACTAGCCCCCAAAACAAGCATAAGCTAAAGATGGCTGCAATGCAGACCTGGCAGAGTATCACCAGAGAAGACACCCAGCAACTGGTGATGTCCATGACTCACAGACTTCAAGCAGTCATTGAATGCAAAGAATATGCAACAAAATACTAAACATGACAACTTTCATTTACATGACATTGCTGTGTCCCAAACATTATGGTGCCCTGAAATGGGGGGGGGGCTATGTATAAACACTGCTGTAATTTCTACATGGTGAAAGCAAAATGTATAAAAATGGTCTTTATTAAAATCTGACAATATGCACTTTAACCGCATGTGTGTTTTTTTCTAATACAAATCTCAAAGTGTGGAGTACAGAGGCAAATAAATAAATGCTGGGTCTTTGTCCCAAACATTATGGAAAGCACTGTGATAATATCTTTCCAAGGCTGATCCTCACCTCTTGCAAATAACAGTAAAGAAAGGGTCCATGCGAGATGATAAGGTTGGTACAAATACAGCTGGCAACTGTTTGGTGAATTGCTCGGAGCTGTTGCTTGGCCAGTTCCAGACCCTGATGCAGTTTATCTAAATTACTTCTGCAGAAAAGCAGAAAAAAGTTAGTTTTTTCATTGTTAATAATCATTTTCCACATATTTTATGCATTATAATACACAATTTAAGGATGGTGTTTGGGAGGTGGTTAAGGAATCCATTGTAATTGTTAACGTTATTTGAAAATGTAAGAAAAGAGCATGCAGCATTTCTCTGGAATCTGGGGGGATTTTGCCTTGGCATTTATGGAAAAGCACAGGTACACGGAGAGCATCTAGTGGATAATATACGACACTACAAGCCGATTCACTGTCACAATTTCTACTGCATTGTACACATTGAGCCAAACAAAATCATAGAACTCACTAATAATGCAACATGATACAATTTCTGCAGATCTGAAAAGAAGGTAAGTGGACAATAAAGTGGCTTGAGATCAAGAGCTGGCTTAACTTGATTTTGTTATCGCAATGAAAGGATTGGTTGTAAACACGGTGAAATTATTAATAAACACAATACTTTTCCCCCATTGTTAGCTGACATGAATGTGCAACACGTGGGCAGCTCACAGAAAATGTATATATGGTGGGTGTGATCAAAGGGATGGAGTGTAAGGTAATTTATGGATTGAGCGGTCAATTTTATACATTTTTAAAATTTTCAGATTTTACAATAAAAAATAATCAGGATTTTTGGAAAGTACAGCATATTTCTTCCATGTGTTAATTTCTCTCATGCCTTTAAAAATATCTCCAAAGCAAACATTAACAAAAATTTGCTTTAGAGATATAATTCTCCAGATGTTACAGGATAATTATGTGATCAATTCCAAATATCAAGCAGTACCCACCTTCTCAGTTATTTTCCAAGACAGAAACAATCAAATGAAGCAGGTAAATTAAATATGAAATAACCAATTCAACAGTGAATAAAAATCAGCTGGGAGTCGTTCCCAGACAAATACAATCTGCTTAATTTTACTGCATTAATCTAACTACCAGAGAAACGCTACTAGATAGCGTTATTGACATTTACTTTGTCAGCAGATTTCCTCCAACTACAAGAACTCAACAAACTATTATGTACTGAAGATAGACACATAATGCTGGAATAACTCGGTGGGACAGGCAACATCTCTGGAGAGAAGGAATGGGTGGCGTTTCGGGTCGAGCCCCTTCTTCAGACTGAAGCTGGTTCATTGACAGTATATCACCCAGTCAGTGAAAATCATTGTGCCAAATAAAAGAAAGCTTAAATTATTTAATTGTTTTTGAACAGGGACACTGATTTGTGTAAGTGCAAGTCTGAGGAAGGGTCTCGACCCGAAACGTCACCCATTCCTTCTCTCCAGAGATGCTGCCTGTCCCGCTGAGTTACTCCCGCATTTTGTGTCTATCTTCGGTTTAAACCAGCATCTGCACTTCTATAAATTACTGTGTTTGCAAACAAGCAATGAAATTTAATAGGAAGCACGGCAGAAGTTTATAATCATTCATTTATACATTGTTTCAATATTTTCTAGTCAAATCATAGCAAACTCAACATCTACAGTATGTATAGCGCAGATCCCCAAGCAGCAGCCAAAAGCAAGCAATACCTGGAAAGACTGTCCAAGGCTTCGATAAAGCTCTTGTTCCCATCATCTCTCTCAATGTTCTCAAGCAGAGACGCTGCTGAATAAACAATGTCACTGGCAAGAAACTTGTTTTTAAACCCAAAGTGCACACTGAACGTCTGTACTCGGATATCCTTCATTCTGAAAATAAACAGAAAAACTCTTAGAGCAATAATTACGAACAGTTTGAATCAACCAACGACTACCAGAGTAAACACCATAACAAAAAAAGTGTTGCACTATGACATTGCTACCAAATGCAACATAGTGCCTGTTGGTGAAATGAAAGTTGGGTGGGTGTGTAGGAAGGGAAACACAGGTGATGGTGATTATTCAGTTTGAGATCAAAGAAACATAGAAAATAGGTGCAGAAGTAGGCCATTCGGCCCTTCGAGCCAGCACCACCATTCAATATGATCATGGCTGATCATCCAATACAAGTTCCCCGTTCCGGCTTTGTCCCCATATCCCTCAATTCTCTTAGCCCCAAGAGCGAAATCTAACTCTCTTGAAAACTATCAATACACGTTTCTGTAAAAGGTAGGCAGGTGAGGAAGGAATCAGTATTTTATTATCAATTATTATCCAGCACAATTTTCTATAATTAAACTGCCTTTATTTTAGTGATGTAATGTAGATGTACGATCTGTTGTAAAGAATTTGTACGTACTCAGGATATTCAATAGCACGTCGTAATCTTTCGATTAATTTTTTTATAATGCCAAACATGGTAGCACTTTGCAGGACCCAACATCTCACAACCACTGAACAGATGAGTCATAGACAGAGTGAAGTAAACCCTTCAGCCCACAAAGTCTGCGCCGACTATCACCTGTTCATTAACACTAATCCTACTTCCATCTTTTCTTCATTCACTCGACATTCTACCACTCACTTATACATAGGATTATAATTTACAATGGCCAATTAGCTTACCAACCATCGTTTTTTTTTGGAATGTGGTAAAAAAAAAAAAGTCAGATGCGAGATAAAATCCAGGGAGAACCTGCACTCTAAAGACATATCACCCGAGATCAGGACTGAACCCAATCTATGGCACTCAGTGTTTCTGCTAGATGCACTATTGTTGCATAATCTATTTTACTCCTGGAGATGATTTAAGGTGTATTTTTGGGGTAAAATACCAGGACTTTTGTTCTTTCTTCAAATCTTGCCATGGAGTTATCTTCAAGAAAAACACCTTTCCACGCAGTTCTCTCATTGAACATTTCATCCTCAAGACGGAATGTGAAATAACCATATTAATGCTTCGACCGGAACAACGATGGAGGAGTTAGGCTTCTGATCATGCGTGTAGTTTAGCAATAATTCACAATCCTCTTCTCCATCAACACTGTTACAAAAACTTTCAACTCTCCTTCCCCCCCCCCATTTCACTCCGAATATGATACCGATTTACTTTGAAGGATGTGTGTTATTGGCTGCAGTGGCAAAAGAGTAGTGCTGTAGCCATATAGCGTCAGAGACCAGTGTTTGATCCTAACTATGGATGCTCCTGGTACGAGTTTGTACGTTCTCCATGTGACCTTGTGGGTTTTCTCCCGGTGCTCCGGTTTCCTCCCATATTCCAAGGACGTGTGGGTTTGTAGGCTAATTGGCTTCTGTAAATTGTCCCTAGTGTGTAGGACAGAATTAGTGTACGGGTGATCGTTGGTCAGCATGGACCCAGTGGGCCAAATAACTCGTTCCCGTGCTGTATCACCAAACCAAACATCTGCACACACTGACACATGGAACAATTCCCATGTGCTATTTCATAGTCACAGCAATTTCTACAAACCAATTATAAAACCACAATTTAGAAGCTAAAATAAATTACCCAAATTTACTTGCAGACTCCTCAATCATTTCTTGTAGATTATCCTTCAATGAGATGTCCATAGAGTTAAACTTTTGCCTGACTTGGTTCAGCGGGAGTCTGCAACATAAATAGGAAAATTGATGGTTAGATATTACACAAACTAAATCCAAGGTCATGAATTACATAAAGGGCAGGATATGCTCTCAGACCCTTAATAATCTTATATGTTTCAATAAGATCCCCTCTCATCCCTCTAAATTCCAGAGTATATAAGCCCAGCCGCTTCATTCTCTCAGCATATGACAATCCCGCCATCATGGGAATTAACCTTGTGAACCTTTGCTGCACTCCCTCAATAGCAAGAATGTCCTTCCTCAAATTTGGAGACCAAAACTGCACACAATACTCCAGGTGTGGTCTCACTAGGGCCCTGTACAACTGCCAAAGGACTTCTTTGCTCCTATACTCAACTCCTCGTTATGAAGGCCGACATACCATTCGCTTTTACCTGCATGCTTACTTTTCATTGACTGATGAACAAAGACCCCCGGATCCTGTTTTACTTACCCTTTTCCCAACTACACCATTTAGATAATAATCTGCCTTCCTGTTTTACCTCACATTTATCCACAGGCAAGCAGACGGTCTGACTTTCCAATATTCGGGAACCATACACTTGTAATTACAATGTCTGTGTTCTGCAACACTCGCTAGGGCACCACCATTTACTGTGCAAGTCCTGATCTTATTTGACAAACCAAAGTGCAACTCCACACACTTGTCAGAGTTCAAGTCCATTTCCCATGCCTTGGATTATTTTCCCCAACTGATCTAGATCTCGTTGCAAACGTAGATATCCATCCTCACTATCACCAACGCCACTAATTTTGGTGTTATCTGCAAATCAACTAACAACGTTAATAACAATATTTCCCAAATCATTAATGCATGTAACAAACAGCACTGGACCCAACACTGACCCCTACGGCACACCACTGGTTACAGGCCTCAAATTAGAAAACAACCCTCCACACTCTCCTTAGAGTCCTTCGTCCAAGTTAATATCAAATCCAATTGGCTCGTTCATCTTGGATTTATGCAATGTAATCTTCCAGACTAGCCTACCATGCGAGACCATGCTGAAGATGTAGATAACATGCCCTCATCAATCCTCTTCGTTACCTCTTCAAAAAACTCCGGTTGGTGAGACACAATTTCCCACGCAAAAAGCCCTGCCAGCTATCCCTAATCAAATCGTGCCTATCCAAGTGCTTGTAGGTCCTACCCCTAAAAATCCTCTTCAACAACTTTCCTACCACGGATGTCAGGGTCACCTGCCTGTAGGTTCCTGGCCTATATTATTTAAATAATAGTACAATATCAGCCCCACCAGTATGGCTAAAGATACAATTCCCTCAATGCAAAAAAGGTAAGTTGGAAATGTGACACAATATTATGAGAAGTAACATCCAATAGTCCAGAATCACCAAAGTCCCAAGGATGCTGAATTATCAGTTTTACTGCAGTTTGAATTTAACAGTGGCTCCTTTGAAAACAGTTTTGAATTATTAGAAGGTGGAACTTGACAGGGTTCACCTACCCCATTTCTGCTAGGAATTCCTGAAGTCTCTTCAAACCTTGTATGGACCATAGCTTGAGATTGGCATAGGTATAGTTGGAGTTACACATGCTCTCATACAATGACCAATGGTGATACAAAGCAAGGCGGAGACTGAACAAGGTTTGTAGTTAAAGAAAACTAAAGCATTCATATTTACAACACATAATGACATCAACACTAAACTCAAAATAAGTGAAAATGCACAAGACTTAAAATGAACAGGGAGGGGGGGGGGGGGGAGGGAAAGAGTGACAAAAAATGCTTTTATGTCATTACCACATCACTGTAAATGTCTACAATGTAAATTTAAAGATAGTTTTCCTGAGGATTGTCAGTCAAATCTAATCCATCTCCAAGATCAAAGACCCACTCTGAAGTCACAGATTATTGAAAGGCCTTCCAACTAATGACATCAGAACTATTCGTGATCTATTTGAAGAATCTCATCTTTAGATATTGATACTATGATTGCCAAAAGGTCAGAAACCATAATTGCTAGCCATTTTGTCCTATTTCACTGAATAATGGCTTAGAGCTTTGGTTCTGTGCTCAGTTGAACATTCTATTTCCTTCTGCTCCAAAGTACAAACTGTGACATCATTTGAACCAGAGGAGAAACATAACCTACCGATTGACCCCTGCTAAATATTTTAGATCGAAATCTTCTAATAAAACCGTGAGCGTCAACCCACTGAGTGCCAATTTTTATTTCTGCTTGCTAAAAAACAGTCCAACTTCACAGCCACTTATGTAACATGACGAGTAGGCCTGAACTGTTGAGCTAACATTTGCAGCCCAAAAAAACGTTTATCAACCAAATTGAAAATGAATTGAAACAAACCATAATTGGAATTATGTTTCATTCTCATATCCACAAACAACCTTAAAAGGTTTGATAGTCAGCATGGTCCCTAGGACAAAATGTTGTTTTAATGTTCAATTACTATATATAACTCTATAAATATTATGGTTATAAGAGCAGATCAGAGGTTTGGTATCTTGTAGCATGCAACTCCTGAACACCCTCTCCACTATCTACAATGCATGGACATTCTGGTCAACAGTAACCCCCAGGATCATCTAGAGTAAATTTAGTAATACAGAGAATATTTTAAAGTAGTACAATTGGTGGTTTCAAAATCCACATGCAATTCACCTACAACTTCAGCAATAACATTCACTGGTCATCTTTCTCCGATTGTTGCATTCCGATTAAAGGATACTCAAAGTCAAAGGAGATTCTCATGCAATCAATAGAAAGTGTATTCTCCTCATCTTCATTACGATGATTGTGCCTCGACACATGACGTTGCACAATGCCAACATCTGTCACGTACTTCATGCTGCAGAACAAACCATAATTGGAATTAAGTTTCATTCTGATATCCACAAACAACCTTAAAGGTTTGATGGTCAGCATGGTCCCTAGGACAAAAGGTGTTTTCATGTTCAATTACTGTATATAACTATAAATATTATGGTTATAAGAGCAGATCAAAGGTTCGGTATCTTGTAGCATGCAACTCCTGAACTCCACTATCTACAATGCATGGACATTCTGGTCAACAGTAACCCCCAGGATCATCTAGAGTAAACAAAAATCTCTCTTCTGGGAGATGATATTTTTGTTGTGCAGAGTCTTGTTGATGCTAGCATTTCTGTTTTGTGCACAAAAATCTAAAAAATGGACTTGAATATTACACAAAAGATGAACTGGGATATTAACCGTCTTGAGGAACTTCTGTAGGCATCTCTTTAGCTAGAACAATTGACACCTGACAACTACCATCATCTTTGTGAACTGTTAAAATTAAAACACAAAAAATATTTTTGTTGATGATTTAGAGACTTGCCAATAATTGTTTATTTCGATGTTTAATATTTTTGTTTATTAGGTGCAAATATAATGGCGCACTTTGCTGGCAACATTAATTACCCAGTTACATATAGAACTCAAGAATTTGCCATAACTAAATGCCTACTGAATGGTTGCGCAAATTATACAATGCTCAGCCATGAAATTACAATCTGAAATGGCCGTAGCCAATGCAAACCTGACCCGAGCATAATTATTTCTATGCCAATTCAACTCGGACGGGGCAAAAAAAAATGGCATGCGGTATATTGTAATAACTGAACAAGAATACAGGATGCATGCAATATTACTAAACAAACAGTTAATCTAACCCACCAAAATACAAATGTTCAGTTAGAATGTACAATCAGCCCAACCTAGACAAATTGTCAGGTACAGTCAGGCTCCCTTTGTGTAGCATGTTCACATGTTTGTAATATTAACTTTAAATTAAGTATACCCATTTTGTTGCAAAGACCAAACAGAAGACATTAAGGAGCACAAACGAATCAAAATAATGTGATCACATTGTAATGCTGTTAAAGAAGTAGTAAATAGTTTTGCATCTGATGTAAATTGATGGATGAAGGGTTACTGATGAACAACATCAACTATTTATGCAAATGAGGCCATAAGGGCTGTTTAAAATTGATGAAATGGAAACTTCCATGTCTTATGTTCTCTTCACAGCTTTGAGTTAAGGCAAAGTGACACAGACTAATATATTTAATTAACATCATATTTAATCTGGAAATCTTCCCTGCTGATACCAGGCTAAAAAAGCAGAAGCATTTCAGAATACGTACTGTGTGATTTTGTCATGAACCCATTGGTCCGTCAAACCAACAATAGCCCACCTAAAAAAACAAAAACAAAAAAAAAACAGGTAGACAAAATACGGCTTCAAGAATTAGGGCAAATAGCAAGTTTTGCAACAATATGGTCAAGAAAACTGCAAGTAATTATTGTAAGTTTCTATTACATATGGAAAGTACTTACCACAACATATCATTTGAGTCCTTGGACATAATCCAGGCTAGCTCAAATATTACCATTCCAGACTGCAAACAAACAACAGGATTATTAATTAATTAGCTCGAGTTAAAATGCTGCTTCCAACTATGCAGCATTCTTTACGAACACCAGCCTAATAATTATACCCTTACATATAACTGTAGCTGCTTGCCTCATTTCCCTAATTGAATTACTTCACTCAAGTCAACATTTTGCTATTCTGCAGAAGGACAGCAGTACTATCAGAGCTGTCATCTTTCAGATGAGGCAATGAAGTAATGTCAAAAGAATAGGGAGCTCTCGCAGTGCCCTGCTGGGATCCAGCCATCAGCAACAATTCTACCACTCTGTGACATTGCTGTACACAAAATTGCTTTACCTTTACCTACATAAAATTAACAATTGCACTACAGAAGCTATTGTTTGATGTTGAAAGCAGTTTGGGATGATGCAAGAACATGAAAACCTCTGTGATAGAACATCAATGGAGAATCCCCAAAATTTACTGAACCCAGATCTAGAATACCATCTTCACAGTTAAACAAATACTGGAAAACATTGGTACAAATAAATGCAAATAGAATATAGAAAAGTGCAGCACAAGCTTCTCGGCCAACAAAGACCATGCCAAACTTGATACCAAGATTAACTCATATCTGCCTGCGCGTGATCTATATCCCTCCATTACATGTTCATCCATGTCCCAATTCAAAAGCCTCTTAAATCCCACTATCATATCTGCCTCCAACATCACCAATGACAGCGTGTTCCAGACACCTATCATTCTGTGTAAAATTGCCCCACATATCTACTCTAAAGTTTGCCCCTCACACCTTAAAATTATACCCTCGAGTTCTAGACATTTCCGCCCAGGGACAAAGGTTTCAAGTGTCTAGCCTATTTATAATTATATATACTTCTATCAGTTCTGCCCCCAACATGTGATGTTCCAGATAAAACAATCCAATTTTGTATGAAAATAAAACTGAATAGAATAGAAAGAAAAAGAAACAAATTTATCGTTGATTATTGACAGAAAATTACATGAAGGAAAGAACAAATATGGTGAAAAAAATATTTCAAATAGCATGTTTAATAGAGATACATGCCTTAGTGAAAAAAGGAATCAAAGCAAAGAGAGTAAAGAAAAAAAGCTAACTTAAGGCAAGCAATCAGTTTGTGCATGCTAAAATAGAGGAATGTGGTACTATGCTTAAAGGGAAATTTGCTTCCATCTGCAATGGACTGAAAGTTTTCATTGCAAGGGAACACAGGAAATCATGACTATAAGCCAATTTAATTACAATATACTTTTCCATACAATCTTTCAAAATCTCATTTGAAGGATCATATTATTTGATGGGAAAGATTGTAAACGAGTAGGCAGTCTTCATTACCTCATTGGTTTCTTTGCTTTTTTGAATTAATTGGCACCGCATCATTTAGGAGAAATTGTTGTGGACCACCACTCCAGTTGCTGAGAAGTGAAGATCCATCAAGGAAGTAAATTCTTTACCACTAGATTGTTCTGGGGAGTTGTTAATCTTCAAACGCTTGATAGGCATGGCTTGCCATCCTTGTATATCACTCTTCACAGTTACAAACTGTCAACATTCACTCAAGCTGTCTGGAAAGCTAATTAATAGAACTACAACCTGCAAATGGTTGTGTATATATAAAATATATACAAAACAAAAATCAATGCATACCAAAAACAAATAAAATGGAATCCTCATAAAGAGCCCTTTATCACCCCAAGGAACAATACGGAGTTCTATTAATTAGCTTTCCGGACAGCTTGTGTAAATGTTAACAGTTTGTAATTATATGAAGAGTGATATACAAGGATGGCAAGCCATGCCTATCAAGCATTTGAAGATTAGCAACTCCCCAGAACAACCTAGTGGTAAAGAATTTACTTCCTTGATGGATATTCACTCATGATCTGTGATGTACGTCAGCAGTGAAGGCTAAAGCACAATTTATTCCTGTGCTTTGTTATCTGAGTGTCATGCTAAGCTTCTCTGCAGTGACTGAACAAATTGTACAAGAACTGAGGCATGAAAGGAAAATGGATACAGAAGTGCAAATATGCTGGTCTTCCTGCCTAAACTGCAATGGAGTGTATGAAAAGAAAATATAAATTAATGAAAATGTTCAAGCAAATACTGGTTGCCATATATTTAAACAAAATTTAAAAAAATGTTTTAAAACCTACACGATGTTGGTAAGAGAAAATTGGTGCCCAACGCAAAAAAAAAAATCCTTGGGAAATAGAACTGAACCACATTTTTGAAGATATTTCCAGAAAGTTGCACGGTAGGAAGTACTAATAGAATCTCTACATCAGTAATCAGTGAGGAACCTGCAAGTGGTTGTGTTTTCAAGGCCAGTCTTCCTTGGTGCTTTTAGGTGGTACGTTGCAAATTTCAAAAGTGCCAAAATTGCCTTGACAAAACGTAGCAGTGAATTTAGTGAACAATACATGCAGGAACCACAATGTGCCAATGGAGGTTGAGAATACCTAGAGGCCCAAGGTATAAAACAAAGCTTACTCTGGTCATACATGACACTCAAGGTAGGATCAGCATCAGCGCATGCGTATCAAGGCATTCAGAATTGTCAAGTAGATGTTTACGTTACACTGAAATGCTGTTGATTATGGAACTTAAATGAGATTGAACAAGTTGGGAGAAGAATGTACCAATGCATACAACAGGGTTGATTTCCCCCTTTTAAAAGGGAAGCAGTGTGATGCAAGTACTTTGCTTATGAATCAAATGTACTATCTCCTAAATATAACTATTTTCTGAATTCTGCAGTAAATCCCACCATGCGAGGAAAGAAAAATGAAAAAGGGTGGCACAATGGTTCAGCAATAGAGTTGCTGCCTCACAGCTCGAGACCTGGGTTTGATCCTGACTACGGATGCTGTGTGCGGAGTTTGCATGTTTTCCCTGTGACCGCATGGGTTTTCTCTGGCGGCTCCAGTTTCCTTGCAAGACGTGAAAGTTTGTTGGTTAATTGACTTCTGTAAATTGTCCCAGATTCAGATTCAGATTCAATTTTAATTGTCATTGTCAGTGTACAGTACAGAGACAACGAAATGCATTTAGCATCTCCCTGGAAGAGCGACATAGCAAATGATTTGAATAAATAATAATAAGTGATAATAAGTGTCCGGGGGGTGGGGGGGGTGATTGGCAGGTGTGTTGGACATAGAACTAATGTACTGATGATCACTAAGGGACTGCCGCACTTGGCGATTCTTTTCGGCGAATGCCGGCATCATTGACTGACGCATCAGGTCACCGAAAAATTTGCGCCGTGATTAAACGGTGACGCTGCGTGATGACGTATTGACTTTTTCAAGTGTCGCAACATTTTTATGTCGCCGCTGGATTTTGTAATGTTCAAAATCTTTTGGCGACACTGATATGACGCCGGCAGTCGTCAGAAATTAATAAATAAATAAATAAAAAAGAGATCGCCGATTGGGACAAACCCCTTAGTCAGCGCGGACTGTGAGCCAGGGCCTGTTTCGATGTTGTATCTCTCAGCCTAACTACTGCAAATTACTTAATCATACGAGAATGCAGTTCCATTTTGAGGGCATTGATCAAAACTATAATTTCTATCATCCTCAAGATAATGACACAGAATAGTATAATTTCAGTGAAAATAAAGATTATTTTTTGTTGAAAAATATAGATAAACAGCTAAGTACATGTAAGTTTCCAATGATTATCAATACATACTGAAGTCCCATGGTATTCATATTGCTCATATTCAAATAAAATCTCTCGCCTGTAAAAGACACAGAAGTTTGATTGTTAGCAATCTAGCCACGACTGCTTTAACTAAAATCTGACACTCATTCTACCCAGAACATCACATTCAAATCTAACTGTCACTCAAAATACTACGTTCATTCCATTATTGAATCCATTCTTATATTCATGCTAATCAGTCCCCACGGATGATTTCATTACATAACATTAAACTTTACAAATAAACATTATTTTGAAAGGTTATTGACAAAAAATTCTGGCAAGGCCAAATGTTCCCACTTCCTAATGTAAAAACAAAACTTTATTTGCAGCTTAGTTTGCAAAATGCATGTGTCACACAAGGGTATGTGCTAGACGTATTCTCGTAATCTACAAGCCAACTAAGTATCTGGAAGGCAGAAGCCCCGGGGTTTACTTCTGTTACAAAGTCAGTTTGTTGCCCAACACTTCCATTCTTGGTAAGTGCCTGTAGGTGTTGTATTGACCCTTATGTGAGCTTTTGACAACAGCCATTTAATTGCCAAGTATCCACATTCTCCTGCATAGCACAACATCACACACTACCCCTAACCAACTCAGTTTCTAAAATAGTTATACATGCCTCTGTTATTTTGAGGCCAATGTCCTTCTGAAGTTTCCATTTTCTAATTCACATAAACATTCTTCCTTGATTCTGCTGCTCTCTCCTTTATTTTACTCCAAGTCCCACTTGTGCAACACACCCGAGCTTACTAAACACCACAGGCTCCGGGGTCAGGCAAAACTAAACTTTTTCCAGTCCTAATGTAAATCCCTGCACAATCTTATCCCTTGTCATCTTGAACATTTTCTAGCCCAGCAATGTAGATCTGTGGTTCCCAGTTTTAACTTCTGTTGCAATAGTGATGGCCAGGGTTTCAGATACCACAACTGCCATTAAAGATGCTACTTGCAACCTACATCTTTGAATAAACTCTTAGCTAAGCACATTTATGTAAAGTCTAAAAGGAGAGGCCAAGCAGAGAGCTTTTGCATATTCAATGTAGATGAGGATTTCAACGGCAGTGGGGATGAGTTCAGGGCAGTTAAGGTGAAATGGGAAGTGTAAGGAAACCGAGTTCTGCATTATGCCAAGAGTGCTTTTTAATCAATGCTGCACTGTTAGGAATTTTGGGACATTTTGTATTAAGGCACTTCATAAAGGTATGTTGCATTATTAAAGCAAGGAATAAATTCGACCAGAAAAGAGTAGATGGTGAGGAATGGGAGGGACAAGGTACTTTGTCATTAAAAAAACAAAAGTGCAGACAACTAAAAATATTTTATGACATGACCTGTGCAAAATGTAATCTATTTTAAGATGAACCAAGATACTGCCAAAGAGGAAATGATGAGAATTACAAGATGCCCTCAGCATCTATGTAATATCAAGCAATGTTTAACACCACCATTCACCATCATTAAGTCAAAGCAAAATCAAATAAAAATGAAGAGCCAATGGGAAAACAGAGCATTGCAATCCAGTTAAGAGTACACATAGAAAGGAGATTTAGCAGGATATTGCCTGGGAAGGAATGCTCCATTAACAAGGAGAGACTGGATAGACAAGCATGTTTATCGGGTCAAGGAGCCGAATGGGACTGCGAATTATGTATACAAAATACGCAGACACTATAGAGAGCATGAAGCATTCTCCACACCCCGCGCAATGTAGATGGGTACTTAATGGCACAAACCGAAGGGTAGGTGGCAGTAGCATGGACTGAATTGGTCTCAATTTTACCTTCATTTGGAAAGCACCTCAACTTTAGGTATGTGCTGGGGTCTGGCATGGGGAGGATTGTTATATGTGCAGGATAATTGAGAGTGGCGAAATATATAAAGTAGCAAACAAGCCTGTTGATTCACAAAGAGGCAGCTGAGAACAAGCTACTCTTTGTTTAACTCACATACTTATACTGAACATTTTGTTTAAACGTACAGTTTATGGCTAGAACAGTACAAATTTTGACACCTATGAAAGCTAATTGCAATAACCAGTACCTGCGCTCCTCCCATTCACGGCGCTGGCGTCTTCGATCTATTCTCCTCTCCATGGTCACCTAGAACACAATAATATTTTTAAAAAGATTGTAATAATAGCCCATCAATAAATCTATTTTGACATGAATTTTCACACATGACAAACCATCACCAGCACTGCTGGGAATTGGAATTGCACTAGATAGTAACTTTTTCATCAAGCATGGTGCAATAAGAATAAGACAAAGTCAGCTAGAATGATCCATCTCCCTTTGACTCATTTTTGACTGAGCATTTAAAATTTTTAAAAAAATAAAAAAAATTTAAGTTTCTCCATGCTACTTTGGCTGGATTTTTCTCTAATAATATCTTTACACAAATTCAAGTGAAACAACGTTTCCCAATGTTCTATTCTCCTGAAAGTAATGTGCCTTGATGCAATAACACGGGTTAGGTACTAAATGTTCATAACTGCTTTTTATCATTTCTTTTTGGGTTAAACAGCAGTATGTGGCAAAGGGCCACCAAACTGTTAATGACATCAAAAGAAAGCAAAAATGATCATCGCTAACAGTCATAGATATGAATTAACGTTCTTCATGTTAAGTAATGCTAAAGCTAAAAGACTGCTCCAATATAAACATTCAGACCGGGTAATTAGCAGAGACAGATTGAATCTGGAAATATCTTGGGTCTACGTGATTCAGTACCAGATTGTGCAGCATTTCCACCTCTCCACACCTCTTTACCCTCCCACCACCACCCTACACTATGCGGAAATGGATAAGATTACATATAAAACAAAATACACAAATTCTGGATATTGTTGCTCAGAATTTCAATTCTACAAATTATTTTGCCACTGGATCAGAACAGGAACCAGATTCCTGTGAAATAAACTCAATAGTCATAATTTTTTATTAATTTGCAACATTCTGGAAAATAGACCAGGCATGTCCAGACATCAATTACTCTTGGCAATTTGTACAACTCTCATCATCCCACATATAATGCATCATAGGGGAACGTTAACCACTTGTTATGGGAACACCCATTATTAACTTGGTGTAGTACCAGATTAAAACACTATCAAGGAAAGTCAACAACCCGACTTTACCCTGCATCATTTTTCACCCATAAACAGTACCAACATCACTTCCAACCATCACATGAATGTCCATCATTAACACTATACACCGACCTCACCCCCAATGCTACTAATATCCGTCCCAGATCCCCATATATAGGATGCAGGGCAGTGTCAAGTAACTACACATGCTGGATTACAAAAAGACGATACAAAATGTTGGTAGACAAAAATGCTGGAGAAACTCAGCGGGTGAGGCAGCATCTACTGAGCGAAGGAATAGGCGATGTTTCGGGTCTAGACCCCTTCTTCAGACTGCTGGAGTAATTGAGGGGTCAGGTAACTTCTCCGTAGAACATGGATTGGTGATGATTTGGGTGGAGAAGCTTCGTCAGACTTTGTGGGGATTGGATAGGGAGCTGGAAGAGAGGGGCAGGACAAGGCATGAGAAGTAACAGGTGAGGGTTTTTTTTTTTTGATATCCAGATGGCTGCAGAAGGGCCAAAAATCAAAAGACAGAAGGAAGAATGAGAAATAAAATGATTTCAGAGTTGTAAATTGTGAAGCTCGAGAAAACAATGCAAGTTGAAGGGGAGGAGAGAAATAAGTGCAAGTCCAGGTGGAGCACAAGGAAGAGAGGGGGGGGGGGGGGGGAAAGAAGAGAGAAAGAAATGAGAGAGTGTTGTGACTATCTAAAATTGGAGAATTTATAGATGCTGTTGAGTCGTAAGCTACCCAAAGCGGGATATGAGGCACTGTTCATCCAGTCTGCATGTGGCCTCACTCTGGCAATGGAGTCAGCCTAGAACAGAAAGGTCAGTACAGTAGTCAGCAAAAAGGTCATCGAGTCTATGCTCGGTCTCACCAATGTACAGGAGTCCACATCGGGAACACCAAATGCAGTAGATAAGGTTAGAGGAGCTGCATGTAAATCTCCGTTTCACCTGGAAGGACAGCTGGGGTTCCTGGATGGAGGCGAGGGAGGAGGTACAGGGACAGGTGTTACATTTACTTTGGTGCATGGGAAAGTACTATGGGAAGGGGTGGTTTGGGTGGGAATGAATGAAGAAACTGAAGAGTTGCATAGGGAGTGGTCTCTGTGGAAGGCAGAAAGGGGTGGGGATGAGAATGTGTGACTGATGGAGGGATCATACTGGAGGAGTGGAGATGTCATACGATGATGTGTTGAATGTGGAGACTGGTGGGGTGAAAGGAGAGAACAGGGAATCTCTATCCTTGTACGTGACAGACAGTTGATTGCCTCCATCATATGGGACAGGTTGAGAGATCAAGAAAGGGGAGTAAGGTGTCAGAGATAGTCCAAGTGAATTTGGGGGCAGGTTAAAGTTAGAGGTAAAGTTAATAAAATCAATGAGTTCTGCACAGGGTGCAGGAGCAGCCTCGATGCAGTCGGCGAAGTAGCTGAGATAGAGTTGGATGATGGTGCCAGTGTTCTTTTGGAACAAGGACTGTTTGATATAACCGACAAATAGACAGATATAACTGGGGACCATGCGAGTGTCCATGGCTACATCTTTAACATAAAACAAGTGAGAAAAGGCTGGCAGGGACAGTCCATGAAGAAGAGGAAAGATGGAGATGGGGGGAAGTGGCCGTCACTGGGCATGGAGGACTCCTTACCAGAGAAAAAGGCCCAGAGGCAGAGGTGAAGGAAGATGAGCTCAACATCATGGTGATCTTGGAACTCGTTGAGGTGTGGGCGTGAGGAACAAAGCCAAAGCCTCTGCGAAGGGCTGACTGTTTTGCATCAGAATGAGGGCCAAAAGGATGGATGAAGGTGCAGAGAAGTAGGCATGGTGTAGGGTAGGAGAAGTGGAATTATTGGAATAGGGGGAAGAGCAGTAGGACACAGTGGTATCAACATTGCCTGTTGGAAGGGGGGGGGGGGGTCCTGGCAGAATGAGTCAGTAAACGTGACACAGTTGGTACTGTCAGTGTGGAGGTCCCCAGCCTAGAACTTGGCCTGGAACTCAGACAAATCGACTACCCCAGCCTGCCGTCAGCCGAGTAGGGGGTGGGTGAGGACTGGTAGAGTGAGTGACTCTCTCCCACAGGCAGCCGGAGTGAAGGTATGGGTTGGTGGCGGCTTCGCCATTGGTGGGCCTGGCCTTGAAACGGCCAGGGATGTGGTGGTGGGCAGAGTCTCAACTTGCCAAATAAGGTCTTTGACCATGAACCACATCCTCACAAGCACTAAAGTCTCAGGTCTTAATCTCACACCAGATAACCAAACATCGAAATTTCAGACCATAAGCTTCCATCCCTGGGGCTTAATGCCCATGACCCCACAATCAACAGACTCACAGGTTCCTCAACCCATTTACTTCTCTCTCGTTCGCTACTCATACTTCAGGTCCAGTCAACTCTCCCATAAAATACATTCAGAACAACCTTTACACACAGTGGTCACAATTCATCACCTCATCCAAGCGCCTGCGCTTCCCCGTAGGTTCTGATCCTTCACTTTCATTTCCAGTATCTTCTGAATCTTCATCTTCTTCATCATCCCTGAAGATGTCATCATATGCAGGGATACCAAGATCATCATCCTGTTTAATCAGCAGTTTAATCTAGAAGATAAAATATTATCCACACTATTAACTTTTAGCATGCTTTAACCTGCTTTATAAAGTTCTGAAGTAAGGTAAATTAACATTTCTATGGGACGTTAAAGTCTTGTGATTGACGATATCTAAACTATTTTGATGAAATCGACCCATTGTTGGAGACTCTAGACCCGAGAGGGAGGTAAATGAATGGGTAACATGTACTTTTGCCTTCCATTTAAGTGCCACATTTTTAACAACCAGTTCCACACTTAATGATACATTAGATTCCAGAAGTGCTACTAACATCGTAAATTAATTTCAGTTATGTTAAAATCTTGAGAAAATCTTTGAATAAACAAAGCAATTTGTTCAATTTCATAAGGGAAGCTACTAATTATGAAAAGGTGATTGTTATTAAACAAAAACAGTGAATCTCTACAATGTCTACCACTCGGCCCATTTATCTATGCCAACCTTTCAAGAGGACTATACCAATTAGTTTTAATTCCCTGAGTACATTGTAGCCTTGCACAATTCTCTTTCAGGTATTTATCCTTTCAAAAATGACTGCTGAACCTGTTTTCACCACCTTTCTTGATAATGCATTACATAGCTTCTCAATATCCCCTTTTGGGTTATTTAAAAGTTACTTTAAATCAGTTTTCCTTTATTGCCGGCCTTCCTAGCAATGAAAAGAGTTTCATTGCATGTTGTCTGGTAAAATTTTTGATCAAATGTGTCCTAACCATTTAAACAGCAACAGCACAATCATGGCTTTTCTTATCTCACATAATTGTAAATTCTATTCTTTTGTTCCATTCTAGTGAGGGAAATCTGCTTCCTCACCACAACTGTTGCACCAACTAACATCTACCCAACAAGTTATAAATATTTAGCAAAACTCCATGTAGTTCACATTAGATCTCAATTCTCCATCTAAAAGGCATCATCCCACCGTTCGCTGTATTAATTTCCCTTTAAATTTATGCTTTCTTGAAATTTGTAATTTTCTAAACCTTCCTTGCTCTGTTTTTCAGATGAGTTTCTGATAATTTACACACTTTTTGATCAAAGTACTGCATGCGTGTATTCAAAGGACAACACTACTCTGCGTTAGTTGGCAGTGGGTACATGCCAGGTCTTAGTAGTTAGAAAGATGTTGCTATCCTCATAGTGCCTCAAGGCACTAGTACAAAATACAACATCTTCCCCTCACCACTTGTCCATGTGTGTAAAGCTTCTCCAGTGGTGCTTTCTTGGACATCTCTGCATATACACCACAAACATTTCCAGCATTGCTGTCGAATAATGGCATGGTGCCAGTTAAAGGATCAGAACTTGGATATTAATTTGCACATATGTGGATGAACAGGTGCAGAGCATTATAGATGCAATGATCACTAACAACACATGGACAAGGGAAATTAAACACCATTTGCTGAAAACACAAATGCTAATACGATGCCGTAACTGCACCAACTGGAACAGACTACTAATTAAACTGATTTGTGGATACACTCTCCCAATTATATTACCACACCGTACTGGAGTGATGGGTTTTGACAACCAAGATGCTTCAGATTTTCTACCAAAGACACACACCACCTTCGTCTCTCCTGCCACATAGATGTTGCTTGAACAAGGCCGACACAGGATATCGGAGTTGAGAGGGCCATTTGGTTCCTACATAAAAATAAATCAGCTGCGACTTTCTTCTGAACTTCATCAATCTGTATCAAGGGACAAGTGACAAAAGCTGGAGCCCCTTAGCTTAGCTCTAGTCTCAGCAAAAACTCCCAGATAACATCAGTTCTTTGGAATCAGAGTGCTCAATGGATTTCTTAGTCATCTCGGGTATTCCGCGAAGGATGAAGACGAATTGCACATACCTTAGGAAATCACATCCAGGTTACATGCACTTTAAATGGCAATTATGCGTCGGCTGATCTAACCCTTGGGAATTAGTTTGAATGGATGCAATAAATTATCCGATGTTTTTTTTTTTTTTAAGGCAGAGATTGACAGATTCTTAATTAGTACGGGTGTCAGGGGTTATGGGGAGAAGGCAGGAGCATGGAGTTAAGAAGGAAAGACAGATCAGCCATGATTGAATGGTGGAGTAGACTTGACAGGCCGAATGGCTCCTATCACTATCTGCTCCTATCACAATTTCAATGACAAGATAAAATTAGTTGGGAACACCACACAACTACAGCCCTCAATTATTTTTGCTGAATTTCCCATTCCAATTTGAACATTAACCACATGTTTTCTTCTTGCTGTAATTGCATAATGGATAAAAAGAATTCTTTACACATCACATAGAGCATCAACACTTTCCAACAGCAGTGTTCCTCACACGTTGTATTTTCCCACAAAACATCAAACTGAAATGTCATTACCATATGGAGAGGATTATTGGTAGCTTCACTGCAAAAGGTGGACAGGTCAGTAAATCATAACATCAATGCAGTTGGGGTCCTTCCAAGAATGAGGTTAGAATATACTTCCAGGCAGAAGAGAGGGAAGCTCCAGTTTCTCCTCAGAGAGGAGAGACTTCTAGTTTGGTTCAAACTATTCCACTGAAAATTCTTAACATACCGAGTGTAAAATAATTTCATTCCCTAAAATAACATGCTTAATTTTGAAAAATGCATTCAAGGCAAAGAAGGTTGTACATGAAAGGAGCAGGAAATAAAAATAAGACAAAGTCCAATATTTCACACACAAAAAGGCCAGTTATCACAAGCTTTTGTCAATGTCTGGCAGACATACCTGTGTATCATTATATACATTAATGACATCAACAGGTCTGTGGGAATCACAGATAAAGAAAACAGCGTCCTCATCAGGTTGCAGTGCCTCCAGGAGGTCCAAGTTAGCACCACAATTGATTAGCACATGATACTTGAACTGCAAATAGGAAAGATACAGATTTAGGGACAACATAAATAACCGCACAGCTTATTCATGTTGCCAGCTTTCACCCACCTGCATAAAATACCGTACTTTACTAAAGAATTACCAAAGAAAGGCTGCACAGTGATGTAGAGGTAGAACTACTGCCTTACAACACCAGAGACCCAGGTTAAATCCTGACTACGAGTGCTGTCTGTACGGAGCTTGTACATTCTCCCTGTGACCTGCGTGGGTTTTATCAGAGATCTTCGATTTCCTCCCACACTCCAAAGACGTACAGGTTCGTAGGTTAATTGGCTGGGTATAAATGTAAAATAAAGATCGTGTAAGCGAGCTGGGATCGCTGGTCGGTGCAGACTCGATGGGCTGGATAGCATGCAACAAAAATGCTTTTAAGGGCACCTCAGCACATGTGCCAATAAACCAAACTTCCACAGATGTGCTGCAGAAAACATTTTATCAGGATGCATCACAGCATGGTATGGGAACCACTCCATCCAAGACCACATGAAATTGTACACGTAGCCCAGACTATCACGCAAATTAACCTCTCTTCCATGGACTCCATTTACACTTCACACTGACTTGGCAAGGCCACCTGCATAATCAACATCTCACTCCCTCTTTTCCCCATCAGGTAAGAGGTACAGAAGTCTGAAAATTCATGCCTCCAGGACTTTATCTTGCACTAAAAATTATTCACTTTATCCTGTATCTGAACATTGTGGGCAGCTCGATTGTAATCATGTATAGTCTTTCCGCTGACTGGATAGCACGCAACCCAAACTAAACAGTTTTACACTGTACCTTTGTACACATGATAAAAAATAAATAAACTAGTCCTCTCACCAGCTGGAGTGCGGACCTGACCTCCCAAATACCTCATTAGAGACCTTTGAACTATCTTTAATCGGACTTTATCTGGCACTAAATGTTGGACCCTTTATCTGTACACGGTGGACAACTTGATTGTAACAATGTATATAGTCTTTTCTTTGCCTGGACAACACACAACAAATATCATTTTGCTGTACCTCAGTACATGTGACAATAATAAAGAAAACATACACAAGTCTGTGCTAGCTTTTACTTTCCTCCTAGACACATTGAGTGGAACGTCACCCACCTGTTCTTTGTGCTCAAGGAATGAAGTCTCCAGATCTTGCCATCCTGCCACAGGAACCAATGTATACTGTATGTGGTCACAGTGGAACAGGGACTGAAAGGAAACGGACAAATGCTGTCAGGCATGACATTCCAGAATTTCATCGAAAATGGTGATCATAGTGTTTTTGCGAGCTCCTCTCCTCGCTTTCCTTTACCATCTCAGGAGCAACAATTTTAACATCATTTCTTGTTTTGCTTTGCAGCAATCATGAAACTCTATGAAACTGAATTCAGACTCATTGCAAAGCAAATGATACCCACTGAAAAAAAAAAAAAGGAAATAAGTGCAGGTAACAGAATAGGACAAGCCAAAGGACAATATATTTTACTTCTCCTGTCAGAACCACATAACAAATCCCTCTAGTTTGGTATGTGGTTGGGTCAGCATCTCCAGCTGCCATATCACGACACTACAGGGAACAAATATATATATTTTTTAAACTATTAGAATCAATGAATGTGACACAAGGTACCACTCACTTGAAGGATTTTGCAGGCACAAAGTGCATCAACATCGAAGGCCACAAGTAATAACACCCTCTGAAAAATAAAACATAAGTTTCAGCAAAACTAAACATCATACAGCTTTTATTTTTGTACAATTCCAGATTTACATAAATGACACAATGATTCAGCAGCAATAACATGCAGTTTTGAAGTTCCCTTATTGCACTTATATCCTGCTAATTTCATTGTACTGCTGAATACATATGACAGTAGCACACAATGCCTTGTTCCAATTTTAGCAGTGGTTGCATTTAAATCCATGCCATAGTGTTGCCTGGACTCAAACCCATGACACAACGCCTATGACCCAATAGTTGAAGTCATCATATAATTTGGAAATAGGTTTGATTTTGTATTAGACCGGTTGTAAAAATATAATGTAACCCAAGAGCTATGTGAACAATGTCTGTATTTGATGGAATCAAAGTTTAATCGAGTGTTATATTGTAAATAATTAGATATGAAGACTATTTTCTACTAACAAGAGGTCATAATCTTAAAATCAGTAACATTCCAGAGAAGTTAGAGAACATCCCTTCACCCAAAGGGTGGCAGCAGTAATGAGTTGTAACAAAAGGCTCAGATATTGATACCTTTGTTTTACTCAAGTACATTAAAATATTGGAAGCCAAAACAATGACTGAAATTAGACAAAAAGTTAGCCATAACATCAATGAATGACTGAATAACCTCGAGATCTAGAGCAAAATCATGCTTCAATGTTTCTACTCGATCTTGTTTTATTGATCTTTATAAACAAATGTGAATATAATTCGAAGTTCCTTACATACTTCTCCCAAGTGTAATGTGTTTGTTATTTGTAACAATATAAAACACATTTCCAGGAGTGACAGCTGATGATTGTAAATACTCAACACGTACTGATCATGCTGCCCAACGCCGAAGATAAAGCCCTCGACTACAAGAGCGAATAAGTGAACCAGCTTCGCTCCATAGATGTTGCCGCACCCGCTGAGTATCTCCAGCAATTTTGTCTACCTTCGATTTTCCAGCATCTGCTGTTCCTTCTTGAGCAGCTTCAACAAACGCCGGGCCTTTACTTCAACAAGGTCCGTCATGCGACTCACGTCTACCTCACTCCTTACCTGGTTTAATAGCACGTCGTAGAACTCTTTCCGTATATCCGACACGAACATAGCTCGCAACAATTAGCTTGAACCAGTATTTCGCCCCGAATTGACGACAACAACAACAGCCGGCTCTGTGGACTTGGAGGCTCGAAGTTGGCGCCAAAAGAACCCGAGTAATACCAGAGCTGATTGGATGTGAGCGCAGACGTCGGCGAGGGCAACCTGGTTAACTGATTGGATGGCCGGTCGACCGTATATGCGCTGATTGGATGGAAAACACACACATGCGTCCTCCCCCTATTCCCATTGGACAGAAAATTATTCTCTTATTGGATCCAATGCTCAAATGAAAACTATATGATTGGCTGGTAATTGCACACCTATCAATATTGCTTGCATCTTTTGTAGAAGGGTGTAATCCATTTCTCATTGAGGAGAATTATTTCACAAGTTTGAGCTTCTGAGCAAGACACCAATTAATGTATAGACTGCTGAGGACATTTGTATAGAGTTTTTTTTGCACAACATTTGTATACAATGAAGTCAGCAGGTAGACACAAAATGTTGGCGTAACTCAGTGGGACAGGCAGCATCTCTGGAGAGAAGGAATGGGTGACGTTTCGGGTCGAGACCCTTCAGACTGATGTCAGGGGAGTGGGCGGGACATAGATAGATGGTGGTCGGAGACAGTGTGATTGGTGGGAGAACTGGGAAGGAGAAGGGGCTAGAGAAAGAGAGGGAGAACAAGGGCTATTTGAAGTTAGAGAAGTCAATGTTCATACCACTGGGGTGTAAGGTACCCAAGCGAAATATGTGCTGTTCTCCAATGACACTCTGACAATGGAGGAGGCCCAGGACAGAAAGGTCAGATTTGGAATGCGAGGGGGAGTTAAAGTGCTGAGCAACCAGGAGATCGGGTAGGTTAAGGTGGATTTAGCAGAGGTGTTCAGTGAAACGATCACCGAGCCTGCGCTTGGTCTTGCCGATGTACAGAAGGTGATCCCTGGAACAGTAGAGGGGGGAGGTAAAGAGACCTTTTGTTGCATTTTGCATTTCCTGCGGTTGCAGGGGAAAGTACCTGTGGAGGGGGTGGTTTGGGTGGGAAGGGACCAGTTGACCAGGAAGTTGCGGAGGGAACCAAAGATCTTAGAGCTCTAAGATCTTTGGAGGGAACTGTCACTGCGGAAAGCAGAAAGGGGTGGAGATGGAAAGATGTGGCCAGTAGTGGGATCCCGTTGGAGTCATCAGGTTAGGCAGCTTCTCTGGGGTACGTTGATAGGTGACATTTCGAGCCAATACCTTTCTTCAGACTGATGAGGGGAGGGAGGGGGTGAGAAGAAAGCTGGAAGAGGAAGATGGTAGGTACACAAAATTGAAGGCTGAAAGAGGAAGATGGTATATATTTTTATTCTGAATAATGTTTTTTTTTTTTGAGGGGAGGGGGGAAGTTTGAGCGTTTTCCTGGTCTGACGGCATAATTAGATCCTGCTTTCCTTGCATGCAATATATATATTTAAATAATGCAAGCATTTTGTATAGTGACGGACAACGCCAATGTTTAAGGAATAATTCATAATCTAAATTGGGCTAACCCTCATTAATGCCTCAATTGAACAAAGATCCGTAATGAAAAACCTTTAAATTTGTAAATTTTTATAACATCATCCCTGTGAAAGGAGGCACCTACACATATCCCAAGTTAGTGACCTTGTTCAAAAACAATTTGATAATTTAAGTTTGCTTTTAATTGGCACATTGATTTTCACTTTTGTTTTTGCTGACTGGGTGATATACTGTCAATGTATATAGCTGCAGCACTCAGCATGATGAGATCACAAAGGAATTCACTATATTACCCAGATGACTCAAACCTCAGTGATGACCTAATTTAAAGGTTTTTCATGATAGTGAAGATTTATGATGAGGTAAATATTCCTAAAGTGTTTGTATTGCTTTGAGAGATGGTAACAAAGGAGCGCATGAAGAATTAAAGGGGCGATGAATGATTAGATAACTCTTCACAATGACTGACTATATAATATGGTATATTTTGTAACAGATCTATATTAAATTGAGGCATTATTGAGGCAAATTAATTTAAAAAATATAATTCGATTTTTTTTTAAACAGAATTTGGGTGTACTGCTTATGAGGCTGATAAATTTATTGCATCTCTGGATAAGATGTACAGAGGACAGGTGGGTAGCATTTTATTTGATGGCCTATTGTTGCCTTACTATTTACTTACTTAGTAAACAGTAGGACAAGAAACATGGATACCAAGTATCCACAACACATTGGTTCTTAAAGGTATATAAACATTCAATAGACTATTTCCAGTAAAAATAGTAATTGCATACTTTTAATAAATACTACATATTTGTTGATATTGTGTCCATTAACCAATTGCAACCATTTAACCCAAGCATCATATAGATGCACTAACTGATAATGTACATGCACTCTGCTGCATTTATCACCCAAGTGCACCAAAGAGTTCCCAACTCTGAGTACTTCTACAATATCTCCATAATTCCTCCATGCCCTGATGTCAGAGAGGACTTATACATAATCAAAGATCCTATAGGATCTTTGTACATAATTAGAAATGAATGTTTAGTCAATTATTCATGTACTGCTAGCACCCCCTGATTGGTCAATGGCGCTTTCAACAGACCAATGGAAACCGAGATACTATCCGATTCCGCAATGTGATTGGTCGGTTGGAAGCAGCCAATGATAGGCGTGCGGTGTAGGTGCTGGCCAATGGGGGCTCTCTCCCCGCCGTGTAGTGCTTCCGGGGCAGAGCTGGTCATCGTCTGTCCGGGAGATCTGTGGATTCACCGTTAGGGAAACCGAGCAGCGATCTGTTTACCGTCTCATCGGAGCCTGGGCTGAGGAAACATGGTAAGGTGGCCGGGGTGACCAAGGTGGGACCTGGTATCGTGTGGGGAAGGGGAAGACTGGGATGGGATGAGTTGTTATGTGAAGAGACTGCACAGTCACTGTGGGACGTTAGAGATCCCAAACCGGCATCCGAGTCATTCCTCGGTGAACTGATAAAAACGTCGTGTTAAAGTATTACAAGTCATTTTTATTGACAATTGAGGCAATAGTTTGTGTTGTCAAACGAGCAGGCGATTGCTCGATTTTTCCATACTTGAAATAGCCTAATTAAAAAAAAAAAAACTATTGTTGCCATCTCTTATAATGCGAGTTAAAAATTATTCTAGGTTTTATTTTGTGCGTTGTCCGCCATTTTTAATCTTGGCAAATATAAACACCAGCTTCGGATAAATTAACAAGCCTCTGTTCACCAGCCAACAAGTAGGATGGCGGAGGTTGGGAAATGGACTCGGTGAGCTGGGTTATACAGGATAAATCCATTCACTGAACAGTGTACCAAGTGAGATAGTTCTCAATATAGTTGTCGCAAAGCTATTGGGAAGAATATTTGACCCATTTTGTACTCGTCTGTCATTCTAATGCCATTTCGTACTCGTCTGTCGTACTTGTCTGTCATCCCTTATTCTAAACTCACCAGTTACTGAAAACCCACTGTAAATGTTACTGTAAATTGTGTCACCTGGCACCAATTTTTGTGGCCAATTCTTTGTCGTGAAGTGACATGGGGAAAATTTCCTAATTGTTCCTAGACCAGCTCCCTCACATCCATCCAAGGACCCCAACAGTCCCTCCAGGTGAGACAGTCACAGAACTATATAGCACAGAGACAGGTTCTTTGGCCCAACTTGTCCATGCCGACCAAGATGTCCCATCTATGCTGGTCCCACTTGCCTGGTTTCACTCTAAAGTCGCTTGGCATGTCCCCTACAACAGTCATCAACTTCTACAGATGCACCATAGAAAGCATTTTATCAGAATGCATCACAGCTTGGTTTGGGAACAGCTCTTTCCAAGACCGCAAGTAATTGTACCGAATTGTGGACGCAGCCCAGACCATCACACAAACCAACCTCGCTTCTATTCACTCCATTTATATCTCATGCTGCCTCGGCAAGGCCAGCAGCATAATCAAGGATGAGTCGCACCCTGGCCACTCACTCCCTCTTCTCCCCTCTCACATCAGGTAAAAGCACATCATCAGCTTTCTGCTGATTGGTTAGCACATGACATAAGCTTTTCACTGTACCTCAGTACACATGACAATTAAATAAACTAAACTAAACCTTTCCTATCCATGTACTGCCCAAATGTATTTTAAATGTTACTTTGCCTTGGACCTCCTCCATTGACAGAGTGAGGCCACAAACAAAGTGGAAGAACAGCACCTCTTATTCCACTTCGTGTAGCTTACGACCTAACGGTGTAAATGTTGAATTCTCAAATATTAGGTAACATCTACAAACATCGATTTCCCCCCCTCCCCCTTTCCTCTGGCCCACCTGGATTCACATTCAATTCTTTCTTCTCCCCTCTCCCACCTCACACCACAAACGATTTGAAGAACGGGGTCCTGATCTAAAATGTCACATCCATGTTCTCCAGAGAGTCTGCCTGATTTGCTGGGCTACTCCAGCACTGTGTGTCATTTTTGGGAAATATTGCTGAGATATAATTTGGAAAAAATTGAAGAAACACTGAGCTAAATGCGACCTGCTCATTAGTGTAAGAAATGTGAGTTAAGTGTCGTGTAGGAGAATTTTCATTGCATGGATGTTTTGTTTTCTTTTGCTTATTATGGTGCATGCTTGAATTATTCCCTGAAATTTCACTGTTATTTGAAAATTAATGTGCTATGTGTTTTCATAATTTACTTTATATAATAACAAGCAGAAGTATTACATCTGTCTCTCTGCTGATAGTATTTGGTAACATCTTGATAGGTCTGAAGAAGGGTCTCGAGTCGAAACGTCACCCATTTCTTCTCTCCAGAAATGCTGCCTATCCCTCCAGTTTACTCCAGCTTTTTGTGTCTATCTTCAATAGTATTTGGAGTCCTTTTTTAATTGAAATTGCACCTCCCTAAATTGTTGCTTTGGGTAGTGGTGTCTTGCCACTGATGGATATCTTCTTGAAAAAGGCATAGGTTTACATAACGTTAGAAATTATTTAATATGTCATTCTCCCATTTTAAACTTTTATGGTGACACAAAATCCATAATTCTTTGGGGATGAGAATTTGGCATTTCTTCCACCTTGACTGCAGATAAATAATCCTTCATTTTGTTTCGTAAATGGTTTAGTGATGAAATTGTACCCACTTGGCCTGAATTTCTGTTGGCAAAGGAAATATTTGAATGACTCTATTTTCACCTTTTTTAATATTTAATTCCAAAGGAATGTGACATCCTGATAAGTGATGATATATGAGCTACTGTCAGTGTGAGACCACCTGCTCATCCTGAGGTAGCTCAGAGTTTGCTGAGGGAGGAAGTGAAATAAGATGTGAAGGTTATTACTCCCTTATTGGAGCTTATTCAATATTACAAGAAAAGAAAACTGGTAAAAATACCAAGGGAGTCTTCTGACAGCGTACAGTTTAAAATAATGCAGTGTCTTATTTAAAATCTCTTTAGCAAACCCACGGAAGATTAAACATGTTTCCGCGCTGTATATCTGTAAACAAAACATATTTCCTCAATATGACACCTTGTTTGACAGACACCTGAGACATTCTTTTCCTTATTCTCTTTTTTTTTTTTAATGCAGTTCGCCTTCAATATGTTTGACCAGGCAATTCCGCAAGCATTTCGGAACCGGTTCTCCACACAGTACCGCTGCTATTCTGTCTCAATGTTTGCAGGCAGTGATCGATCGGATGTAGAGAAGGGCGGGAAAAGTAAGTGGTTGTAATTTATCCACATCCTCATTCTATCATTATATTGGTGATGCAAGCAAATTCCACTTTTGAGCAAGTTTTAATGTTGAACATTCTGAAACTTTATGTTTGATGGATATATTGGAAAGATCCCTCTGTATTGATTGTTAGTCAGTTGTTCTGCTGCATCTACATTAATTTCACCATCAAGATCATCATTTACCATCCATGTCAGGATGGTATTGTACTGTGGCAAGTTGAACTAAATCCAGAAAAAACAAGCACTTCGGTTCAGTCCTAACCTCTGTGCTGTGAACTTAGATTTGTACAATCCCCTGTGACAACTTGAGGTCCCTCCTCAAGATACGAGTTGGTAGGCTAATTGGTTAGAATAAATTTTCCCGGTGTTTAGGTGCGTGAGGGAATTTTGGGAGTGGGAATTAATTAGAATAGTTACAGGAAAAAAATAATGGAAGAATGAGATTGTTCTTCCCTGTGGACAGAATGGCTGCCATGTCTGTCACATGGAAATCTCTCTGTGTTACTGTCCAAGTGATTTATGGCACGTTTGTGCTAAACAATGGGTTGTTTGGGTTCTGTTCATTCTTGCGAAGAAGAAAGTAAAGTGTGCTAATACTCATTTCAGTTTTAGTTCATGCATCTATCTCCACATTTTGAGTTCCAATGGCGGATGTTCCATATCTGAAGAGATTCTTGATATTTTTGTTTTTAAGCTGAAATTATACTGCAGTATGTTTTCCATTATATTATTTTACATTGTGTTTGTGTTTCTTCTTGCACAGTAATAATGCCACCATCTGCTCTGGATCAACTGAGTAAGTACCTGAATCCTATGTGCAACTTTCTACCATTAATAATTAAGATAATATGATGTTTTCTGTAAAGCAGTTATGAAGTGCTAGTGACATTTTATCCTTTAAAAGTATATGCACCATTAAAGGTATCGGGAGGTATTTTTGAAACAAACTGTTGGAAAAAACTCAGCAGGTAAAGTAGCTTCTTTGGACGTAAAGGGGTGGTCATCGTTTCAGGTCGAGACCTCTCATCAGCACCAAGAGTGTAGATGGCAGGTACCTTGTATATAGAAGTGAAAGGGAGGGGTGAGACAGGCTGGTGGGTGGAATCGTAGAAAGAAGGGGTGGTGGGTAGATGGAACCCAGTGTGGGTGAGGTTAGGAAAAATGAACAAAGGAAGAAGAATATTAGTATGTGGGCAGTTAGGGATGAGTTTAAGTATGGGGGGGGAGGGAAGGGGGAGGAAAGGAGTGAAATAGGTAAACAAAAGGGAGAAATCCTGAGTGGAGAGGTCGGAGTTCATACCATTCAGTTGCATGCTACCCAATTTGAATATAAGGTGGTGTATTAATTTTTCTGATTTTTGAAACCGTTCACATTATTTATCTCCATTGCTCTATTCCCTCGGTTTATTGTAATTTCCCTATTGCTGAAATCCATTGTGCTCTTGTTCTGCCTTTAGTGGCTGGACAAACCATTTAATTTATTTTTCAGGTCGTCTGAACATCACCTATCCAATGCTCTTTAAACTGATCAACAGAAAAACTGACCGAATGACACATTGCGGTGTTTTGGAGTTTGTGGCCGAGGAAGGAATCTGTTATCTGCCTCACTGGGTGAGTGAGGGTTGTTGTGGAATTTGACTAGCGGGACACATCACCGGTATCACCACAGCTTGTAAATGAGCATCCACGGGTTTCGACCCGAAACGTTGCCTTTTTCCTTCGCTCCATAGATGCTGCCTCACCCGCTGAGTTTCTCCAGCATTTTTGTCTATCCACGAAGGCATTGTACACATCTCCAAAGGAGACCCTGGAAGTTGGAGCTGGGAAGTGGACTGGTGTTTGGAACACTTGTTCCTTGGAATATAACAGTTCTAACCAGATGGCCAGCCAACTTGGTTTATGTTCGTAGGCCTTTGCCGCATAGATCAACAAGTCATATATTGAATTATTAAATCATTTGAATTAAGCAATTGTACATTACTCAAAGGTGAGAATATTTTAAAAGTATTAATTTAAAAAAGCTTTCTGCAAATTCTATATTTCTAAGAGTTTAACTATGAAATTTATCATGCCTGCCCACATTGCCATTTGGATAAAAGATGTAATAATGTATTGAATATTAAATCTTCTGATGCTCGTGAGAGACGGTTGCTTTTGGTAATAAATCCATTATACTGCCTCAACCAAAACGGATAATCCACTCAATTGTCTTAATCGTGACTCTTGTTATGAAATTCTTAAAACATTTGCACTGCAGCAGCACTCAATGCACTCACTGTATGTAAAACGTTTTATTCAACTGTGTGCGAGCAACTTGTTTATCTCCTTAAGAAGGGTTAGAAATACTAAGAATTTATATGCTCTGCGCCACCTCTGCCCACTGAGTAGACCACACTTGGTGATATTGATTTATTATTGTCTCTTCTACTGAGATTTAATGAAAACTTTACATGCTATTTAGGTTAATCGTTGTACGTGATTATCATCTAAGCATCTAAGCATGGAGAAAATGGTGTTATAGCTACTTTTAAAGTGTCACAGGTTCATTAGAATTCACTTAGAGTTTGAGTGGTCTTTATATCATTTAAAACAACTTCATTTGCAAGATACTGAGAAGTTCATTCATTTGAAAGATATTTTTTAAATTCATTGATTGGACGTGTGCCCTACTGGTGAAACCAGCATTATGTACCTGTATCTGTAAACGTCCTCAAGTGAGCTGCAGTCATGAAGCATTGCTGTCCTTGGGGGGTGAAGATGCTCCCTCTGCTGTCTGGGGAAAATTCTGAGTAAAGAAGGACAGATTTCCAAGTTGAGATGGTGAGTGATTTGGTGGGAACCGAGCAAATAGCGGTGTCATCGTGTGCCTGTAGATTTTGACTTTCTGGGTGACAGAGTTTAGACTTGGGAACTTCTCGAGAAATAGAAGTAATGAGGAAAACTTTAAAAATAGAGCAAAATCATTTGGGAATTTAATTTGATGTAATGTTTTGTACACGGGTTTGTACTGATGTGCAAGCCTGTACTCAAAAGAAGATGGATGCCAAGGCAAATGAAACTTTCATAACTGAGATCAACAGGTTTAATAAATGGGTCGGAACATGAATGAAGGTAAGAAATAGAACTGAAATATGTATTAAGTTATGATGTAACTCAAGCACATATTGATAAAGAGCCAATTCATCTGGCTGTTATGTATCCACATGTATATTTAGTGGCGTCCTAAATTAACCAAACCAGGGCACCAAATCTGTCCAATACCCTTCGTATGCCAATATTTTGTTAACTTGAATGGGTTATGGTTGATTGGACCCCAGTAGATGTCATGCCAAAAATGCATGCATCTGAACAATAATCCATTTTTTTCTATCCCTGCAGTTGATTTAATCCATGTTCCTCTCTGTTTCTAGATGATGCAGAACCTGCTACTAGAGGAAGGGGGGCTTGTCCAGGTGGAGAGTGTGAACCTGATGGTTGCTACTTATTCCAAATTTCAGCCACAGGCTCCAGACTTCCTGGATATCACCAATCCCAAAGCTGTGTATCCTTTTATCATTCTAGAGCTGTTTCTGCTGAGTGGCTGGAGTTACCAAGGAGCATTGAGAAGAATCTTCCAGAGTTATATTTGACGCTGACTTTTTAAAAACTAGATTAAATTTTCTTCATGGTGATTGGGTGACCTCCAAGAAAGGAGTATAAAACTTTGTGTCATTGAGTTCCTGTTTACACCACAAGTGAGTCTTTTAAGATATTTTAAGATAATTATTTTCATATAATGGTAATCTGGACTGCTCTGTGATGTATTTGAATTGAATTGAATTGAATGCCTTTATTGTCATTCAGATCTTACGGTCTGAACGAAATTTCAAGACATTGGTGTGTAAATATTTAATTTCTAGTCTCATGTAGCAGCAAATTATTAATATTGTAATTAGAAGAATCCTTTCAATCCATAAACAGCCAACAGAGTTTCATTATTGACCAGCAATTGCTGTAAATGACTACACTGATCCAAGAGCTGAATTAATTTCATTGCCTTGCTTTAATGCAGGTTTTGAAGCAAAAGTCTGTCAAGTGTACTTGTCATTCTGAACAGCAATGTCTGTAAAAAGTAGTGAGCAACTGTGAAACAACAGGTTAGTCTCCAACCCTGCTAATTAGCTATCGGCAGAATTTGCATTTTAAATCCTGGTATTAGTAAATAGTTTTTGCCTCCAATTCATTCCAGGTGTAGGTAATATTCTGATCTGGTGTTTTTAATTGCAGTTTTATTTTCTTATGCATACGATTCTATAACAACTCGTTCCAAGCACCCAAAGGTGTAGTTGTCTTGCCACATGGCAACATTGAGATCTTCAGTTCACTTGGTGTCAAGTGTTTCCATGTGACCCCATGTGTGGTTGCCTGTTAATTTGGAGACCAGCTAAGGGTTGCACTTGAGAACTAGCTCAGAGATTCATTCTTTCGCATTGAATCTGTTGGAATCTTGGAAACTTTATTGTCATTCAGTACTTTCGGTCTGAAATTTCGATGCCTTGCAGTCATACATATAATAAAATATCAAAACACACAATAAACACAAATTTAACATCCACCACAGTGAGTTCACCAGACACCTCCTCACTGGGATGGAAGGCAAAAATCTTAAGTCTTTGTCTCTTCCCTCCTTGTTCTTCCTTTGCGCTGAGGCGATCCAGGCCTCCGATGTAGTGACCCCCACCGGGTGATGGTAAGTAAGTCTCAATGTTATTGAGTTTAACACCGAAAATATTTACTGGTAATTTTGCTGATATTAAACATTCAGAATCTGTTCCTGCATTTGGCATTTTCTCTTAGCGTTTGACTTGCAGATTAGAAAATGCCTTGAGGAACTTTGCTTGTTTGACCACTGGTGATGTCATTGCCATTAACTACAATGAGAAGGTGAGTGGTCTTCTATGGACAGGGAATTTTGTAAATCTGGCACTTCTAATTTCTGATAAATGTACAGCTTCAAGTTGGAGTTGTTTCTCTCATGCACGGCCATGCACAATTAATGGAAAATGTAAAGAAAGGAATCGTAGCTAGCCATGGGCACTCGCATGGGCCTTTGTCGGTTATGCCGAACAGTCTTTATTTCAGGTGTACACTGGCCTTATCCCTCAACTCTTTCTCTGTTACATTGATGATGGCATCAGCGATGCCACTTGCACCTGTGCAGAACACCTGATTTCATTAACCACCACAACGTCCACCCTGCCCATAAATTCACCTGGACTATTTCTGACATTCTCTTCTCTTTCATGATCTCTCTGTCTCTACCACAGGGGATGGACTATCAACTGACATCTACTATAAACCTACTGACTCCCACAGTTATTTGGACTACACTCCCTCCCAACCTGCCTTTTGCAAAGGCATTATTCCCTATTCTCAATTCATCGGTCTTCACCATATCTGCTCCAAAATGAGACTTTCCATTCTAGGATATCTGAGATGTCTTCTTTCTTTAGTAAACATTCTCCCACCCTTCTGTCATAGATTGATCCCTCACCAGCATCTCCTCTGTGTCTCATCGTTCTGCTCTTGCTCCTCCTTCCCCCAGAAAGAACAGGATAGTTCCCCTGATCCTCACCGTTTCACTTCACCAGCCTTTGCATCCTTCACATCACCTCCATGGTAATCCCACCACTAACCACATCCTCCCATCTCCACCCTCAACTAATCTCTTCCCCCCCCACCCCCCCCCCCACCCCCCTTCACTCCCCCATTTCTTCTCAACACCGCCACCTTCCCTGCAACAATAGTATCTAAGTATTGTGTTTGTGTGCAATATCACCACCATTCATCCACAGGAAGCCAATTGGCTTCAGTGTAAAATTTGGTGATTCGGGCCAAAATTTCTCTTTTTTTTTTAAATTCCACTGCCAGTCCTAAACATGAAGCTGAATTAACAGACTAATTAACTTATTTCTGTTGTATCTATAGCAACAAACTCAAAATAAAATACTTTATGTATTTAACATTGTGCTTTGACCTGTACACAAAGGGGAGAATTTTGAAGGATATCTGTGTTTCAGATCTATGAACTCCGGGTTATGGAGACTAAACCGGACAAAGCTGTTTCCATCATTGAATGTGATATGAATGTAAGTTTAATTAAGTTTCCTTTGGTTAATATATTCTAATATATAATTAATATATTCTAATAGTGCTGTCACATCACTAGATAGTTTGCAGAATTGCTCTAGGTGTCAGTCATAATTCAGTAATTTTGTGCAACCTGTATTGGATGATTGCGGGTTAAAATTCCACTTTAGCCATATACATACAATTTTGCCTTGTCAACTGTGTTACTGGATATGCCATCTTTCGTGTGCATGATAAATTAAGTTTCTGCTTACTCTGAAGTAGATATAATGTAAATGGCACAATTTGAAGAATACCAAGGGAATTCTTGCTTCTTAAACAACAGCCACCCTGCAATCATTATGGATTTTTCTCACCGCTGTTTGTTGTGCAAGTTAGTTACTGGTTTTTTTTTTTGTGTAACTTTTGAGTAGATCACTTTTGTTTGGAGATGTCATAATAAACACCACCAAAATATATTCTCTTAACTCATGTATTTCAACCTCTAACTTGCTTGGAGGGGGGCAGTGGGCGCAGAGGAGAAACAAAATTTAAAGCACCAAGAGCCAATGTCCCAACGTCATAGTACATCAAGTAAATCTTGATGAATTAGAAATTTGGTTAAAACTGTAGTGACTGAGGCTTGAAGAAAAACCTGTTTATCACAGGTTAGATTTTTGGAACTATAACTATTTGGGAATTAGAAACCCAAAGAATACGTTTTTTTCCCTACATTTTCTATCACTATTTTCTGACGAGCATTGATGCTTGATGCACGTCACCATAATTGATGTGTGAATCTGGTGATTTATCCATGAGGTAATTGACCAAACTGTATAACTAAGACCAACTCTGCCCTTACCATATGATTATCCAAGAACATTTTGGAAAGGAGTGGGAGTTGCACTTGATTATTCTTTCCTCTTGGCCTCTTTTGAATCCATTGTCACAGGGGCAAATTGTCCGATATCCAATGTCAGTGTCTCCACCAGGTGAGCAAACTTTGTATCAACTGACAATTAACCTGGAGTCTCCTGTTTTTGTTAATTCAGCTGCTGTATGCTTGCACATGGTGTGCCTTTTAGGCTGGAAATAAAAAAATGCATGTAAGTCCTTCCATGTACAGGTTATGAGCAGATAGCGTTGTACCTTATCAGTTATCTAAAATAAAACTGGTTAATCTGGAGAATGTGTAAATGTGCACCACCTGCATCTGTTAGATCTGCTTGTCTAGCATTGTGCAAGTTCAAGTTTTGTATTTTCTTTGTTTAATCTGCAGGTAGATTTTGATGCCCCATTGGGTTACAAAGAGCCTGAAAGACATTACCAGCCTGAAGACAGCTCGGTATGGAATTTTACTATAACAAGTCGTTCGTCAGTTTTGAATAATATTGAAGAGTGTTTCTGTCAAACATGGAATGGGTATTAAGTAACTATACGTAATATTTTTTGCTGACTACTACATTTTGCAAATGAACCCAAGTACAAAAATCGAGGCTAATATCCCAGTATGGTATTGAGTACAATACTAGAAGTGAAGACTTTTGGATAGTCTAAATCCAGATCACCGCCTGCTTTCTCAAGCAGATGATCAAAAAAAAGGATGGGACTATTTTAAAGAAGAATGGGGAAGTGTTCCTAATTATCAAGGCTAACAATTATCACCATATTTTTTTCATATTCCTTTACTCTGCAACGGTTTTCATTTGGTAAGTGATGTTTCAAAATCAACAAATTTGAAATTTAAAACAAAAGCAACATTTTATTGACCACTTAAGTGCAACGGAAATGTAATTTAAAATAACCTTGACTCTTGAATCATCACCCATATTATAGTGATCATCAAAAGAATAATACTTTTTTTTTAAAGCATGTTTTGACTTTTGTCTCTAAACCCATTATTTGATATTCCATGGATTATCTTTTTCATATTTCTAGGATCTTGAAGCTGATCACACTGCCTTTGTGCCAATTGATTTGGGATTCCGGGTAAGCAGAAAGCCATATTCTGTTCTGTAACAAAATAACTGGGTTTTTAATGTTAGTTGCAAAACAATTTACTAAACTTTATGACTTTCTATTTTTAAACTTTATTCAGAATATTTTGAGCACGAAAGGTAGATTTTATTTTGACCTTGCTATGGCATGCACATAATGTGGTGCATGGGTAGAGCGCACTGCCACATAGCCTGGCTAGCGCAATCGGTAGAGCATGGGACTCTTAATCTTGGGGTTGTGGGTTCGAGCTGCACTTTGGGCATAAGCTTCTTTGGGCAGCAGAGTGGAAAAGCTAATTTGTGCAGAGTCTGCACATTTTCCTTGCTTCCTCCAAGTGCACCGGATTCCTCCATTGGAAAGTCAACCTTTCTTTTAATTTAATTCCTTGTCCTCGTTCTTCAGGTAACGGGGATTCCCCTCCGCCACCATAGATGAGGCTCACACCAGGGTCTCATTCATACCCCGTAACACTGCTCTCTCTCCCCATCCCCGCACTCGCAACAAGGGCAGAGTCCCTCTGGTCCTCACCTTTCACCCCACCAGCCGGCAAATACAACACATAATCCTCCGCCATTTCCGCCACCTCCAACGTGACCCCACCACTCGCCACATCTTCCCATCTCACCCCATGTCTGCCTTCCGCAAAGACCGCTCCCTCTGCAACTCCCTCGTCAATTCTTCCCTTCCCTCTCGCACCACCCCCTCCCCGGGCACTTTCCGTTGCAACCGCAAGAAATGCAACACCTGTCCCTTCACCTCCCCCCTCGACTCCATTCAAGGACCCAAGCAGTCGTTCCAGGTGCGACAAAGGTTCACCTGTATCTCCTCCAACCTCATCTACTGCATCCGCTGCTCTAGATGTCAGCTGATTTACATCGGGGAGACCAAGCGTAGGTTGGGCGATCGTTTCGCCGAACACCTCCGCTCAGTCCGCAATAACCTACCTGAACTCCCGGTGGCTCAGCACTTCAACTCCCCCTCCCATTCCCAATCCGACCTCTCTGTCCTGGGTCTCCTCCATTGCCAGAGTGAGCAACAGCGGAAATTGGAGGAACTGCACCTCATATTCCGTCTGGGGACCTTGCGTCAGTATGGCATTAACATTGAATTCCCCCAATTTTGCTAGCCCTTGCTGTCTCCTCCCCTTCCTTAACCCTCTAGCTGTCTCCTCCCATCCGCCCGCCCTCGGGCTCCTCCTCCTCCTCCCCTTTTCCTTCTTTCTCCCCCCCCCCCCCACCCCCCATCAGTCTGAAGAAGGGTTTCGGCCCAAAACGTCGCCTATTTCCTTCGCTCCATAGATGCTGCTGCACCCGCTGAGTTTCCCCAGCAATTTTGTGTACCTTTCTTTTTAAATGCTTCTTTACTTGATGTAAAATTTGCCTATTGCCTTGTTGGGTTTTTTTTTAACAAATGTCCTGACTTAAATTATTTTTTCCAAAATTAAAGAGTAAAGTTACTTTGCCATCCTGAATTGTTAGTAAACAATTTCCTCTACCTAAATCTTTCAAACCCATTTTCAAGAAGAAAGTTGGACAGAATCTAACCTGCCCAATTTGTTTGCGCTTCAGCTTTCTCCCAGTTATCATTAAAGTGAAGGAGGGAGTTCTCATAACTGTCATCAAGCAAACCCCGGTCTTTGCCTCCTCTGGCTTTGATGCAGATGTGGGTCTATGGAGGAGTGGGACTTACAGGAGCTTTAAACCAACCGTATAGCATCATGTCATCGTTCACTTCTTTAAAGATGATTTTGATCCCACCCCACCTGGCTCCAGTTGCCTGTCTTCCCCACCCGCTCCCCTGGCAAATCTGGTTCCACCTCTCGCCTAGTAGTCCCTGTTTTCTTTTCCTCTCACTCTCCACTATTTGTCTCCCCTTTCCTCTCCCTGCCCCAGTCTTAATACTGGGCCCCAATTCAAAACGTGAAAACATTATATCCTTTTTGGCTCCACAGAGGTTGCTTGACTTGCTGAGTTCTTCCAAAAGTATAATAAATAGAGACAAAAATGCAAATTTGGCTAATTACAGTGGAGTATAGTTTCTTATACTCCTACCCAAACTTGAAAGCAAGGCGGGTAATAAATTTTGCAACATCACATCTGCATAAACTTTAACTGACTGATAAACACAGTTACTGAATGCCTACACTTGAAAATGATCAATGAAACACCAAACATTCTGTTTTCTCTAAACCACTAAATTGTCTCTTATTTCTCTTGACCTCACTTGTCTGGTGTCTTTTCCATCCCACTCCAACAGATTTGCTGGGAATTCCTAATAGTGGGTAAAACAGTCACATTTGGTTTGATATTTGTGTTCTCAGGCATTTACTGGCGCTGGCAACCGACTAGATGGAAAAAAGAAAGGAGTTGATCCCAATCCAGCACTAATCAACCCAGAAGATATTAAAAGGTGGGTGTCTAAAACTGACTGGGGTTGTACATAATCAACTACCTAACTGATCAACTACTGGATGTCAGTGCTGTTGATGATTGTTTGTTAACTAGAGATGCCGTTTCTGGATTAAGAGGTAAAGAGGGGAGAAAGCATCCTGCAAGATGGGCCATAGGTGGTTCCGCTCAATGTGCAAGACATTGGCTTGGCCAGAGATTTGTCTAAAAATGAAACCAGTTTGGATTTGCCCGTTGACCTGAATTGTTGAAAAAAACTCAGGATGTTCGGATGATAGATAGTAGTACTGAGATGTTTATCCATGATTTATTCTGCTGTTAAACTAGGCTATCTTCATCTGTTAATAATAATAATAATAATAATAATCTTTATTGTCATTGTACAAGACAACGAAATTTTGTTGGAACAGTCCTCCAGCTGCACAGGAATATGAGTATAAAAAATACGTTTAAAAAAGAACTATTAAAATTTAATCTTTTAATGTTTAATCTTTGTTTGAAACTGTATATAGCATTTTTAGGCCTTAACCTTCAAGCGATCTTGAAAAGTGATGGTCATACAGCACGGACGTGGGTCATTCAGCCCAACTCTTCCATACCCCATCTAAGCTTGTCCAGTTTGGCCCATATTCCTCTAAACCATTCCTATCCATGTACTTGTCCAAATGTTGTTGTACCTGCCTCAACTATTTGATATACCCTCTGTGTGAAAGATTTGATCCTCAATTTCTCATTCAATCTTTTTCTCTCACCTTTGACCTATGCCCTCTTATGCTTGATTTCTTAACTGGGAGAAAGACTGCATTCACCCTATCTATGTCCCTCTTGATCTTATAAATCTCTATAAGATCACCCCTTGGTCTCCTGCACTTCAACGAATAAAGCCCTATCTTCCCCAAACTCTCCATATAGCTCGGACCCTTGAGTCCTGGGAAATATAAGGCACCCTTTCCAGCTTGATGACATTTTTTCTATAGCATGTTGATCAAAATACAACACTGTATTCCAAGTATAGTGTCATCAATGTCCTGAACAACTGTAACTTTACGTCCCAACTTCTATACTAAATTCCCTGAGGCGGACCAGTTTGTCAAAGACCCTGCTGTAATACTTGGTAACCATCATCGCTGTTTACGATACCAACTATTTTAGTCTCATCCGTAAGCTTTCCAAAAATACCTGCACTTTCTCTTCCAGATCATTGATATAGTTGTCAAACAGCAAAGACTCCAGCACCTATCCCTCTGGCACACCACTAATTAGAGACCTCCAGTCTGAAAAACAACCTCCACCTCTGCATCAATCTTGTTTACTTCAAAAGATTCAAATTTCAGAGACAATCTCTCATGCACAAAGTCACACTGATGATGCCTAATGAACCTATATCTTTCCAAATGCTTATATATTATTCAGAATCCTCTTTAGTAACCGCAGATATTATGGCTTACTGGTCTATGATTCTTAGGTTTTTTTTATACAACCTTTCTTAAATAGAGGCATAACATCAGTTGCCCTTCAATCTTCTGGCATTTCATCCATGTCTAATGATGATTTGTTTAGGAAAGAACTGCAGATGCTGGTTTAAATCTGAGGTAGACACAAAATGCTGGAGTAACTTAGAGGGACAGGTAGCATCTCTGGAGAGAAGGAATGGGTGACGTTTTGGGTCGAGACACTCTTGGACCGTTGCTGAAACTTCTTCCCTGGCTAAGGATATACCTGATCAAGCTCTGGAGATGTATCCATCTTCAGAATGTTAAGACATCCAGCATATTTTTGTCTGTCCTCAAGACATTGATATTAACTTTTTCAAGTTCACTAGTCTTCGTGTCTTTGAAGTGAAAGAGGAGAAATATTCATTGAGAACCTCCATCTCCTGCGAGCCCACAAATAGATGACCACTTTGATTTTTGGGGGCCCTATTTGCTCTAGTTATAATTTTAATCTTAATATACTTATAAAATCTGTTATGGGTCCGCCATAATCTTATCTGCCAGAGGTATCTCATGCCCCCCCTATTTCCTTGAGTATGCTGCTCAATCTCCTATATTCCTTGAGGAACACACCTGGTCCCAGCTGCCTATAACTGACCTATGCCTCCTGTTTCCTAATCAGAGCCTCCATTTTTCTTGTCATCCAGGGTTCCTTACTTCCTTGCCCTTCACCCTAACAGGAACATGCATACCTTTCATTTTTAAAAGCCTCTAACTGTTTCGATCTTTTTGTCTGCAAACAACCTACTCCAATCAACTTTTCCAAGTTCCTGTGTATTACCATTAAAGTTGGCCTTGCCCTAAAATTTAAATCTTTAACCTGTGGACCAGCCCTGTCCTATCCACAACTTTTTGAAGCTAATGGTCTACAACAATGTGTTTACTATTGACACATGAATGCCATGGAACTTTCCTGCTTCCCACTGTTGATATTTGTTCAGTATCTCATGCAAGAAGTGCAGTGTTTCCTCAATACAGCACTGAGTCTTCAGTCAAGATTATGATCTTGATTCCCTGTAATTTGTTCTAGTTCACAGGTTTCTGAGAATTGAGCCGTATCAGTTGAGTGGCTGATGTCTTAAGCTTTTTATATTAAACGAGTGTCAGTAATGAACGAATAGTGCAAATATAACCAAATATATAGAAATGCTTAAGAAGCATGTGTCTAATTCAGTGGTGGTGATTACAAACTAACTTTTTTCTACCATTCATCAAACAGAGGAATTCCAAACTATGAGTTCAAAATAGGGAAAATTACATTCATCAGGAATTCACGGCCTCACCCAAAACAAATAGAAGAGGTGAGTGAATGTCAGAAGTAAATTAATGTGTTCGCTTGAAATATGTTCTTATTTTGGCAAAAGGTTCAGTAATTTCACAAGTGATAATATAAAATAAAGTTGATGTCGACCTTGTTACTCATGCAGGAAATCTGATATGAGTTTTAAAGGGACATCAGTCAAATATTATAAATCAATTAATTCTTCTGAATAGCGTGGTCATAATGTGACTGAAATCAATGGGTCGCCATCACCAATCAACTTCCCTTGTATCTCCTTTACAATCTGCAGTTAAGATGAGGAATGGTGCTGAGAAATTGGAACGTGTTCCATTTCAGATGGTCATTGTCCATCTTGAGTACTCCAGGGTCAAGTGCAGAATTAGGTTACTCTTTCCTGGTTTACCTGACCTTTCTGTCCACTTTGGGAAATGAGTATCTCAACACTGATTCTGGATTATATAGATTGATTTAATAGAATTGATACAGTGTAAGTTTTCTGCATCATATTGATTCATTTTGTTAAGAACTTGTACGGTTTAATTGAGTTTATTAACCAGGAAACATGGCACAATATCTTCACTCATTTCCAGCAGTTGACCTATTGTCTACTTTGCCTGAAATTACGGTTTACTTAAATCAATTGGCGCCCACATGTCAACCTGGCGATCTTGTGCAATGCTTCACTTTGGGAAAATGCTGAGCTGTGGCTGTACAAAGCAAGATCATAGATAAAGTTTTCTAAATCTTCATGATCACTTCTGTTGATGCAGGATTCGGGAGCCAACAGGTTTATCGCATTCTCTGGAGAAGGCCAGTCTTTACGCAAGAAAGGAAGGAAGCCGTAGGACTGTGGTGGAAGAAGAACCTTTTCCATTTGGGGAATGGGGCGGGGGGGGGGGGGGGGAGGGGGGAGGGGGTATGGTAAAGAAAAACACAGGAGCTGAAATGGACTGGTCACTTTTCAACAAAACCATTTGTGGTTCTCAAGTGGAATCTTTTGCACTATCTCTTGCAGACTGGCTTTCACGCTTGTGTGTCTAGTTTTAATGGACAATTGATTTTGACTGAAGTGAGTGGTTCAAGAATGCAATGCTAAGCTGAAAATCATTTAGGTGCGTTTACAAATGTGACTTTTGATCTGTATATATATATAATCTTCCTTTAGTAAAACAGTTTTCCGACACATGGTTTGTAATTATTATTTTTTGCTTTTGTTAATTAAGTCATTTGTCCTATTTAGCTGCCATTCAATCATTGATGGATGTCTCTGACTATAGTTCTATAAATGGGGATTAATCAAGATAAAATATAAACACAAGCTCAAAAAAAGGTCAATAATATCCTTAAATCCAAATCTAAAGTTTTGGGTAAAAACTGAAGGGAAAAGAGTGGTGATATTCACTAAATAACACTTTCAAAGGTTGCAGGTTTAGAGAATGTTGCATTTATATTGGGCTGTAATCTAGCAATTGGAATGGATAATTGAAACTGTCATTCAATATTTCAAGGTTCCCATCAGTCATGATGAGTGACGATACCAAGAGGAGAACACCCCCAGTATGAGAAATCTAGTTGGCTATTCCATTTGGTGTCTTATTGAATCAAATTTTGTTTTGCCTAATATGCATTTCAATACAAGAAATGTGAAATCCAAAATGCTCTTTCTAAAGAATCTGCTTAATTTCTTTATTTTACATGAAATTAGCAAGTATTTGATTTACACTTGTCTTAAGTGACATGATGTAGAAATCACAAACATGTATATTTCAGTGAGGCTCTGCTTCAGCTAAGGGCTTCTTATATCTGCCAAAAAACTAGGTTCAGCCAGAAACAATTAAGCAGGAATGCAGTATAAAATTCTGCATAATTTCACCTGCTGCTTTTTGCATTCTTTCTTGTCTTTTCCATTTCCAGTGCAGACCAAAATGATGGATTAACTCAGCGGCACAGGCAGCATCTCTGGAGAGAAGGAATGGGTGACGTTTCATAGAAACATAGAAAATAGGTGCAGGAGGAGGCCATTTGCCCCTTCGAGCTGGCACCGCCATTCATTGTGATCATGGCTGATTGTCCCCAATCAATAACCCCTGACTGTCTTCACCCCATATCTCTTGATTCCACTAGCCCCTAGAGCTCTATCTAACTCTCTCTTAAATCCACCCAGTGACTTGGCCTCCACTCCCCTCTGTGGCAGGGAATTCCACAAATTCTCAACACTGGGTGAAAAGGTTTCTTCTCACCTCAGCCTTAAATGACTTCCCCTTTATTCTAAAACTGTGGCCCATGGTTCTGAACTCTTTCAACATTGGGACCAATTTTCCTGCATCTAGCCTGTCCAGTGTTGGTCAAGACCCTTCAGACTAATGTCACGGGAGTAGGTGGTACAGAGATAAAATGTAATCTGAGACAGTAAGACTGGTGGGAGAACTAGGAAAGGGGAGGGGATGGAGAGAGGGAAATTTGAAGTTGGAGAAGTCAATGTTCATACCGCTGGGGTGTAAGTGAAATATGAGGTGCTGTTCCTCCAAATTGCACTGGGCCTTACTCTGACAATGGAGGAGGCCCAGGACAGAACGGTCAGTGGGAATGGGAGGGGGAGTTGAAATGCTGTGCAACCGGGAGATCAGGTAGGTTTATGCAGACTGAGTGGAGGTGTTCAGTGGAACGATCGCAGAGTCTGCGCATGATCTCGCTCATATACAGGAGTCCACACCTGGAACAGCGAATACAGAAGATGAGGTTGGAGGAGGTGCAAGTGAACCTCTGCCTCACCTGAAAAGACTCTGGTTCCTTGGACAGAGTCGAGGGGAGAGGTGTAAGGACAGGTGTTGCATCTCCTGCGATTGCAGGGGAAAGTACTGAGGAGGGGGTGGTTTGGGTGGGAAGGGACGTTGACCAGGGCTGTGCAGAGGGAACGGTCTCTGCGGAAAGCAGAAAGCGATGGAGATTGGAAGATGTGGCTAGTAGTGGGATCCCGTTGGAGGTGGTGAAAATGTCGGAGGATTATGTGCTGTATGCAATGGATCATTGGGTAGAAGGTGTGGACAAGGTGGCCCTTGTTACGAAGGGGGAGCAAGAGCAGAGCTGCGGGTTATCGAGGAGAACCCAGTGAGAACCTCGTCTATAATGATAGCGGGGAACCCCCCATTCCCTAAAGAATGAAGATGACTGATGTCCTGGTATGGAACACGTCATCCTCGGTGCATATGCGGTGTAGACAGAGGAGTTGGCAGTGGGGGAATAGAGTCTTTACAGGAAGCAGGATGGGAAGAAGTGTAGTCTAGATAGCTATGGGAGTCAGTGGGTTTGTAATAGATGTCTGTCGATAGTCAGTCTCCCGTGATGGAAAATTAGCCATGAAGTTGATGAAGTCAGTGAGTTCCGCATGGGTGCAGGAGGTAGCACCGATGCAGTTGTCAATGTAGTGAAGGTAGAGTTTGGGTATAGTTCACGGGTAAACCTCACAACTAATTTCCATCCTGCACTCAAATTCACTTGGTCCATCTACGACAATTCCCTACCGTTTCTAGATCTCACTGTCTCCAGAACTTTGTGTCTCTACCCTGAAACATATTTGCTCTGTGTCAAATTTTATTTTGGAGATCTTTATGAAAGTTTGCAGAATTTACAGCAGAGCCTGCCAGGGCTCAAAGTCCATGTGAGCCGCAACGTATTCTAACTCTTATCTTCTCACCTTGTCCAACATGGTCTGTATCTCTATATAAAATTAAGTGTATTTTCATGTAATTGATATAATTAAAATGGAAGCACAACAGCACTGTTTTCAACAACAAACTGCACTCTGGTTTTGCAATAATTTTGTTGAAATTACTCTCAATAATGGCACTGTGATAAACATGAAAGGGTGTGGAGGGCAAATCCTAAAGGGGATTTGGCTTGAGAAAACAGGCAACCAAAAACAATGCCTGAAAGTAACCTATCTACATTTTTTCTTTACCACATTTACTAATTCAAGCTCCCATCTAGCACAAAATAGTTTTCTCCAACGATAGTCCACATCAAAAAGAAATACAGCCTATGCGTTGTGACCCAATAGGCTTTCTTGCTCAATGGTTCATGCCAAATTAAGTCTTGTGGCAGATGATATTCTAATCAATGGAAATAATATTCTTCATTTTAATACACTGGGTAACATTGAGATAAATTTTGACAAAAATAGGAAGGTTGCAAACCTGAAACCTGAAACATGAACAGGAATTGTTCCTCTTCCCACTGTTGCTGCCTTTCATTTCATTTGCTCACAGGCAGTATTTCTCTTCATTCCCTTCATCTTGTTTTCCCACTCTGTTCTGATGAAGGGTCTTCATCCTGAAAATGTTACTGTTTCTCTTTCCACAGATGCTACCTGATCTGCTGAGCATATTCCATTTTTGTTTCAGATATCCAACATCTGCAGTTTACTTTTTATTTTTTTATTGAATTGTTTGGAGTGAACATTCTCACATGTGGCAAGTTGTGCTTCCCAACATGTGTTCCTTTCCAATGTTTCTGGGTGGGCTAACCATGTGATTCACAGACATTGGGTGCAAGCTTTAGGGTTAGAGATAGTCCAGCCCTTGGTTCAGTCAATCTCCCTAGACCCACACACTCTATGATTGTGGTGACACAAGTATCTGACTTGTATAGGGATCATGCAATCATACTGCAGAGAAGCAAGCCCTTTCCCACCACCTCAGTATTAGAGCCATATCTCTCTTTACCTTTTCTATCTCAGTACTTGTCTAAATGCTATTTAAAGCTTTTAATTGCATCTGCCTCTACCACCCATTCAAGATAACTACTACCCTTTGTGTGAAAAACGTGCCTTCCAGATCTCCTTTGAAATTTCTCCATTCTTACATTAAACCTATGTGTTCTAATTCTAGACTCCCAACATTGGGGGGAAAAGGATTTTGCCTAACAATCCTATCTGTTCACCTCATAATTCTATGAACATCTATTATGTTGCCCCTCGATAGTCTTAGAGGCGACCTTATACAGTGGAATATAATTTCAAGAAAGTACTATCGGAAACATGGAGGGGAAAGCTGAGTGAGGGAAAGTCAGCTCGAAGATAGGGGCAGGATAACACGTGAAAGGCAATAGGTGAACACATGTGTGGGGTTGATGGGCAGATGGTTGGACAGATGAACAAAAAAGGCATGAGATAACAGCGAAATGTGAAAATGATCTAAATTATTCTGATAAATAATGAATGAATGCCTTTATTTGTCATTGTCAGCACTGCATACAACAATTATTATTGCCACTCCATTGGTGCATAATATACAAACATAAAACACAGGACACAATTTTAAAACAATGTTATAAAACTAGGTATCAAGATAAATAAAGAATCAGTATTGCACGTGGAGGTTTGTAGCAGCATGGAAAAGTGCAGCATGAATAAATACTCAGTGTTTTTTTCATATTGAGTGTGTAGATTGCTTTGGGGAAGAAACTGTATCTGAGTCTGTAGGTGCGTGTTTTGGCTGACCTGTAACGCCTGCCAGAGTGCAACAGTTCAAAAATGTGATGTGTGGAGTCTTTGATGATGTAAGTGGCTCTGCTGAGGTAGCGTGAGGTGGCAATGTCCTCCAGAGAGGGCAGTGGGCAGCCGGTGATTCTCTCTGCTGTTTTTACCACTCTCTGGAGCGATTTCTTGTATGCAGCAGAGCAGCCTGCATACCACACTGACATGCAATATGTCAGTAGACTCTCAATGTTTCCAATGGTTAGACAAAACGGTCATACAGAGACATCGGATTGCTTTTGGTCTCATTGTGTTGTGTCGGCCCAGAGTCCAGTTCAATCGCCCCCACCACCCCCGACAGGACACGCGGTCTCCCGTAAACGTTCCTTCCTCTTCAGTAAATTTAATTCTAAACGGCTTCCAAGTGACATCTTTGCAGGAAGCAAGTATCCGCAGTAACAGCAAAACATTCCGTGATGCAACAATCTGTGTTCAAAATGAGTTCTAAACAGTGTCTTGTCATTGAGACGTTTCTGTCTGTAGATGTTGACGCGATCAACAAATGCAGACAAGGTCAGCGTGGAGGGAAAAGTGACCGCACGCTTGTACCGATTGCACCGGGCCGGTCAGGCTAAGCTGGCCTTTTAATGGTGGAATCGGTTCCTATTGTGGTCGGATAATTTTGATTGCAAGCATTATCAAATCTGATAGGCCGGCGAACATCTTGAGTTCACGTCCTTGTGGCCGCCGGAGCTCCAGTGGGCATGATGGACTCAACACATGATGTAGTGGACAATTCAGAAGAAGAGTGGATTGACGTGCTAGGTGCGCGTAATAAACGGTGCAATTACTAACTACAGGTAGAAACTCGTTCTAAACTAATGCCACTCATTCACCGTTGCAGGGAATGGGTTGCTGAAGAAGAAGATTCTAAAAGGTGGCGACGCGCAGCTCGAGAGGCCGGGAAACGGGCAGAATGTCATAATCTGGGTGAAGATCATGCAGGAAAACGGAGATGTCATTCTGGGCCGGCAGAAGCTTTCATTTACTATCAATGGAAGGGATGTCATTAAGGTGGGTGAGCGGAACGCCACCTCACCAAAAGCAATGTCAGCTATGGTCGGAAGGCACACACAGCAGTGAATCAGTCACCTGAGCCCAAACTGCACATAATTCACACAAACAAGCAATTTGCGTTCACCCAGTATTAATATTTATAGCTAATTTAAATCTCCGCAACATCAAGCTAGGTATAATCAATACGCACATATTAACTGTGCAAAATGAACACTCTTCTATTATTCAACCATGTGCTCAATTAAAACAGTCATGATACCTTTAGACTTAAGAGAATTTAGAGATAGGCGCGGAAACAGGCTCTTCAACCCACCGCCGACGAGCGATCGGGATATCCCGTACACTACCACCATCCTACACACTAGTGGCAAGTTGCAATTTTACCGAAGCCAATTAACTCACAAATCTGTACGTCTTTGAAATGTGGGAGAAAACCGGATCACCCGGAGAAAACCCGCGCCGTCACAGGGAGAACGTCCAAACTCGGTACAGAATGCACCCGTTGTCGGGATCGAACCCGAGTCTCTGGCGCTGTAAGGCAGCAGAGGCACCGTCACTCCACTGTGTAGCTCTTTATAAATGACACTTTACACAATCGCATAATAAATCGTGCCCTCTTTAACTAATACTCGATTTGCATAGGCATCGCTACTGTCATTGATACCCCATCAGTGGATTATTATAGGGTGATTTCACGAAAAGTCACTGGATCATAGATCCTCACCCACGTGACCGCAAAATTTAACTGGGGTACAAACGTCACTTCTAGTACATGTTAGTGATGCTAGAAACGCGAACTTTCCAACCTGTTAAAAACCGCGAAAACGGCCCGTTTTTGAGCTGTAAATAACTGTGCCAGTCGGGGTGACCGTGAGACACAGCTATCCTTGACACATCGACACATCGCGCTTGCTCACTGCATTTCATCAAAACTAAGGCATTATTGATGTTTTGATGAAATGCAGTGAGCGAACGCGATAATTCCCGATATTTTCGATCTTTATATCTGCACGGCCAACAACTTCCGCTGTTATTTTCCCTTCAGCGCTCTCTTGTCTTTACCTTCGTTTTTCTTTATCTTCTGGACTCTAAAGTAAGATAACTGTGTCTCACGGTCACCCAGACTGGCACAGTTATTTACAGCTCAAGAACGGGCCGTTTTCGCGGTTTTTAACAGGTTGGAAAGTTCGCGTTTCTAGCATCAATAACATGTACTGGAAGTGACGTTTGTACCCCAGTTAAATTTTGCGGTCACGTGGGTGAGGATCTATGATCCAGTGACCTTTCGTGAAATCACCCTATACACGATTGTAGCAAATTTAAATGTAAATATGCGTGAGTATATAGCTACCACCATCTGTCTGCAAATCAAATCTGTCATAATCAATTCGCGCATGGTTTCCATTTGTAAAGAATTTGAACCTATGATCATTTTACAAATGTGTGCAATCCATCACTGTCCACCTCGCGAGCCTGGGGTCACTCTGTTAATAATGTGAATGGATATTGGTAGAATTACTTTGTAATTGTTATGTAAATAATTCACAGATGTGTATACTGTAGTTCATAGATTGTGTTTACTTTCTGTTACTCCAAGCCAATTCGTGCAGCCTATTTATTGTTTAATGCCCCTGTCCCACTTAAGCCCCTGTCCCACTTAGGAAACCTGAACGGAAGCCTCTGGAGACTTTGCGCCCCACCCAAGGTTTCCGTGCGGTTCCCGGAGGTTGCCGGAGGTTGCATGTAGTGGAAGCAGGTAGGGAGACTGATAAAAACCTCCGGGAACCGCACAGAACCCTTGGGTGGGGCGCAAAGTCCCCAGAGGTTTCCGTTCAGGTTGCCTAAGTGGGACAGGGGCTTTACGATCCAATGAAAGCTCAACCTCTCTCCGTTGAAGTTAGGGTTAGGGTGAGGATCATCACTAATGATTGCAAGGAGCTTGTTGTTTAAGGATATACAGTTACATTGATCTATCTGCTGTGTGTTCTAGTTCCTCCTTAAGCTATGCTGCTTTCCCTTTTTCTGGACAGTATCTCTTTTTAAATTCTACCTACTATTGAACTGGTGGATTTCCTGTAGCTTTGCTCACAAACATTTGGAAAATACAATCTTAGTCATATGCTGCCTTAATGTTATGGGCAGTCACTTCACCTCGTTACTGTTGGAATTTACCACCTTGATCCATGTTTGGACTATAAGATCAGGAGCCAAATGTTTCTGGGGAAAAAATAAATTAATCATCAATAGTGATCAATAGTTCATCAATAGTTGATGGCCCGAACAAAAATCAAATTGTTGGAAGAATTCAAAGGATGAATGGACAGATGACGGTTGGCATCAGAATTTTTCTTCGATGTGAAGAAAAGTCCTGGCCTGAAACGTTATCTGTGCATTTCCCTCCACAGATACTACCTGACTCCAGCACTTTACTTTTGCTCATGATTCCAACATCTGCAGTCTCTTCTGCCACTATTGATGGACAGAGCTGTTTGTAGCACTACGAAAGACACGCCCCCCACCCCCGTGTGATGAAGGAACGTGAACTGGCAGATAATGAGTTGGATTAAGCTTGTCCTGCTTTTGTGAATTCAACACAAAATATCTACTTGGTTGGATAGATGCAATGGTAAACTGCACTAAAACAGCCTAGGTCGGGATATGACTGATATTGGAACAGTCTTCAGTTGAGTACCATCAGCTTCATGTTTAAGAAAGAACTGTAGATGCTGGAAAAATCGAAGGTAGACAAAAATGCTTGAGAAACTCAGCGGGTGAGGCAGCATCTATGGAGCGAGGGAATAGGTGACGTTTCGGGTCGAGACCCTTCTTCAGCTTCATTATCTCTTGATTTCTTTAACACAGTAACTTTCAGAATTGTTTTCTCTCTCTAAGGCTCTGGAGATATGTGTGCCCCTGATGTACTTACATGAAACAGCTCTGATTCTCACAGACTCCAAGTTTTGTTCCGGAAGAGCATCCAGGTAATTAATGTTCATATCTGTGAATCAACTGTGTGTGTTTTTACAGAATTGGCTCTGAATTAATTTGAAGCTGCAGGTTTAGATGAAATCACAAAATAAGAGGAAACATATCAATGTGGTCTGAAGTCGGGGATTGAATTCTAATTCTGATTACAATTAATTTGAATTTTAGTAGATCTCAGGTGATGTTATTCACTGGTGACATGTTGAGTTTCCACCCTAGGGATTTCCTCTCCAACCCAAAAGATGCAGATGCCTGAGATCTGCAATAGAACAGAAAATGGTAAAAAAAATACTCAGCAGCCCAGCCTCTGCATGTATTTATTTTATTGGGCAGTGCTCTTGAAGAGCTGATCCCAGAATAAGAGCTACTATTCAGCTACTGAAATCAGAAATTATTTTAATTGTAAATTTAACTTTCAGAATTCACCAATTTTTTAACGGATTGTCTTGTCTTGTAATTCAGCAGGTTGAGTGTAACAAGTGCAAGATTTATTGACCTCTCTGGCAAAGAAAGTTGGTATTTGCTTACCCAAATTTGTTTTTTATTTGTTGACTGTTATGACTGATTTAAGTCTTCTCCTGTCCTTCCGAAATGCCACCTTGGTTCAAAATGGGATTACTGTAGGGTTAGTGTAAATACAAACCTTTGGTATCCATGTGCCTGTCCAAATGCCTTTTAAAATGTTCTGATATCACCTGCCTCCACTACCTCCTCTGGCAGCTCATTCCATATATGATGGTCAGCATGGACCCAGTGGTCAAAGTGCCTGTTTTCATACTGTTTCTCAATGACTACAACAGAATCTGATCATTTGCTTAATTGTTCTGCAGCGAAGCCTCAGAAGTGAAACCAGGGGGCAGAGTTCTCCTTGAAGTCGAGCTGTTGTCAGTCAGTGGAACTCGTCTGGAGGTTAAACCGAAAGTGGAACAGTTGCAATTAATTAGGGATGAGCGGGAGAAAGGCAACCGATACTTCCAGAGTAAGAATTATAAACTGGCGATCCCCTGCTACACCAGTGCTTTGACAATGATAGATGCCAACACCAGAGGTATTGAATTATTTTCTTGGAATAATTACATTTTCAATTGAAAAGATTAATTTTGAATGTTCTACAGATATAGAGTCATGGAGTCCTACAGCATGGAAACAGACCCTTCGACCCAACTCGACCAAGATGCCCCATCTACACAAGTCCCAACTGCCGACATTTGGCCCATGTTGTTCTAAACCTTTTGTATCCATAATGTCCAAATGCCTTTTAAATGTTCTGATGGCACCTGCCTGAACTACCTCCTCTGGCAGCTCATTCAATATACTCTCCACCCTATGTGTGGAAAAAGTTGCCCTGTCACTTTCCTAATAAATCTTTCCCCATTAACCTCAAACCTATGTCCTTTGGTTCTTGACACTACTAAAATGTATCTACTTCCTCTTTAAATGGTCTCAGTGATCCAGCCTCAGCAACAAGATGAGGTGATGAAATTCCCATACTCTAACACGTTCCTAGGCACTATCATTGAACATAGTTGGCACTGAGAAGCAGTTTGAGCTAATATCCAATTCAATCCTAGTCAGTCATATTGCTGCTTCAGCTGGACTGGAACATTTGTTTAATACTACCTTATTGTTCCAGATGTCCTCAACCATGAAGACGAGAAAAGTCTCCTTGATGAAAAAGTGAAATGCTACAGCAATAACGCAGCCTGCCACCTGAACATGGGAAACATGGAGGAGGCTTTTACCTGCTGTGATATTGTCTTGCAGCACCAGCCCCAGCACTGCAAAGCCTTGTTCAGGAAGGGCAAGGTAGGCGAGGGTGTGATGTGAACCTGGCCAGACACGGTGTTTTTGCTGGAAATTCGACAGCTAATTTTCGTGCACGTTATCCAAATCCCATCCACTGTCACATGTCAAAGAGACTATGTTTATTTGCTATGCTCCTTTGATTGGGGGGGGGGGGGGGGGGTAGATTTGACAACACATGGAAGAGATGATTTTTTATAAGCAATCAGGAGACCCTTGGTTGGTGAATAGAAATAGGCCAAGCAGTCTCTTACACACACTGTCCCGGCAATATATTGATGAAGTCAAGTCGACATTATTGTCATACAGGTATTCACAAGAACGGTGAGGTACAGGTACAATGGAAAATTTGCTTGCAGCAGCATCAAAGGATCATGGACTCAGACAGCTAATGAAAACATAGATTTTGTTTAGATTAATTACGTTATGGATTAATTTCAATACAATAAAAGGAAAAATCCTGCAAAAAGTAGAAAGATTCCTATTAGCAAAATAACAAACAATCTTCTAGTAGCTCTGTGAAGGTCCAGTCCCAGGGGAGGCAATATCTCTCATGCTTTAATGGGGGAGTCAGTCATATCTCATGCTTTAATGAATGCTTATTTGAGAGGGTTTCAATATATCATATCCTGCAATCCCCATTTTTGTTCACGGTAAATTTCTATCTCAATTTCTTTTTTTTTTAATGTTCTTTTTCAGGTTCTTGAGCTGCAGGAGAAGTATTTTCTCTCAATCAAATTTCTCAGAAAAGCTTTACAAGTGGAACCTGCAAACCAGGTAACAATGACCTCAATTAGTCTCTCCCCACAGAACTAACGGAAACGACCTGGACTGTCTATAGATTTGATGCTCCTGATTATGCTGTCTCTAGTCTGCTTGCTTTCTTTCAGCATTTTCTCCAGTCCCTATTGTCTGTTCCTCAATATACACACTTCTTGCAATGATCTCTGGCCTTGGTGAAAACACACCTGCAGTTTTATGGGCAATTTTGATTTTCTTATCTGAAATATATTGACCAGAGAGAGTGTAAAGTGAAGATTCACTGGACTTGTTCCAGAATGGTGCAGTTGCTGTAAGAGATTGAGTCTACGGAACCTTTATTCTCTTGAATTTAGAATAAGATACACACTGGAAATATATGTGTCATAGAATCACAGATTACAGAATATAGGACATCAGACCACAATGTCTATGATAACCATCTTACTCATCTACATTAATACTACTTATCATTGTCTTTTTAATTCTCACAAGGCTTTGCCGTTTGAATGCAGGGAGGATGCTTCATCTTGCTGATGAATCAAAAATAAACAGTCACAATTGCAGAATTAGGCTGATTAGGACTCAGATGAGGAGAAATTTCCTCAGTCAGAAGTTGATTAATCGTTGGAATTTTTGTCCCAGGCCACGTGGAGAATCAGCAACCAAGTTCTCTCCAAACAGAGATCAGTGGATTTCAAGCAATTTGGGAGGTTAGGGGGATGGTACAGGAAATTATGCTGAGATAGATCAGGCATGATCTTGATGAATGCCAGAGAAAGTCCCGTGAGAGTTTGAGGATGTGCTGCTCTGTTGGTCTATTGCAAATTCTCACTGCGGCTGAAATTTGATCTAGCTGATACAATCACAGCAGTCAGGCCTTAAAGGGATGTAGCTGAAGACAAGTTGTACTACCTTACCGACCGAGGAACGCCTCTGATTAGTAACACTGCTGTAATGATGGTAGGGTAATTCCAGAAGGACCTGGCCAGCTTGTTGAAAAACTTCCAGGAATTCAGCCAGAAATTCCAGCAGAGGATGTCCTTGTGAGCAGTGATATTACACAAATGCAGGCTGTGAATCCTTGCACTCTGGGGAACACAGGAAAATCCTTATGCCTGCAGTCCCTTCTCTTGTGGTTGAAGGAACAACAATGACGATAGAATTTGTGATCTTTTTAATGCAGTTATGCAGTGAAATGTGCCTGGGAACAGTGCCAATGGTGTGGAATAATCGTGGGGCTAGGAAGGAGTCACCTTGGCAAATTAACCCGGGTACACGATATGAGAGCTTACTGGAAGACACAGATCTCAATGAAGACAAAAAATACAGTTTGGATATAGGTCCCTTAAATATCACTATTTCAGGGAAAATAGGGTTTACACGCGCTGGCAGGTCTCAGCGTTGTCATTATTTACACCAGTGATGTGAAAATCACATAGGAGATTAACTTTTGGGTGCTACGTTATAGGTTTAGTCTTCTGGAGGTTTTTTTTATCCTCTGTTCAATGTTAAGATAATTTTGAACTATGTTTTTTTTCAGTGATTTTGCAAGGAAATCATTGGGCCAAACCATTGAAGAGGACTTTAAAGTCAGCCTGCACTGTTTCATTAAGTTTGAATAAGCAAGTATAGTCTCACAATGTATCAGAAATGCTAAATCAGAAAAGGTTCAGTCCATCTTCCACCATCCCAGCAGATGTGTGATTCAACAACAATAGTTGTTAATTAATCAAAGCAATTACTTTCTTATAATTAGCCTCTTCAAGGAAAGCTTTGTAAATCACAGGTTTAATATCGATTATTCCTCCCATAGTTTAGGTTTCAAATGACTCATGCACTGTAGTAAAATGCATTATTTTCTATTTTATTTGCATTGAATAAGTCAAGTCAAGTCAGGTTTATTCGTCACATACACATACGAGATGTGCAGTGAAATGAAAAATGGCAATGCTTGTGGATTGTGCAAAAAAACTCCAAATCAAATCAAATTTGAATTACTTAACAGTGGGGATTTCTCACATTTGCTAATTGCCAGTTTGAATTTACCTTACATAGAAGACAGGGTTTGTCCTTCAGTTCTACTGTTCTGCACAGTATCCAGTTCCTAAGAATTCTTAAGCATTCTGGATTGTTCCTTGGATTCTGGACATAAACGCATTGATATCTGTCAATATTAATGAGAGACATGCCTCCATGGTTCAATTGATTGCAATAACAGTCTGATTGCTGAAAGGTAAATTGTAGAATCCAGCATCATGGACACCACACCAACCTGCCGCGAACCATGGCAAATGTCCTCAGTGTGGCAGAGTTTAGAGCACAACACTCCAGCCAGAAGTAGCAAATTCATTCAGTTATGCTGGAATTAGAGGCATATACACAGCAGAATCATAGCAAGAGGGACCAACATCACCCTTATTGTGGGCATCAGTGGTGAAGATGTAATTTATGTTGCACAACAGCTCTGAAATTGCTATTATCACACCCTTATGACAATGACATCAGGCTCATGTAATGGATGCGGAATCAACTATTCCAGTATTGGGAAACAAAAAATGGAATTCCATCTCCTATTTTTACTATATTTTCTTGCTAGGAAGAGTACATGATAATCATTGCACTGGACGTGCCTAATCTCACACTGCCAGAATTTGTCTAAGACCATTAAACTATCCCCATTTATTAAGCCGCTGATCATTGTAGAAATGGGCAATGCCAGCTTAACCTAACATTCTTACCTTTGAATGCTACTGGATGACTTGCCTATGGATATCTCCCAACCAGGAGCCTACAATCGGAAAATTAACAAATAAAAATCATGACTAGTTGTATATTACAGCAGTAATCGAACATGTTCAATTAATGTTTGCACCTGCAGGAAATTGAGAGGGAAATGAAACTTGTGTTTGACAAGTGGGCAGAAAAATCAGAAGGTACCAGCAATGCTAAAACAGTGAATGAGTGCCCTCTGTTCTTGGTAGGTTCAATGTTTCTCACTATTGGAATTTTCTTTGCTATATAAAGTGAATGAAATTAGTTAGCCACATACTTTTAATCCACTTTAATCCACTTCTCACTATTTGAATTTTCTTTGTTATATAAAGTGAATGAAACCACTTCAGATACTCCAATGATTAGGATTGGCAATGTCTAATAGTAAAACCTTGCAGTAACCTTGGTGCATAAATAAGGTGCAGTGTTGCTGTATCTTTACCCTGCAGTTTGTCTTCTCTACAGCCATCAGGCTATTAAACACAACAACAAATAAGCTCTGAGCTCTGAACTGCAAAATACTATATTATTATTGCACTATATTTGTTATGTATTGACCTTTTTACTCTTCCCCCGTTATGTACTATGTTTACATAGTCACATATTCTGTTGTGCTGCAGCAAGTAAGAATTTCATTGTCCCATCCGGGACATATGACAATAAAACACTTTTGACTCTTTACTCTTGACATGCAATATGCAGGTTGACTTGCTTGTCTGATGTAGCCGAATATCCAATCTCCTAGTGTTTGGCATCCCTTTATTTTGCAATGGTAATGGTAAACAGAGGGCACATACTTAAAGGAACAGGGGGGATTTTGAGGATGAAAGAAAAATGTAGTTCACAATTTCCAATTGGAAAGCACTGCCAAGAAGAATGATGGGAGGGTATCCAATGTCAATGTCCAATGAGAAGATAGTTTCACACTGTAGAATTAAAGGATTTTAAGAGTTAAGGAGCAAGAGCAGAAGGAATGAAACTAACTGAAAACTTTTTCTGAGACATTTTCCATCTCTTCCATCTGATTGGCACAATTTATTTCCTAAAAGTGAACCAGTTCTGGTTTCCTCAACACAAATTTCTGAATTTTAAAATATTAGGTAAATGCAAGGTTGTTTTCTCATCTCACCGAATGACAAAATGCATTTCCCATTTTCATTCAGTATATTTCCTCAGACGATTCAGTGACCGGTGTACAAGGACGCCCAGGTCTCGCTGCACTTCCCCCTTATCTAACCTAACCCCATTGAGATAATAATCTGCCCCCTTGTTTTTGCCGCCAAAGTGGATAACCTCACATTTATCTATATTATACTGCATCTGCCACGCATCTTCCCACTCACTCAACCTGTCCAGGTCACCCTGCAACCTCCTAACATCCTCTTCACAGCTCACACTGCCACCCAGCTTTGTGTCATCCAGGATTAAAAGTAACATTAGCAAATTTGCAGATGAACAAAGCTGGGTGGCAGTGTGAGCTGTGAGGAGGATGCTATCAGGATGCAGGGTGACTTGGACAGGTTGGGTGAGTGGGCAGATGCATGGCAGATCCAGTTTAATGTGGATAAATGTAAGGGATAGTGGATGGAGTTAATGGGATAGTGGAGGATGGAGTTAAAGGGAAAGGGTTTCTTAAATGTGTGAGCGTAGAGACAGAGGGGTGTAAATTGACGGTAGAAGCAATAGGTAGCAAGGTGAAAAGTAAAAGTGGCAGGCCGGCAAATCCAGGGCAAAATCAAAAAGGGCCACTTTTCAGCATAATAGTATAAGGGGTAAGAGTGTTGTAAAAACAAGCCTGAAGGCTTTGTGTCTCAATGCAAGGAGCATTCGTAATAAGGTGGATGAGTTGAATGTGCAGATAGCTATTAATGACTATGATATAGTTGGGATCACGGAGACATGGCTCCAGGGTGACCAAGGCTGGGAGCTGAACATCCAGGGATATTCAATATTCAGGAGGGATAGACAGAAAGGGAAAGGATGTGGGGTAGCGTTGCTGGTTAGAGAGCAGATTAACGCAATAGAAAGGAAGGACATTAGCTTTGAGGATGTGGAATTGATATGGGTAGAGCTGCGAAACACTAAGGGGCAGAAAACGCTAGTGGGAGTTGTGTACAGGCCACCTAACAGTAGTAGTGGAGTTGGGGATGGCATCAAACAGGAAATTAGAAATGCGTGCAACAAAGGTAAAACAGTTATAATGGGTGACTTCAATCTACATATAGATTGGGTGAATCAAATTGGCAAGGGTGCTGAGGAAGAGGATTTCTTGGAATGTATGCGGGATAGTTTTCTAAACCAACATGTAGAGGAACCAACGAGAGAGCAGGCTATTCTAGACTGGGTATTGAGTAATGAGGAAGGGTTAGTTAGCAGTCTTGTTGTGCGTGGCCCCTTGGGCAAGAGTGACCATAATATGGTTGAGTTCTTCATTAGGATGGAGAGTGACATAGTTAATTCAGAAACAAGGGTCCTGAACTTAAAGAAAGGTAACTTTGAGGGTATGAGACGTGAATTGGCCAAGATAGACTGGCGATTGATTCTTAATGGGTTGACGGCGGATATGCAATGGAAGGCATTTAAAGACTGCATGGATGAACTACAACAATTGTTCATCCCAGTTTGGCAAAAAAATAAATCAGGGAAGGTAGTGCATCCGTGGATAACAAGGGAAATCAGGGATAGTATCAAAACAAAAGATGAAGCGTACAAATTAGCCAGAAAAAGCAGCCGACCAGAGGACTGGGAGAAATTCAGAGACCAGCAGAGGAGGACAAAGGGCTTAATTAGGAAAGGGAAAATAGATTATGAAAGAAAACTGGCAGGGAACATTAAAAACTGACTGCAAAAGCTTTTATAGATATGCGAAGAGAAAAAGATTAGTTAAAACAAATGTAGGTCCCTTGCAGTCAGAAACGGGTGAATTGATTATGGGGAACAAGGACATGGCAGACCAATTGAATAACTACTTTGGTTCTGTCTTCACTAAGGAAGACATAAATAATCTGCCGGAAATAGCAGGGGACCGGGGGTCAAATGAGATGGAGGAACTGAGTGAAATCCAGGTTAGCCGGGAAGTGGTGTTAGGTAAATTGAATGGATTAAAGGCCGATAAATCTCCAGGGCCAGATAGGCTGCATCCCAGAGTACTTAAGGAAGTAGCCCCAGAAATAGTGGATGCATTAGTGATACTTTTTCAAAACTCTTTAGATTCTGGAGTAGTTCCTGAGGATTGGAGGGTAACTAATGTAACACCACTTTTTAAAAAGGGAGGGAGAGAGAAAACGAGGAATTACAGACCAGTTAGTCTAACGTCGGTAGTGGGGAAACTGCTAGAATCAGTTATTAAAGATGGGATAGCAGCACATGTGGAAAGTGGTGAAATCATTGGACAAAGTCAGCATGGATTTATGAAGGGTAAATCATGTCTGACGAATCTTATAGAATTTTTCGAGGATATAACTAGTAGAGTGGATAAGGGAGAACCAGTGGATGTATTATACCTGGACTTTCAGAAGGCTTTCGACAAGGTCCCACATAAGAGATTAGTATGCAAACTTAAAGCACACGGTATTGGGGGTTCAGTATTGATGTGGATAGAGAACTGGCTGGCAGACAGGAAGCAAAGAGTAGGAGTAAACGGGTCATTTTCAGAATGGCTGACAGTGACTAGTGGGGTACCGCAAGGCTCAGTTCTGGGACCCCAGCTATTTACGATATATATTAATGATTTGGACGAGGGAATTGAATGCAACATCTCCTAGTTTGCGGATGACACGAAGCTGGGGGGCAGTGTTAGCTGTGAGGAGGATGCTAGGAGGCTGCAAGGTGACTTGGATAGGCTGGGTGAGTGGGCAAATGCATGGCAGATGCAGTATAATGTGGATAAATGTGAGGTTATCCACTTTGGTGGCAAAAACAGGAAAGTAGATTATTATCTGAATGGTGGCCGATTAGGAAAGGGGGAGATGCAACGAGACCTGGGTGTCATGGTACACCAGTCATTAAAAGTAGGCATGCAGGTGCAGCAGGCAGTGAAGAAGGCGAATGGTATGTTAGCATTCATAGCAAAAGGATTTGAGTATAGGAGCAGGGAGGTTCTACTGCAGTTGTACAGGGTCTTGGTGAGACCACACCTGGAGTATTGCGTACAGTTTTGGTCTCCTAATCTGAGGAAAGACATTCTTGCCATAGAGGGAGTGCAGAGAAGGTTCACCAGACTGATTCCTGGGATGTCAGGACTTTCATATGAAGAAAGACTGGATAGGCTCGGTTTGTACTCGCTAGAATTTAGAAGATTGAGGGGGGATCTTATAGAAACTTACAAAATTCTTAAGAGGTTGGACAGGCTAGATGCAGGAAGATTGTTCCCGATGTTGGGGAAGTCCAGAACAAGGGATCACAGTTTAAGGATAAGGGGGAAATCTTTTAGGACCGAAATGAGGAAAACATTTTTCACACAGAGAGTGGTGAATCTCTGGAATTCTCTCCCGCAGAAGGTAGTTGAGGCCAGTTCATTGCTATATTTAAGAGGGAGTTAGATGTGGCCCTTGTGGCTAAAGGGATCAGGGGGTATGGAGAGAAAAGCAGGTACAGGATACTGAGTTGGATGATCAGCCATGATCATATTGAATGGCGGTGCAGGCTCGAAGGGCCGAATGGCCTACTCCTGCACCTATTTTCTATGTTTCTATGTTTCTATGTTACGACATGCAAATGGCATGTTGGCCTTCATAACAAGAGGAGTTGATATAGGAGCAAAGACGTCCTTCTGCAGTTGTACAGGGTCCTAGTGAGACCACACCTGGAGTATTGTGTACAGTTTTGGTCTCCAAATTTGAGGAATGACATTCTTGCTATTGAGGGAGTGCAGCGTAGGTTCACAAGGTTAATTCCCGGGATGGCGGGACTGTCATATGTTGATAGAATGGAGCGGCTGGGCTTGTATACTCTGGAATTTAGAAGGATGAGAGGATATTTTATTGAAACATATAAGATTATTAAGAGTTTGGACATGCTAGAGGCAGGAAACATGTTCCCTATGTTGGGAGAGTCCAGAACCAGGGGACACAGTTTAAGAATAAGAGGTAAGCCATTTAGAATGGAGATGAGGAAATACTTTTTCACACAGAGAGTTGTGAGCCTGTGGAATTCTCTGCCTCAGAGGGCAGTGGAGGCCGGTTCTCTGGATGCTTTCAAGAGAGAGTTAGATAGAGCTTTTAAAGATAGCAGAGTCAAGGGATATGGGGAGAAGACAGGAACGGGGTGCTGATTGTGGATGATCAGACATGATCACATCGAATGGCGGTGCTGGCCAATGGGCCAAATGGCCTAATCCTGCACCTATTATCTATTGTCTATTGTCATTGATATTCATAGAAAGTCACAAATTCTTCTCTCTCTTTGATGACTTGCAAGACTTAAGTTTTTTCTTGGTAACATTGTGGAACTGCAGTTGGACACAGGTTTTTGCTAAATTAATGTTTATAGGAACTGCGCTATGTTGTCTGTTTCTTGTGCATTATTTAGCTCCTCTTTCTTTAAAATGCACTTTAATTTTGGTTACATGTCCTGATAGTTATTATATCTTTACCTCCAAGTGGTTTTATTCATATCCAGTTTAAGCTACTTGGAATGCTTTGCTACATTGAAGGTGTGATACAATGCAAGTTATAACTATGGTTGTTGCTACAGGCTGATGATTGTAAGATTAAACAAACAAAGAACCATTCAGAAATGCCAGAAGAATGCCAAAGGATTTAACAGATGCTGAACCTCTCTAAGATTGATTTAGGTATGTGTAATATATTGGTATTTCAAAGAACAAATGTTGATGTGATTATTAGAGGAGACAAAATGAACAAGTGGTAATAAAATAATGGGACCAATTTTGCAGGAGTGATTCATGTATATTCTTCAACCTGAATTCTTCAACCAATTAATAGTTTACAATACTTTGCTTCTACCCATATTTAAAATATTACCGCATCAGATTAAACAAATAGGATTTTTAATGAAAAGCATGATTAATGTTTGTAATGAGCATGAATTGGTGAGAATCATGAACTCAAAGTGTGTTTGATCAGTTATAATCATAACCTACTCTTAAAGTTGCTAATTTGTAGCAAAATATCAAAACTATTACTCAGTCCATCCACTGTTCTTTTCTGCTATCTTAAACCTATCAGATTTCGTATTTTCTAATCCTGTGCCAACCCTGTTTAATATATTAGCTTTGACCATTCAGTTTCTCGTTATAGAAACATTGATTGAAATGAGATAGCTTTAGTGGCCAATCAACTTTTCTGATCCATGGCAATACTATTAATTTCAGCCAATACATCCCACTGAAGACATTAACAGGATTTTTGTTTTGCCAGTTACACATACTTCTTTGCATATTCAAATCAATGGGCAATTCTTGCAGGAGAATGTTTTTTTAATAATGTTGAACATTTCTTTAAAGAGCCTGACCCATCCATCCAGCAGTCACAGTTGCTGCACAGTTCTCTTCATAACAAATCTCAACTGAATTGTCCAAGGCTGGGATCCCAGTCACCAAAGTGGTTTTGGAAGGACCCGCTCAGAAGTGGACAGAAATGCAGATGAAACCCACAAGGAGAGATGTGATTCCCAGGTGAATGTCAGAAACAAGTGCATGACTAAGAAAGATACATTACAGAAGGGTCAGTGGTACTTATAGCAGGAACTTGCCACGGAGGTATCTGGAAGAGCAACAGCCTATTGTGAATGGCAGTACTTTGCTAGCTAAATTATCCCTTCCAGGTGCGAATGCAAACATTGTCTTTATCAAAAATATAATGTTCCTGCTTTGCAAATAGAGGTATGCTTGACTCCTGCCATTAACACAAGCCTGAAACCAACCTGCAGGGAACAATGTATGTTTGCTAATTATATCTTTTGTTTTTTGATTAATCATTGTGTAACATTTTCTTCTCAGATTCTCAGAATATATGCCAGATGCACACATCAGGAGATATATCTATTCCCCCAAAACGGGTTTTTGGGTCCAGGCTATTTCAGAAAACATCCGAGACCAGGAATTACTGTTGATTCAATTAATGCATTAAGACATGTGATCTTTGTATATTACGCCTTCGTCCACTCCAAGTTTAATTTTAACCAGCTTAAAATAAATGGATGTATGTCCCAATTACAACAATGGACAAATGAATGCCATGCAGATGCACTGTCTGTCACCCAAGATGCCATCAATAATATCCATCTTATAATTTGCAGAGGAAAAAACATGGTTAAGTCAATAAATTGATCACATTATGATATATGCTACTGACATTCTATTGATATGGGTGAATTTGGAAAAAGACACAAGAAGGAAAATGGAATTCTGCGGTTTTTATTATAAACTAGGAGACGAAGATGGGCACAAATAAATATTTTCCTCCAAAAGTACTGCTAACAAACCATCATTCCACTAACACGTAAAAGGTTCCAAGTAATGTGATAAAACGATTAAGATGCAGCATTGTCAGTATGGTCCTAATGAAGCAGACCTCTCTGTCCTTTTACCTTACCCGAGGATGCCCTAGGGTCCAGAATAGCGAGAAGCCATCAGGTTGTGTGGTACTTCAGGGGGTAAGGCAGTGGTAAGACCGAGGGCACAGTAGTCCCTCAGTTCTCTAAAGGTAGGCTAGTCTAGCTTAGAGAATGGTGGAGTAACTCAGCGGGTCATGCAGCATCTCTGGTAAAAATAGATAGGTGACGTTTTGTGTCAGGATTGCTTTTTAGACTGATTTCAGAAGCGGCGGGCTGAAGGGCCTGTTTCTATGTTGTATATTTAAAACAAAACTCAGGAGTGAGTTACAGGCTGTGAGCTAATCGCAAGAATTGATAACACATAGTTTCAGTTGATTATGTGAGGCTCAGGTAGAATGAGATAGAACTGGTCCTCAGGAGGTCAGAAATGTAAAGGGAAGATGAATTATAAAGAAACTGGGCTTAAGTGACCACATAGACTTTTCTGATTTCATGTTTATGCTGCCAATCAACATTTAGTTAGGAACTGCAGATGCTGGTTTACACCGAAGATAAGCAACAAAATGCTGGTGTAACTCAGCCGATCAGGCATCATCTTTGGGGAAAAGGAATAGGTGACGTTTCAGGTTGGGACTGAAGAAGGGTCTGAAGAAGACCTGAAATGTCACCTATTCCTTTTCTCCAAAGAAGTTGCCAGCTGAGTTACTCCAGCAATTTGTGTCTATCTACGCTTTATAAAGATTGTTCTTGCTCATGTGAACAGTGACAATCTGCTCCCTCCTGAACTCTATTAAAGTACAAAAAATGGAAAAGCTAGACTCAATCTCAAGATGTATCGAATTGCTCTATACAATCCCGAAATATATAGAGAGCAGAGAACACCAACAATGATCCGCCTCTCTCTGTCCGCCGATAGCCACAAAATGCTGGAGTAACGCAGCGGAACAGGCAGCATCTCTGGATAGAAGTGTGTTGTTTCGGGTTGAGACCCTTCACCAGACCTGCTTCTATCCCGAGATGCAGCCCGTCCCGCTGAGTTACTCCAGCAATTTGTGTCTATCTTCGGTGTAAACCAGCATTTGCAGTTCCTCCCTACACATTTTGTCTGCTTTCACTGCAAAATCTCCTCAAGGTGTGCCTACTCTGAAGAAGTTCTCTCCTCTCTCCGACGAGAGTTCTGCGACATCCTCTCTCGCTGCTCCTTATTATGCCCCTGTCCCACTTAGGAAACCTGAACGGAAACCTCTGGACACTTTGCGCCCCATCCAAGGTTTCCGTGCGGTTCCCGGAGGTTGCAAGTGGTTGCCAGAGGTTGCAGGTAGTGGAAGCAGGTAGGCAGACTGACAAAAACCTCCGGGAACCGCACGGAAACCTTGGGTGGGGCGCAAAGTCTACAGAGGTTTCCGTTCTGGTTTCCTAACTGGGACAGGGGCATTAATCTCTGTGCCTCCCTCTCCCCTGAATCTCAACCTGAAAAAGGGTCACGACCCGAAACATCACCCATTCCTTCTATCCAGGCATGCTGGCTGTCCTGCTTACTCCAGCATTTTGCATCTAATCCTGATCCGAAAGGTCACCTATCCATGTTTATCCCCAGAGATGCTGCCTGTCCCGCTGAGTTACTCCAGCATTTTGTGTGTTTCGGATCAGCAGGGAACCTCCCTGCGCAGACTCCGCCCACTCTTGCAGCGATTGGCTAGATCCACTCATGAATATGTAAATAGCAGGCTAATTAGCGACGTCTCGGCGTGGAGGCGGGACATCTCTCGAACGTGTGACGCCGATTCGTCAGTCTTCATTCCGCAACGTGCTGTGATTGACAGACCCCGATGTCCGGGGAGAGGTGCAGACGGGAAGGTCGAGGATGGCGAGTGTTGATCTGTGGAGGGTAAGTGTGGCCCGGCTCCCGACTGCGGGAGGTTGCAGTACCAACTCCAGGGTCACGCTGCCGCGGGGGGAGCACGGATACTCGTGTCACTTGGTACACAAAAAAGCTGGAGAAACTCAGCGGGTGCAGCAGCATCTATGGAGCGAAGGAAATAGGCAACGTTTCGGCCCGAAACGTTGCCTATTTCCTTCGCTCCATAGATGCTGCTGCACCCGCTGAGTTTCTCCAGCTTTTTTGTGTACCTTCGATTTTCCAGCATCTGCAGTTCCTTCTTAAACACTCGTGTCACTTGGTCTGACACCTCCATGATCACAGAATACGATAGAAGAGACAGGTCACTCTGATGGAAAGTGTAGGAAGGATGCTGGTTTACACCGAAGATGGACACAGAATGCTGGAGTAACTCAACGGGACAGGCAGCACCTCTGGAGAAAAGGGATGGGTGATGATTCGGGTCTGATCTGTTTTGGGGTTTAACAAGAGGTAGACCCAAAATGCTGGAGTAACTCTGCAGGTCAGTCAGCATCTCTGGAGAAAAACATGGATAGGAGACGTTTCGGATCGGGAATAGACACAAAATGCTGGAGTAACTCAGCGGGACAGCCAGCACGTCTTGATAGAAGGAATGGATGGCGTTTCGGGTCGGGACATAGAAACATAGAAAATAGGTACAGGAGTAGGCCATTCGGCCCTACGAGCCTGCACCGCCATTCAATATGATCATGGCTGATCATCCAACTCAGTATCCTATACCTGCCTTCTCTCCATACCCCCTGATCCCTTTAGCCAAAGGGTCATATCTAACTCCCTCTTAAATATAGCCAATGAACTGGCCTCAACTACTTTCTGTGACAGAGAATGCCACAGATTCACCACTCTCTGTGTGAATTTTTTTCTCTCATCTCGGTCCTAAAAGACTTCTCCTTATCCTTAAACTGTGACCCCTTGTTCTGGACTTCCCCAACATCGGGAACAATCTTCCTGCATCTAGCCTGTCCAACCCCTTAAGAATTTTGTAAGTTTCTATAAGATTCCCCCCTCAATCTTCTAAATTCTAGCGAGTACAAGCCAAGTCTATCCAGTCTTTCTTCATATGATAGTCCTGCCATCCCAGGAATCAGTCTGGTGAACCTTCTCTGTATTCCCTCTATGGCAAGACCCTTCTTCAGGTAGTGAGTCAGGGGAGAGGGAAGACGTTTCTTTTCAGGTTGATGTTTACTTATATAGTGGCGCAGATTAACCAAGTGATTTTGATAATGGTGCAGATTTCCCCATGTTTGGGCCAACACACTAGAATTAAAACAGGAAATGCTGGAAATATGCTGCTCGTCAGGCTGAACTTCATCCAGCATCCTCACTTTTAGTTCAGATTTGTACTAGTTACCGTTTATTGATTTTCGATTGCAGTGTACCAGAATTTGTCATGCAAATGCATGTCGTTAAATGGCTGGAACTTCTGGCCATTGAGCTACCTGTGATAAATGGCCTCACTATATTTTCTACCAGTATGACATTTTGCGTGTATTTAGCTTGCTCCGAGCAATGCCTTTATATTCGAACCTGCCCACAAAGCAGTTGGAGAAACCCCGACTGCTGAGTGAACCATGCGCTATAGCTTAGCTGTCTGACAAACTGCCTCATTGATTTCGTAACTGCCCTGGCTGGCAGTCAGAAGCTTTTTAAACACTTAAAATTATATATTTTTTAAATTAATTGAAATCATTCAAAATAATTAAACATTTGAACACTTTAAATATAAACATTTCAAATGCTGTAAAATATTTATTACTTAAGACTTAATTCCCTCCATTAAAATAATGGGTCTGCTTTTTTCTGGACCAGATTTAAACTGTGTAAGTGCAGACTAATTGAAGTGATATCACACTATGCCGCTGGATTCAACAGTGGGGGTGCAGTTGGCAATATCCCAGCAAAGAGCCATGTGCAAGTTCTGCTTTTCAGCTTCTGCACAGGAGACCCGCAGTGTTGATAATTACAGGACAAATGGCGAAATGTTGGTGTGGAATTGCTATAATTTCTCATGATTATTTGGACCAATATGTTTACAAAAGTCAACTGCGTATTTAATAAATCTCACGATGTGGTATTACTTGGATGCATTTTTAGATGTGTTTAATAATTCACTGCATGTGCCAAGGGTAGTCTTCATCCACATGGTGTGTATTCTCAGTACAATCGTGTAGGCACAAAGCCAATAACGACATGGTTCCATTTAGATATTATATTGGCATACAGTATGTGGTAGTCTTCTATTGTGGCAGTCTCAGCATTGTGCATCTTAGTTCAGACCGTGCACAGGAGTGTTGAACTCCAGAAGCCTAGATTCCTACCAGAGGAACAAAGGCATGGGTTCATCCCTACTTTCAAGTAACATATCAATCTGGCGGAAATATTTTTGTTTCTTTATTGTAATTCTGTAATCATCGTTGCCAATTAACAAGACTGTGGAAACTCCTTCACCACATAATGCAGCAGTGTAGCAAGTCAGCACAATATAGCCACCTCACATAGGAGTGGGCACTGAATGATGGTTATGGCTGATGCTCATTTCTGGGCTTAAATAATAAAAAGGTCAAACAGTAACATGCAGGATTCTTACTATGATAAGATATTTTTAAGAACATTTGTCTTCTGTCAGCTGGCTCTAACATGGCATTGACAATCATATTACAGCCTCCTCGGATGTGTGATGATTATTGGAGTGAATGGAAGCATTGTCGGAGTCTGAGGAATCGCTTCCATCATTACTACACCTATGGAGAGGTCCCCTCATGTAAGCAGTGGAAAACAGATTACAAAAATTGCAGGGAATGGGAAAAATATAAGTCTGGAGAAACTAAGGTGAGAATTCTGAAAAAAACATGTTAAATGCTAAATGGCACTTATTTTTCTCAGGATTATTTTTGGTGAAAGCTTGGGCAGCGCAGTGTGCGGCAGTAGACCTGCTGCCTCACAGTGCCAGAGACTCAGGATCGATCCTGACCTCCGGTGCTGTCTGTGTGACGTTCTCCTTGTGACCTTGTGGATTTTCTCCGGGTGCTCGTTTCCTCCCACATCCTAAAGACGTGCGGATTCGTAGGTTAATCAGTCTCTGTAAATTGCCCCCAGTGTGATGGCTAATGCGAACGGGTCATCAATGGTCAATGGTTGGCATGGACACTAGGTAATTAGAGACATACAGAACCTTTTTGCCAGTGTGGAAATGTCAAAGACTGGAGGACATAGATTAAAGTTGAGAGGGGCAATGTTTAAAGGAGACCGAGATTGCTATGTTTTGATGGGTCAGGGTAGTGGTGAATAACAGTGGCAGGTAGATGGAGTTGAGGTGAGCTTTAATCCAATGTGTTGATTGGGATAGGACAGGGATGAGAGAGCTGGAGAGAACAAAGTTAAATCTCAATTGATTTTAGTGACATTGGAGATTCTCACTCCATTCTATAATACATATTTGAATTAAAGTAACAGGAAAAGTCATGATTAAATATCTTTTAATGCAATTGATGGTAATAACTGTAAAGATTGTTCAAATTGTCATAAAACAATGCTGATACAGTATTATGAACCCGTGTTCTCTTAGGACAATGCGAACATCTTCACTTTTATACGTATTACCATCAATTGCATTTAAAAGAAAGTTCTATTAACATACCATAATGCTGGTTATCCAAATATATATATATTTAGATACAAAAGAATCCCACATATCTGCTATCCCACTGTTTGAAACCCCAGAGTTTTGGTATTTGGTTCACCAAGTAATGCTTCCCATACATCCTCTCAATTCGCATGGGTCTTATTTCCTGCTCTTGCTTTAACTTGACCAGGCCTTTTAACCCGAGGTCCTTTAAACCTTCTGGGTTCATTCTAAAAATGATTATAATGAAGTAGGGCAGCACGGTGGCGCAGCGGTAGAGTGCTGCCTTACAGCACCGGAGACCCGAGTTCGATCCTGACTATGGGTGTACGTTCTCAGCATGGGTTTTCTTCGAGATATTTGGTTTCCTCCCACACTCTAAAGTACAGGTTTGTAGGTTAATTGGCTTGTTATAAGGGTAAATTGTCCCTAGTGTGTGTAGGATAGTGTTACTGTGCGGGGATCGCTGGTTTGTGCAGACTCAGTGGGCCGAAGGGCCTGTTTCCGTGCTGTATCTCTAAAACTAAAACTAAAAAAGTGTTATGCCTTTTAAATACAGCAAATTGAAAATGTGTAGAGGTATTATTATGAATAACACTCAATCGTCTCAAATCTGACAGTTTGGTGGGATTGTCACAAAATAATTTAACTCTGATTAAATAAACCGACGATTCTCTTAATAACAACTAGAGTATTTCTTCCATGCAAGAGTATTTCTTCCATGCAAGACTTCACAGGCCTTCTTTCAGGAGGCAGTATAAGCTTCTTTCGACAAAAGCTTTAGCAGCAGTTTCTGGTTGAAAGTTAACATGGCTCTAATTGTTAGTTTGTTTTTAATTTTACAGGAAGCTTTACGTGATAGTGAGAAGAAAAGGTTAGAAGAACAAAAGAGGGATCCAATCTGGGAGATGAGGAAGAATCCACCAGCTGAATGGCATCTTCCCCTGTATGATGGAAAAGAGAAATAATGGAAATTACCTGCTCCTGGAGTTAAACTATCATATTGTTGGATAACAGTCCACAACTTTTGTTATGATGATTCTTTATAAAATTGGATTTAGGCTAATCCATCACAAAACATCTTAAATTCTTAATAGCATCTGAAAATCTGGATTCACTTTTGGATTTGGTGCAACCTCAATCTTGAATCAAACTGATATGCGATTGCTATGTGCAGGAAGTGGTTTTAAGGTAATTTTGCCTTCAGATCCGTATTCTATAATGAAAAACTCAGCCTACTCATTTATCTGAGTATCATGTTGTTGGAATGCTTTTGTTATAGTGGCAGTTGCAGAAAATCTGAATGATGAGGCACACAAACCAACTTAAAGTGTTGAATATTAATGAGAGCCACCATGAGAATATAAACTATACTTCTTTACACTCTGCCTCCTGTAGGGACTTTATTCTATTTTCCCGTTCCATTTTATTTTCATCGCATTTGATCCATTGAAGAGACTTTCCACGTAGGTGCCTCCAAAACACTGTCCTTCCTGAATAGTGGCTTCCCCATTATAATGACTGAAGATCCCTTGACTGAATCTGTTTCTGTCCACTTCTTGGCTCTGACACCCTCTCCTGAACAAAGCAAGGTTCCTCATTGGTCCTCATTTCCCAACCCATCTACTTCTACATTTAAGTTCATCTTTCACAATTTCCACCAGCATATAGTTCCCACCTATGGACACATCTTCTTAACCTGCTCCTTTCAGCATTTTGAATTGATTGCTTTCTTTGACACCCAAGATCCACTTTTCCATCACCACCATTACCCCTCCTTCTGCCAAGTTCCCAGTCAACTACCAGAAATGCAGCTCGTGACCTTTTATGTTTTTTCCATCCTACTGTCAAATGACCAAAGCAGTTCTGTCAAATGAAGCAGCAATTCACTTACGGTAATCAGTAAATCTAATTTATTGCATTTGGTGTTTACAATGTGGTTTCCTCCGCATTCGAGAAACCAAACTCAGATTGGGTAACTGCTATGTGGAGTACATGTGTTAACTCTGCAGAGGCAAGTCAGAGCTTCCTGCTGCCTGCCATTTTAATTCTCAATTTTCACTAATTGTCTGTGGCCTCTTGCAAAGTTACAATGGTGTTCAATGCAAGTTTAAGGGACAGCACCTCATCTTCCATTTAAGCACATTGTAGTCTTCCAGACTCCCAACTCCTAGAATGTCAGATAGTTCACTTTGTCAGTATCAGAAATGGCCATTTCTGCTACGTTATCCAGCTGCGCTAGGAGCTGGCTATTTTATCTCCACTAGTACAATCTGACTCTCGGACATGTCTTATGGCCCTGCATATCACACCTTTTCAATCTTTGTAATTTGCCACTCATCTTATAGCATTTGTTCCTTTCGATCTCTCTCTAACTGTCTCCATAGAGCAATGTAACCCTATGAGAGATATTCCCTTGCACTAAATGTGTAAGAAGGAACTGCAGATGGTTTAAACCGAAGATAGACATAAAAAGCTGGAGTAACTCAGCGGGACGGGCAGCATCTCCGGAGAGAAGGAATGGGTGACGAGATCGAGATCCTTCTTCAGACTGGTTAGGGATAAGGAAAACGAGAGATATAGAAGGTGATGTGGAGAGATAAAGAACATTGAATAGCCCAGTGGTATGAATATTGATTTCTCTCACCAGGTAGCCCCGGCATTTCCTCTCTCTCTTATTCCTCCCCATTCAAGTCGCACCAGCTTCTCATTTTCACCCTACAAACAGCTTATAATGGCTCGTTTCCTTTATTATCGTTAGTTTTTTGCATCTTTCATTCATTGTTCATCTCTCCACATCACCGTCTATATCTCTCGTTTCCCTTATCCCTAACCAGTCTGAAGGGTCTCGACCTGAAACGTCACCCATTCCTTCTCTCCAGAGATGCTGCCTGGCCCGCTGAGTTACACCAGCTTTTTGTGTCTATCTTCCCTTTGTTCCTACATGTTCAACCCTCACCTTTTCTGCAACTTAAAACCAATTTATTTTCCCTCTTTCTCAGTTCAAACCTGGCTTCAATAGGCAATAGACGCAGGAGTAAGGCATTTGCCCTTTGAGCCAGCACCGCCATTCAAAGTGATCATGGCTGATCATCCCCAATCAGTACCCCGTTCCTGCCTTCTCCCCATATCCCCTGATTCCGCTATTTTTAAGAGCCCTATCTAGCTCTCTCTTGAAAGTATCCAGAGAACCCGCCTCCACCGTCCTCTGGGGCAGATAATTCCACAGACTCACCACTCTCTGTGAGAAAAAATGTTTCCTCGTCTCCGTTCTAAATGGCTTACTCCTTATTCTTAAACTGTGGCCCCTGGTTCTGGACTCCCCCAACATCGGGAACATGTTTCCTGCCTCTAGCGTGTCAAGCCTCAAGTTGAAATGTTAATTAAATCTCTTTTCTGACCCGCTGGCATTTCTAGCATTTTTGGCAATTGTTTTAGATTTCCAAATTGTGCAGATTTTTAATGATTTTCATTCCAGTTAAGTTGCCAATTAACATTGTTGGTACATTTGCTTATGTATATTTTTAACACTGCTTTTTTAAAAGCATCGACAAACATTGGAGGGAATAGCAACTTTTCTGAAAACTTATTAATCAGAAGTACATTTCCCAAAAACGTACTATACATTTTATGACAATATTTACTTTATTTAAAAAAGATCTGGTTCAAAGAATAACAGGGAAGAAGTGAAAGGTTCTCATGTACGTCACTGTGTATAAACCTTCGTGTTTTCTCTGTATTTTCCATCAGGTGCTTGGTAGTCAGGTATAGGAGGAGTATAGCTGCATCCTTGTAACTCCAATGGAAACAGTCCTTGATCCCGTTTAATTGCAGCCTGGTACAAGTTCTCTGATTCGACACGCAGTTCCTGTAGCGCTTCCTGCTGTGCCTCAATCATGGAATGAATCATTTCAGCTTCCTTTTTATGTTCCTTCTGCTTATATCGTGACCATTCCTTCATTAGAAGCGCGCGCTGCTCAGTCTCTTCCTCTGTCACTTTGGGCAGATCCCGAACTCTAGGCACCATAGATAACATGTTATTGAGGGCATTTTATGTGTATAGTCATAATTAGTACTTGAGGTTCACTTTATGCTTTAATACGAGTCATTATGAAAACAGTACGGAAACAGGTCACTTGACCCACCAGGTTCTCCCCAACCATCAACCATCCATTTATACTGATCTTACCATGACCCATTTTTATTCCCCAACACTCCCTTCAACTCCCCAGATTCTACCACATACCTGCATGAGGTACAATTTAAAAATAACCTTTAATCCACACATCTTTTGGATGCGAAAGTAAACTGGAGTACCAAGGTCACAGGGAGATCAAGCAAACTCCACAGGTAGCAGCAGAGATCAAGACTGAACCTGGGTTTCAGCCACTGAGGCAACAGGTCTAGGTAGAACCTATTTCTTTAAATAACAGTACGTCTGGGGAAGAATTCACTGTCGTGTTTCAATGTCATAATTTAAAGAAAAAGCAAACTGTAACAAGTGTTTTAGGAAACTGGGACGTTTTAATGTGTGTCTTGAAGAAAGATCTTGATCCAAAATACCACCTGTCCATTTCACTCCATAGATGCTGCCTGACCCACTGAGCTCCTCCATCTGTCTGTTTTTTTGCTCAATATTCTAGTATCTGCAGTCTCTCATGTTCAAAAGTGATTTAGGGGTTGATGTAGTCATTTTGAACACTGCAAGCTTTCACAAACAGTAATATGAAAATTACCAGTTAATCTGTCAGTTTGGGAGTAAACCAATAATGTCTAAAGAACTCCATCCAAATGGACTAACTGCTCAAATTGTATGAACATGGTATTTAGAGGGAAATCATGTTTGACTATTGGTTGGTGTTCTTTTGAAGAAATAGCACGATAAAGGAGTATATTAACAAGAGCACATTTGGAGTACTGTGCACCCTATTTGTCTCCTTTTTTATGGAAGAATGTAAATGAGCTGAAAGTAATCCAGAGATTTACTTGACCAACAACCAAACTGGACAGGTTGTCAAATGATGAAAGATTGGAAGGCCAGACTTCTGCAGGTGTTTAGATTAGCGAAAGAAAATCCAATTGAAATATAAGATCCTGAGTGTTCTTGCAAGATTGAACGCGGGAACTGTTTTCTCTTCCATGGGAATCCAGAATTTGGGCTCACTATTTAAAATTAAAGGGCTCACCAATTGAGACAGATGAGTTGAAATTTCTCTCAGAGGGTCAAGAGTGTTTGGAGCTCTCTTTTGCCAAAAGGGCACTGTAAGCACGATCTTTGAATATTTAAGAATGAGGTAGGTACATGGTTGATAAACAAGAGAAGGAAAGGTAACTAGGGAATTGAGCTTACAATTAGATAAGCCACATTAAATGCTGGTTTAGGTTCAAGTAACCTACTTCTTATCCTAATTTGTATTTTGATGCTCAGTCATTAGATGTCCCGATTTGGGTATACCTGATATACAAACTCTCCTTGTTGCTACAAACTTGCTAAATGTATAATCAACATCTTATCTTTTCTGATGAACACATGCTTATCCTTGGATTCACTCTGATCTCATCGCCTGTTTTAACTAGTTTTAACCACCTCTCTTATCTCACCTTAGTTTTCTTTTCGCTCAACTTTACCCTGAACCATTAACACTCTCTCACAGGTTGGACCAATCGCCCTTTTACCATTTGAAAGAAGATAAATAAGGAAAATAATGCAACATTATTTCAATATTGTCTAAAGAGAATTCAGAATGGAAAATAAATTCTTACCCGCAGTTTGGAATGAAAATCCTACAGTGGAAAGAAAACAATGGGGAAAGCATACATTTCCTATTGACAACTAATGTTTCAGAACACACGGACCTGGATTCATCAAGGAACTTTGTGGGAGTGATAAAATCTTCGATTGGGATCAGCTCTGGAGGAACACGTTCCAACTTCTTCAATCTTTTTTTCAAACGGTCTCTCACTGCCTGCTCCCTTTTGGGATCCACTTTTTTCTTTTTCTTAGGCTCAGCTCTGCAAAATAAATTTACCCCCACTTGTTAAATGTATGGATTAATTCTGTCTGCATATTCATTCCCCAGACTCCTTTACCAAGCAATGTGATGGCAAGTAGACCAACTCCCAGCTTCTGCTGCTGCCACTTAAACCTGGCAATTGAGAAGTCCAATGATGACGATCAGTCTTCCTTAGGCTTATTCCCTGACCTAATAGAAACAATCATCAAACCTTGAGAAAATCATGGAGAGTAATTTTGTTCCAAAACACCAGAAAACACATTTGATACAAGAATTCTGGTCAAAAGGACCAAGGGATCAAAACATTCTGATGCACATCCAGTTAGGTCAGCCTTTTTATTTAAATGTTTCCTATGTACTCTAAATTTCCATCCACATTTTCTCCCTGCTTGACTGTTCAATGGACTGTATATATAGTTGCTATAAAATGAAACAGCTGCAATTTATTTTGCCTTGATCCCCCTCTTAGTTATGATCCAATTGAAATTGGCCTGAAGGAGACCGATAAATTGACATTCCAACAAAGGGTCTTCAGCCAGAAATGCGAGTCTGTTTTATCCCCCCAGAAACATTCTGACTTGCCGGGTGTTATCGGACATTTTTTTAATTTTAGATCTCCAACATTTGCAGTTTAAATAAAAGTTAACATTTTCCTCCCACTCATTCACAAATTCTCACCAGCTTGTTGCACATTTCCCTATGTTGCAGATTTTCAGCATTGCCAGTGGTACCTTTTCTCTATAATGATGTATTTACATTTTAATTTACATATTTCAATTATTTGAATGGCACTCGCAAGCAATTAAGTGAAACCTGGGATAAATGCAGCACAGCTATGTTTTTTATGCTGTTGCAACCATAAAAATCACACCCAATAGGGATGCTGATCCTCATAATGTACTCTATGTTTTCCCATAGAAATCTAGGCAGCTGAAATGGAAAAACTGAAGTTTGTACCATATACTGTACCTCATGGGCAAGGATTCTCTGAGTGACAACATGGACGTATGCCAGTGGCTGGTTCGAACTGAAGCATTCCACACTGTACGTGATCTGTGAGAGAAAAAACAAAATCAGTTCTAGCTTTTAGTTACAAGACTCAGATTCATCTTGTGCTTTTATAATCAAAACATTGGCTGCAAGAAATCCTGGAAAGGATGTTGCTTTTAGCACTTCCCAAACCCCAAACCTAGAATTACACCAGTGTAGCATTAAGGGAGGTGCTGCACGATTAGGGGTCATATCTTCATAACAGATTCAATTCATAAATCCATCTCTCAAATGGATAAGGACATATAATGCTGTAAACAAAAGTATAAATAGGCCATTCAGTCCCTCATACCTGCCCCACCACTCATGAAAATCTATGCTCACCTTTTACCTCAGTGGCACTTTTCTGAACATCTAAAAACAAACCACCTCTTTCTTGAATATATTCAATAATTAAGCCTCCACTGTCATTGGGCAGAGACTGGAATATCCTACAAATCATCACGATACAGGCTGAAGAAAGGTCCCTACCCGAAACGTCATCTATCCATGTTCTCCCATAGATGCTGCTTGACTCGCTTAGCTACTCCAGCACGTTGTGTCCTTTCCAGCACCAGAATTATGTTTATCAATACATGTAATATTTGTTAATGTTTAATATTGTAATAAACAATACCTAATTCAGGCAATATGTCTTGGGAACCCCGAGGATCTGTAAGGCATTTTATATAAACGCGTGGACCTTACTTACCTGCCGGGGACCGTTTTCCCGAGGCGCTTTGTGCTGGTTCCCCAGTTAATAGATATAACCTATCCATGGGATTAATGTCGCCTCAAATCCGCTCCGTTTGAGGCAGTCACACGGCCGGGTCCCGCCTCAGGCCAGTCACTATCAGCCGAGCCGACCCCAACCCCCCGATCCCGGGGCAGACGCCGCCAGCTACGGCCTCTCCGCGAGGTCAGTACTCACATCAGGCCGTGGAGCGGCTGGAGCGTCCATGCCATGTTAATCAAGAACGCAGTCACCTTGAGATCGTTGCCACTCCTTTCTCCACCCAGCCCACTCAACCCGAGCAGTTTAAAGCGGCGCACCACTACCAGCGGCTTCTCCCCACATAATGATGTCCCACTCGGGAACACAGGTCATTACTAAATGTTCCCACCCGACAAAGTTCAGAACCACAACAGTGGTATGTTTGTAATTGAACATTTGTTCATTAAAAAAAAATCAAGCACATTAAAATCATAATTGAACCTGTAAACGAAGCTACCGACAAGCTTGTATCGAAATTTAGAGCACCTAAGTTTTGATGAAAATGCTTTGGAAATTAGACTTTAGAATTGACCATGACATTAAAAAAAAATTTGCTTAACTGCTTGAAGGACAGCAACGAAGAATTATGTTGGAGCTTTCATAAAGAAAGAACGAATATTTAAAGAGTGCTGGGACAAAGTGAAGTAACATAAATTGTACAATAGTAAAACGCTATCATCTGAACAAGATAACTCCCTATTTTAATGTTAGCCAGATTCTTGCATTGACACTAATATAGTTTTATCACCGTGAGGCAACAGTTACTTGCTTTCTATGTCTATTTTCTTTATACCACAAAGTAATTCGTTGTAGTGAATAATTTACTTTGTTCATTGTAGTAGATACATAGGTCATGTTGCCTGTTCCCATTACATAATCTTCCATATGGCATTTCAGTGTATGCATCACTGAATGACAACGTTTGGTGAATTGAGCACTAGATGTAAGTTGGGCATCATTTAGGAGTGCTGCACATTTGGAATAAATATATTTAAATGAGACATTAAACTTTTTAGGTGAACTTACACGTTTCCAGACAATAAGGAAGCTTGGTCTACATTGTGATGGCGGTATTTACCTCCTGACCAAAACCATTAATCAGATAATCTGCACCAATTCTCTTTTATCTTTGAGATCTTGTCATGCACAAATTCAGAAGTTGTACTTCTATATTATGGATGCACTTCAAAATTTACTTGATTGGCTTAATGTCCCCTGAATATCATGAGTTAAAGGCAAACCTTTTTTTTTAAAGAGTATAGATGTAGGATCCATTATAGGCAGCAGTTGGTCGAACACTTATCCGTCGTGACTAAAACAGGGCACTGGCAATATAGTTGATATCAAAGATCCTTGGTTGATATTGTTGGATGCTGCTCACCAAGTTACAACCAGATAATAGGCTAGAGATTTCGGGTTGCCGAAGCTATTGATGGCCATAGACCTTTCAGTTGTTCTAAATTTAAATTAGTTACGTCAGCTACGGTTGAGTTTGAAAATTATGCACTAAATCTAACTTTTTGGGGTTATATTTTGTGCTCGGAACGCTTGTTTTGACCTTGATTCTTTTCCCGAGCCGTTGTGCCGGGGGCACCGGAGTTTCTGGGGAGCGTTGAGTGTGTTGCTCCCTTCCGGCGGAGCGGATCGAGAGACCGGGTCGCCTTGGGACAGTGACACCGAGACCGAGAGGGTGGTGCTTGTGTCCCAGGTACCGCGGCCCAGCATGAAGCTGCTCAAACCTGCTTGGGTCCATCACAATGGTGAGCGGCTGCAAGGATGGGGTGGGTGAGGAGGGGGAGCGCACAGTGACTGGAAGGCGTGTGTGAGCTCGGACTGGGAATGGTCAGTGGAGGGAGGGAGGGAGTCAGAGGAGCTGCAGGACTTTCCGAGTGAGTCCACCTGTCATGGGGTGAACGGCACCGCGCCTGAGACTGGAGCCTGGGGATGAAATAGTGATGTGGGAAGCGACGATGGAAGCCTGGATGTGGACGTTGGGGTCCGAGTTGTCCAAGAGCCAAGAAGGTTACGGGGAATAGCAATGGGATGTGGAAGGGTCTGGAAATCTGACAAGGTTTTCAGCGGCATTAAGATTCAGGGCTGGGGAATGCACGGCTCGTGTAATGATGGACCTGAAGGAATAGTACATGGTGATCCACAGGTATTGTCCACGGAGAAGTAAACTGTGGGAAGGGTTTCAAATGAAAGGAAGTGCATTGCTCAACAGTCGTGTGCGCAGGGATCAACCGAAGGAAAGCAATTATGACATGTGATTAGAATAAATCCAACAGTTGATGAGTGAATGCGGGCAGTTTTTTTGTTGTCACGACGAGTTTTTAATTTGTGTGAGAGAAGATTTCAAATGCCTATCAAGAGTCACAATGGACAATCGGCTGTATATCTGCAAAGAACAGCCTACATGTTTATGTTTAGCGATCTGCTGTAGTATCAATGGCAGATTTTCAAGTTGAGAATGATTAGAAAGTGAAGATTTTGGTTTAAATCTTCCTCCTCACTCACTTCAACACTCTTGACCATGTATTTGCTCATTTTTATAATGTTCTGTTTGGGGTATAACGCACCTTGGAGAGATTTTCCAAGTTAAGAAAACAATTCAATATGTTTTCTATTATAAATATTCATTAAATTGTGTATTTTTTATATTCATCCAATAAGGGAGTCACTCGCTATGTTGGATTTATTGGTCATGGCCATTACCCTTGCGATGGTGATGATGAGCCATCATTTAGGAATTTCTGTGGTGTTTGGTGAAGATGCTTACAAAGATTTGTTAGGGAGTTGCAAGGTTTTCATTGGCGTAATGAAGGTGTGATATATTTTCTTGTTAGACTGTGTGACTTGGGGAAATTGCAGGTGGCATTCCATGCACCTGCTGACTTCTTGATGGGAGAGGTCACAGATTTGAGAAGTAATGTCAAAGAGATCTTTGTGTCTGTGATAAATCTTGTAAATGGTACACACTATGCTTTTGGTGAATGAATCTTCTTCAATGAATCTTTCAGACAGATTTGTGCATTGTCCTGGATGGTGTGGAACTTTGGTATATGAACGTCAATCATCTAGGCAAAAGGACAATATATCGCTCGATTCCTGAGTTGTGCTTTGTGAATGGTGGAAAGGCTTTGTCAAGTTAGGGGGCGAGTCACCGTGTGCAGAATTCTCAGCTTCTAATCTGTTCACGATGTTTCATTGGCTAGTCTAGTTAAAATATTGTGAGGGTTGAGGCTGCTTGTATAGTGGTAAATAATACTATTGGTATCGTTGTCAACAATGGTAGTCAAGAAGACATGTTACACACCCTATTATTGAAGATCGTTGTCTGATGCTTGTGTGGTGCAGATGTTACTTGTCAAGTTTTAGCAACAAGCCTGTAAATTAAGATTGGTGATTTAACGAAAACCAACGATTGGTGTGTGAATTTGTGAAGCTCTTCTTATTGGTATAACAAGTTTATTCAGTCTGTTGTATACATCATTAGAAGGTGAATTATTCAAACAGCCAATTAGGCGAGTGTGAATTTGTGTTATCCATGTCTTGCTGCATATGGCTACAAACCACCTTGTAATCTAAAGAGTTATGAATGAAACTGAATAAATGCACATTCATATGAGAGACCTTGCATGACAGAGGGAAGGTCTTGAAGCAATAGGAGATACTTGGATCTAGGGCAATTTCCTTTGGTACATTTAGTTCAATACCTTGAGACTGAGATCGATCACCAAATAACCTATTTTCTTTTGTGTTCAACATGATTCTTGCCAGTGGAGAATTTTCTCAGATTCTTATTCAATTTTGTTGTGTATTTTTTTTTTTTTAAAGAATAGTCATCCTTGTCTTCGGATTGCAACTGTTCTGTCTATATTTTGGGCAAGGCTGAGGTAAGACCTGACAAAAACATATTGTGAGTACTGAGTAGGGAATTATTGACCAGATGGACCACCTTCCACCTTCTGATGAGGGGATGACAATTGTTAGGATTTGATTGTCTTGCATTCCAAGGGCAGGATCTAGAGTTGCAAATGTTTACAAGTGGAACTCCGAGATTAAGGCGATTGGCATGACATCAATAAAATAAAGACCAAGAGGTCAATCATTTCAGTGCCATGGTATTGAAGCACGAGTTCAAAATGGCAATGGGCTCAAACATACTCAGCTGTTTTATCAGTGGTCTGCCTTCCTTCATAGTATGGAAGTTTTGGAATGGAAGATGCTTGTTAATTACTGCACAGTATTTGGCTCTATTCACAGTTCCTTAGATAATAAAGTATTCTGTAGCCATGTGCAGTAAAATTGCCAGACCATAATACTTTTTATTGGGCAAAACATTTGCATTCAATGTTTTCTATAATTAATAATCTGGACCAAGCAAGATGGCTGGGAACTGTCTTCTGTGATGATGGGGACAATCGATCATTTACAAGGCTTGCAGAAGTTGTTTGCTGAAAGTAATTTTCTGAGATTATACTTCTCAACAGTTCTTGGTTATCCAGCACAAGTGATGTGTCTGGATTTGCAGGTGTACAGAGCATTAATCTGATCCATGGGCTCCATGATCACTTATGCTGTCTCCCTTCTGTTACTTTCTCTATTTAACATGGTTGTGGTCTGTGGGATGACTTCACCAAATAGCCATTTTTAGGTTTGTCTGACTACTTCTGGCATGGTCTTGGACTTTATGTGATAATAGTGTATTGGGGATCATCTGAGGTCATGAGAATAAAGATTATGCAAGAATATAATTTCATAACCAGCAATGTCTTTCATTTATCTATCTTGTTAGATCTGCCAAGAACCTATCATATTTAGCACAGATGTAACACCAGGCCATAATGGAGATAGTCTTCAAAGTAAACATGAAAGTTTGTCCCTATAAAGAGTGTAAGGCAATTGTTCCTTCCAATAATATCAGATGTCCTTATCTCATTACCAGTCTCAAATGCAAGGTTTGAGTAGCTTTCTTCCAATATTGGTTCTTTCATCATCCGCCACTGCCCTACTCTGTAGCTGCATTCTTCAGGTCGAGGCCAACTTGTTCAACAGTGCTGCATCAGCAGGTTTTCTTGAACATGTAATATGTGGCTTCATTGAGTACAGACTTGATGTCGAGGATGACTCCATGGTGACTCCATGTTGCAGGGTGACTCCGTGTTGTATGCTGAACTGGCCTCTCCAGTTGGTTGATCCTGCCATTGGCACAATACAGGGAAATCCATGTTGGGTGTGATGGTGGTGGTTCTGAAGGGGCCAACTTGTTCAACAGTGCTGAAGAAGGGTCTCGACCCGAAACGTCACCCATTCCTTCTCTCCAGAAATGCCGCCTGTTCCGCTGAGTTACTCCAGCTTTTTGTGTCTATCTTCAGTTTAAACCAGCATCTGCAGTTCGTTCCTACACACGGGATGTTGAGTGATGGATGTCATTGTGTGGTTCTGACGGCCAAGTTGTTGCTTGAGTTGTCACCTGTCCAATGGTTTCTGTTCTTGACGGGATATCTTTGTGTCTTAAATTGGTGTCTGGGTGATGGCAGGTAGTTTATTGATTCAATATTTATACAGACAGCAGCTTAATCAGCATGCTGATATATCCTAGTTTTATTGCTTTGAGATTTTGCTTTTGGTGTTTTAACATTTTGTTCTGTTTAGGTAAAATGTGAAATATTTAAAACAGTTAAAATGGAACAGAGCTATACTGGCAAATTTGCTTTGTCCATTTTCAATTCAACTTGCTTAATTTTAATATTAATTTGAATCTCAGCATCGTGCTTCTTTTCTGAATACTGGACAGTTCCTTTTTAGGATTAACAGGAGTAGATTGGAAGCGGAGAGAGAAAAGGCAGTGTTAGGCAAACAATGGCAGGAGTGAATTGGCACAGAAAGGTTTAGAAGTGGCTGAAGTAGCTATGCTAACAGGAATGCCAATGGAGTGAATTAATGCAGACTATTCACAGCTGAACTAACAGAAGAGAAATTAGTGGTTCTCTTGTTTGTAAATGTCGGGCATTCTTTAAATCAATACTTGCATCAAACAGTTAATGTAACTCCCAGGTGCACAAAAATGCTGGAGAAACTCAGCGGGTGCAGCAGCATCTATGGAGCGAAGGAAATAGGCAACGTTTCGGGCCGAAACCCTTCTTCAGACTCTCAACTGTGCAAGAAGATAAGAGAAATTTAACATTTTGCGCTTGGTGATCAGTCACATCCTGTGACAGTGTAACCAAAACAGACTTGCACATGATAGCTTCGAGAAGATTGCAAACAATAACCAAATCTGAGGGCGTGATGGCTGAAGAAGTAAGTGTGAATCTAGTGATCCATGAAGCATTTGAAATTGTTGATGGGATTGGTGCTTTATAATCCATTTAAACCATATTATTTATGTCGTTGAGTTTGTTGCTTAATGTTAATTATAGCTTAGCCTCAGAAAAGGATTGAAAAAGTAAGTTCCACTTGGAACATGTTGTTTTCTGCAGTAGTTATTTCGCTAGACTATCATTGCTGTGTTGTATTAACAACTTCCTTTTAACATGACATGCTGTAAGATTCATCATATGTGCAAGGGGAAAAAAAAGTATGGACGTCTAGATTGTTGCGTGTACCGAGGTACAGTGAAAAGCTTTTGTTGCGTGCTAAGAGAGTCATGAGAAAAGATGTCCAAAAGTTCAAACAAACCGTGGCTTTATGGAGATTCTTAGCAGACAGGAAGGTTGCAGTGTTTTGAGGAGAATGCTGAAGGCATGGCATCTATAGTTGGGGTAAAGGAAGGTACAATGTTCAAGAAGGGAAAACTCAATACTGGTTAATTGTCACATGGGGTAGGATAAGGTTACAAAATTAAGGGAGGGTCTGGAATTCAAGTCAAGTTTGTTCTTAAAATGTATTAATTAATATTCATGGTTGCAAACTCTTGTTATTTGACATCTTTGAAATTTTGCACCATTTTAAATTCAACCTGAACATGGTCAAAAACGTGCTGTGGCTGAGATTTGCAATCCCAGAACAAAATATTGGTTAGAATTCTGCCATTAGTAACACTAGTGGGACCAATTTGCAGTAATGCAATTAACTGCCAACTGAGCCAAACTGATATCTTGTGTTGTTGATCCTTAATCGAGAGCAAAGTATGTGGGTTCAAGTTACACTTGGAGTGGGTTATGAGAGCACAACTTCATTTGTCTTCATGTCAGAATGTGTTGGACAGTACTGTGGGGAGACAGTTGGGGATAAAGAAAATCAGTGAAAACCCCAATTCCAGTTTTCAGTTATTTGTACTGAAAATGTTATTCGGTTATGATCAAAATGAGCTGGGATTTCTTATCTCAGTAACCTTGGTGGAATATCTTTCCAGGTGTGGTGACTCTTTGCATGCTTTTTCAGAGATGGATCTACTATCAACTGATACAAGTGTAGACCTATTGTACTTGAGTTTGACCTGATTATATTTATGCATAGTACTATTTGATATGATAGCACAATAACGCAACAAAAGTTTTTCACAATAGCTCAGTGGACGTGACAATAATAAACCTAGACCAAGTTCACTGTTGAGGCTTGCATTGTAAGGATTTTGTTACTTGGATGAGGTAATGAGAAATGACAGCCATACTTGGCACTGTGAGAACTTACACTTTCAGGTGAGCTGTGGGTAAAAGTAGATTTTTTTTGAATATTTCCAACCTATATATATGGTTACTGTTTGCTAATTTCCTCTCTGTAGCATCTATAATTAGTTTTGCATTTATATGAATGAGCTGGAGCATAATAAAGCAACAAAAGCTTTTTGCGATACCTCGGTACATGTGACTAAACGAAACAGAATCTTTCTTATTTATACTTTGGTATTTCAACAACCTTGGGCTTAAAACTTGACACCAGTATGTATTTGTCTATGAAACTTGAAATAATGTTTTACCCCTTGCTGCAGGTTTAGGATATTTTAGGTTCCTGTCAGGTTGTTCCTTAATTGTTGCTGATTGGCATCTGAATGATTGATTTTATTGTAGATTTTCAGGCAATGTCACTGTATTTTAGGTGCATTCGTTTGCATGGACAAACATTGTGTTATTGGTTAATCATCCTTGCTTGGCAAGTGTGATGGTTTGGTATGTTGTCTGATTTGTAAGCTCTTAAAGTAGTCCAGTATTAGTATTTCTCTGTATGGAATATTGTTAGATGTTCATCTGCAACAATGTTTATTGTCCGAATGTTAACAGCTACACTCATTTTAACAAATTACCTATTAATAATCACGGTTGTAAATGGATCAGTGAATTTTGTATGGACTGTTATGAGTGTTTTATAAAGTTTGATTTAGTATTTTCCATCATGGTTGGCAACTTCAACTGGCTTCACAAGGATTTCAGAGTTTGTATTTGTTACCTTCCTAAATTAATGGCATGTTTTTTTTTCCCATTTGAACAGTTGATGTCTTTTTGTACTGGCTACTTTGCTTTAAGTTGTCAGTAAGAAGGGAAAATATTCTGATTTTAAAAGCCCATAAATAATATTTTCATTTGAAAGTATTAATCTGGATTATTGCAGAAGGAGCTATAAGTAATATTTCTTAGTTCTATCTGACCTATTCCTCTTGGTTTTATTAATGTCATGTGTACTGAGACACAGTGAAAAGCTTTATTTGCAAGCTAATCGGTCAAAACAAGTCAAGTCAAGAGTTTATTGTCATGTGTCCCAGATAGGACAATGAAATGATACACGAGTAAAATAAAGCCACATATAAGTACCACAGGTAGTGCAAAGGGAAAAATACCATAGTGCAGAATTACAACAGTAATAGTGAATAGTCGCAGAGAAAAATTCCAAGGTTCGCAATGAAGTGGGTTGGTAGATCGGTATGACATCTTAGTTTATGTGAGGATTATTCAGAGCTCTGATAACAGCGGGGAAGAAGTTATTCCTGAATCTGGTGGTCTGTGCTTTCATGTTTTTGTATCTCTACTTGATAGAGGAAATTACTAAGGGTGAAAAAGGTCTTTGATTATGTTTGTCTGCTTTCCTAGGACAGCATGAAATGTTGATTTAGTCCAGGGTGCAGGCGACATTGACAGGCGAAAATGTGGATTGGGGCGGGTCAGTGTGATGTACTGGGCTACATCCACAATTCTCTGCAATTTCTTGCAGTCTTGGTCAGAGTTGTTGCCAAACCAAGCTGTGATGTAACCCAGCAGTAGGCATTCTTCAATGCATGTATAGAAGATGGTAAGATTCGTTGGATACATGCCAAACTTCCTTAGTCTTTTGAGGAAGTAAAGGTGTTGTGCGCTCTTTTACCCTAGCTTCAAGTTGGTTGGTTCAGGATTCAAATTGTTGGTGATATTTATGCCTGTTGGCAAACTGTAGGCATGGATCAAGGTTATCTGGGAGGCTAGAGTAAAAGTGCATCATAACTAGCCTCTTGAAGCACTTCATGATGATTGTCAGAAATTGCCTTGAAGTTGTCTGGGATATTTTGTTTGTTGGAGCACTGTACAAATACCAATCTTTGTTTTCATTAGTTAAATAACCACAACATTTTGGATGAGGCCTGCAAGGAAGTGATATGGGGTCTGTATACAGTGTCTTGCTGGAATTCTGAGTACTGTTCTGGACACGTAATTCCAGAAAAGTTGTGATGCACCGGTAATGGCGCAGAGGAGATTTGTAAAGGTCTTGCCATGACTTGAAACATTTAGCTCTGAGAAGAAATTGCATATGATGAGGTCGTTTTAAATATGTTGAGTGCTGACTTAAAGAAGGTGCTATCTCAATAGCAGGGATATCAAGAAGCAAGGGGTATAGATTTAAATTGAGATTCCAGGAGATATGAGGAAAAGCTTTCCCCCAAAGGGAGATGGAACTTGGAGATCGCTGCCTGAAAGGGTGATAAAGGCACAACCCTTCACTGCATTGAGAATTAATAGGATGTATTTCAAGCGCCATTGCCTGCACAGCGACAAACCTGGTGCTGGAAAGTGGGAGTATTTGGGTAGCTTCTTTTCAATGAGCAACTACACAGTGTGCCAAATATTCTTCTTTGTTATAAAATTGCAGTCTTCTTCTTGGTGAGGGAAGACTGAATATTGTGTTGTACTACTTTTGAAGTGACAAATATTTTATAATGGCATGTCTGTATGGGAGTGGTGTGCTCAACAGAATTCCATAAGTATTTCATTATGATTTGTTTTGAAAGATTAGAATCCAAATCTTTAATTTATGAGAGTGGAAGCTTTCTAACAAGCAATTGCTTAGGATTCACTCAAGGTATGGTGGTACAGCTGAATGATACTATCTCTTGGCTGATACATTGAGCCCCTTGGGTAGAATTAAATAATCTAATGATAGTATTTGAAGAGTAGGGGAGATCACACTTGTACCAATCAACAGTTTTATTAAAACAAGAAATAGAGTCGATGAATCATTATCAGGGGAGTTGCAGACAGCAAGGAAGAGTGTCAGAAGAAATAGCAAGATAGAGATCAGCTGCAGAGATGGGCAGAGAAATAAATGGCAGATGGAATTTAACCCAAGCAAGGGTGAGGTGTTTTAATCTGAAAGAGTGCTGGATATGCTGAAATGACGTGCTTGTTATCAAGAATGAACCCAATCAAATTAATTACATGCTTAGGAAGGGTGCTAGTAATCAGAAATTGAAAAATAGATTAAAATTGACAAATAATTATGGTGAATGGATGTCACAAGTGTTGAAAACGGCCAACACCAGTTAAGTATCAATAACAAATGATAATCTATTTGCAAGATCATACTGTTCCGCGGCGTTCCGGCATTCCGGCGGCGGCGGCGACCTGAATTCGGGGCTCGGCCGCGGCCCAGTGGACAACATTGTCGGGAGCTCGCAGGTCACAGGTTGGTGACCTGTTCTCCGCAGCACCCGGCACAACAGCTGCATTCGCTGGACTGGAGGGCGGCAGCTTAAGCAGCTTCTACCACCCGGGCCACGGAGCTTGAACCGGCCCGTTCGCGGAGCTCGGTTGAGCTGCGGGACTTACCATTATCCGGCGGGTCACAACAACGGAAGCCTGGATCGCCTCAATGCAGAGGGAGTACAAGGAGGGAAGAGACAAAGACTTTAAGACTTTTGCCTCCATCACAGTGAGGAGGTGCCTGGTGAACTCACTGTGGTGGATGTTAATTTGTGTTTATTGTATGTTTCGTTATTTATTATTATATGTATGACTGCAGGCAACGAAATTTCGTTCAGACCGAAAGGTATGAATGACAATAAAGGAATCCAATCCAATCCAATTCACATGGTGAAGCTGTCAAACAGGCTTCTGATGATGTAACTGGCATACACTGAACGAATGTTGCTTTTTATTTTGCTTTGAAACTCAAGTGGCTTTTCTACATAAGGCCATAGCGCCCTGATGTGTGGCATTCTGTTCAATGATTTCATTTGTCTTCCAGGTAAGCCAATATTTTCAGTGGACATTCATCCTGATGGAACCAAGTTTGCAACAGGTGGTCAAGGTAAGAGCCAGGCCACAGGCTACCTACCGTTTATTGAGATTAAGGCTCTGACATCGAGGTGAAAATCATGTTGCTATCATCTTTTGTCATTCAAGTTGCAGATAAATCCAATTCCTGTAATTCTGGCAAGTGTGCATGTTAAATTGGGAAACAGTTTATTTTTCTCCACTTAGTTCTTTCTTATCTTATATTGTAGACTCTGGATTTACTGGCCTTCGTTTGACAGCTGTATTTGACTTTGCTGTGGAAATAATAGTTTTACTATATGCAATGGCCTTTAAAATGCCCACCAGCGCTTGAGATATGTACAGGCAGTACAGCAGCACAAAGCTGGTCCTTGCTGTGCTATTTCTACTGTTTCACTTCATGCTTTATTTTGTGGTTTTTCTTTTTGATGACTTGGTCGATATGTGCCACTTGCCTTTAATTTGGGTTTATTTGATTAGGTGGCCTAGATGTAGGATTCCATTTCTCATGCAATAAGGTCATTTCTGATCATTCCTAAATCAAACAATTATTTGCTAGAGTTTTATATTTAAGACTTAATTTATCAAATACAGAAAGCTCATTATTTGTGTTCTGTCTGCAGGGGAGGACTCGGGGAAAGTTGTCATATGGAATATGCCACCAGTTGTTCGAGAGGAGGATGAGAAGAACGAAGCTATCCCCAAAATGCTCTGCCAAATGGATAACCACCTGGGTACATATAAAATATACATGGAAAGCTTCTTTAGAATTTCACAAATATATTGCTGTATATTTAATGATTATTCACGCATTACAGTCCTCAAAAATGGTACTCCATTCAGAGGGTTGTGGAAAGTTGATTTTGGTGTGGTGTTTGGTTACTTTTTGTGAGCTGCTATTAAATCTTCAGATATAAATTAAAACCATCACTTCATATGGCCTAAGCTACTAATTAGATTATAAATATTGAATTTTCCTGTTTCCGGTAACCAAGAGTATCTGTCCCGCTCTCACCAGTCCACCCATTATCGCTACCTTTCTTCACCTTTTCCATTCCTCCAACCTGATTGCCAAGTTATCTACCTCCCCACCTGGCCCCATCTGCCCTTTATCCCTCCCTTATCTGGTTACAATTATCACTTACCACCCCTTTCTGAGCAATTTCTTCCTTTCCACTGCCGACTCCATTTGTCCATCACACCCTCATCTGATTTCAGCTATCACCAACCATCCTCTGTCTCACACCCCACCTCTCACTTCTCGACACTGGCTTTCTTCCCTCTGTGCTTTCAGTCCTAGTAAAGGGTCATGACCTGAAATATCAATCATCCTTTTTCTTCCACATACTGCATGACTGGCTGAATTCTTCTGGCAGTTCTTTTTTTTTTATACGTTAGCTACTTCACTAGCCATTTTAAACTTTCAATGTCAGTATCTTCTTAGCCCAGTGGAATGACAAGAAATGTTATTAAATTCTCTCCAACCAAAAAAAGACTGCAATTTTTTAGATTGCTGTTTCTACCACTGTATAATTTCATCTGGAGTGTGCGTTAATCAGATTAAATGACCGCTTTCATTTAGTACAATTAAAGATAAGTAATTTTATTTCACATTTTGGCTAGTTTCTCTGTAATGTGGGCACTGAAACACAATCAGAGGGCCTCTTTTATCACAACTGATATGGGATTCAATGTGAAAGTCTTGGCCTACATTGTAGTCACTCTCACAGGGTAAATATCCTGAAAACTTGGCTATACTTTTTTTAAATTTTGTGTTCTATGTATTCTTGCATACAAACAGTGAATTATAGAGCTCGTCTCTGTTTCTTTACAGCCTGTGTAAATTGTGTTCGTTGGTCTAATAATGGGTTGTACCTGGCATCGGGTGGAGATGACAAACTGATAATGTTGTGGAAGAGAGCTGCGTAAGTATGTCAGTAAGACCTAATTAGCTGCTTTTTGATATATCCAAAATAATGATGTTCGAGAAAGATTCAAAGGCAAATGTGTATTTGCATAGGGAACTAGTGAATCAATGTTACACTGCTCTGCAGCACTTACAGAAAGAATGGTTTTTCATAATGTTGTTAGGTTTATATTACCAGTTAATCTAATACATCTAAAATCTACTGTGTTTATTGTGATAACCAAATGAGTAAATAAATACTGGCAACACAAAACTGCAAGTGCTTTCTGAAATGAGATCAGGCATTGTTTTGTGTCTAATAAATTGTCATAACAATGTATAAAATGTTTTAACATTCTTTAAATTCACATGTTTTAAAAAAAGATAAGATTGACGTGTTATATAACAACTGTGTGACTATTTCCTACAGATATATTGGGCCAAGCAATGTCTTTGGCTCCAGTAGCAAGATAGCTAATGTGGAGCAGTGGAGGTGTGTTTCTATTCTCAGAAGCCACACAGGAGGTAAGAGTTTACGGTCATGTTCTATCTGCCCTCGCGATTTGGGGAAGCAAAAGATGGTTTTCCATTTCAAACATTTCTTGCATCGTGAAATGGGACTGGTCTCCTTGTCCTTCATCATCTAAACATTTCTACTATATATTTAGATTTAAACTCTGAATTGGATCTCCATAAATGAAGTTTCATGAAAGTGGTTAATATTATTACAGATCTAGATTTGAGAAATATTCATACTTTCTTCTCCATTCATTTTGATACTTTGCTGACTTTTGACAAATTACCTGTTGTCATCTCGAAAGATGTCAAATTTTGTATGTTGTTTGATCATTTGCGACCCCTCATAATTTCAGAGATATCAGTGTGTAGTTCTAACTGAGTGTAGAATGCAATTGAACAGAGGCAGGAAACAAGATCAACTAATCAGAATGGATGACTGTGCTATTGTTGTTTGGACAGAACAAGACTTCAAAACGTCTTCAATTAATTTCAGTGAATTGTCATATTTATTTTAAATACTAACTCTTCTATATCCTGTTCATTTTTCTACTGTCTTGCATTCAGATTCCTCCATAAAAACGATTTAAATGATAAAATGAACATAATCCAGGAATTTCAGTCTTAAGTACAGCTGGCTCTTTGGGTCTAAATGATCCTCCTCTTTGTCTATCCATTTGCGCATTTTTAAAATACTTATTTTACATGCTTTGCCAGTTTGTCTTCATGCTTAATATAAACATTCTTAATTTTTTTTTCTATAACCTTTGTAATTCTTTTAACTTTGTCTTATAACTTTTGTTGTTTGTATCATTTTTGTATAGAAAAATATTTTCTGGCTTTATCTCTCCAGTCAATGAATCCACACCTGCATTCTATATCTAATTGGAATCTATGAAACTTTTACCTTATTTAAATTGTTATTAAAGAACACCTATTGTGTTCAATCTAATATTGTTTATTGTGACATTGCAATGACCTGAGATGTCCCATCTCTGCTACTGAAATCACCTTTATCTTAAACTTCTTATTTGTCTATTTTCAATCACTATTTCCACTTCAATTCGCTTTCTTGTCCCATCATTTGTACCATTACCATTTGCGAACCATTCAGAATGATATCCAATGGTCTTCCTCAATTATTTCATGGTCTTGTATTATTTCATGCTCTAAGTAATTGCACATGTTGTCATGATCATCATGTAGGGATTTCGGTCTAAGGATGGAATTATGATTTCAAATTTGCTGGTTAGGAGTTTGACCGAAATCTCAGTGAAACTGATTTGTGTCTATAGTGGACATTTCATGTTATCAGAGAAAAATGCAGTCTGAAGAAGTCCCAACCTGACACGTCACTTTTCCATGTTCTCTAGCGATGCTCCCTGACACATTGAGTTAATCCAGCACTCTGTATCTTTTTTTGTAAACCAGCATCTGAAGTTCCTTGTTTCTACATCTTATTTTTCAGAGATTCCACTAATTTTCTTTCAAAGTTGTGATGAAAGAACATTATGCAAATTCAACATCCACAAATTCCAAGCTATTTCTACAACTTACATTTTTTTTTGTCTTGCCATCTTTCTCAAAATCTATCTACCAACAGATTTCACACAGTCCAAAGTTATATATGGTCCAAACTGCCCACTATCCATTCATCCTGATTAGCTCAGCTTGTTCAACAAATTGTTCAGTATCAACATACTTGTAGTTGTCAGTACCTTTTTAGTCTTATTCTCTCCTTCTTAACCTTCCTTCATATTCTTCATAACTTCTTTCTTTACTCTTCCCACCCACTTTTCATTCTAGGTTTGCGAATGGTTAAGCACTTCATCCAAAATTTCCACCATAGCTTACCAAGAAAATTTTGGTATTTTAAATTTTTGTTGTCAATTATGAATGGTTCACTGAAATGGAACATTGCCATAAGCTTTGCATGACCAACATCTCCATGTACCGTACACTGACTGAGGATTCTGTGTGTGTTCCAGATGTGATGGACTTGGCCTGGTCACCCCACGATGCTTGGCTCTCCTCCTGCAGTATTGATAATACTGTTGTGATCTGGAATGCCCTGAAGTTCCCAGGTGAGTTTGATGTTCATTGGTGTAAAGACAAAACTCAAACTAGTATACACAGGAATCTCTCACAAGGCAGTGGTGAAAATTCACTTTCAGCAAAGTTATTCCTTGTTTCCACTTCATGTAGAATTTGTTTTCTATGAATCTATTGCAATCATGACATTTGAACTCTCAAGTATAACAACAATATAGTTGATCATGCAGGTTATGGGTGTTGCACAGGTTATGGGGCGTTGCGATCGGTTGGAAATGTTGTACGCTTCAAGGATGAATAAGATGTGAAAGCTTTTCAACACTTTCTTACAGAAATCATTGCAACATTACGTGGTCATTCGGGCCTGGTAAAGGGTCTTACCTGGGACCCTGTCGGAAAGTACATTGCATCCCAAGCTGATGACCGGAGCTTAAAAGTGTGGAGGACCATGGATTGGCAGCTGGAGACCAACATTACTAAGCCCTTTGATGAAGTATGTACATGCAGCAAATGTCCCAACTATTGTCCAGTAATTCCTTACTGTTTTTAGCCATGTACGCAAGTCCTGTCGATATATCTGCAGCTATCTGTGGCACAGGTTTTCTATAGATATCATGAACCTGGCACCCTTCCTTCGTGCTCTCCTACCACTGCATTCAAAGTCAATTTCAAATGATCAACAGATGACCTTTTGTTCACTGATACAGGAACTGCATATGCTGATTTATAAAAAGGACACAAAGTGCTGGTGCCGGATAAGTCCTAACCCAAAGCGTCACATACCCATGCCTTCCAGAGATGCTCCCTGACCCACTGAGTTCCTGTAGCACGTTATGACTGTTTGCTTCGTCTGATCAGTCTGAAGAAGGGTTTCGGCCCGAAACGTCGCCTATTTCCTTTGCTCCATAGATGCTGCTGCACCCGCTGAGTTTCTCCAGCATTTTTGTGTACCTTCGATCTTCCAGCATCTGCAGTTCCTTCTTGAACATGACTGTTTGCGTGTTCTTCAACATATGGTACCCTGAATCTATGTTTTAGATTAAGGCTTTAACACTGCATCAGTTGATGAATTCAATGTGAGATGGGCCATATGGCCTAGAGTAGTCAACTGCAATAGATAACACCAATTTACTCAGAAAATATATGTTTGAAGAGTTAATTAAATTCAGCTTATGAAAGACACTCGTGCAACATCTGTCAGCACTTATCTAGAAATGCAGGAAGGAGTGGATGGTGTGCTTCAGTTTCATCTTGAGCACTTACAGCAACATTGTCAGCAGGTTTGATTAACAACTATTTGGAATTGTATACTGGAATAGTATTTTTACAAGAATTAACTTAAAATAAATGAACATGGCATGTACTGCCCTCTCCACTCCCCTGCTGCCACAAGTGGAGTCTTTTTTTGACTATTAGACAAACGTATATCCTACCTATTGACGCTAGTTTGTTTGATTGTTATTGGAACCATGGCAAGCCATTCATGAACAGGTACTTTTATAATTTTAAAAGACCTTGTGGAGTAGATAGAGCTGTAATGCCCCACTGATCTCCAGCAGCTCTCCTATCCTTTCTCACAACCAACACCATCTGGGTTGCAGTCACAATAAATCAAGATTGCAGAGGATAATCTGCCACCATTATAATAAACATTAGTTTTGTCTGAAGACATTGCAGTTAAATGCCGTGTAGGACATGATTGAACAGATTTAGGCAAGTAAGTGTGAGAAAGCTGGGCTTTTATTTGGGAGGGGGTAACACATTAAAGGACCTTGTAAAAGAAGGAGTGGCTGGAAATGGGGTTAGTTTGCAAGGCACAGAGGACAAAGGTGGGCTTTTGAGCAGGGGGTTGGACAAAGGGAGTGTGACATTTCTCAGAGGCATCCATAAATGGTATGTTAACAGCAGGGGCGGAAATCGCTATCAAAACATGGGGGGGGGGGGGGACACAATTTCTTGGTGGCCGCGCACGCGCACACACACGCGAGACTTCAGGGGCTTCGGCCGTGGGCCCTGTGGACAGTAATATCGGGAGCTGACCTGGTTGGTGACCGACTCCGAACTCCAATCATTTATAGATATCATAAGCGACAGAGGTGCGGTATTGATCCTTGCATTAATGGTCACAGACCTCCAATCATAGAATCTCCCAGCCACCACTACCTTCTACCTTCAATGCTTTCTTGAAAGAACAAAAAAGCCCATGGTTCAGTGCTGTTTTAAATTTGCAGCGTCTTAAGTTCCATTATTACTAAGATATTTGGTGTATGTTCTCTTGGTTTACGTGGTCATGCATCATTAGCGGTCCATAAGATTGTTATTATCTCTCTTCAGTGTGCAGGCACGACGCACGTACTGCGTTTAAGTTGGTCCCCAGATGGCCATTACCTCGTATCTGCGCATGCGATGAACAACTCAGGCCCCACAGCCCAGATCATTGAACGGGATGGCTGGAAAACAAATATGGACTTTGTTGGCCATCGTAAAGCAGTGACGGTGGTGGTAAGTGTTCTCACCTTTTGAACCCTGCTGAATAGCACTTGGCACAGTGTGACATAAGTAAGTGTTTCGATTTATACAAAGAGAGCAAGAGTAGGAAATAGTTTAATCGGCAAGACTTTTCTGTCATAATAACGAGCCTAGCATCTTACGTCAATTTCTGACAATAGGTGATGCCCAAGTAAATATGAAAATCCTGTAGTTATCATTAATGATGCACCTCCCTCAAAACAGTTTCCTGCTGTACCATTGAAGTGGATGTAATGTTCTTCCACTTCTTTTTTTGATTATCTTCTTCTTGCGAATGAAACTTAAACCAAAGGAATAGTTAGATCTCAAGCCGGGTGTTGAGCAGCCAGGTTGTTGTCTCTGCGTCAATGTCTGCCAGATCCTGAGCTCCATTTGGTGGGTAGCAGAGCGGTTTGATACAAACTATGAACACTCCACAGAAGGTTGGGGCATGGAAATTTCTAAATATTTTAATAAATAGTAGTCTTTAGTTTCATTCTTGATCAGGGATTTTACTTTCCCATTTGACTAGCCAAGTAGTTGCAAGATTGCTTGGTCTGATCGCACAGATCCCAGATGTTGTACAGAGCAAATGTTTCCATTCTGATCTCTAACATCACAAATAAAAAATTATGGAAATTGATTCAGCAATTTCCTTTGGCATCATGTTCAATAGCTCAAAAATATTTTCAAGGTAATTGATAGAAGAGTTAGTGAATTAAAGATTTTTCCCCCCAAAAAAACTGATGGGATCACTCTGAAAGTGTCATGCAGGCAGCAACCTTCACCATAGTCACATTGTAACTTTTGATGCTATGGCCCAAGAGCTGGGATTTGGATTGGCCTACATTGGTCAGTTTGGTTTGACGTGGACAGGTGAGATGAATCCTTTGTTCTATGCTCTACATTTCAAATTTTATGAAGTACGGTTAAAATGTCGGCTGAACTATAGTTATCTTTGCTCAGCAGTAATTTCTTTAAATTGGAAAATTGTGATCGTCACTTTGTCAATTCAAAAAGATGAGAAGAGGAAACCAAGGAAATATTGGCGAATGATCTAGCATATGTTTCAGAAAATTACAGAAATCCTCGTACTACTTTGTAAGAACACCAGGAGACCTTATACATCCCTAGTCTAACATCTTATCAGAAGATATTGCCTTGAATGCAGCACAACTCCCATGGTGCTACTTCAGAGTGATGATTGAGGAAGCCCTGAAGTCCTTGACATAGGATGAAAGCTAAAGCTTCAGACTGAGCTGAGGGTCTAATCACTAAGCCATTTCCAGTTTGTGGCAACTTGGCTCCAGATAATATAGGAGAATAGGGGATGTTTGTCATAAATATGAATGTTTATAAATGCCATTAAGGAAAGTACAGAACGGCTGAAGTATGGAATGTGCTGAAAGATTGCACATTTTCCCCCAGGGACTACTTTTGATTTCTGTGAATGCTGCTAGAAAATAAGCTGGGTTTTTTTTTCTCTCTTCACAGTTGCTGCCTAATCTGTTGTGTTTTCAGTATTTTCTGGTGCTGCCTCGAAGGGCAAAATGGCCTCCTCCTGCACCTATTTTCTATGTTTCGATGTTTCTGTTTTTATTTTAGATTCCCATCTTGGCTATTTTTGTGATTTTCTTTTTTCTTGTTTCTTGTTGCTTTACTCTCTGATGAGAGTAACATCGACTTCATCATAATTATGAAATATTTTTCTAACTTTGGAACGCATTTACTTGTAGCCCTATTGCTGGGAGTGAAAACATTGATGTAATGGTAATTCGTATTACTGAAATGGACTCTTTAATGCCATTATAAATAATAAACTGGGTTTTGGCTTAATGCAGATAATGACTTGAATGAAAGGTATAATCTTTGCCAGTAACTGTCAGGCGTACAGGTTACCTATACTTGTAGATGCGAAGAGGATCATCTGGACATAAGAGAAGGATAGGCCAAGTTTATTTGTTACAGTTTGGTTAATGCACTAATAGAAAAACAATTAAGATCAGTTTTTAGTTTCAAAATAATAAGCTGTCCCAACTTACATCAGTGCCCAAGTTTGTCTGTTTATTTAAAACCGTGAATTATAAACTTTTGTCTGTGATCTGTTCATTAGGTTCAATACAGCATTAAATTCTATTTAGTGATGTGCACTTAAAATGGGCTATGTGTCTGAATATGCTGCTGATCAGAAGACTGAGTGAATGAGCAATTTCTTTATACTTTGGATGTAAAGCGGCGTTTTGTTGATCTGATGCTGACGTTTTTCTTCTATTCCCATCTTTAGAAATTTAACCCTAAGATATTTAAGAAGAAGCCACGGAATGGGAGCTCCAATAAGCCTAGTTGTCCTTACTGTTGCTGTGCAGTGGGGAGTAAAGACCGGTCCCTCTCTGTTTGGGTAAGTCCAGAGACCTGGATGCCTTGTGTTAGAAGGAACTGCAGATGCTGGTTTAGTTTGAAGAAGGGTCTTGACCCGAAACGTCACTCATTCCTTCTCTCCAGAGATGCAGCATGTCCCGCTGCGTTACTCCAGTTTTTTGTGTCGACCTAGATGCCTTGTTCTTGGGGTGACATCTCAAGAAAGATAAACTGACTTTTCACCATGTCATAGACATGCTCGATTCTATGCTCCCCTTTGACTTTCTTTCCCCTCCAGATACATTATTTTTCTGCATCCTAAACATAATCATCATAATAATAATCATAATCATACTTTATTAGCCAAGTATGTTTTGCAACATACGAGGAATTTGATTTGCCATACAGTCATACCAATAAAAAGCAACAAGACACACAAAATACATTTTAACATAAACATCCACCACAGTGACTCCTCCACATTCCTCACTGTGATGGAAAGCGGAAAAAAAAAGTTCAATCTCTTCCTTTCTTTGTTCTCCCGCGGTGGGGGACCTTGAACCTTCTGTTGACGGGGCGATCTTGGCTCCCGCAGCCGGCGGTCGGGCCCTCCGCGTCGGGGCCATCAAGCTCCCGCATCGGGGGGGAATCTCAGCTCCCCTGCGCCGGGCGATCGGACCCTGGGTCGGGGCTAGTCGAACCTCTTTGGAGCTTCCCGATATCGGTCTTTACCCAAGTGCGACCTCCTCGATGGTGAAATCCGCAGGCCGGGGTTGGAGCGTCGATCCCAGGCAAGGGATCGCAGGCTCCGATGGTAAGTCCAGGGCCCCGCGGTAGGGCTCAAAGTCAGTCTCGAGCAAGGTTGCCAGCTCCCTGATGTTAGGCTGCAGAGCGACCGGAGATACGATTCGGAAAACAATCGCATCTCCGGCAAGGTAAGAGATTGAAAAAAGGTTTCCCCACACCCCACATGAAACAAACCAGAGAACATTAACACAAACTTTTAATAACACTAAAAATAACAAAAAAGACAGAAAGACCATTGGCAAGGCTGCCATCGCTGACAGCGCCACCCCGTGGAAACATGATTTCTTTCTAACATTTTGCAATTTTGATCTAAAATGTTATCTGTGGTTCTTTCTCCATATCGTAATCTCCATATTGCTGAATTACCTTAACTCTCAGATCCTTTAAACCCTTCTGTTTGAATCCCTTCAGTCATCTGATATTTACTTCTGTTATGACCTTCTCCAAGCTGTGCATTTCTCCAATTCTGGGGCGGCCTACCTCTTTGATCACATAATTAGTCTTCTCCTGTCCATGCTCTAAATCTTATCGAGCCCTGAATTCTCTCTGGCTTATTATCTGTTTCTCCTTTAAGGCTCACATTATAACCTATGATTAGGCCTCTCTACCTTCAATTTATTTTGTGCATGGGTATTTGGCTTTGAGGCTTTGATTTGCTTTGCTAGAGACTTAAATGGCCTTCTTGAATGAAAGAAACAACATATTGCAGTCAAACAGGCTAGTGTTCACTTGTTGCTTTGTTTCAACAGCTTACTTGCCTGAAACGCCCTCTGGTGGTGATCCATGAATTATTTGATAAATCTATTATGGATATCTCCTGGTAAGGATTGTGATGGATTCTCTAATGTTGCTCCATTTCACACTATACTTGTATACTTTTGTCTATACTTGTATCAGAATGATATCGATATTATTATAATAGATATGTTATTGAATTGAAATTAATTCCGTAATTAGGGGAAATACTTTTCTCTTGCGTTTCAATTTTATTTTACAATCAATCATCCGTCTTTCTTTTGCAAACATTTTTCATTGATGCTGGGCAAGAATAAAATGCGAGCTAACCTGTTCTTGGATCAGTGTGACATAACTAGAAACTGGCAATCCTTGTGCATTCTCAAACCACAAGATATAAGCATCAGGTTTGGCTGGCAACAATTCCACCAATGTAGATATTGACTCCCCCCCTCCCCCTTACATAGATCATTAACCATAAATGAAAAAAAATCTTTGGTTTAGTTTCGGTATGATCAATTGTGAACGTTTAAAATTGATAATGGGACACAATCTTAACACATCTCCTTTCCACAATGCTATAATTGTCTCTGTGGCAGGAGCCACATATTGTGCCACAGGTTCCGCTGCTGTTTTGCAGCTGGTAATGAGGAAAATGACAATGGATGAAGGAAAAGTGTCTGATGAGAGTCTAAGGCAAACCATCAGCAGCTTGATGGAAACTACTACTACTTTTGCTACTGCGACTGCTCCAGCAATCCCTCTGGATCAAGGATAACTTACTTGAGCTATGTTTTTGTGGATTCTGAGGTGGCTGATGAGGCCACTGGGGAAAACCACAGACTTTCCAAAAAAGGAGCAGGAGGAGATGCATTTGTGGTTTGTGTTCCCCTTCCATTGCTTAGATAGGGCTCCTCAATAATACAAGGCCTCAAGATTCTCAATAGCATCCAAATGCTCATCCACTTTGATGAGTCAAAGAGGGTGTTGCGCATCTTCGAAAAGGCTTTCAACATGTCCTTGCAACATTTCTGCTGAACCCCAGGGAATCTCCTCCCATGACAAATCTTGCAATATATGAGTTGGGCTTCAGGCATTGCTGAGAGTAACCTGGGTCCCACTGTGGTGCAGTATTCTGCTGCAGCGCCACAGGTTCAATTATGCCCTTGTGTACAATCTGTGTGGAATTTGCATGTTCCAGATCCTTGAGGTGTCTGCTGTAGGAAGTCCAGATCTCAGAAGTACATGGGAAGACAGGGAGCACTATTGCCTGGTTGAGAGCACTATTGCTGGAGTCAGGGGATATGGGAAGAAGGCAGGAACGGGGTACTGATTGTGGATGATCAGCCATGATCACATTGAATGGCGGTGCTGGCTCGAAGGGCTGAATGGCCTACTCCTGCACCTATTGTCTATTGACCATGATTTTTTTTTTTTAACCTGTTTAGAGGTTCCTTTTTTGGCACCTTTTACCATATTTGACCAAAGACTCTGCTGGTGCATTGAAGGTGGTGGTGAATTTCATCACTGATGTTTATCTTTGCCGATACGTCACCTGTGAAGATATGGGAAGTGCTCCATGTTTTCGAGAGTTCTTAAGTAGTGCTTTCACCAGCAAAGCCACCTCCTATTCCGCAAAGTTTCATGATTCTATCATATCAAGAAAACATGCATTTTTCCATTGTGCAATCTCGAATTGAATATGTGATAGTGTAACTAAAGTGGGGACTTGATGGCCAATGCGGATTGGGTGGATTGAAGGACCTGTTTGAGTGTAATAACATTGCTTGTCTCTGTGAATCTGCCCCTCATACTTGTGTACATACATTTATTTAGGAGGAAGACTACTCTGAAAGTTTGCGACTTGAATGCAACCACACTTTGGTTGAATCCTTTCCTGGAGGGTCATTTTATGCAATTACTAATTAATTAATACTACTAATTACTAATCTCATTACCCAAGAAGAAGAGATAAATTGTTTCCTGTTTGATGCCAATGTATATTGCTCCAGGATATGGTTTCAAATAAACTATTTGAAATTATTTTTCAAACTACTTTTAACACGTCAATTTTTCCAGTTAAAACTCCTATGACTTTTACATTACCTTCATTCAAGGCTGTTATTTCTTGATTGATTGTAACGTTAATGATGATATTTTCCTAAAGAGTCTTTTGTCCTTTCTTACGCTACTAATTCAACCATTTCGGGTTATCTTTCCTGATACTCTCAGCTAAGATTATACCTCACAATTACCTTCCATCTTTGTCATTAGAATAATCTCAAAGCATCCTTTTCTATTTCCTCTTGGTTATCTTAACTGATCCCATTATTTTTTTTCAATGTTAGAATGCCATCTTCGGCTTTTCAGCCCATCTTGGCCCAGCACGACTTTTCTATATGCATCTAATTTAAAAAAAAATGTTAATTGTACTCATTTATTTAATAATGCCAATTGATAAGCAGATCCTTCTTCTCATCGATGAATTTTTAATTGATTGGGAACTAATCATAATTTGCAGCCAATTCATAATTTGAGAGCAAACGTGTTGACTTTGAAGGTGTTAAATATAGTTTGTGTTTTATTTTACACCAGGACTTTAACAGGATTGGGTTTGCTGGTATGCTCAATGGATGGAACGGTGGCATTTCTGGATTTCTCACAGGAAGAATTGGGTGATCCACTAACTGAGGAGGAGAAGGTAACTGAGCTAATTTAAAGTACAGCAGCAGCAACTACATCAATGTGCTTGTATCCTCAACTTGGTGCAAATTACTAACTTACTTGCAGGTGGGTCTGTTCTTGTACCAGAGAAACAAGAATCTTCAAGCAGGGATGTGGTTTTGATATCATGGGACTATATATGGTATAACTTTCCCAAACTAATAATGTTACTCATGGGGTTAGGTAGGGGTGATCTCATAAGAAGGTGAAATGTAGAAGTTGAAAAAGAAATGAATTACTACTTGAAAATTAGGTTTAAAAATAAAATAATTAGACAAATTATCCAATGAATACTTGTTTGTTAATTTCCAGGTGACAAATGTTGTGATTTAGTACCCTTGTGTTATTGAGTGATGCCAATTGATGGTGGATCACTGGAGTTCTTGGTAGTAAATATTTTTGGCACCAAGTGAGTGGGCCCCCTGGTGCAGGATTGTTTGATGTTGGAAAGGTTGGAGGAGATCACCATTTTCCACAGAGCTACACATGAGCATTCATAGCCTTTGATAACCTGGCCAACTATGACTGAAGAAGAAGAGTAAGCAAAATGCAGTTAAACTGAACCCTGGCTTCATTACATAGAGATTTATATAGCAGTAATAACTAATCCCCACCACTCTCATTTATGCCTTTACATTAAAACGCGTACTCTCTCGAGTACCCTCAACTCTCCCGCAGTTTGTTCAGAAGGACTCAACATCATGCATACTGCAATTATTAAAATGTATATTTGGTGAGATCCCAACTTGAGTAGTTTAAAAACAAATTCACGAACTGACTATGCACATTTTTGTCTTTTTATACTAGTGGTCTGAATTGCACTGACTAATTTGTCATTAGCATGCTCATTTAGCTCCTGCATCAAACAAATACTTTTTGTATGTATACCTGGAATATGTTCTTGGAGATGAATTGTTTCCTACTTGTAACAATAGTGCTGGACAATGAGAGTTAAACTTGTGCCCGTTCAAGTTTCCAGTATTTTCACCAGTAAAGTTAGGGCAGGGTAAGATTTAATATCCATACGCTGTGCACTGTTTGGTTTTCATCCATTTCAATTCAAAAGGTAATTACAATGTAAAATTTAGGCTGAGTTAGTATTGCTACAGTTTCCATAAATGAGCAGAAATATTTTATTGCATGCAGATGTTACACTCACCTACATAAGATTGCTTCCTGTTATCAAGAGAACATAACTCGCTGTGGGCAGAAATATATCTGATTATTAAATTATTAAACATTCCCCTTTAAGGCAAATTATCACTCTTCACCTGCCTGGTGACCCACATTTTCTATGTCTGTCTTACAGAATATGATTCACCAGAAGACCTATGGCAAAAGCTTAGCAATTACAACGGAGCAGCAACTGTCCACCACCATCATTGAAAATCCAGAGATGCTCAAGTACCAACAGCAGCAGAAGCAGTTACAGGAGCAGAAAAATGCATTAGGGTCCAGGGAACTGATGGCCACCAAAGTGCCGAATATGCTGAATGGAGAGAGCTTGGAGGACATTCGGAAGGTAATGGATAAGAAGCAACCTCTTGAGCATTAAAATTTAAATAAATACAACTTGTGTTTTTGGGTCACAGGTTTGAATATAGCAGGGATGGTTTATAACTGATACCCAGAGAGGCTATCAGTTATGGGACCTGAAACAGAATCCTCTTATTAATCATTGCTATTTGAAATGTTTTGGAAATGCTCACAAATTTTTCATGAGAACAAGTGGCATTTCCATCTGCTCCTTTTTCTGCCCCAAAATCGAGGAGTGGCCGTATAAATGTGTATAAAATCATGAGGGGGAAATGCACATGGGGGAATCAAGAACTGGTGGTCTCGACCCAAAACATCGCCTATTGCTTTGCTCCACAGATGCTGCCTCACCCGCTGAGTTTCTCCAGGATTTTTGTCTACCTTCGATTTTTCCAGCATCTGCAGTTCTTTCTTAAACAAGAACTAGAGGGGATAGGTTTAATGTAAGAGGGAAGATTTAATAGAAACCTGAGGGACAATTTGTCACACACAGAAATTGATGGGTATACGGAATAAACTGCCAGAGGATATCGTTGGGGCAGGTATATTAACAGTATATAGAACACATTTGGATAGATAAATGGATAGAGGTTTTGAAGGATATGAACCAAATGGGACTAGCTTGGATTGGGTTGGTATGGAAAGTTGGGCTGCAAGGCCTGTTTCCCTGCTGTAAATGAGACGTGCACTTTAATGCAATTTGAATTAATTTAGAATTCGTATCAATGCAATATTTTTGAAATATTTTGAAGGAAATTAGACTTGAGAAGTAAGTGTCTTTTTCCTGAATGTAGCTTGTAAAGTGCACCCCTTGTTGATTGCCTGTTCTAATCATACATTCAAAATCTGATCTTTTATTCTGTAATTTTTTTTAAACTTATCATTTTGGACGCAAAGTAATTCATATTTTTTAATTCCATTCTTGTCCTCTTTCTTTGGACTTGCTTTTCATCGCTGCCCAAATGGGATCTAAGATGAAGGCTGTAAGCTCTCAGCGATATTTGTCACTGTTTTATTCCTTTGTCTGATCACTTTTATCAAAATGTTATGTTAAACCAGTTGGTCTTTCATTTGAAGCAGAATTTAATGTCTTATGGCACTATTTTCACCCTCCCCTGCATCCAAGTCATTATTTTCTTCCAAATTATTTTCACTGAAACTGGTTTTTCTCATCTTTATTATAATGCAGTTTGTGGGTCCTTGGTGCAAATTAGTTGCTAGGCCAACCGTGTTCATGACCCCGATGCTACTTGAGAAATCTTCAACTGACGTTAAATACTTGGAACTATAGGTCGTGATAGAACCAATAAAAATATATATCGTTTGCAATTCGGTAAAGTGATGGAGCTGCCATGTTCCAAAGATGTGAAGTGTAACTAAGTGTGACATCTAAATACCCTGGGAAACCTGAAGCTAGCAAAAATACTTTTGTGTTTGGAATTGTACATTGCACAAAAGAAGGTAGTTGGTCAATAATGGAGCCACAGAACACCTGTGCGGGAGTTCTTCAGAGCATCGTCATAGGCCGGACTATCTTCTGCTACTTCATTGGTGACCTCACTTCATCACAAGATCGGAGAGGATATGCTTGCTGATGATTGAAAACATTCTATTTGTAACAATACAATACAATACAACACAATTTATTTGTCATTTGGACCCCGTTGAGGTCCAAACGAAATGTCGTTTCTGCAGCCATACATACAAAACGAAAAAGACCCGAGACACAACACAATTTACACATACATCCATCACATCGCTGTGATGGAAGGCAAAAACTTATCTCTGCAAATAAAGCTGTTCGTGTCTGCAAATTCTGGACACCATTCAGGCCTGAGCTGAGGAATGGCCACTAAAGTGCCAGATAAAGACCATCTGCAGCAGAGAAAGTCAAATGACTTACCTTGGACATTCAATGGCATCACCATCACCGAGTCCCGCACCATAATATCCTGGTAGTCAGCACAGAGCAGAAATTTAACTGGATGAGCAACATAAATATTGTTGCTGCAAGAGCAGGCAAAGGCTGGATACCCTGCAGTGTCCAACTCGCATTTTAACTATCTGCAAGTCATCTTGTGAGCATGATGGAATGCTCCTGGTGTGTGCAGCGCCAGTGACTGTCAAGAAGCCTGCTTGATTAGCATACCATCAGTCACCTTGAGCATTCATTTCCTGGCCTCGCAGCACCAGAGACCCAAGTGTGTTTGATCCTGACCTTGGCTGTTGTCTGCATAAACTTTGCATGTGCTCCCTGTGACTGTCAGTTTCCTTTGGGTGCTGCTCAAGTTTCCTCCCACATACCAGACAAGCGAGTTTGTAGGTTAATTGGCCTTTTTTTAAATTCCCCCTTGTGTGTAGAGATTGGATGTGAAAGTGGGATAATATACAACTGGTATGAACAGGTGATTGATGGTTAGTGTGAACTTGATAGGCTGAAGTGCCTGTTTCCGTGCTATATTATTCAATTAATTCACCAATCAACCATTAAGAAACAAAAAGCAAGTGCAATTTTTAATTTTAAGAAATGATGAGCGGAACACCAATCATTTTATATTTTCACTGTTACTTAGATATCAAGTAATCTTCCACACTGATTATGTGGTGTGGGAAATTTAAAGTTAAATCATGATTTCTTCATTGCAGGATAGGGTACACTGTTTAACTGCTCTTCACCAAGGTGGCCCAAAATCTAAATGCATAAAGTTTCACTGTCTTCAGTTTCAGTTACTTTATTTTAAAAAGCCTGTTGATAGCAATGGGATGCGGTTGACAGAGCCAAAATTTATCACTCATTTCTAAAGTATAGCGTGTCCTTGAATCACTTATGATTAAATTCTTCCAGAGTGTCTGAGAATTTCAACCCAGCAATAAAAAGAGAACAATGATGCATTTCCAAGTCAGTTTTGGTGTGTGGCTTGGAGGGGAATATGCAGGTGGTGTCCTTTAGTGATGGGAGTAATGGTTTTAAGAGGTGCTTTCAGGATCTCTTGATGCATAACTATAGCTGCAGAACTTTAAAGAGAAATAAATGGCAGTTAGTCAAATTTAACTTCATGTAGGATCTTTACATTCAGTTGATATGGAAACATCCTTTCATGTCCTTACCATCCTTATCTGGCAGCTAATCCCCTAGCAAATCCTGTGATTTATTCACACAATTCTTCAATGCAGAAAGACAAATAAAACCTGTTGGGAACATTTGACAGGGGTGCATTTAGCTTCACTTTAGAAGTGTTGTCATTCTCTCTGTCCCACAACTCTGCTTTATCCTTAACGTGGAGAATCTAACTGATCACCAGTAACCGAGCAAACTAGACATGACTATAAGATCGAAGATAGACACAAAAAGCTGGAGCAACACGGCGGATCAGGCAACATCTCTGGAGAAAAGGAATAGGTGACGCTTTGGCTTGAGACCTTTCAAGATGCTTTGTTTTAAACTCTGGAGTACATGGGGAGGCTACTTGTACGTTTATTTAAAATGAATCCGAATATTGCATGAAATACAAGTGCTAATCTGTAGTTGAAAATGAATTTTTATAACAAAGAGCTGTCACTTTTTTAATTAAATAACTTAATTTCTGCCCTGCACTGAGAGATAGTCTTGATTGTGCGACTGCTATTATGCATGTCTGGTGTAATATGATGCAGCTTGTTTCCAAGGGGTGTTGGGTTTCATAAATCCCCTGAAAGATGGCAAGAGAGCCATTCACAAGAATTGTTTGCATGGCAATTGTAGCAGCCTATCGTGTATTGTGTAGGTATTTTACCACCGTCGCATTTGGTCCTTTGTTTCGAAGGATTTGTATTCTGAATGAAGGCTTCTCCGAAGTGCTGCACTTTCTGTAGTCTGTGACGTTAAAAAAGCAGTCTGAATAACCGTAATGCTTATTAAAAATTAAAGCCTTGGCCATGTTATTGAGACCTTCAATGGGAGGCAAATAGTGTGCTGGATAATAACATCTGAATTTTCTTTCTCTCTTGTTCTCCCTTTATAGAATTTATTAAAGAAACAGATTGAAACTAGGACAGCTGACGGACGGAGAAGAATCACACCCTTTTGCATTGCTCAGTTAGACACTGGGTAAGAGGTCATTTCAGTACCCTTTGAAAAGTTTTACAGTGTATGTTGCACAGTTAGGAAACAATGAAGGAACAAATGTGCACTTGAAATCCTATTGTGGCGCTCAGTCCAATGTAGCACTACGGCAGCCTTGCAAAAAATGCTGATTCGGTGTATAATCCCCAACAGCCAGAATTTCCGACCCCATGTGTGTTTTATCTCGAATATAAAGCTGGAAGAGACAGAGTGCCAGTTACTTAAGATTTCTTTAGGTGGTTATCACATTGTAAGGGCCTGATGTCATTTTGGCATAATTCATTGATTTACAGATTTCTTTTACTCTCCAACCAGTGACTTCCACTGCTCTTGATTTAATGTGCATTATGGGATGATCGAGGTATTTTACAGACCTCGAGTGCAGCCGGCAGGCTGAACAGAGCAGGTTGTTTGGTCCACAAGCCATTGTCTTGAGATTGCCGCAGCACAGAGGGGCCTCACTTAACACCAGCTCTGCTAAATTGGTTGTGGAAGTACTGATATCTTGGAATAAAGTGGAGAGGGTGTAGTCAGGGTATTTGCCGATTTTGCATCAGAATATTTGAGCTGTGGTGTAATGTCACTGAACACTGCGGGCAGTAAGTCTTTGGCAATGACTTTGAAGTGATTGATTTTCCAGTAATTTTACAACTCCAGGGGGTGCTAAGTGGCAGCTGCTCAATGACTCACGGCCATGAGTGGTTGCAAGGCCAGGTTATGAGACATATTATGTCTGAGTTGATTCTCATGATCGCTGGCAAAGCAAAGCTCTTATTTGTTAAACAGAAGGATCGATGTACTGCTAGCAGTGACCTGGTTAGATTCAGTCAGGCTGGATACATAGTCATGGAGTCATACAGCATGGAAACAAGCCTTCGGCCCATCCTGTTTCCACTAGTGGGCAAATCTAGGACCAGAAGGCCCAGCCTCGGGAATAAGAGTGCATACCTTTAGAAAGGAGATGAGGATGAACTTCTTTAGTCAGAAGATGGTGAATCTGTGAAATTCATTGCCACAGATAGCTGTGGAGGCCAAGTAATTGGGTAATTTTAAAGCTGCGAGTGACAGGTTCTTAATTAGAAATGGTTGCAAAAATTGCGGGGGGAAGACAAGAGAATGGGGTTGAGAGGAATGAGAGATCAGTCATAATTGAATGGCAGAGTAGACTTGATGGATCGAATGGCCTAATTCTGCTCCTCTGAATTATGAACTCATCGATGATGACCAAAATTGCCCATTTGAGCTAGTCCCATTTGCCTGCCTTTGACCCATATCCCTCTAAACCTTTCATATCCAGTACCTGTCCAAATGTCTTTTAAATGCTGTAATTGTACCTGCCTCAACCACTTCTTCTGACAGCCCGTTCCATACATGTACCACCGACTGTGTGCAAAATTTGCCCCTTGGGTTCCTATTAAATATTTTCCCTCTCACCTTAAACCAATGCTCTCTACTTCTGGATTACTCAGCACTGGGGAAATGGCTGTGTGAATTCTTGACCTTATCGGGACTTCCACGGCCGATCAGCGGATCAAATTTGCCCCCTGTGACGGATCGTTCTGGTACAGTTCAACTCCTCTTTGAGGCCGTAACCTCCGCAGTTCTGGCAATTTGGATAATCCAGCAAGGCTCTGGAACCAAGGGTGCCGGAAAATTGACGATGGTATAAAATTGGAAAACATCTATCTTGTTGAAAGCAGTTGAAGACCATGTAGCTCCTCAGCTGTTCAATTATATCATATGCCTTTGCAACACTTCCAAACAATTATTGTTGCTCCATATCCAACTGTACAAAGAAGCCCAGGAAGTGGAACGTGTTTCTGAAATGAAAACACAAGGTAAAAGGAGAACAATGAATTAGAAACATTAATGGATCACAAACTAGTAAATTTCCATCTATAAAAGGAGGTAGCTATTGAATAAAAGAAGCCACCTGCGATTGCATTATTATTATTGAAACTTTGCAGTGGTATCAGGCAGAACAATACATCCTGATTGGTGCTTGTACGTGGCCTTTGAATAAATTGAGTGGTTTATCTGCCCCATTTCATGGCAGGTGGGATCTTCCAACTTTGCAGGTGCACCAGTGGTGAGTTGCCAATGCACACTCTGGGCCAAGCATTACTGGTACAGTGTGTACTTCAAATTAAACTTTGTTTTAGACTGTAAGGGCAGTATTTCAACAAATTTGTAATTATTTGACAAGTGAGCCAAGTAGTTCTGAAGCCATTTTCAGATGCTTTCTTCGATGTGGGTGAAAACCTCTGCACTTGTACTTTTCATGTCTTCACCATCTGGTAAAACCCCGAAAAGAGCCTGAAAACTGATGAATGCAGGGATGGCTAAACTTTCAGTTAGCCCACAAGTCTCACATTATGGTTCAAATGCTGCCCTGAGAATAGTTTAGTTTTATTTAGAGATACAGCGCGGAAACAGGCCCTTCGGCCCATCGGGTCGACGCTGACCAGCGATCCCCGCACATTAACACTGTCCTACACCCATAGGGGACAATTTTAGGTGGTGCTGGTGTCATCTTCCGTCCCTTGGTTGGAGCCCCCCAGCGTTGTCCCTCAGTGGCTGCTGTTAAGGTTCTTCACTGCTGACAACCAGGCAGAGTTATCACTGCTCTGGCGTGCTGATGGGTTAGTTGCTGTGGCTTTTTAGAAAGTTGTCCCAGCTTGACTAATTGGATGGCAAGGTGGGAGGGCCACTGATATTCACCTCGAAGGATCATGAGTTTGGGGGGGAGCTTTGAATCCAACAAGGGGCTGCATTGAGCCTGTCTCTCTTGTTTCTCTTTCTCTGGACTGACATGTTGAATATTCAATAACTGATCAGTGAACCTGAATTTGGTCAGTAATGCACATTCTTGCCATAGTATCACTAATTTGTAAACTCAGACTGAATAGAACACAAAGTGCTGGAGTAACTCAGCATCTCTTGAGGACATGGCTAGGCAACTTTTCTGGTCTGGTCTCTTCAGACACCATCTGATTACAGTTTGAAGAAGGATCCCGACCTGAATTATCGCTGATCCACGTCCTTCAGAGATGCTGCCTGACCCACTGAGTTACTTCAGCACTTTGTGCTGTACACAATATTCCAGCATCTTCTGTTCCTTGAATTTCTAGCTCGGACTAAATATATGGTCCAACTAGTTTGTGGATTTGGGTCCCTCTTGTCTAAAGTCACCTTGGCCAACCTTCCTGTGATTTCCAGTTCCTGTTCTGGGAGCTGCTTCTCCACAATGGGAAATGCACTCTTTCATAATGTGGCAGATGTGAATTGGAGGGGGGGAGGGGGGGATATGATTTCCAGAGTACAAAGATCTTTTAACTTGGCAGACCGGCTTGGCCAGTAGTGGAGAAGTGATATCAGGTGCCTGTTGTTAGACTGGATTCATTGCGGAACACAACGGGTCAGGCAGCATCTGTTGAGGCAAAGAGACAGACTATGTTTGAAAGGTTCAAATCAAATGTTTTCAGTCACTCCCCTCTAGAGATGCTGCCTCCTCCAGCAGTTTGTCTTTTGCTGGTTATTATTAAATGCGGCTACACGGACCAGAGGTTTAGAGCTCATTGGGATGATATGTATTACAATTCGGTCATATAATAGAAAGTGGATTTTTGTAAATCTTGTTCCAAATCATAGTTTGCTACTGCAAAAACTAGATTATGATTATTAACAGAAATCTACATTTAGTGTACAGATATTTAGAGTACCTGTTCAGGATTTTGTGATTTTAAGTTGGACTCAGATTATGTCAAACTCACTAATGGATTACTGTTTCCAAACTTTGTGCGAATATCTGTTGTATATGCTGGTAGGCATGTGTAGCTCAATAGTTTTCAGGCTCTCATCAGCATTGGTTTTGTCAGGGGGTAGCTGAAGTGAATGTGTTAAGGTGCCAAAAATTCTCATGATTTCAAATTATTTCATTGCAAAGGACCTTTGCTGTTAACACATTCCCAGTTGCTATGTGATTTATAATTTATTTTTGCAGTATCTAATAAGGTAGGATTTCCCAGGGGCCAGACAGAAGCTGATTACTGTAATTGATTTTTGTATTTGATGTGAGTCTTTCGTATCAATCAGTCCTTCAAATCTCATCTCCTGTTTCAGTGTGTTAGAGACGGAGCTAATATTGTCAATATAAGCAGGTATAAAGATATTTTTATAATTTAGGATTTATGTTATTTATTAAAATTATTATGTACCAGATAACAATTATTTCAGTTTGAATTATTTGCAAACATTTTTCTTCTTCGTATTAAACCATTGTGCTATGAATTCCCTATAGTTTATCCAAATAATGTTGTTGCAATATTATATTTGCTGCAATAAGTATGCCAAAGTTTACCTTGATAGAATTATGAGGTATTTAGGATAGATGTATCAAGAAGGAATGTGTAGGATGGTACTACAGATGCTGGTTTAAACTGATGATAGACACAAAATGCTGGAGTAACTCAGTGGCACAGGTAGCATCTCTGGAGAGAAGGAATGGGTGACGTTCGGGTCGAGACCCTTCTTCAGACTAGGACTGAAGAAGGGTCTTGACCCGAAACGGAATCTCCACCAAGGGAGAAGTCACAGATCCATAATGCTGGCAGTTCCATAGAGAATTTTGCTTTGGTTTCTTTGTGATTAATTAGGCCGTATTATCATGTTATTATTCAAAACAATATTCACTGCAGGTGATCAGTCCTTACCGCAAAGTGTGCTTTGATATTTAAGATGTGGACTTTATCGGCAGGCTGTGCAGTTGTTGGCCATGTTTTAGCATAATTGAGAAGGTGGTCACTTCCTGTAATTGAAGTTTTGGATATTCCGTTGGCACCTTTTTATTGGAAATTCCTATAGTTAGGCCAGCAATGCTAAAGGATTGGCCACATTGTTTCATGCCAGGATGCTGTATTCCATTGGCTGTCCAGAAGCAGATTGGGTTGGAGGTGCCTTTGAAGAAGCAGCGATGAGATGCTACAGTGCACTGATTTGCTATACTCTTTGTAGCAAAAGAGGGAGTGAACATTTAGCTGGGTGGGGTCTAAATCTAGTAAGTAGCTGCTTTGACCTGAAGCACCATTCATCCAAGGAATTTACACTTCTGACATGTTCCTTGTGGATGGTAGACATTGAAAGTTAGGAAATGAATCAATTGCCATATGTAATAGTATCATAGGTTTCTGCTCACTGGTGTCTCCCTCTGTCATAATGTTGGTGAAGGATTAGCAATAATAATATCATTTAACGTGGACGGAATGTGATAAACCTCTTCTGTGTTGCTGCTGAACATTGTCTCCCTCTTGTATATCACCACCCTTACCTGTTCGTGTGTTAGGAAGACCCTTTACCATGTGGATGTGGTGGTGATGCTGGCTTGGTTGGGGGGGGTGATGGGGAAAGTGTGGTGGTGGGGAAAGTTTTACAGTTTCGAAAGGGCATCCTTATAATGCTTTCCCCCCTGATAACAGATGCTAGTTGCAATATGTCTCACAGGATTAGCAGAGGCTCGATGGCTCGTCCAATCCTCCCAATTAATGTTAAAATCTGTGTAGCAGTAAAAAATTGAATTAATGTCATGAAATATTCAATCCCTGCTACCTTGCACATTTCAGTAAGCTTACTGGATTCGGTCCTTGGTGTCCCATGTAATGTTAGATCTTAAGAATCCTCCTGGCTAAGACCTGCCTGCGACCTCTTCTTTTGCCCTTTCCTTTACGAGACTTAGTGTACTTACAGACTTGTGATTGTGTGCTCTTGCCCACCTTGGTAGAGATTGGTTGTAGTGCAGAGTGCATTCTCTGAACAGCTGAAACCAAGGAGTCTCCAGCATTTGCCATCAGTAAATGAAACATGCTTCACTGTCACTCTCTGAGCTGTTATAAAAAATTATGTTTTGGATTAATTAACTCAACAAAATTGTTTTCATTTGAATAAATTCAATGCAATATTTAATTCCCCAAAATCCATTGTGTAAGAAACTATGAATGCCACAAAATGGCTTCTCACATGACCTGCCTTTTGTTTGTTTCTTTTATCATTAGGGATTTTTCGACTGCTTTTTTTAATAGTGTACCCATCACGGGGGCACTTCCAGGGTCAGTGCTGTCTTCACAGATCAGCCAGCCACAGCCTTCCTCAGACTCTAATGCTGCCAAGTCCGTCTCTGCTAAACTATCTCAGGACCCCGCACCAGCCATTGCAAAGCCACCTGAAGACAGCCCCAACAAAGACGGGTAAGGTGCAAATGCTGAGTACAACTGGATTTGAATAGTGATACACACCTACATGGATATGTCACCCTATTTCTCATCAGTAACTGGGTACAATGCTTTATTTTATAACTCGGCTTGTTCAGATGCAGTATAAATCTAAGTGCGAGAATGTTTCTTTGATCCCAGCTCAGATATTTGATTGGTGCTGAACAAAATCAAAGCTAATTCATTTGATTAGAGTTGTTTGAAGCTGCAGTTTTCTGCGGAAAGTACAGAGGAACAAAAGACTCTTCCCCTCCCCCACTTGTGGGAAGCAGCCGAGCAGGTGCAGTGAACTGTGGTGGTTGCTGTGGAGCAAAAGTGCCATCTAGCGACAGGAGACCAGTATTACAGCAAAAGGGAAATGAATTAAACTTCCAATCCTTCAACTGCAGATATGAAATAACATCAAATGTAAGGAAGTTAACAGCTTAGGCGACATCTGTGGAAAAGAGAACGGAGGCGAGGGAATTAACAGAATGCTGACTGACAAACAGTCCAACCAATATTTTAATCGGCGAAAGCCACAGGTTCTCTGTCATCTCTGTGAAGATGTAACTAGGAAAATGGACAAGGGAGAGCCAGTGGATGTAGTGTACGTGGACTTTTAGAAAACATTTGATAAGGTCCCACATAGGAGATTAGTGGGCAAAATTAGGGCACATGGTATTGGGGGTAGAATGCTTACATGTATAGAGAAGTGGCAGACAGGAAACAAAGAGTAGGGATTAACGGGTCCCTTTCAGAATGGCAGGCAGTGACTAGTGGGGTATCGCAAGGCTCGGTGCTGGAACTGCAGCTATTTACAATATACATCAATGATTTGGATGATGGGATTCAAAGTAACATTAGCAAATTTGCAGATGACACAAAGCTGGGTGGCAGTGTGAACTGTGAGGAGGATGCTATAAAGAATGCAGGGTGACTTGGACAGGTTGGGGGAGTGGGCAGATGCATGGCAGATGAAGTTTAATGCGGATAAACGTGAGGTTATCCACTTTGCTAGCAAAAACAGGAAGGCAGATTACTATCGAAATGGCGTCAAGTTGGGGAAAAAGGGGAAGCACAACGGGATCTGGGGGTCCTTGTACATCAGTCTATGAAAGTAAGCATGCAGGTACAGCAGGCAGTGAAGAAAGCGAATGGCATGTTGGCCTTTATAACAAGAGGAATCGAATATAGGAGCAACGAGGTCCTTCTGCCGTTGTACAGAGCCCTAGTGAGACCACACCTGGAGTATTGTGTGCAGTTTTGGTCCTCTAATTTGAGGAAGGACATTCTTGCTGTTGAGGGAGTGCAGCGTAGGTTTACAAGGTTCATTCCCAGGATGGCGGGACTGTCATATGCTGAGAGAATGGAGCAGCTGGGCTTGTACACTTAGAAGGATGAGAGGGTATCTCATTGAAACATATAAGATTGTTAAGGGTTTGGACACACTAGAGGCAGGAAACATGTCCCCAATGTTGGGGGTGTCCAGAACCAGGGGCCACAGTTTAGGAATAAGGAGTAAGCCATTTAGAACAGAGACGAAGAAACCCTTTTTCTCACAGGGAGTGGTGAGTCTGTGGAATTCTGCCTCTGAGGGCAGTGGAGGCGGGTTCTCTGGATGCTTTTCAAGAGAGAGCTGGATAGGGCTCTTAAAAATAGAGGATTCAGGGGATATAGGGAGAAGGCAGAAACGTGGTACTGATTGGGGATGATCAGCCATGATCACATTGAATGGCGGTGCTGGCTCGAAGGGCTGAATGGCCTCCTCCTGCACCTATTGTCTATTGTCTCTGTTTAGTCCGTGCAGTGAAACTTTTATGATGTTTCTGTTCTTTTGTTACGTCTATTTCCAGTTGTAAATTTCTCAGTGAGAGCAACAATGTGCTGAAACGTAGTGTGAAATTATCTTCATCACCCAAACTGACATTTTTTGCAAGTCTAAAGCCACGCTATTGAGATTTTTAAATACTTTAAACTGAATTGTTCAGAGTTCCACTAGGTGGCAGCATCGCCTAATATTGCTCTTCTAAGTAATTCATTGCAATATTTTAGTTATTTTTGCGCAACAAGGTTGTATTTTTCCCCTTCTTTATTTAAATAAAACCAGTACCTCTGTTTAGTTCCTGAATTTTCAGGGAAGATAATTGTCTAAACTACTTTATGAATCAGCTGGTGGTGATTTTCTTGGTTATGTTCTCTCCAAGAGCTTCATATTTAGTCAATAAAAGGTGACCACACCTGAACAGACTGTCCCATGGCTGAAGGTAGACACAAAATGCTGGAGTAACTCAACGGGGCAGGCAGCATCTCTGGGAGAAGGAATGGGTGACGTTTTGGGTTGAGACCCTCCTTCAGACCTCTCCAGAGATGCTGCCTGTCCCATTAAGTTACTCCAGCATTTTGTGCCTACCTTCGATTTAAACCAGCATCTGTAGTTCTTTCCTACACATTTTGTCCCATGGCTGATTTCACTATTGTTTCATAGTGTTTTCATAATAGTGTATTTGTGCTCCATGCATTGGCATTATATACCGATGTTTTAACCAGCCGTTATATGCCAACTTTATTTTCCTGTTAGTCACAAAATTCAATTTTTGGGAGTCGTGTTTATTTTCTATATTTACTATACTTTCCAATGTTAATCATGTTATGGTCAGGGACGATAATCTGAGGCTTTCATAAAAATTGAACAGGGTGATGCAGTCTTCAAAGCACCAGCAAGATGCCAGGTTGTGTGTTCTTACATTTGTTTAATTCGGTCACCTTCAACCAGATTTAGGCAATTGGGTTTATTCATTCTTTGTTTGAATTGTATTACACTGGACACCTCTTTTGTCACACCAATTGATGCTACCTGCTTCATCATTTTTATGAAGTTTATTTCTACAATTTAGTTCAGCAGGGTTATTCAATGCAAACCACTTAAGTCCCACTGCTGCCTGATTTTTGTTTTTTTTGTGAAATATCACGGAGTGACCATCAGGATAAGCTTCATCCCCCTCCACCATTTCCAATCTCAGTCTGCAGTGAGTTTCCATGATTTAGTTTAGAAATACAGCGTGGAAATAGGCACTTTGGCCCATTGAGTTTGCGCCGACCAACCATCACCTATACGCTAGTTCTATCCTACGCACTAGGAACAATTTATAGAAGCCAATTTACCTACAAAGCTGCATGTCCTCGGGATGTGGGAGGAAATCTGAGCCAGAGGTAAGAAGGAGAACGGTCGAATGCCTTGCAGACAGCACCTGGAGTCAGGATCGATCGAGTCCATTCATTTCTGGACTCTTACATTAAGGATGATTACTTCAAGACCCATTAAGAAGAGAAATGAAAACAATATATAAAATAGCGACAAATCAAAAATGGCATGTAATAGTTTTTTTGCAAAATTTCAGGATGAACCCTGTACATATTTGGGAATACTATAGTTGGTTTGAAATATCTGTATGTTGTTGGGTGTTATGTAGGCCAGACCTGTACATTAAAGTCATGTCTTTGTTTTTCAGGTCTGCAATCACTAGTACACCCACTGCTGTGCCCCCAAGCACTCAGCTTTTGACTTCTCCTTCAAGGATTGAGCCGATGAAAGCTCTTGACTCGAGGTTCACTGAAAGATCCAAATCTACACCTGGAACAGCCTCCATCTCTTCTGTTGCCAGGCAGACTGACTTGGACAGGTATGAGGACAGCAACATGGACGACTTTGGTGGAGTCTGTTTTAATTGACTTAGGACTGTCTGCAAGTTAATACTGCAATGAGTTCAAATTACATTACTTTATCACGAAAATGTATTACAAGGTGTATTACTTCTCAGAAGTTTGAAGTTAATGCTTACAAGAAAACATATATTTTATGTTGCATCTCTCCCATTAGAACAGGTCATTTGTTGCGATCTTATCCATTCTTGATGTCATGAAAGGGATTTTTTTTTTACTCGAGACACACTCCAATTGACGACATACATAATTGGTTCATCCAAGGTGAATGAGATGGGCTAATAATATATCTTTGTTGTGGTTCTCTCTTTATAGGGGTAAAGAGTTGGGCCTGTCCAAAGAGTTGAAACCCAGAGAAATTCAAGAGAGCAGCAGTGACAGTGACGAGAAGATTCCGGCTTCTAAAATCTCGTCATCGTCCAAACGCAAGTATGACACTGAAGCAGAAGTTGTGGAAAAGAAAAAGAAAGGTCGACCCAGGAAAGAAACAAAGCATATGCCTATAACCATAACAACTCAGGTACGGGTGAAATTATCACACTCCTAAAGATGTCAGTAAACATTCTTCTACGGATGTATACTATCTCTTTCTGTGTCCCTGCATTTGTTTGCGCCCTGTTCTTTGCCAGTTTGGAGAGGCAGCATTTGGCAGAGATAGGGTAAACCTTCTTTAGCTCATGGCCCCCTTGGGCTCTTTAATTTTTCTGTGGCCCCCCCTGACATTATTAGCGGAAAAAAGGTGGCCCCCTTCATTGAACCTGTGGCCCCCTAAATCCCCAAATTTTTCTGTGGCCCCCCTGAAATTTGCCATGGCCCCTTTGGGGCCATATGACCCCAGGTTGCGAATCACTGGGGTAGACAGTCAGAGCAATTTTCCCAGGATGGAAATGTCAAAGCCCAGGTTTTCAGGTCAGAGGGGGGAAGTTTAAAGGAGATGGGTGGAGATGTTATTTTACACAGAGGGTGGTGGGTTCTGGAATGTGTTGCCTGAGGTGGTGCTGGAAGTTGATACAATTGTGGCCTTTAAGAGGCTATTAGATAGGAACGCAGATATGCAGGAATGGAGGGAAATGTAGATTAACTTGGCATCATGCCCAGCACAGACACTGTGGTCGGAAGAGCCTGTTCCTGTGTTGTGCTGTTCTATGTTCGCTGTATTTGCCAATGGAATAGAAGATCTATCTGGTGTAATCTATTCGAAACAGCTTTGTCAGGTTATACGGCATATGTTGTTAGCTAATCAATACAACCAACTAAGATTCTTTCCTATGAGCCTATTAGTTATGTTGTGCATCCAGTCTGCTCCCATTGCAGTGTCTATACAAAATGCCAGATGTTAACTTCTGTGTTGCACCATCATGTATATTTTTAACATATTATGGATCTCCTGTCAAATTGTTTTGCTAACATAACCTCCTTGATAAGCCTGCATTTTTTTGTCTGATCCTAAATGTCCTTGAGACGGTGGTGACGAGCCTTCTTGAACCACTGCAATCCATATAGTGAAAGCACTCATATATTGTTGCCGTTGAGTTAATCCTGAATGTTGTGTATATCTTCGGTGCAAACCACCGTCTGCAGTCCCTTCCTACTCGCATATTACTGTTGGTAGGCAGTTCTGAAATTTAGAGCAAGTGGCAATGAAGGAATAGCAATTCACTTCCAAGTCAGAAGTTGTACGTTTTGAACATGCTGGTGGAGCATCTTAAGTGATGGTACACATTGTAGTTGCTGTGCGTTAGTGATGGAGGGAATGTATGTTTAAGTGGTGAGTTGGTGGGTGGGTTGTTAGTCAAGTGGACTGCTTTGTCTTGAATGGTGTTGAACTGTTTGAGTATTGCTGGAGCTGTGCCATCCAGGTCAATTAAGAGAATTTTGGACCTCTTTAACCCCCTCACCCCACCTCCCAATGTGCTATGATAGAAAGCCATTGAATATCCAGGTAGGATGATAAACCTGTTTTGTCTAGACCATGAAGTACATATGGTCTTATTGATGATTGCACAATGTTTGATCCATGCACGACTCATTAATTGACTAGTTTTGAATGGCTCAAACACCGTATCTGTGAATGTAGTCAATCCTAATGTTATAGTGGAAGGAAGGTCACTGCTAAAGCAGCAGAAGATGGCTGGCCCTAGAGCACTGTCTTGAGGAACTAGCTCTGGAGATCTCTAGTAGCAGTTCTGGGACTGGGATGATTAACCTCCAACAGCAATACGGCAAAAATGATTCCAATCACTGGAATGTTCTTCCCTTGATGCCCATTTATGTGTGTGATTATTGAGGGTGATCATCCTTAACTCACCTCTGGAATTCAGCTCTTTGGTTATGTTTTGTCCAAGGCAGTAATTTGTCCTAAAACTGGGAAACAGAGTATTGTTGAGGAGGGTCATGGAGAGTAAGTGGAGCTGCATTGTCGATATCATCTTTCATCACTTTGTTGATGACTGAGACTAGACTGACTGGATGGTAAGTAATAAGATTGGATTAATGCTGCTTCATTGAACAGAACATACCTGGGCAATTATCTGGTATATACCAGAGCTGTAACAATACTGGAACAGCTTGGCTTGGCTGGAGGTGCAGCTAATTTTGAAGTCTTCAATACTACAATGATCTGGTCCTGTGACCTTTGCTGTACCTAGTTCTGCCAGCTGTTTCTTTCTCTCATCTGGAGTGAATGGAACTGGCTCCTGTCATCTCAGGATGAAGACAGTGCTGTGAGGGTAGTGCCATTGTTGTCTTTTCACTGATTTCTACTCTTCATTTACACAATCGATCTTGACTGAAGTCAAATATTGAATGAAGTTCTCCTGAACTTTATACTTCTATTTCAGCCTGCTCCCTCAACAGAAAAAGAGGTATCACGTGTCTCGGCCCCTGTCATAGTATTTAAACTCCCGACACCGACACCAAAGAAAGCATTTAACATACAGGTAAGAGATGGCATTGTCTGGGACCAGTGTTTCTAAATGCTACTTCAGACTTTTACAAGCCCTTTTATTGCAAGGGCCTGTTTAAGCCTGAAATACAAGAATGTTACATAAGCAACCATGGCTCAAGTTAATATTAACTTACCCAACATCATGTGCGTCAGGAATATTTCTGCTCGCTTTGTGGACAAGGTACTGGAGCCCTCTACTGGAGGTGGACGGATATTGCTTCATTGTTCGGTTAGCTTAATTGTTTAAAACTTTTTAGAGCATTAGCGTAAAGAAAATAACATTCTCCCTGTTGTAAACTCCAAGAACAGCTCTTCAGCGTGTGCTGTAATTACAAAATTCAAATGGGGGAATGAGAGATTTATTTAGAAAAATGTTTACGGTGATATAATACGTGAGCTGAGAGAATTTAATTCAATTTTCTATGTGTATAAAGTAAGTTTTATACTTTACTGAATTCTAGGTGAGCACTGAGCCAGCCATGTACATAGAGGTGGAAAATGAAGTTCCAACAGTAACGGGGTGGAAACTCAGCCGGCTAAAGTGCATGAGAGAAGGCAAAGAATGGGACACACTACTAACCAGTCGAATCCTCACTGCTGCTGGAAGCTGGTGAGTGTGAGCTCTTTGGGGAAAGTCCAGTGGTGAGAAATCTGAGAGTTGATTTAGAGAACTGGTGATTGTTTGGCTTTGGGGAAGACTGAATGACTGCACCACTGATCTTGTCAACCATTCATTTTGTTCATGGAACTTATGAAGGGGAATTTTTCATACTTATTTGTAGTACTGCTTTAAGTAGTTAAGTAAAGTATAAGATTTTTTAGTTTTTATGATGGAGATGCATGTAATCCGTAGCCAGGCTGTTCAAACTTGCAGTGTAGCAGCCTCGCATCTGTGTGAGGTTTGTGTGCCATTAATGATACCTTAATTTTAATATTTTAATTTTAATATGATCAGCCATGATCATAATGAATGGCGGTGCAGGCTCGAAGGTCCGAATGGCCTCCTCCTGCACCTATTTTCTATGTTTCTATGTCTATTATTTGATAATCAAATAATGTGCAAAGTTATTGTCAGTCTCCTTTCATGGAAGCTGCTGATATTATGTAATTTTGCTGTTATAATAGTTATAGCATAATATGTTAACATTTTAAGTTATATAGTTTGTGTTTAATTAATGAGACTTAGCATGTTCTGAATTTTGGTTTACAAACGTACTTAAGTGTTTGCTTTGTCTGTATGATTGGTGCTGGGTGGTTGCAATGCATTGTGGGAGAATCAGTAACCCCACCCCCAACTTGGGGAATAACGCAAAGGGAAAAATAAACCTTAATGTCTAATACTGGGACACAACCAACATTTTTAGGGCTTTTTGCAGTCTGATGATAAACATCCTTATAACTATGAATTTGTTCAAGACGGTTCCAAGTGAACCTAACATGGGACAACTCTTTACTGTGTGTGGTGTAGGGCATCTGTTCTTGCTGCAGAGGCTTGGCTAGAAGTGAAATGAAACTTTAAACACTGGGAGAGTTCCAAAGGGCGACTGTTGTAAGATGCAGCTGGTCTGCGTTCTCACTTGCTCCATGCTTTATTTAGCAAATGTTTCAGGTTAAGACTGGTTTAAACAAAACTGTATGCCATATGAGGAAAAATGATGTCAACTCATTTAAAGTAGGAATATGAAGGGTATTTTTGATGCAAAGATCATCCAATGTCCTCTGTTGGGCAGCTTGCCAATATCACTGACACAGAGACAATTAATTGAATGGCATTGCATTGTGCTCTGGCATTGCATTGTGCTCTAAGATTCTGGAATAAGTAGTTACGTTGGTGTGATTTATTCATGCATGTGATTAAAAAAAAAACATATTACTGTTTACATTGACCCTTTGCAAGCACAAGAATTTCAGAAGGAAAATTTAATCTACTGAATAGAGATTCTCAGAAGTGAAATGAGTTTCAGAGAAAGGTTTCCTCAGCAACTGGAATGTTCTTAAAAAAACTTTGAGTTAAATATATTTTATACAGAATGGTCTTACGTTGGATACTACAGACGCACTGATCCTTTCTGTAAGTCCATTATTCAACAGAAATATTATATCTAAATTTAGTGTTTCTAGCTTTTGCCTTTTAGACATCTTTCAACAATGATGTTCTGAGAGAAATATTGTTGTCGCTCTTTAGAACTCTAACCTCAATAATTCATATAAATGGGAATATAATGATAAGTTACCTGAACCCAAGTGAAGAAAACCTGAAAGAACAGAAATAATTCTGCAAATTAAAAATACACTTGGTAGTTTAGTGCATAGGTCTCAGGCTAGAGTGATTCTGCTGTGATGTATAAATCCTGAACCTTTGGCCTCCATAATACATAAAGCTTTCGACAGAAGCCTCATGTATGATGTGCTATGTTGTTATATGTGTAAGATAAGAATATTTCAACTAATTGTTGGCTTGTAATTTTGGACAGAAGCAATAGGACTTTTTTAATTTGTCATTTCGAAAATGGTTTGGTTTTCATATTGCATTTTGTGTGAAGAGTTCAGAATTTGGTGTAAATGCCAGTCTCTCAATTCATTTCCACGAGAGCCAACTTCCCATGCAGATAACCAATGTAATTTTGTGCGCTTCTATTCCTGTGGCAGCAGATTTGTGAATGTGCACCCTTCAATGACAACCGTTCAGTTTATGCACTGCCACAATAGCACAACTTGAATTACGCAGTCATAGAATCACACAGCACGAGAACAGGCCATTTGGCTGAACTTGCCCATGCTGACCAAAATGTCTCATCTACACTAACCCCCAGTTCCCCACTTTTGACCTATATCCCGCTAAACATTTCCTATTTATGTCTAAAGTCTCTTAAATATTGTTATACTAACTGCCTCAACTTCCTCTTCTGGCAGCTGGTTCCATGTACGAACCGCTTTGCGTGTGGAAAAGCTTGCCCCACAGGTTACTATTAAATCTTACCCCTCTCGCCTTAACCCATGCCTTCTGGTTCTTGATTCTCCTGTTCTGTATACCCTATTTATTCCCTTCATGATCTTGCACATCTCTATAAGATCATTACTCATCCTCCTGCGCTCCAACAAATAAAGTCCTAGCCTGCCCAACCTCTCTCATAGCTCAGGTTCTCAAGTCCTGGCAACATTCTCATAAATAGTGTACTCTTTCTAGCGTATAACATCTATTGGTGTTAAACAGCATTTATTGCCCATGCATAACTGTTTTCAAGAAGATTGTGATGAATTGCAACATATCCTACTGGTGAGGATACCGCTCAAATCCTCGAAGGGCAATGATGAATGAATAGCAATATACGTCTAAGTGAGGATGGTTGACTTAGACTGGAACTTACAAGTGTTGATGGTGATCGCATGCTTGTGAATCACTTGCCGTCGATGAGGAAGTGGGGAGTTGGTGTAAGGTGCTGGTTGATGGACAGTATGGGAGTGGGATGTATATGAAATTAGTTAACTACATCATGCTGACAGCTCAAAGTGGTTTCAGTGGGCCAAAGGACCTGTTTCTGTGCAGTATTTGAAACATAGAAAATAGGTGCAGGAGTAGGCCATTCGGCCCTTCGAACCTGCACCGCCATTCTATATGATCATGGCTGATCATCCAACTCAGTATCCTGTACCTGCCTTCTCTCCATACCCCCTGATCCCTTTAGCCGCAAGGGCCACATCTAACTCCCTCTTAAATATAGCCAATGAACTAGCCTCAACTACCTTCTGTGGCAGAGAATTCCAGAGATTCACCACTCTGTGTGAAAAATGTTTTCCTCATCTCGGTCCTAAAAGATTTCCCCCTTATCCTTAAACTGTGACCCCTTGATCTGGACTTCCCGAACATTGGGAACAATCTTCCTGCATCTAGCCTGTCCAACCCCTTAAGAATTTTGTAAGTTTCTATAAGATCCCCCCTCAATCTTCTAAATTCTAGCGAGTACAAACCGAGTCTCTATATCTCTATGCTCTATGTTTCAATGCTGTTGGTGTATTCTAGATGAATAAATGACACACATTGCCACCAATAATTGTGTCGGCTAATGGATAGCTGCAAGTCAAGTGGCCTGTCCTGTCCTGCGATGTGTTGAGTTTCTTGAGCACATTCCCTCCGAGGCAAATATATCTTTCCTTAATGTTATATTTGGGATTCTCTACTTGTTCTTTGCAGTTCATTAGTCTCGGATTTCTTCTGATCATCCATTAATCCAAATATAAATGTATTGATCTTGCCATTCCTTGTATTTTTTGTTTTAAATTTGTTTTTATCTCTTTCATTCTATTTTGCTGCTTTCTTTTTTCATTTCATCTGCTGTTCTCTCTTCCTCTTCCAGATCAAGCCATGGTTCCTCTCCCTGTACACTGAGTAGTTCATACCCCTTTTCCCTCCTATCTAACCCTGCCCCAGCACAGTTGCCAGTCTAAGTTTCTGGGAATTTGTTGCTGTGGATGTTTTCACTAACTGTTGTAGTCCCAGGCTCGCCCTAATCCATCTCTTTTTTTTGCAGTGACCTTGTCAGTGTTGCCTGCGAGGAGCGGATGGTGTCCGTGTTTTCAGCAAATGGACGACGGTTGCTGCCAGCCATTCTCCTCCAGTCGCCCATCTCCACGTTGCATTGTGCAAGTCACTTTGTGATGGCGCTAATGGCTACTGCCACTCTCTCTGTCTGGTAAGTGCGTGCCTCCGGGTAAAAACAACAGGGAAAATGCCCATCAAAATGGGTTACACCTGGGGTATGGGACCGTGTGGGAGTGCGATGTATGTGGTCAACTGCATCGTGTTGACAGCTCTGCCAGTGGGTCTTTAGGGAACTGCTGATTTACAGCAGTGACTGAAGTATCGAACACCAAACTCCCTGCCATTGCACTTGCAGTGTGAAAGTCAGGAATATGCTGGAGCTTAGATGCGTGCATATCGAATCTCATGCTCTGATGCTGCATTTTCTTTTGACTGAAAGGCATTCCGTAAATTGCTGAGCCGAGAATTTGGAAAAACCTCTTATCTGACTTTCAGCTGCATGGCATGCATGGTAGGAACAACTAGGAGGGGGCATGTTTTTTAATATATTTTTCTTAATGTATGTTTATATTTATGATACCAACTTTTCAATGTGTTTTGAAATAAAATTCTATTTTTTAATTTATCAAATATTTTTCATGTTATTAGTTTCATTCTAAGTTCCGTTTCAAACACATGTATAATTTTTAGACATAAATTGATTCTGCCTTCCATTTTTCAATAGAGAATGAAGCTTTTTAAATAGACGAGTAAATATCAGAGGTGGAGATTAGAATCTCTAAAAGGTGATTGGAATATTTTATGGGTGGAAAAAAGATGAGAAAGCAACAATGTATCCAAAGACGTGAAATCGTTAAGGGAAAAATATTGTTGGCAAGACTTTGGTGTTTTGGATTGGAACAGCTTTAAGCATTAATTTGATGGCATCAGATCTGAAAAAGGTTTCTGCTTCTCAATTTGGTCAGCAGTGAATGCAAACTGGGAACATAATTGCATTTCATGTTTCCTTGTTCTTCCAGGGATGCAAAGAAACAGACTGTGTTGGTCAAGGATGAATCTCTGATCACTATATTATCAGGTATTGGACCAGCTGTGAGGCTGCAAACAAAATGTACTAACTGCAAAAGTGGGTGTGAGTGGAATCATGGAACTCTCATAGAGATTACTCTTGGGTAGACACAAAATGCTGGAATAACTCAGGCAGCATCTTCTTTCCTACACATAGAGATTACTCTGGTTCGCTAACAAATTACTGTTTCCCTTGACTGTCCACATTTTGTAAAGCATTTATATTCTCCTCACAACCAGCACAGTTAACGTTTTGATTCTCTTTGGTTTAATATATTTTAGATCAGATTGAAACATATTTGGAAGTTAATGGGAATTTTCTGGTCGGGAACTGCACTTGCGCAGTAAAAAGCAGAGATGAACAAAGGCTATTCTCAACTCAGCCTGATATATTTTTGTGAACTGCACCCACATAGTTCTCTTAGTTAATGCAAAATGGCAGCTCATTAGGAGCAAGACTGAACTGTTTGGCCCACCTTCTCCTCTGCATTTTTTGCAGATTTGCTGTTAATTGTCTGTATTTTTAGTACCCATAAAGTAAGTGCTTTCATTCTTCATTTACTGTTGCCTTAATGGCTAGACAGCCTTAATCATTCACAAGAATGATAACAATATATTAATTTTATGTTGTGGTTTCAAAATTAAAAAATCTCTGCCATCCATCAAAAGAAAGGAAACGGATGTTGAACCAGGAAGGGAGCATTTAGGAAAATAAAACACTGGAAGCGATGGGTTGGAATACGTTTTTAAAATGAGGGAGGTTCAAATACTATATAGTTTAGAGCAGTTGTTTTAGACCGTAGAAAAGGCAGATGGCAAATAAAATGGAATGTGATTGTAAAAGGCCAGGCTCGGGGAAGCATGCTTAATGTGAAATATTGGCAGAAACAAGTCCTGGAGGAGGAGGGGTCTTTGTTCTGAGACATAAATCCATGGATAAGTCTTTAATATTGATGTTCTGGAGGGTTGGTAATAAAACTTAGCTTAGCAGGAGAGTTGTTGGGCAAAAAGGGCCAATTGTGGGAGAGAATGTGTGTGGCAGTATCGGGGAGACATAATTTATAGGGGAATAGTTGAAATAGTCACGTCTGGAGATGATATAATTACGCATTAGGGTTCAGCAACATATAAAACGTAAGGACAAGTGTGGGTAATATTGCAGAAGTGGAAGTGGGTGTTATTTGTTGTAGAAAATGTACAAAATATTGAGCCGTTCAGTATCATATTTATTGAAATTGAAATGTGGCCCCTTTTGTAACGAGCTGTAAAGGCTGCAATCATGAGATTTCTTTATGTCTGCTATTTGGGTCTCCTAGAAACGTCTCTGTATCATTTTATAATTTAAAGAGACAGATTGACAAAAGAACACATTTATAGTTTGGCACGAGTAACCACCTATTCCCCCATTTATTCGGTTTCCATGGCCATCTTGGAGTGCTGCATTCCCACAACCTTTGCGTGAAGACATTTTAATAAATTTGCTGTTGAGCTTTAATGAATTTGCGACCGTATTTTAAAATAGTACTTGAAGGTTTACTGTTGTGGATGGGATACTGATCAATGTTCATGGTCTTTGATGATGTTAAATTTGTTCAATGGTATTGAAGTTGCACTCATCCAGGCCATTGCAGAGTGTTCCCTCAGACTTGTGATTGTGACTTGTAGACAGTGGAAAAGCTTTTGGGTGTTTGGTGAATCACACACTAGACAATACTCAACTTCTGATCTGCTCTCGTCACCACTGTATGATCCTGGCTGATCCAGTTTATTTTTTTGGTTGGTCATGTCTCCCAGGATGTTGATTGGGTCGGGCTGGGCGAGAGCGGTGGGAGGATATCTTGGAAATGGCAGTATTCAAAAGATAGAAATGCATCTTTTTCTTTGCCTTGGAATGCTTTTTTAAATTATTATTTTAATAATTTAATAATTTCTCTAAGTTTCTTAGCACAGTTGCAATATGCAAACATTGAGCCATTGAACGTTCCCTGAGCTGTTTTTTTCAGCTGCACCTGGATGTACTGAAACCTGAGCAGGGACTTGAGCGAACTAAAATAAAAAGTTTACACTTAATGTTTTGTCACAACAGTCTTAGTTTTTTTGCCTTTTCCTGTACATCTGTTTCCTTGGAGTCAAATCAACTTGAGAAAAACAAACACTTCCTCTTCCATCTGCTATAGTAGCGTCATGGTTAAACAACAGGCGTGTGAATTGTGAAATGCCATTGTTCAGAACTCAAGTTTTCTTCTCTGCCATCGTGTAACATAGCTCACCATTCCATTTTTTATTTACCCGGCATATCTAAATGAAGTTTCCCAACCATTGGAGTTTAATTAAAAAAGAGAAGAAAATTCTAGTGGTGCAATAAATAGGAATTCTGCTTAGTGTCCCAATCAATAATTATTTATCTTTATTATGTGGACATCTAGTCTTGTTCTACTTCAATTACTTGAGAAATGAATTTCCACTTGAAACTTACAACTTGCCAAACACCACATCCAGTCATTCTTGGTGCGTAGCTTGTATTAACTATTCAGATTTGTGAAATATTTTCCTTGGAGCAAATGAGGCTAAAGGGGAATTTATTAGAATTTAGATTTATGCAGGTTATTGAAGAGGATAATAAGGAGTCACAAGAGACTGCAGATGCTTGAATCTTGAGCACATAACTGCTGGTGTAAATCAGTGGGTCAGTCGGCTTCTGGAGAGGAAAATGAATTGACGCTGTTCTGCAGCAGGAGACTTCTTCAGATCCAATCTGGAGAAGGATTTCAGAAAATGTAGTTATTTTTTGTGGCAGATTGTGGATAAAATGAATGAACAAGGGAAGATTAAAACTTTATTTGATCAAATAGTATCAACTTTGTTAGATCAAATGATCTAAGTACATTTTTGGGAGAATGGTGGAAAGGTTCTACATTAATTTCCAAAAAGGAAGTGGGTATACTTTGAAAATGAAGTAGTAGAACTGAGGAGAAAGAGTGGAAAAAGTGGGACTAAATCTATAGGCCTTTCAGAAATGCAGCACAGGTGTAAAGGGGCGAATGCTATGAAATTTAGTTATAGTAACTAGTTGAATACACTGTTTGTCATACAGTGTGGAAACAGACCTTCGACCCAACTTGCCTACACCGACCAACAACATGTCCCATCTACATTAGTCCCACTTGCCTGCGTTTGGCCCATATCGCACTAAACCCATCCTATCCATGTACCTGTATAATTGCTTCTTAAACGTTGAGATAGTCCCTGCCTCAACTACCTTCTTCAGCAGCTTGTTCCGTACGCCCACTATCTTTGTTTGAAAAGGTTACCCCTCAGATTCTGATAAAATCTTTCCCCTTCAATTAAACTTATGCCCTCTGGTTCTCAATTACCCTACGCTGGGCAAAAGACAATGCATCTACCCAATCTATTTCTCTCATGATTTTATACACCTCTGAGATCACTCCTCATCCTCCTACGCTCCAGGGAATAGACCCAGTCTGCCTAACCTCTCCCTTTCACTCAGTCCCTCAAATCCTCGCAACATCCTTGTTAATCTTCTCTTCACGCTTTCATATTAACAACATCTTTCCTATAACACGGTGTCTAGAAATGAACACAACAATACTTCAAATGCGGCCTCACCAACAGCTTGTATAGCTGCAACATGACCTCCTAACTTCTATATTCAATACTCTGACTGATTAAGGCCAATGTACCAAAATACTTTTTGACCACCCCATCATCCTTTTGTGATGCCTCCTTCAAGGAACTATGTACCTGCACTCCTCGATCTCTCTGTTCTGCAACACTTCCCAGAGGCCTAGCATTCACTGTGTAGGTCCTGCCCAGGTTAGACTTTCCAAAGTCCAACACCTCACATTTCTCTGTTTTAAATTCCATCAACCATACCTCAGCCCACATGGCCAACGTATCGAGATCCTGCTGCAATTTTGATAACCATTTAAAGATGGTTCAGTGTTGTTTTCCAAATACAAACCTTTTCATCTGCAGCTCATTATTAACTTCTCCACAAATCGGTTACTTGGGTTTGAGTTCTTAGAGTTGCCTTTTGCTTAGCTAAAAGAAGATCGTAAGCAAACTAAGACTCTTTCTGTTAATGTGAAGCTACTTTGTAGTAAGTTGATGCATGAAGCTGGAGAAAATTGGTACAAGGCAATTGTGTATGAATTTGAACTTTTGTGTACTCAGTGTTGCACTAGCTAAACACAGACACTCCCTGACTTACAGTGCCCTCCATAATGTTTGGGCCAAAGACCCATTATTTATTTACTTGCCTCTGTATTCCACAATTTGAGATTTGTATTTGAAAAAAAAACTATATGTGGTTAAAGTGCACATTGTCAGATTTTAATAAAGGCCATTTTTTATACATTTTGGTTTCACCATGTAGAAATTACAGCAGTGTTTATACATAGTTGTTCTCCCCCCCCCATTTCAGGGCACCAAAATGTTTGGGACACAGTAATGTCATGTATATCAAAGTAGTCATGTTTAGTATTTTGTTGCATATCCTTTGCATGCAATGACTGCTTGAAGTCTGAGATTCATGGACATCACCAGTTGCTGGGTGTCTTCTCTGGTGATGCTCTGCCAGGCCTGTATTGCAGCAATCTTCAGCTTATGCTTGTTTTGGGGACACAGCATATGAAAGGCATGCTCAATTGGGTTCAGATCGGGTGATTGACTTGGCCACTCAAGAATTGACCATTTTGTAGCTTTCTTCTTCGTCTTTTCGTGTCTTTGAAGCTGGTTGGCTATATGACAGTTTCCCATTCCTTTACACAGTCCTTTGCGTTTTTATTGAACACTGCAAGATCCTTTGAGCTGCACTGGTTGGGTAGTAGGGGGCAGACAAGGCAGTGCTGCATTGTATGGTCCTCTTCTCCACATTCACAGGTGGTTTGGCCAGTTTCATAGCACCATCTGGCCATGGCAGCTTTTGATCGCCCTGTTCCTGTTCTCAGGCGGTTGAGCGTCTTCCACTGGACCCATGGTGCTTCTGAGCCCGGAGGGAGGGCTTCAGAAGGAGGGATACCCATGTCAGTAGGAGGGGGGTCGTCCTCAAGCCTTTTTGTTCATAGTTGGAGTCTGGTTTCTTCCCGTGATGTTATTAGGGGCTGGACATGGCTGAGAAAGCTTCTCCTGGACTTCAGCCGTTGGGCCGGGGGTACACGTACGTAGAGGAGGTGGCGTTCATCACTGGTGGCCTTGGTCATCTCTACTCGGCTGGCGACTTCCCGTCTCACATCAGCAGGGGCAATGCCAGCGAGGAGGTGCAGGTTGTTTATGTTCGTGGGCTTCAAGCAGCCAGTGATTGAGCGGCAGGTGTTATTCAACGCTGGGTCTAGTTTCTTGGCATGGGATGATCTCTCCCAAACAGGACACGCATACTCCGCAGAGGAGTAGCACAGGGCCAGAGCAGTAGCTTTGAAAAACTCCTTTGTTGCTTTAGCAATATGTTTGGAATCATTGACATTCAGAAAGCCTTTGATAAGGTCCCGCACGGGAGACTGGTGACTAAAATTAAAACACACAGTATTGGGGGTAGGGTGTTGACATGGATAGAAAATTTGTTGGCAGGACAGAAGCAAAGAGTAGGAGTGACCGGGTCCTTTTCAGAATGGCAGGCAGTGGCGAGTGGAGTGCCGTAAGGCTCGGTGTTGGGGCCGCAACTGTACCATATATATCAATGATTTGGAGGAGGGAATTAGGAGCAACACTAGCAAGTTTGCAGATGACACAAAACTGGGTGGCAGTGTGAACTGTGAAGAGGATGTTAGGAGGTTGTAGGGTGACCTGGACAGGTTGAGTGAGTGGGCAGATGCGTGGCAGATGCAGTATAATATAGATAAATGTGAGGTTATCCACTTTGGCGGCAAAAACAAGGGGGCAGATTATTATCTCAATGGGGTTAGGTTAGGTAAGGGGGAGGTGCAGCGAGACCTGGGCGTCCTTGTACACCGGTCACTGAAAGTTGGCTTACAGGTACAGCAGGCAGTGAAGAAAGCTAATGGAATGTTAGCCTTCATAACAAGAGGATTTCAGAATAGGAGTAAAGAGGTTCTTATGCAGTTGTATAGGGCTCTGGTGAGACCACATCTGGAGTATTGTGTACAGTTTTGGTCTCCTAATTTGAGGAAGGACATCCTTGTGATTGAGGCAGTGCTTCGTAGGTTCATGAGATTGATCCCTGGGATGGCGGGACTGTCATATGAGGAAAGATTGAAAAGACTAGGCTTGTATTCACTGGAGTTTAGAAGGATGAGGGGGAATCTTATAGAAACATATAAAATTATAAATGGACTGGACAAGCTAGATACAGGAAAAATGTTCCTAATGTTGGGCGAGATCAGAACCAGGGGCCACAGTCTTAGAATAAAGGGGAGGTCATTTAAGACTGAGGCGAGAAAAAACTTTTTCACCCAGAGAGTTGTGAATTTATGGAATACCGTGCCACAGAGGGCAGTGGAGGCCAAATCACTGGATGGATTTAAGAGCGAGTTAGATAGAGCTCTAGGGGCTAGTGGAGTCAAGGGATATGGGGAGAAGGCAGGCACGGGTTATTGATAGGGGACGATCAGCCATGATCACAATGAATGTCGGTGCTGGCTCGAAGGGCCGAATGGCCTCCTCCTGCACCTATTTTTTATGTTTCTATTGTCTTGCTGTTGAATGAACCGCCGGCCAATGAGTTTTGAGGCATTTGTTTGAACTTGAGCAGATAGGATGTGTCAATACACTTCGGAATTCATGATGTTACTACCATCAGCAGTTGCATCAATGAAGATAAGTGAGCCAGTACCTTCAGCAGCCATACATGCCCAGGCCATAACATCCCCAGGCCATAACACCCCCACCGCCGTGTTTCACAGATGAGGTGGTATGCTTTGGATCTTGGGCAGTTCCTTCTCTCCTACATACTTTGCTCTTGCCATCACTCTGATATAAGTTAATCTTAGTCTCATCTGTCCACAAGACCTTTTCCAGGACTGTGGTTGCTCTTTTAAGTACTTAGCAAACTGTAACCTGGCCATTCTATTTTTGCGTCTAACCAGTGGTTTGCTTCTTGCAGTGTAACCTCTGTATTTCTGTTCATGAAGTCTTCTGCGGACAGTAGTCATTGACAAATCCACACCTGATTCCTGAAGAGTGTTTCTGATCTGACGGACAGGTGTTTGGGGATTTTTCTTTATTATCGAGAGAATTCTTCTGTCATCAGCTGTGGAGATCTTCCTTGGCTTGCCATTCCCTTTGCGATTAGTAAGCTCATCAGTGCTCTCTTTCTTAATGATGTTCCATACAGTTGATTTTGGCAAGCCTAAGGTTTGGCTGATGTCTCTAACAGTTTTATTCTTGTTTCTCAGCCTCAAAATGGTTTCTTTGACTTTCATTGGCACAACTTTGGTCATCATGTTGATAAACAGCAATAAAGGTTTCCAAAGGCAATGGAAAGACTGGAGGAAAGACTAGGTGCTGAGAGCACTCTTATACCTGCATTTAAGGAGGCAATTAAACACACCTGAGCAATTACAAACGCCTGTGAAGCCATGTGTCCCAAACATTATGGTGCCCTAAAATGGGGGGACTATGTATAAACACAGCTGTAATTTATACATGGTGAAACCAAAATGTATAAAAATGGCTTTTAATAAAATCTGACAATGTGCACTTTAACCACATTCTCACTATTACGAATCTCAAATTGTGGAGTACAAAGCCAAATAAATAAATGATGGGTCTTTGACCCAAACATTATGGAGGGCACTGTATGCAGTAGGCGCCTTAAGTAAACTCACACTTGCGAAAGCAATTCTTTAAGTCCACCGCTTTATTTCCGAGCGCACACCTTGGCACTCTCAGTAGCAGTGCACCACTGCACATGCAGCCGTTTTCGCAAGCCAGTCAGCTGAACTCGTGGATGCTCCCACTGATACCACATTGTATGAATAGTGAATGATGCATGCGTAATATTACTTCAGTTTCCGACTATGGAATGCTCTGTCTCAGAGGGCGGTGGAGGCGGGTTCTCTGGATGCTTTCAAGAGAGTGCTAGATAGGGCTCTTAAAAATAGCGGAGTCAGTGGATATGGGGAGAAGGCAGGAACGGGGTACTGATTGGGGATGATCAGCCATGATGACATTGAATGGCGGTGCTGGCCCGAAGAGCGGAATGGCCTACTCCTGCACCTATTGTCTATTAATTAGTGTAACATCTGACTACGCAACCTTGCCGTTAGTCGGGGAGTGTCTGTATATTGGGTTCCATTTAAAACCATTGCTGTTACAAAATAATTAATTGCCCTGTAATGTTTGACACAATGCTGTGTTACACAGTCCATTGCAATTCATCAGGTGGCTGCATTACAGAATAAACTGTAAACCCAGACGACGGTGCCACATTGAGCTTTGTCCATCTGGATTTAAGGGTCCATCGTAATCCTTTTCTCGGATGTCATGTTGCAGAAGGCATTGTTTTCCCAGACCCTTAAAAGAGTTGCCCCTGTATTATTTGTTAAGGAATAATGTGCAGTCCCTGACACAGTAAGCTGAATAACATGAAGTAATCTGTAGGCTAAGCTTTAAGATACTTTTGCATTTTGTTCACAGGTAATGATACCACTATAACCCAATCGCTGCTTACACATCATGGTGTTCCGGTGGTCACTTTGTCCAATGGCAAGTCATACTGCTTCAATACATCCCTTTGCACATGGTAAGAAATTCACGTTTTATTGGTTGAATGGAGCCTTGTCTAAAACAGTTTTAAAAAAAAGAAAAAAAAAAGGGAAAAGTTGTTTTTGATTAGAACAAATGATCATTGCAGGACAGGAGAGAACAGTTTTGGAATGTGTTTTATGTCAATAAAGGAATAGATTCTATACTTTTCTCTTGTGTAAAACTTTTCCATAGTGACCTTCAATCACCTTTCCAATACACCAATGCAACATTGCGTCTGCAATGGTCCCAACCTCATATGGGCGTGGCAGGGTTTTCCATTCTATTCATGTTGAATGGCGTCAACATACTCATAAATGCTATTTCTTGGCACCATCATTCATGACTTTGCCGTGAACATTGTGGTTTGCCCCAACGGCAATCCATCCTCCTCTCAGAACATAGAACAGTACAACACAGGAACAGGCCATTTGACCTGCAATATCAACACGATGCCAAGTTAAATGAATCTCCATATTCCTCCATTCCCTGCTTATCTATGTGTCTATCTGAAAGCTTCTTAAACTCCACCATCACATCTGCCTCCACAAACACCCTTGGCAATACATTCCAGGCACCTACCACTCTCAGTATAAAAAATCTTGCTCCCTGCAATTCTTTTAAACTTTGCCCCTCTCACTGTAAAACTATGCGCTCTAGGCTTTGACATTTCCACCCTTGGGGGGGGGGGGGGGGGGAGAAAGGTTCTGTCGATCCACCCTATCAATGCCTCTAATAATTTTATATACTTGCATCAGGTTTTCTCAGCCTCTGATGCTCGAGAGAAAACAATCCAAGTATGCCTTTATAGCTAACACATGATTCAATACTTGAGCTAATACATTGATTCAATTAATGTCCCCAAATTCATGAATTCCAAAGTTCCAAACTCTCTGACTGAATGTGTTTCTCATTTCAGTCAGAAGCGATTGACAGTATGAGGTGAACAGAACAAGTATGTATCCTTAGAAAGATTGAAGTCAACTTGTTTTTCATCTTGAAGTCTGATAGTGTGCCCCTTCCTTTCCTGATGACTCGGGTGAGCCGGGCATTACACAACCTCTCCGTTCATCATCTCATCTTCTGTTTCCTTAACACATTGCTGGCCTTTACTTTTTCTTCTAATACCTTGAGACCTATATTTGTGCCATTTGTTAGCTCCAGATATTCACACTTAAGTACGGTCTTTACTCATTTTTCAGACTATAGACAACTGTCTATTCCATCTCCACCGTCAACCCTTTAAGTATAATTTGCCCGTCCATCCTAGCCAATTCCCGTCTCATACTTTAAGTCTCCTTTCTTTAAGTTCAGGACCCTAGTCTCTGACTTAGCGTGTCACTTTCCATCCTAATGCAGAATTCAACCATATTATGGTCACTGTTGCCCAAGGGGCTCTGCACAACAAGATCGCTCACTAAGCCTTCCTCATTACGTTTAGTTTAGTTTACTGCAACACAGTGGGGAAACAAGCCCTTCGACTGCTGATAATCACCTCTACACTAGTTCAATGTTTTCGAGCTTCGTATACTACACACTGGGGGGAATTTTACTGAAGCCAATTACCTACAAACCAGTGCACCTGGAGAAAACCCACCCGGTCACAGGGAGAACGTACAAACTTCATAACGACAGTACCCGTAGTCAGGGTCGAACCTTGGCCTTTGGTGCTGTAAGGCAGTAACTCTACCCCTGTGCTGCCGAGTAGCTTGATGCAATACCATTTGGTTCTATTGTGACTAGCAAGCTAAGTGAATTGTTAAATGGCACCTTCTTTGAAAGGTTTAACCAGGTGTTGGCCACTATCATGAAAGAAAATGAGATTATGGAGGAGATGCGGTGCTGCATTTCCTGGAAAATAGGAGTTTAAGGTTTACAAGACTTTGTACTACACATAGCAGAGAGGAGAGGATTAATTATGCATCAACTTGCTTGTGTGGATGTTCATTGCTGGCAAAGAGGCATAACTTGAGGATCAATGTCAAAATATGAAGGAAAAATGTACAATAAAAGGTTATTAGAAGATGGAGTTATGACCACGAAGGGCAATTAAGGTCATATCAATCTGAGCACTTGGGAATGAGGTAAACAGTGAAGGGATAACATCTCAAGGTTTGTTGAGAAATAGCAGGAAATGAGATTAGTGTGGAAAGCAGTCATTCTTTGAAGATATCTAGTGTGATGTGCTGAATCAATACTTCCTTGCTGTACAGTAATTTCAACAATCATCAGATTAGTAATTAAGGATGAAGAGGATGCCATTGAATGCACAGTGCTGACAAATTATTTCTGGGTAGCAGTTCCATTATTATTCTGTGAATGAAATATTGCACTCTGTATGCTTAAGATAGTGAATGCAGCATTTCTTGATATGAGTTACTGAACAGAGAAAGTTGCACTCTAACTTGCAGAAATTGTTTTAGGGTGGGCGATGATGAAGGATTGATGTTGGGACCCATCATCTTCGAATCTAGTCATCCATGAGAAGATCATTGCTGCAGTGATCATGGCCATCATGGTTGCGGTGATTCTGACTAGGAACTAAACACTTAATTTCACTCCATTGCTCTTAGCAATGCCATTCTTTCTTTCCAAATAAATATTTGCTTCTCTTTAAATTTTGGTTTGGATTTGGAGACTCCAAGCTGGTCGATGCAATCTGAGAGTCTTTGAAAGCTTGATGGACAGACTGGTCCTTGTCGATTCATCAGAAATCTCCTGTCCTTTGCGTCAATGCAAGCTTCCTTTGTCAGAATGCTTTGCACTGCAGCTCTTTATTGTGTAACTCTCTCAAGCACAAAGTTTAACTTTGTGCATGGTCTCAAAATGCTTGGAATAAGTTTTACTTAAAGTTTTTTTGAAACATTATTTTCTTACTTGCATTGCTCACCTCTAATGGCAGCTTTCTTGTGGGTCTGAAGATGAACAAACCTAAAAATATGTGACTAATACCAGTTAACTGATTTGACTAACTGGGGAGTTGCTTGTACTTTCAAATAGATCAAACTCAGTAGTTGTACAGTTCATAAATAGTGCTCTGGGGTGTGTTTTTAATCAGATGTAGATATTTTGTGTGCTCGGGATTTCCCCTTGGTATAAACAATCTATTTTGTGGGCAGTGCACTGGTGCTGTTTGTAAAGATAATAAACCGACCATTCAGATATGTTTCTGTGCATTGGCCACCCACAGGGGAAGGACCAGCATTCGCTGGGGTTGCATGAATCCCAGGCTGCGCAGGTGCACATCCACACCATAGCTTCTCACAAAATTATCCGCTTTGGAACCCTGTTGACATATCATGCAAATATATTGAACTATGCCTTTTTCTGTTTGATATCTGTTATGATTAAGTGATTTGGCAGTTATAAATTATTAACATTTGAGAATAGCTCTGGTTGTATTTTTCCACTGTGACCAACGTCGTAATTGCAGCTTCCAAATATAATAGTTATATTTTGTCAAAAGTATAGAGGGAAGATTTTGTTAAAGCAAACTTGCAGTAAAATCTGGTAACCATTGTGAAATGTTAGTCAGTATAAACCTGAAATGGAGCTAGCCCATATATCTTGATCGGTGAAGGTTAAGGGAACAGATTATTCTTCATATAATTTGGCACTCATTTCCCAGTATCTTTAAGTGTGTGTTCTGTCCAAACTGAGTTATTATTTATGTCACTGGATCACCACCAAGCATCACGAAAACAGAAAGAGCAGATGAATCGGGCTCTGTGCTTAATCAGAAATAAAGTCATGGAAATTCCTGTACAGCTCCCATTCTCCCTTCCCAGAAAACACCATGTGGTCCAGTACTAACCCCTACAGGATGCAATAAACTTCACAACACCCTTTCTCTTTGATAAGCTTTCAAGACATTCATGTATCCTGACGCTATAACCCATTTGGGGATATATGTATTGGGGCAGAGTCACACGCAGCCCAGTAACGTTTACATCCCCCCTTTATCATCACAAAAGAATAAGATGACCACGGTTTTCAGATGATAGACAGACACCTATCCGGTAATCTCTGTAATCATTAATAGTCTGACACCTGCAAGTGACTTTCCACAAACATTTGTAAATATGAGAGAAGTAGATCGGGTAGACAGTCTCTTGCCCAGATTAGGAATTGAGAACCAGAGGACGTAGCTTTAGTGTGAGGGGGCATAGATTTAATAGGAACCTGATGGATAACCTTTTCACGCAAATGGTGGTAGGTGTATGGAACGAGCTGCCGGAGGAGACAGTTGAGACTGGTACCATCGCAGCATTCAAGAAACACGATGCGTTTCGAGGACAGGTTTAGAGGGATGTGGGCCAAATGCAGGCAGGTGGGATTAATGTAGATGGGACGTGTTGGCCGGTGTGGGCAAATTGGGCTGAAGGGCCTGTTTCCATGCTGTAAGACTCTATGACCATATAATGATCTGACACCAGAGAGGGATGATGCGGGTAGAACAGTAAGATTGATTTGTGTCAACCTGTTCAGGGCTTTTACCTCACGGTTTCTTTATTTTCCAGGAATTTGATCTCGGATAAGCAAGATTCGCTGGTTCAGTGTGCAGATTATCGCAGCTGTTTAACTTCCCAGGAGGCCATGTTGTGTTCTGGACCCTTAGCTACAGTGCAGGGATGTGGAATAAAGTAAGTAATAGTGTTGCCGATCTATCCACTGATAAAGGCACATTTTTCATGGTTTGAATTAGGCATTAGATTTTCAGGGGTTGTTGATCTTGAAACACTTCTGCCATATGACTTCTGTAACATTCCTCATGTTCACTCCATTGATTGAAAATGGTTTCGCTGTTTGATATATATGACTGTTCCAAATCCCACAGTTTACCTCATCTTACAAAGGGATCAGGCACATCAGCAAGTTGTGCAATAAATAGGATAGCAAAGAACATTACATTGGTGGTGCAAAGTTGTTATTTTGTATCCATCTAAAAATGTTCATGATGCAATTACATGGAGTCTGTTCTTGCTGGTTATGGATGAAAAGGCAGCTCAATTCTGAGCACTTTATTCAACCTATAATGGGAATGTGAAACTTGCTACCACTGGAGTCATTGATGCGTATAACAGTGGCTTATTATGAGAAATGTAGACTATTAAAGAGTCACTGTAGATTGAGTTGAGGAATTGTAAAAGCAAGAAGACACTAATTGGCATTATCTACAGACCCCCAAATAGCAGCCCGGATGTACGTTGTAAGTTGCAGCAGGAACATGTAACAAAAGTGATGCCACTGTGGTGATGGGGGATTTCAATATGCAGGTAGACTGGGAAAATCAGGTTGGTTCAGGACCCCAAGAAAGAGAGTTTTTAGAGTGCCTCCGTGATTGATTCTTAGAGCAGCTTGTAATGGAACCGACCAGAGAAAAGGCAATTCTGGATTTAGTGTTGTCCAATGAACCAGATTTCATAAGAGAACTCGAGGTAAAGGAACCGCTTGGAGGTAGTGATCATAATATGATTAGTTTTAATCTGCAATTTGAGAAGGAGAAGGTTAAATTGGAAGTGTCAGTGATGCAGTTGAATAAAGGGGACTATGAAGGCATGAGAGAGTAGCTGGCCAAGGCAGACTGGAAAGGGATCCTAGCAGGAATGACGGTGGAACAGCAATGGCAGGAATCTCTGGGCATAATCCGGAAGACGCAAGATAATTTCATTCCAAAAAGGAAGAAAGATTCTAAGGGGAGTAGGAGGCAACCGTGGCTGACAAGAGAAGTTAGGGATAGAATAAAACTAAAAGAAAAGATGTATAACACAGCAAAGAGTAGCCGGAAACCAGAGGATCGGGAAACCTTCATAGGACAACAGAAGGAATAAAAACGGGCAATACGGGCTGAAAAGATGAAGTACGAGGGGAAGCTGGCCAGGAATATAAGGAAGGACAGTAAAAGCTTCCTAAGGGAAAAAGAGTAGCAAAGTCAAATGTGGGTCCCTTGAAGGCAGACACGGGTGAAATTATCATGGGTAACAAGGAAATGGCGGAAGAGTTGAACAGGTACTTCTGATCTGTCTTCACTCAGGAAGAAACAAACAAAATCCGAGATGTACTGGAGGACAGAGGATCTAAGGGGGTAGAGGAACTGAAAGAAATGTTCATTAGGCGAGAAATAGTATTGGGTAGGCTAATGGGACTGAAGGATCTACATGGGCCTGATGGTCTACATCCCAGGGTCCTCAGGGAGGTGGCCCTAGAAATAGTGGACGCATTGGTGATCATTTTCCAATGTTCAATAGATTCAGGGTCAGTTCCTGTGGATTGGAGGATAGCTAATGTTATCCCACTTTTCAAGAAAGGAACGAGAGAGAAAACGAGGAATTACAGACCAGTTAGCCTGACTTCGGTGGTGGGAAAGATGCTGGAGTCAATTATTAAAGAGGTAATAATGGGGCATTTGGATAGCAGTAAAAGGATTAGTCCAAGTCAACATGGATTTATGAAAGGGAAATCATGCTTGACTAATCTTCTGGAATTTCTTGAGGATGTGACAAGTAAAATGGATGAAGGGGAGCCAGTGGATGTAGTGTATCTAGACTTTCAGAAAGCCGTTGATAAGGTCCTGCACGGGAGACTGGTGACTAAAATTAGAGCACATGGTATTGGGGGTAGGGTGTTGACATGGATAGAAAATTGGTTGGCAGACAGGAAGAAAAGAGTAGGAGTGAACGGGTCCTTTTCAGAATGGCAGGCAGTGGCGAGTGGAGTGCCGCAAGGCTCGGTGTTGGGGCCGCAACTGTTTACCATATATATTAATGATTTAGAAGAGAGAATTTGGAGCAACACTAAAAGTTTGCGGATGACACAAAGCTGGGTGGCAGTGTGAACTGTGAAGAGGATGTTAGGAGGTTGCAGGGTGAGCTGGACAGGTTGAGTCAGTAGGCAGATGCATGGCAGATGCAGTATAATATAGATAAATGTGAGGTTATCCACTTTGGCGGCAAAAACAAGGGGGCAGATTATTATCTCAATGAGGTTAGGTTAGGTATGGGGGAGGTGCAGCTAGACCTGGGTGACATTGTACACCAGTCACTGAAAGTTGGGGTGCAGGTACAGCAGGGAGTGAAGAAAGCTAATGGAAGGTTGGCCTTCTTAACAAGAGGATTTTAGTATAGGAGTAAAGAGGTTCTTCTGCAGTTGTATAGGGCTCTGGTGAGACCACATCTGGAGTATTGTGTACAGTTCCTCCTAATTTGAGGAAGGACATCCTTGTGCTTGAGGCAGTGCAGCGTAGGTTCACGAGATTGATCCCTGGGATGGCAGGACTGTCATATCAGGAAAGATTGAAAGGACTAGGCTTGTATTCACTGGAGTTTTGAAGGATGAGGGGATATCTTATAGAAACATATAAAATTATAAAAGGACTGGACAAGCTAGATGCAGGAAAAATGTTCCCAATGTTGGGCGAGTCCAGAACCAGGGGCCACAGTCTTAGAATAAAAGGGAGACCATTTAAGACTGAGGTGATAAAAAACTTTTTCACCCAGAGAGTTGTGAATTTGTGGAATTACCTGCCACAGAGGGCAGTGGAGGCCAAATCACTGGATGAATTTAAGAGAGAGTTAGATAGAGCTCTAGGGGCTAGTGGAATCAAGGGATATGGGGAGAAGGCAAGCACGGATTATTGATTGGGGATGATCAGCCATGATCACAATGAATGGTGGTGCTGACTCGAAGGGCCAAATGGCCTCCTGCACCTATTTTCTATGTTTCTATGTGACCAACCTGATCTCCCGGTTGCCCAGCACTTCAACTCCCCCTCCCATTCTGATCTGACCGTTCTGTCATGGGCCTCCTCCATTGCCAGAGTAAGGCCCAGCGCAAATTGGAGGAACAACACCTCGTATTTCACTTGGGTAGTTTACACCCCAGCGGTATGAACATTGACCTCTAAATTCAGGTAGTCCTTACTTTCTCCCTCCTTCCCCCCCCCCCCTCCCAGCTCTCCCACATAGCCTACTGTCTCAGCCTCTTCCTTTATTTCCCCCCCCCCCGACATCAGTCTGAAGAAGGGTCTCGACCCGAAACGTAGACTACTACTTTTCTCCATAGATGTTGCCTCACCCACTGAGTTTCTCCAGCATTTTACATCTACAGTGGCTTGCAAAAGTTTTCATACCCCTTGAACTTTTCCACATTTTGTCACGTTACAACCACAAACGTAAATGTATTTTATTGGGATTTTATGTGATAGACCAACACAAAGTTGTGCATAATTGTGAAGTGGAAGGAAAATGATACATGGTTTTCAATTTTTTTTACAAATAAAAAACTGAAAAGTGTGGCATGCAAAAGTATTCAGCCCCCATGAGTCAATACTTTGTAGAACCACCTTTTGCTTTAATTACAGGTGCAAGTCTTTTGGGGTATGTCTCTACCAGCTTTGCACATCTAGAGACTGAAATTTTTGCCCATTCTTCTTTGCAAAATAGCTCAAGATCAGTCAGATTGGATGGAGAGCGTCTGTGAACAGTGTTTTCAAGTCTTGCCAGAGATTCTCAATTGGATTTAGGTCTGGACTTTGACTGGGCCATTCTAACACATGAATATGCTTTGATCTAAACCATTCCATTGTAGCTCTGGCTGTATGTTTAGGGTCGTTGTCCTGCTGGAAGGTGAACCTCCGCCCCAGTCTCAAGTCTTTTGCAGACTCTAACAGGTTTTCTTCCAAGATTGTCCTGTATTTGGCTCCATCCATCTTCCCATCAACTCTGACCAGCTTCCCTGTCCCTGCTGAAGAAAAGCACCCCCACAGCATGATGCTGCCACCACCATGTTTCACAGTGGGGATGGTGTGTTCAGGGTGATGTGCAGTGTTAGTTTTCCGCCACACATAGCGTTTTGCATTTAGGCCAAAAACTTCCATTTTGGTCTCATCTTACCAGAGCACCTTCCTCCACATGTTTGCTGTGTCCCCCACATGGCTTGTGGCAAACAGCAAACGGGACTTCTTATGGCTTTTTTTTCAACATGGCTTTCTTCTTGCCACTCTTCCATAAAGGCCCGATTTGTGGAGTGCCCGACTAATAGTTGTCCTGTGGACAGATTCTCCCACCTGAGCTGTGGATCTCTGCAGCTCCTCCAGAGTTACCATGGGCCTCTTGGCTGCTTCTCTGATCAATGCTCTCCTTGCCCGGCCTATCAGTTTAGGTGGACGGCCATGTCTTGGTAGGTTTGCAGTTGTGCCATACTCTTTCCATTTTCGGATGATGGATTGAACAGTGCTCCGTGAGATGTTCAAAGCTTGGGATATTTTTTTATAACCTAACCCTGCTTTAAACTTCTCCACAACTTTATCCCTGACCTGTCTGGTGTGTTCCTTGGGCTTCATGATGCTGTTTGTTCACTAATGTTATCTAACAAACCTCTGAGGCCTTTACAGAACAGCTGTATTTATACTGAGATTAGATTACACACAAGTGGACTCTATTTACTAATTAGGTGACTTCTGAAGGCAATTGGTTGCACTGGATTTTATTTAGGGGTATCAGAGTAAAGGGGGCTGAATACTTTTGCACGCCACACTTTTCAGTTTTTTATTTGTAAAAAAATGTGAAAACCATGTATCATTTTCCTTCCACTTCACAATTATGCGCCACTTTGTGTTAGTCTATCACATAAAATCCCAATAAAATACATTTACATTTGTGGTTGTAACGTGACAAAATGTGGAAAAGTTCAAGGGGTATGAATACTTTTGCAAGCCACTGTACTTTCGATTTTTCCAGCATCTGCAGTTCCATCTTAAACGTTGTATTGGCTGCAGTTCAGTTATGGCTGTGTGTTTCCATTGCTGGTCTGCTGAATAATCTCTGTTGCATCTTCCAGTGCTGGACGCCAGGCTGCTAGGCTCTCCTCGATGCCCCATGTTTTACAACGAGGGACCACACTGGCATATCTTGAGAATCAAGTTGCAGCTGCAATGACGCTAAAATCCAGCCAGGAATATCGTCACTGGCTTCTCATCTACACCCGCTATTTAGTAAATGAAGGTGGGGAATTAATCCTAGTTTTGATTTTATGGTGTGAATCACATGCATGTTCCAAAATCATATGGATTTGTAGGTTAATTGGCCTCTGTAAATTGCTTCCTGTGTGGGAGCGGATGCGAAAGTGGGATAAGCATAGATCAGGTGCGTGAACGGGTGATCGAATATCAGTGTTTACACATTGGGCTGAAGGGCCAGTTTTCTTCAGTCAATCAATTACTCCACTGACTCTTGTTTCTATTTGCAGGATTTGAGCCACGTTTGAGAGAACTTTGCAAAGATTTGCTTGGCCCGGTTCACAACTCTTCCAGTAGCCAGTGGGAATCAACTGTCCTGGTAGGCAGTTTCTCTTTGCATAAAAAGATTGAATGAAACATATTTAAAAATGGGTTGAAATCAGTAGCTGGGAGCAACTAAAGTTAGTCCTTCAAGCACAAATTATCAATGCACAATAACAACATAAACCTGATGGGAGCAAACAATGCTCAGCTGTTTTAAGCAGACTATCCAACATAATATCAGTGCCTTACTGAGCGATAGATGATGCACAAACCTATGGGGAGCTCCCGCCCCCGGCTTTGCCTTCTGACAATGACTGTCAGTGAATTCCAGAAGGGAGGTCCCTCGCCTCCTACCATCTGAGGCATAGCAGCTATTCAGACCTCACTGCCTCACTTGAAGGAGCTGAAGGCTTGTGAAGGCTTTCAGCTCAGTTAAGTGCATGTGTGCAGGGGCCATGTGTGGCAGGCCCAGTTTAGTATGTTCTGGCCAAATGTACTGAAATTTGGTTGTAGTTCATCTTTACTGGGTTTGGAATATGACCAAGCACTATTTTTCTATTTGATTTGTATGTTCTCAGAAGTGCTTTGAGTAGTCTCCTAGCTAATGATTCTGGTGATTATGTGGTTCTTGTCCTGCTGGACCTATCTGCTGCCTTTGATACAGTGGACCATGGTATCTTAGTAGCTCGGTTACAGCACCTAGTGGGCATTTGTGGCAGTGCCCTGGGATGGTTCAGGTCTTATCTGGCAGACAGAACTATGTGTGTAAGCCTTGCTGGTTTTGAATCCTCCTCCGCTCCTCTGTCATATGGGGTTCCACAGGGCTCAATTTTAGGGCCCCTGCTTTTCTCATTGTACTTACTTCCTCTGGGTTCCATTCTTAGAAAGCATGGCATCTCTTTTCATTGTTATGCTGATGATAGCCAACTATATATGCCGCTGAGGAAGGGATGCATTCTCTGTCAAATCACTTCTGTTATGTCTTGATGACATTAAATCCTGGATGGCCCTAAACTTTCTAGGATTTAATGAAAAGAAGACAGAGGTGATATTGTTTGGTCCCAATGGCTGCCGTGAACCTCCCCCTGTTGACTTGGGTCCCCTGGCACGGTATGTGAAGCCAACAGTTTTGAACCTGGGTTTTAAGATGGACAGTGATTTTAAATTAGATCATCAAATAGGCGCGGTAGTAAAGTCCAGCTTCTTTCATTTAAGGCAGCTGGCAAAGGTGAAGCCCATTCTTGAGCGGCAGCATTTGAAACAGTAATCCATGCCTTTATCACGTCTAGGCTGGATTACTGTAACGCACTCTATTTTGGAGTTGCTCGATCTTCCCTGGCTCGTCTCCAGTTGGTTCAAAATGCTGCTGCTCGCCTCTTAACTGGAACTCGAAAGAGGGAGCACATAACGCCAATTCTGGCCTCCCTCCACTGGCTCCCGGTGTACTTTCGAGTTCATTTTAAGACTCTTTTATTTGTTTTTAAATCTTTAAATGGCCTCGCCCCGCCTTACCTCTCGGAGCTGCTTTGGGGCCACCTCCTGCACCTACACACAACTGACTGACTTCATCCACTTCACCACCAACTTCCATCCGGCACTCCAATACACCTGGACGATTTCCGACACTTCCCTACCATTCCTTGACCTCACCATCTCCATCGCAGGGGACAGACTCCTGACCGACATACATTACAAACCCACTGACTCACATGGCTATCTGGACTACACGTCTTCCCACCCTGCCCCCTGTAAAGACTCCATCCCCTACTCCCAATTCCTCCGCCTACGCCGCATCTGTTCCCAGGATGAGACATTCCATACCAGGGCATCGGAAATGTCCTCGTTCTTCAGGGAACGGGGATTCCCCTCCGCCACCATAGATGAGGCTCACACCAGGGTCTCATCCATACCCCGTAACACTGCTCTCTCTCCCCATCCCCGCACTCGCAACAAGGGCAGAGTCCCTCTGGTCCTCACCTTTCACCCCACCAGCCGGCAAATACAACACATAATCCTCCGCCATTTCCGCCACCTCTAACGTGACCCCACCACTCGCCACATCTTCCCATTTCCCCCCATGTCTGCCTTCCGCAAAGACCGCTCCCTCCGCAACTCCCTCGTCAATTCTTCCCTTCCCTCCCGCACCACCCCCTCCCCGGGCACTTTCCGTTGCAACCGCAAGAAATGCAACACCTGTCCCTTCACCTCCCCCCTCGACTCCATTCAAGGACCCAAGCAGTCGTTCCAGGTGCGACAAAGGTTCACCTGTATCTCCTCCAACCTCATCTACTGCATCCGCTGCTCTAGATGTCAGCCGATTTACATCGGGGAGACTAAGCGTAGGTTGGGCGATCGTTTCGCCGAACACCTCCGCTCAGTCCGCAATAACCTACCTGAACTCCCGGTGGCTCAGCACTTCAACTCCCCCTCCCATTCCCAATCCGACCTCTCTGTCCTGGGTCTCCTCCATTGCCAGAGTGAGCAACAGCGGAAATTGGAGGAACAGCACCTCATATTCCGTCTGGGGACCTTGCGTCCGGATGGCATTAACATTGAATTCTCCCAATTTTGCTAGCCCTTGCTGTCTCCTCCCCTTCCTTAACCCTCTAGCTGTCTCCCCCCCCCCTCCCATCCGCCCGTCCTCGGGCTCCTCCTCCTCCCCCCCTTTTCCTTCCTTCTCCCCCCCCCCCCACCCCCCATCAGTCTGAAGAAGGGTTTCGGCCCTAAACGTCGCCTATTTCCTTCGCTCCATAGATGCTGCTGCACCCGCTGAGTTTCCCCAGCAATTTTGTGTACCTTCATCCCTACACTCCTGCCCGGTGCCTCAGGTCAGCTGATCAGCTGCTCCTGGAGGTACCGAGGTCTAAGCGGAAGCTCAGAGGGGATAGAGCCTTCTCTGTTGCTGCTCCGGCGTTATGGAACACTCTGCCGTTGCACATCAGACAGGCCCCCTCACTGTCCATCTTCAAAACCAATCTTAAAACCCATTTCTATTCCTTGGCTTTTGACTCTGCATAAGACTTTGCTCCTGATTTAGTGTTTTTAATGGGTTTTTATTTATTTATTTATTTTTTATTGTATTTACTCTCTCTTTTAATGTTTTTATTGTCGTGTAATAATTTTTTGTCCATGATTAGTCATGTACAGCACTTTATTGCAACAGTGGTTGTTTTTAAAGTGCTCTATAAATAAAGTTATTATTATTATTATTATTTTACTATGTTTTGGTTTTGTTCGCAAATACAAACATGCTACTAAACGAGGGATCAGAAAACACTGGTACTAATACTGAATTAACTGAACGTAGATGGTTTATCCTCCGTTACAAGTTATTTTGTTGAGGAAAAAAAAGAACAAAACGTCAGTCTCTGTAACCCAGCTGGACAAATGTATAGTCATTAAGGCCAAGTCTGAAATATCTTGAGTGTCTTTCTTTGTATTTTGAAGTTTTAAAAGCATCCCACATTCCGGTTGTTAATTTCCCTGCAAACAATTTGTTCCAATTAACTTTAGCAAGTTACTGTCTAATACCATCAAATGTTGGCCTTTCCCCAATTTAGAATTTGCTTGTGGGCCCGTCCTGTCACTACCTATAACTATTTAACAACTAATGGAACAGTGGTCGCTGGTCCGAAAGGCACGCCCATAGACACTTCAATCACTTACCTTTTCCAATTTCCTAAGAGTAGATCGAGCTTTGACCTCTTACTTGAACAGCCCTCTACATATTGTCTGAGGAAACTTTCCTGAACACGTTTGACAAATTCCACTCTGTCTAAGCCCTTGCCACTGATGATCCCAATCTACATTGGGAAAGTCAAAATCCCCTATTGCAGCAACTTGAAATCTCCTGGCATATTTGTTCTTCTAATTCCCATTCACTATTTGAGGGCATATAAAACACTCCTAACAAGGTAATCAACTTATTTTTATTTCTCCACCCATTTAGCCTCACTGGATGAACCATCAATAATGTTATCGTGGACTACTGCACTGACACTCTCTTTAATCAATAAAACAACACTCCCTCCTTTTTTACCCCACCTCCATCTCTCCTGTAGTACCTGTACTCTGAAACATTAAGCTGCCAGCCCAATCCCTCTCTTGACCAGCTTTCTGTCTCGGCCACAAAGTCACGGTCAAACACCCTTCATGTGTTTTTCCCTTCAGGCCTCTAGCATTAAAATCCAATTCAATCCAACAGTCCTTCCTCTGTCCCTTCTGTGTTCCTGCCTACCCTGTCCACTGAACCTTCTTTCATCACCTTCCATATGTACTTACAGCCTCTTACCTGTCCAGTCCTGCATTGGATTCCGCCCCCCCCCACCAATCTAGTTTAAACTCACCCGAGTAGCAATAGCAAATCTGCCTGTCAGGATTTTCCTTCCCGTCCAGTTCGGGTGCAATCTGTCCCTTGCTACAGGTCACCATTGTTCCATTTATGTACGGAAATACACAATGTGCTGGAGTAACCTGGCGGGTCAGGCATCCTTGGAGAACATGAATAGATGCCTTTTCGAGTTGAGACCCTTTCAGACTGATTGCAGCGGTGGAGTGAAAGAAAATGAGAAGAGTGGAAGTGTGTAACAAAGCATGGCAGGGCATAGGTGAACACGGGCGAGGGGGTAGGGTGTTTGATAGACAGATAGATGGTTGGACAAACGCCAGAAATGAACACAGAAGAAGTGAGACAAAGGATCAGAGTTACAAATTATGAAGCTGAAAGATTGACAAGGTGTGAATTGTATAGGAATGTGGTAGACCCCAGCGATTATTTTACTGGAAACCTCTGCTTGGTCTGCCAAGGCCTGCGGGAAATCCGGGTTGCTAACCATTCAAAACTCCGGTTCCCATTTCCATACTGTTCTTTCTGTCCTGGGCTGCCTCCATTGCAAGAGTGACGCCACATGCAAACACGAGGAACAGCACCTAATATTCCACTTGGGTAGCTTCCAACCCAATGGTATAAACATTGAGTTCTCCAACTTTAGCTAACCTCTCCAAAACCGACCCCATCCTCTCTCCCATCTCCTCCCCACCCTCCCCTCAGCCCTGGCTAACCTTGCACCTATCTCTCCCCTCCCCTCCGCTACATTACTAAACAATTTGCGCCTTGTCAATCCTCCAGCTTCACAATTTACGACATTCTAATCCTTTTATCTCACACCTTGTGTGCCTTTATCTTTGGCCTTCGTCCAAATATCTGCCATAAAAAACAAAACTCAACCTTGTGTTCACCTATGCCGTGCCATGCTTATGCCTCTTAACTTTTCTGGCTTTCTTTCTCCCCCTCCCCCACCGCTACAATCAGTCTGAGGAAGGCTGCAGACCCGAAATGTCAACTATCTATGTTCTCCAGGGATGCAGCCTGACCTGCCGAGTTACTCCAGCATTTTGTATCTTTCCTTGGTAAACCAGCATCTGCAATTCCTTGTTTCTTCCATTTGCCCACATTCACTTATGTAGTAATTATGAAGTATATAAGTATTTGCCATGATACGAAATTTACCATAGTGGCACATGGTGGTAGACCTGCTGCCTCACATCTCCAGCAACCTGGGTTCAATCCTGTTTGTGTGGAGTTTGCACATTCTCCCAGTTGCTCCATTTCCCACATTGTGAAAATATGAGATTCATAAATTAATCTGCCATTATTCATTGCTAAGAGACAAAAAATGCTGGAGTAACTCAGGCAGTATCTCTGGAGAGAAGGGATGGGTGACACTTCGGGTCAAGACCCTTCTTCAGACTCAACCAAGCTAGACCATACTCTGGGTGTAGTACTTCAGACTGGAGTCTGAAGAAGGGTTTCGACCCGAAGCTTCAGTCTGAAGAAGGGCTTGACCCAAAGCCTCACCCATTCCTTCTCTCCAGAGATGCTGTCTGTCCCGCTGAATTACTCCTGCATTTTGTGTCAATCTTCGGTTTAAACCAGCATCTGCGGTTCCTTCCTGCACTATTAATTGCTACTGGTGTATTGATAAGTGGTAGAATCTGGGAGGAATTGGGGCAATTTTGACGAGAGTAAAACAGAAGTGGTACAGGATTGGAATAAATGGTGCTTGATGTCGGTATAGTGGGCCAAAAGGGCCTGTTTCCCTAAATTTATTGCTCTGAGTTACCAGGATAGTTAGAGAAGGCAAAAAAACATGTTGCTAATTTGGACTGGTTTAGCTGCATGCACTATTAGGCAGAGAGATTGTGTTCTGCAACCTGCGATATAAATGTAGACGAAGGACTATATGCCACACATGGCTGTGCTGGTATAAGTGGAAGTATTGGCACCATAAAATGTAAGCCCCCCACTCCTTAATCTTCTAAATTCTAGGGAGTACAAGCTTAGTGCGTCAAACGTAATTGTTTCAGGACTATCCTCATTCCTGGGGAGCAAAAATCTTTCTTGCTGTAGTGACTAAAACCTCCTTATTCCTTTGCTAGGGCCTTCGGAAGAGGGAGCTGCTGAAGGAGATGCTTCCAGTTATTGGCCAGAACCTCCGATTCCAGAGACTCTTCACGGAGTATCAGGACCAGCTGGATCTTCTGAGGGACAAGTAGTACTCTTCAAGCAGATGTTTGACAAAGATCTGACCGCAAACGCACTCTGGGAGATTTGCTGTGGCCGGCTGGTGACGCCCACCTGGGAGAGATGGACTTTTGAAGGTTTGGGTCTTAATCTGGGAGATGAGGCCGCAATCAGCGACACCAGGCTAGCCCACTGCAGTGGATGACATGCTCGCAGAGACAGCGCGACCGACGGTGCTGGTCTAAATGCGCCATTTCACAACAAGTGGCCGTGCAGTGCACAGGAGAGATGATATGCAACTGTACTGCAGGAGGTCGGTGAGCAGGGAGCCAGTACTACACCCAGAGAATGGTTGCAAGCGACCAAGGTTTAACATCTCTATCCATTGTGTGATGAGCACTGGCCGCATTACTTGCCAGATAGTGACCTTTGCAGACCTTGCTCATTTTTATAAACTTTCAAGTCCAATGCTGTACAACACTCAGACGTTTACTGCCTGTTCCCTGCCTTGGAGAGGGAAGGACAACACAATCGATAGCTGTCAGTCTTCAAACCTTCTCGGTTAGAGGATGAACAGCTGAGTTCAGACTTTTCATGGTGTCGTTTTCTGTTTGCCTGATGTACTAAATTACACATTTGTTTAAAGTATGTCCTTGTTACATGTGTGAATGGGGAGAAAATAATTCTAATGAGCCACCATGGGCATGGCAGAGATGTACAGAAACCTAATTTGCCCTTTGGTACCTTTTAACTTTATACAGGCACATTTTTCGTCTTTTTTTATAAAATAAAGATAGAATATCGCATCCCTGTTTCTCCCTTCTGGATATGAAGTATCTCTTGATTTGCAGGTATGTCAGGCACTGATCAGTCTGAAGAAGGGTCTCGACCCCAAACGTCACCGATTCCTTCTCTCCAGAGATGCTGCCTGTCCCGCTGAGTTACTCCAGCATTATGCGTCTACCTGTCTGGCACTGAGAATGTGCTTTCCGATGGTAGCAGCAAGCAGCTCAATCCTTGATTCGGACAAGCAGAGCATATTGTTCCAACTGGGTGGGAAAATGACAGCAACTGATGCTTACAACTTTACCATCACTGTGAAACACTCTGCAGTTGCAGGGAGCCCAGGATGTTGAAGATTGCCTTGATTTTGCATTAATGGGCTTGCAGCCCAAGTTTGAAACCACTAAGGCCTGAAGGGTTTCTTTGGCTGTGCTAAATGTGGTATCAAATTGGGGACGTTGACCCTGAGGATGAGTGTGGTATTCTGACCTCCTGTCTTTGCTTTGGACAATAAAAAGTGAAGCCCTTGGGCTGAACAACCGCCCACTTCCTGTAGGTCCATGTGATTACGTCAGTTCTCATCATATTTTACTTCACTTTAAGTCTCGTGATAAGGAACTGGAATAGACGTAGTATAAATTGAGTACCTATAAAATTAAGCATTATTTTTTTCCAAATTAAGATGCTCCTATTAGTGCTGCCAATTATAGTCAGAGATTTGGTCTAAGCACCCCTGTTTATTTCTGAAATATCTCAAAAATTAGTTATTGATAACTTGCCGCAACTGAGAGAAGGAGGGAGTGGGACTGAGACACACACCAAAGCATAATAATTGACCTCAAGTCCTTAGTCTGAGGAGGGAAACATTTGGGCTTCCCCTGTTGAGAGCTCATGAGTGTTAACCGATGATTCAGTACAGAGTTGGACATGGCTACGGTATGAGTAGAGAATAGGTACTGGACGTGGGGCATGAGCACCCGAGCAGTCCTACCATATTACTGGAAAATCTGAAACCTGTACACAACCAGGTGATGACACGTGCCAGACTAGTTGAATGAAAAAGTAAAATGACATTTATATAGGCCTTTTACAACCTCTGTTCTTTACGACCAATGAGCTGTTTCCAAAGTTGACCAATGTTGAAGGCAGGGAATGTCCTGCAGACAGGTACAGCAAGATCCCGCAAAGAGTAATGAGATGATGACTGGAAAATGTGGTTTAGTAATGTTCATTGAGAGTACAATTGCTCCTGACATCAGGAATAATTCCTCTGTTCTTCCCCAGATAGTACAATGAGGTGTTTTACAAGCACCTGAGAACACTGATGAGCCCTGATTTAACATCCCATCCAAAGGTTATCAATGGTGCTGATGTGACTGTGGCCTGCTGTCAGTGAGACGCTGACACATGCAATGGAGCTATCTACTTTGAATTTCTTTTGTATGCTTTATTTTGGGATAATCTTATTGTATGCAGATGAAATATCTGTCAGTTCCATTGTCTACAGACTACTCTAAATAAAGGGACTCTGAGGATCTAATATTTACACAAATCGGTTACCTTCATCCTCCCATCCTTGCATGTGAAAAATAAGGCAAGTTAGGATCAATAGGTAGCTGTCTGATAAGGGGATTGTGAAAGTGGTTTGAGAAAAGAATATGGCTAAATGATTCTTTTTGACAGCTGGTGGCTCTAAAGATCATGTGGGCCAAATACCGGCATATCTGAGAGTATGCCCTTTTGCTGGGGAAGGTTTTCCATTGGGGTGGTCAGACATTGGAACAATGTCCAGAATGGTCCAGAACCAGGGGCCACAGTCTTAGAATAAAGGGGAGGTCATTTAAGACTGAGGTGAGAAAAAACTTTTTCACCCAAAGAGTTGTGAATTTATGGAATTCCCTGCCACAGAGGGCAGTGGAGGCCAAATCACTGGATAGAGCTCTAGGGGCTAGTGGAGTCAAGGGATATGGGGAGAAGGCAGGCACAGGTTATTGATAGGGGACGATTAACCATGATCACAATGAATGGCGGTGCTGGCTCGAAGGGCCGAATGGCCTCCTCCTGCACTTATTTTCTATGTTTCTATGAGCCCATTGACATCCATGCATTGCATCCGTACCTTGCTTTGGGGGAAAGGTTAGTGCTTTACCTTTACCAATGTTACTTTAACAAATTTTAATTTGTTTTAATATACTTTTTTTTTAAATTTAAGAAAATTGGAATTGAAATCCATTTGAATTGCATTAAATATCTCCATCAGTGATCTCTAAAATTTGTCTTTTATAAATTTAAACAGCTGGAGGGCTGTAGAGCTTTTGCTGCACTGTCTGAGAAGGACTTGTATTGCAAAGTCTGCTCTGTAATGCCGGGCTCCTGTCAGATGAGGGCAGCACAGTGCCGCCGCGAGTAAATCTGCTCAAAGCTGCCGCGACCGGGTTCAGTACTGCCTGTGCCAGCTGCTGCCTGTGAGCAATCTGCATATTCTCCCAAAGACCTGCGGGTTATTCGGTGGTAGAGAGGAAGGTGGGGGTTGGAGGCTGCCAGTAAATCAAGGCAGCAGAATCCAGTCAAATAAAACTTTACATTATTTAGGAGTGACAACGTTCTGGTGAATCATCAACCCGGAATGTTAACTTTGCTGAAAATGGCCGAACTCTAAAATAATTTAAAAAATCTGTAAATACTCTGCAGGTCAGGCCACACCAATAGGAAGAGAAACAGAGTTAACGTTTCAGATGTGAGACCTTTATCCTTCATCTTTCTGATAAAGAATTGGAATGGGCCAAAGATTAAATGGCCCATTTCATTTGCTTTAGAACTGAAATACTTAGTATTTTCTTATTTTTATTTGCATCATGGTGCATCACAAATTTGCACCATTGCTGGTTTGTAAAAGTAGGTATGCACAAACCATCAAGAAAAGTTGATGGGTGTTACATAGAAACATAGAAAATAGGTGCAGGAGTAGGTCATTCGGCCCTTCGAGCCTGCACCGCCATTCAATATGATCATGGCTGATCATCCAACTCGGTATCCTGTACCTGCCTTCTCTCCATACCCCCTGATCCCTTTAGCCACAAGGGCCACATTTAACTCCCTCTTAAATATAGCCAATGGCCTCAACTACCTTCTGTGGCAGAGAATTCCAGAGATTCACCACTCGTGTGAAAAATGTTTTTCTCATCTCGGTCCTAAAAGATTTCCCCCTTATCCTTAAACTGTGACCCCTTGTTCTGGACTTCCCCAACATCGGGAACAATCTTCCTGCATCTAGCCTGTCCAGCCCCTTAAGAATTTTGTACGTTTCTATAAGATCCCCCCTCAATCTACTAAATTCTAGCGAGTACAAGCCGAGTCTATCCAGTCTTTCTTCATATGAAAGTCCTGACATCCCAGGAATCAGTCTGGTGAACCGTCTCTGTACTCCCTCTACGGCAAGAATGTCTTTCCTCAGATTAGGAGACCAAAACTGTACGCAATACTCCAGGTGTGGTCTCACCAAGACCCTGTACAACTGCAGTAGAACCTCCCTGCTCCTATACTCAAATCCTTTTGCTATGAATGCTAACATACCATTCGCTTTCTTCACTGCCTGCTGCACCTGCATGCCTACTTTCAATGACTGGTGTACCATGACACCCAGGTCTCGTTGTATCTCCCCTTTTCCTAATCGGCCACCATTCAGATAATAGTCTACTTTCCTGTTTTTGCCACCAAAGTGGATAACCTCACATTTATCCACATTATACTGCATCTGCCATGCATTTGCCCATTCACCCAGCCTATCCAAGTCACCTTGCAGCCTCCTAGCATCCTCCTCACAGTTAACTGCCCCCAGCTTCGTGTCATCCGCAAACTTGGAGATGTTGCATTCAATTCCCTCGTCCAAATCATTAATATATATTGTAAATAGCTGGGGTCCCAGCACTGAGCCTTGCGGTACCCCACTAGTCACTGCCTGCCATTGTGAAAAGGACCCGTTTACTCCTACTCTGTTATTTTTTAGCAAGCCACTGAAAGTGGTATGACTGCCAGGATCTGGCACCAGATGGCAGTAATTGCTCAGTTTTCGGTTGGCTTTCTGATGTGCTAACAGATGTGACTTTCAATTCCTCATTTTGCCATATCAAGATTAAACATAGATTACTTTAAAATGCAATCTATCATCTTTAGATAGATGCCTAATGTTTTGACATTTACTATCCAATGTGTCATGTTTATGTGTGTCCTCATAACATTCAGGAAGGGAATAGAATGATGTGTATATGCACTACCTTCAAAGACATCAAATACTGACGCAAGAATAACTGAATAGATACAAACTGAAGCTTGTCCCAATAATCTCAAGCTTCGGATATCCCTATTCTACCAACAAATCACCTTGCCTCCTTGCTAAGTTCCAAAATGTCAACCTTATGAAGGATAATGTCAAAGCTATTGGAATCAAGGGATATGGGGAGAAAGCAGGAACGAGGTACTGATTTTGGATGATTAGCCATGATCATATTGAATGGCGGTGCTGGCTCGAAGGGCCGAATGGCCTACTCCTATGCCAATTTTCTATGTTTCTATATAACCAAAAGTATTTTTCCTCAATCCAGATTGGCTTCCCACTTTCTTTCATGAATGAGGTGAGTGTTAGCAACTTGTTGTATTATCTCTCTAACTTGATCTGGAAATGGATTTAAAAGTAATAATTTTAACATGGCTGGTATTGGAAGAGCTGCTAACTGCAGATGTTACAAATCTGAAACGTATAATCCACGTAGAAATATTAAGCAAGTCAGGCAGCATCTGTGGAGAGAGGAACATTGTAGATGACCTTTCATAGGACAAAGGAAAATTAGGATGTATTTTAAGTTGCGTAGAAGTGGAAAGAACATGCAATGTCTGAGAGACAGAGAGAAACAAATGAAGAGCGGTGGCACTTGCTGAGAGAGAATGGTGACTGATTCCTAATCCCAGCTGATCTGTATGGAGGAGGAGAAAATAGTAGAGGTGAGAAATAAGAATAATACTGCAACAAAGGTATTCAAAATGCTTCAGCTGCGTTTAGGAATTAAATGGAAATGGCAAGTCAGACATCACCTGTGTGGAGAGAAATATAAAGTTGATGTTACAGGGTGGTGGTCTTTCATTAGAACTGGCAGGTTTTGTTACAAAAAAGAAGGGATATTTATTGAAATTGTTCAAATCAACATTGTATTCTCAGGGTTTAAACATGTCAAATCTGCTGCTGGTGAGGTGCTATTCCTTGATCTTACTCCAGATTTAATTGGAACAGTGTGAGAGGCTACAGGTGGATGAGGTGGAGTGATTAGCAACTTGAAGTTCAGTGTCACACATGGATTGAAAGGAGGTTCTCTACAAACCAGTCACCCAGTCTATTTGGTTTCTCAAAAAAAGACACTAACTGCAGGAGTAACTCAATGGGTCAGGCAATATATCTGGAGGACATGAATTGGTGTGATTTTGGGTCAGAACCCTTCATTAGACTGATTCGGGGGTGGGGGGAGGGGGATGGCGGGAAGAAATCTGGGAAGAGAGGAGGGGCAGGACAAAGTCTGGCAGGTAATGGGTTGATACAGGTAAAGAGGGGTTTTGATAGGTGTATAGTTGGACAAGGGCCAGATATGAAAAGACAGAATATATGAGACAAAAGGATTAAGGAGCTCTGAATTGTGAAGCCAGAGGAAGTATTGTAGATGGAGAAATAGGTGGATAGTGGTGGGTGGGGGGGGGGGGGGGGGGGGGGGGTAGGAAGGGCAGGGAGGGCAGGGAAGAAGGGAGAAGGGGGGGGGGGGGGGGGGTTACGTAGTTACCCAAAATTACCGAATGCAATGTTAATACCGCTTGGGTTGTAAACTTCCCAAATGGAATACGAGATGCTTTTCCTCCATTTTGTGTGTGATCTCACTCTGGCAAAGAAGGAAGCCCACGACAGAAAGGTCAGTATAGGAATGGGACGAGGGGTTAAAATCATTAGCAACTAATAGATCCAGCCTAGCATAAGTGTTGGCGAAATGGTTGCCGAGTCTACACTTGGTCTTGCCGATGTAAAGGAGGCCACCGGATACAGTAGATAAAGTGCACATGAACCTGTCTCACAAGGACAGTCTAGAGCAGGCCAATGAATACAGTACACACAATTAGAAGAAAAACAGTGAACCACTACTTGTTGGAATGGAAATGCTTCATGCATTGGCACAATTTTTGGTGTTAATAAAGTTAAAAATGGATTACACTGGTTACAAAGGAATCATGTCTTATTCAGGGATCTAAGTAAGTAAGTTTATTGGCCCAATATTCACATACAAGGAATTTGCCTTGGTGCTCCGCCCACAAGCAACAACATGACATACAGTGACAGTTACGATTGACTCAGAAAACACTGAACATTAATAATAATAAAACATTAATGATAAAACACCATTGATTAAGCATGAGAACCAACAAAATACTAGATCAAAGGGAGGCTACAGATTTTTGGCTGTTGAATAGAGCAACTACTTGTGGATAAAATATGTTTTTATGTCTGGCTGTGACAGCTTTGACAATCCGGAGTCGCCTTCCAGCAGGCCTTGTTGGGCCTAGCTGGAAAGGCTGATTTGATATTTTAAAGCTATCATTGTAACCAGTTCTGCCTGCTTGTTCCAATGGTCCCTCTGGGAGGCTTGGTGTCATTGTTTGTCTGCTAACACTCCACTGAAGCATAACTGGATATTTTATTGCATGATAGGCACAATATAGACACGAGTCGTCGCTGTGATGTTATTGTTTAGCCAGTTGTGTCTTCAAAAGCAGAAAGTAATTTAATCATTGCAGAGATATCAAGATTGCTGGTGATTATTTGCATACTTTTCAACTTTAAAGATCGAAACGTAGTTCAGGTTGAAACTGGCAATAAATCATGTGGATGAAGTGAAGGAACATTTTGCAGTAAGAACAAGAAATAAAAGTTTGTTCATGCTATAAGATGTCAGGTGATGTCAGGGAAGCAGTAAATGTTAAACTTTATTTCCCAAATAATACATTTATGTAATTATGCATGAAGTGTTATAAATAAATAGAGTGAATTAGAAGCTCCAATGCAGGTTAAATAATGTAATGTAGAAGCTATTACCGAGAAAGTTATAACATGGTCATATTTGGGAGATAATATTCAAGTTTATCAGATTGGGGAACTGCACCAGGAGGATGAGTGGCCTGATGTTGTTGAGTATTAATAAGGAAAAATGTAAGTAATCGAAAGTATTGCAGCCATAGGGATAGAATTGAACATATGATACAAACTGGAAAAGGGCTTGTCGATCTGCCTCCCAAAGGCAGTGATGTTGTGGAATATATAGAGTCGGAGATTGGTAAAGGGATGGCGCAAAGTGCTCCATTTACCCTTGATCATCTTTGCTGGCTTTGATTTGTCCTTTTGCAGAACTTTCATATACTTTTTCCATGCACCTTTTCATATCTCTTGTTTCTCCCTCCCCTGACTCTCAGTCTGAATAAGGGTCTTGACCCGAAACAACACCTATTCCTTTATTCAGCAAATGCTGCATAACCCACTGAGTTATTCCAGATTTTTGTGACTATCAGCAAAAATAAAACTTTTAAAAGGAGACTTTGATTTTACATATAGCAGGAAAACAGAATACTTTGTCAGGAAGGTAATACATTTGTGCACATTTAAGGCAGCTTTCTGAAGCAGCCTTTTCTAGAGGACAGACCATGAATGATTTGTGAGATTTAGGTAATTGTTCCCTTTTTATAGTGGTAAATAACAATAATCACCGTATGATATAATTTAAATGTTGGGCTTGAAAAGAAAAAGCATATAGGAAAGAACTGCAGATGCTGGTTTAAATTGAAGGTGGACACAAAATGCCGGAGTAACTCAGTGTGACGGGCAGTATCTCTGGAGAGAAGGAATGGGTGATGTTTCGGGTCGAGACCCTTCTTCAGACTGATGTCAGGGGAGGGGGCAGGACAAAGAATGTAGTCGGTGACATTAAGACTATTGGGAGAACTGGGAAGGGGGAGGGGTTAGAGAGGGAAAGCAAGAGCGGTCTGAAGTTAGAGAAGTCAATGTTCATACCACGGGTGTACACAACCCAAGCAAAATATGAGGTGCTGTTCCTCCAATTTGCACTGGGCCTCACTCTGACAGTTGAGGAGGCCCAGGACAGAAAGGTCAGATTTGGAATGGGAGGGGGAGTTGAAGTGCTGAGCCACTGGGAGATCAGGTAGGTTAAGACGGACTGAGCGGAGGTGTTCAGCTAAACGATCGCCGAGCCTGCACTAGGTTTTGTCGATGTAGAGAAGTTGTCACCTGGAACAGCGGATACAGTAGATGAGGTTGGAGGAGGTGCAAGTGAACCTCTGCCTCACCTGGAAAGATTGTTTGGGTTCTTGGATAGAGTCGAGGGGGGGGGGGGGGGGGGGGGGGGGTGCTGTAAAGGGAAAGGTGTTGCATCTCCTGCGGTTGCAGTGGAAAGTACCTGGGGAAGTGGTGGTTTGGGTGGGAAGGGACGAGTTGACCTGGGAGTTTTGGAGGAATGGTCTCTGCAGAAAGCAGAAAGGGGTGGAGATGGGAAGATGTGGCTAGTAGTGGGATCCTGTTGAAGGTGGCGAAAATGTTGGAGGATTATATGCTATATATAAATATATGCTATATATGAGCTGTATATACTGTAAGATGCTAGGTTTTGGATAAGATCAATACTTCTCCTCATTGTGAAAATAACTGACATTCCAAATATACACCCATCATGATATAAAACACTAAATGATGGTGCATGAAAAAGAGTAAAAAATATTCTTAACTTAGAAGACTGGAAGCGATGTAAATACTTCCAGGTCTTCACCATCTGTTGAAAAATAAAATGTCATGCTCCTCTGTTTTATATGACTGATGTATTATTTTGTAACATGCCTCCTTGTTCAAGACTCTCCTACTAGTAGGAACATCTTAACATCTACCCTGTCATGCCTGCTCAAAATCTTCTATTTCTCTGTAGGGTCATCTTAGTTCTAAACTCTAGAAAATATAGACACAACCTGTTTAGCGCCATTTGATAGGACTATCCTCGGTAGGACAACCTGTTAATCTCAGTAAATGGCATCGTGGATTTCATTTGGCATTTCTGTTGCTGCTGTATCCATCTTTTACGTTAAGGGGAGCAAAACTGTGAACAATACTCCTGGTACCATTTCAACAACACCCCATACCATTGTACAAAACCATTTTAATCCCAATCCGCTTGCAAAAATACATTCAATATACAAGGGAATTTAATAATTTGAGGACTGAAACTCACTACAATTGACAGAAATGTTGGCGAGGACTAAAAAGTTTCCATGCTGGAATTTAAAGGCTGGTAAACAGCAGACACTTTGGTTATTGCCTCTCAGAGAAACATAGAAAATAGGTGCAGGAGTAGGCCATTCGGCCCTTCGAGCCTGCACCGCCATTCAATATGATCATGGCTGATCATCCAACTCGGTATCCTATACCTGCCTACTTTCCATACCTCCTGATCAGTTTAGCAACAAGGGCCACATCTAACTCCCTCTTAAATATAGCCAATGAACTGGCCCTAACTACCTTCTGTGGCAGAGAGTTCCAGAGATTCACCACTCTCTGTGAGAAAAATGTTTTTCTCATCTCGGTCCTAAAGGATTTCCCCTTTATCCTTAAACTGTGACCCCTTGTCCTGGACTTCCCCAACATCAGGAACAATCTTCCTGCATCTAGCCTGTCCAACCCCTTAAGAATTTTGTAAGTTTCTATAAGATCCCCCCTCAATCTCCTGAATTCTAGCGAGTACAAGCCAGGTCTATCCAGTCTTTCTTCATATGAAAGTCCTGAAATCCCAGGAATCAGTCTGGTGAACCTTCTCTGTACATACTCTATGGCAAGAATGTCTTTCCTCAGATTTGGAGACCAAAACTGTACGCAATACTCCAGGTGTGGTCTCACCAAGACCCTGTACAACTGCAGTAGAACCTCCCTGCTCCTATACTCAAATCCTTTTGCTATGAATGCTAACATACCATTCGCTTTCTTCACTGCCTGCTGCACCTGCATGCCTACTTTCAATGACTGGTGTACCATGACACCCAGGTCTCGTTGCATCTCCCCTTTTCCTAATCGGCCACCATTCAGATAATAGTCTACTTTCCTGTTTTTGCCACCAAAGTGGATAACCTCACATTTATCCACATTATACTGCATCTGCCATGCATTTGCCCATTCACCCAGCCTATCCAAGTCACCTTGCAGCCTCCTAGCATCCTCCTCACAGTTAACTGCCCGCAGCTTCGTGTCATCCGCAAACTTGGAGATGTTGCATTCAATTCCCTCGTCCAAATCATTAATATATATTGTAAATAGCTGGGGTCCCAGCACTGAGCCTTGCGGTACCCCACTAGTCACTGCCTGCCATTGTGAAAAGGACCCGTTTACTCCTACTCTGTTATTTTTTAGCAAGCCACCGAAAGTGGTATGACTGCTAGGATCTGGCACCAGATGGCAGTAATTGCTCAGTTTTCGGTTGGCTTTCTGATGTGCTAACAGGTGTGACTTTCAATTCCTCATTTTGCCATATCAAGATTAAACATAGATTACTTTAAAATGCAATCTATCATCTTTAGATAGATGCCTAATGTTTTGACATTTACTATCCAATGTGTCATGTTTATGTGTGTCCTCATAACATTCAGGAAGGGAATAGAATGATGTGTATATGCACTACCTTCAAAGACATCAAATACTGACGCAAGAATAACTGTGAATAGATACAAACTGAAGCTTGTCCCAATAATCTCAAGCTTCGGATATCCCTATTCTACCAACAAATCATCTTGCCTCCTTGCTAAGTTCCAAAATGTCAACCTTACGAAGGATAATGTCAAAGCTATTGGAATCAAGGGATATGGGGAGAAAGCAGGAACGAGGTACTGATTTTGGATGATTAGCCATGATCATATTGAATGGCGGTGCTGGCTCGAAGGGCCGAATGGCCTACTCCTATGCCAATTTTCTATGTTTCTATATAATCAAAAGTATTTTTCCTCAATCCAGATTGGCTTCCCACTTTCTTTCATGAATGAGGTGAGTGTTAGCAACTTGTTGTATTATCTCTCTAACTTGATCTGGAAATGGATTTAAAAGTAATAATTTTAACATGGCTGGTATTGGAAGAGCTGCTAACTGCAGATGTTACAAATCTGAAACGCATAATCCACGTAGAAATATTAAGCAAGTCAGACAGCATCTGTGGAGAGAGGAACATTGTAGATGACCTTTCATAGGACAAAGGAAAATTAGGATATATTTTAAGTTGCGTAGAAGTGGAAAGAACATGCAATGTCTGAGAGACAGAGAGAAACAAATGAAGAGCGGTGGCACTTGCTGAGAGAGAATGGTGACTGATTCCTAATCCCAGTTGATCTGTATGGAGGAGGAGAAAATAGTAGAGAAGTGAGAAATAAGAATAATACTGCAACAAAGGTATTCAAAATGCTTCAGCTGCGTTTAGGAATTAAATGGAAATGGCAAGTCAGACATCACCTGTGTGGAGAGAAATATAAAGTTGATGTTACAGGGTGGTGGTCTTTCATTAGAACTGGCAGGTTTTGTTACAAAAAAGAAGGGATATTTATTGAAATTGTTCAAATCAACATTGTATTCTCAGGGTTTAAACATGTCAAATCTGCTGCTGGTGAGGTGCTATTCCTTGATCTTACTCCAGATTTAATTGGAACAGTGTGAGAGGCTACAGGTGGATGAGGTGGAGTGATTAGCAACTTGAAGTTCAGTGTCACACATGGATTGAAAGGAGGTTCTCTACAAACCAGTCACCCAGTCTATTTGGTTTCTCAAAAAAAGACACTAACTGCAGGAGTAACTCAATGGGTCAGGCAATATATCTGGAGGACATGAATTGGTGTGATTTTGGGTCAGAACCCTTCATTAGACTGATTCGGGGGTGGGGGGAGGGGGATGGCGGGAAGAAATCTGGGAAGAGAGGAGGGGCAGGACAAAGTCTGGCAGGTAATGGATTGATACAGGTAAAGAGGGGTTTTGATAGGTGTATAGTTGGACAAGGGCCAGATATGAAAAGACAGAATATATGAGACAAAAGGATTAAAGAGCTCTGAATTGTGAAGCCAGAGGAAGTAATGTGGATGGAGAAATAGGTGGATAGGGGGGGGAGGGGGTAGGAAGGGCAGGGAGAGGGGGGGGGGGGGGGGTTACGTAGTTACCCAAAATTACCGAATGCAATGTTAATACCGCTTGGGTTGTAAACTTCCCAGATGGAATACGAGATGCTTTTCCTCCATTTTGTGTGTGATCTCACTCTGGCAAAGAAGGAAGCCCAGGACAGAAAGGTCAGTATAGGAATGGGACGAGGGGTTAAAATCATTAGCAACTAATAGATCCAGCCTAGCATAAGTGTTGGCGAAATGGTTGCCGAGTCTACACTTGGTCTTGCCGATATAAAGGAGGCCACCGGATACAGTAGATAAAGTGCACATGAACCTGTCTCACAAGGACAGTCTAGAGCAGGCCAATGAATACAGTACACACAATTAGAAGAAAAACAGTGAACCACTACTTGTTGGAATGGAAATGCTTCATGCATTGGCACAATTTTTGGTGTTAATAAAGTTAAAAATGGATTACACTGGTTACAAAGGAATCATGTCTTATTCAGGGATCTAAGTAAGTAAGTTTATTGGCCCAATATTCACATACAAGGAATTTGCCTTGGTGCTCCGCCCACAAGCAACAACATGACATACAGTGACAGTTACGATTGACTCAGAAAACACTGAACATTAATAATAATAAAACATTAATGATAAAACACCATTGATTAAGCATGAGAACCAACAAAATACTAGATCAATGGGAGGCTACAGATTTTTGGCTGTTGAATAGAGCAACTACTTGTGGATAAAATATGTTTTTATGTCTGGCTGTGACAGCTTTGACAATCCGGAGTCGCCTTCCAGCAGGCCTTGTTGGGCCTAGCTGGAAAGGCTGATTTGATATTTTAAAGCTATCATTGTAACCAGTTCTGCCTGCTTGTTCCAATGGTCCCTCTGGGAGGCTTGGTGTCATTGTTTGTCTGTTAACACTCCACTGAAGCATAACTGGATATTTTATTGCATGATAGGCACAATATAGACACGAGTCGTCGCTGTGATGTTATTGTTTAGCCAGTTGTGTCTTCAAAAGCAGAAAGTAATTTAATCATTGCAGAGATATCAAGATTGCTGGTGATTATTTGCATAATTTTCAACTTTAAAGATCGAAACGTAGTTCAGGTTGAAACTGGCAATAAATCATGTGGATGAAGTGAAGGAAAATTTTGCAGTAAGAACAAGAAATAAAAGTTTGTTCATGCTATAAGATGTCAGGTGATGTCAGGGAAGCAGTAAATGTTAAACTTTATTTCCCAAATAATACATTTATGTAATTATGCATGAAGTGTTATAAATAAATAGAGTGAATTAGAAGCTCCAATGCAGGTTAAATAATGTAATGTAGAAGCTATTACCGAGAAAGTTATAACATGGTCATATTTGGGAGATAATATTCAAGTTTATCAGATTGGGGAACTGCACCAGGAGGATGAGTGGCCTGATGTTGTTGAGTATTAATAAGGAAAAATGTAAGTAATCGAAAGTATTGCAGCCATAGGGATAGAATTGAACATATGATACAAACTGGAAAAGGGCTTGTCGATCTGCATCCCAAAGGCAGTGATGTTGTGGAATATATAGAGTCGGAGATTGGTAAAGGGATGGCGCAAAGTGCTCCATTTATCCTTGATCATCTTTGCTGGCTTTGATTTGTCCTTTTGCAGAACTTTCATATACTTTTTCCATGTACCTTTTCATATCTCTGGTTTCTCCCTCCCCTGACTCTCAGTCTGAATAAGGGTCTTGACCCAAAACAACACCTATTCCTTTATTCAGCAAATGCTGCATAACCCACTGAGTTATTCCAGATTTTTGTGACTATCAGCAAAAATAAAACTTTTAAAAGGAGACTTTGATTTTACATATAGCAGGAAAACAGAATACTTTGTCAGGAAGGTAATACATTTGTGCACATTTAAGGCAGCTTTCTGAAGCAGCCTTTTCTAGGGGACAGACCATGAATGATTTGTGAGATTTAGGTAATTGTTCCCTTTTTATAGTGGTAAATAACAATAATCACCGTATGATATAATTTAAATGTTGGGCTTGAAAAGAAAAAGCATATAGGAAAGAACTGCAGATGCTGGTTTAAATTGAAGGTGGACACAAAATGCCGGAGTAACTCAGTGTGACGGGCAGTATCTCTGGAGAGAAGGAATGGGTGATGTTTCGGGTCGAGACCCTTCTTCAGACTGATGTCAGGGGAGGGGGCAGGACAAAGAATGTAGTCGGTGACATTAAGACTAGTGGGAGAACTGGGAAGGGGGAGGGGTTAGAGAGGGAAAGCAAGAGCGGTCTGAAGTTAGAGAAGTCAATGTTCATACCACGGGTGTACACAACCCAAGCAAAATATGAGGTGCTGCTCCTCCAATTTGCACTGGGCCTCACTCTGACAGTTGAGGAGGCCCAGGACAGAAAGGTCAGATTTGGAATGGGAGGGGGAGTTGACGTGCTGAGCCACTGGGAGATCAGGTAGGTTAAGACGGACTGACGGAGGTGTTCAGCTAAACGATCGCCGAGCCTGCACTTGGTTTTGTCGATGTAGAGAAGTTGTCACCTGGAACAGCGGATACAGTAGATGAGGTTGGAGGAGGTGCAAGTGAACCTCTGCCTCACCTGGAAAGATTGTTTGGGTTCTTGGATAGAGTCGAGGGGGTGGGGGGGGGGGGGGGGGGGGGGGGGTGCATCTCCTGCAGTTGCAGTGGAAAGTACCTGGGGAAGTGGTGGTTTGGGTGGGAAGGGACGAGTTGACCTGGGAGTTTTGGAGGGAATGGTCTCTGCAGAAAGCAGAAAGGGGTGGAGATGGGAAGATGTGGCTAGTAGTGGGATCCTGTTGAAGGTGGCGAAAATGTTGGAGGATTATATGCTATATATAAATATATGCTATATATGAGCTGTATATACTGTAAGATGCTAGGTTTTGGATAAGATCAATACTTCTCCTCATTGTGAAAATAACTGACATTCCAAATATACACCCATCATGATATAAAATTTGGGATATATCGTAACACTAAATGATGGTGCATGAAAAAGAGTAAAAAATATTCTTAACTTAGAAGACTGGAAGCGATGTAAATACTTCCAGGCCTTCACCATCTGTTGAAAAATAAAATGTCATGCTCCTCTGTTTTATATGACTGATGTATTATTTTGTAACATGCCTCCTTGTTCAAGACTCTCCTACTAGTAGGAACATCTTAACATCTACCCTGTCATGCCTGCTCAAAATCTTCTATTTCTCTGTAGGGTCATCTTAGTTCTAAACTCTAGAAAATATAGACACAACCTGTTTAGCGCCATTTGATAGGACTATCCTCGGTAGGACAACCTGTTAATCTCAGTAAATGGCATCGTGGATTTCATTTGGCATTTCTGTTGCTACTGTATCCGTCTTTTACGTTAAGGGGAGCAAAACTGTGAACAATACTCCAGGTACCATTTCAACAACACCCCATACCATTGTACAAAACCATTTTAATCCCAATCCGCTTGCAAAAATACATTCAATATACAAGGGAATTTAATAATTTGAGGACTGAAACTCACTACAATTGACAGAAATGTTGGCGAGGACTAAAAAGTTTCCATGCTGGAATTTAAAGGCTGGTAAACAGCAGACACTTTGGTTATTGCCTCTCTTAGAAACATAGAAAATAGGTGCAGGAGTAGGCCATTCGGCCCTTCGAGCCTGCACCGCCATTCAATATGATCATGGCTGATCATCCAACTCGGTATCCTGTACCTGCCTTCTTTCCATACCTCCTGATCAGTTTAGCAACAAGGGCCACATCTAACTCCCTCTTAAATATAGCCAATGAACTGGCCTTAACTACCTTCTGTGGCAGAGAGTTCCAGAGATTCACCACTCTCTGTGAGAAAAATGTTTTTCTCATCTCGGTCCTAAAGGATTTCCCCTTTATCCTTAAACTGTGACCCCTTGTCCTGGACTTCCCCAACATCAGGAACAATCTTCCTACATCTAGCCTGTCCAACCCCTTAAGAATTTTGTAAGTTTCTATAAGAGCCCCCCTCAATCTCTTAAATTCTAGCGAGTACAAGCCAGGTCTATCCAGTCTTTCTTCATATGAAAGTCCTGACATCCCAGGAATCAGTCTGGTGAACCTTCTCTGTACATCCTCTATGGCAAGAATGTCTTTCCTCAGATTTGGAGACCAAAACTGTACGCAATACTCCAGGTGGTCTCACCAAGACCCTGTACAACTGCAGTAGAACCTCCCTGCTCCTATACTCAAATCCTTTTGCTATGAATGCTAACATACCATTCGCTTTCTTCACTGCCTGCTGCACCTGCATGCCTACTTTCAATGACTGGTGTACCATGACACCCAGGTCTCGTTGTATCTCCCCTTTTCCTAATCGGCCACCATTCAGATAATAGTCTACTTTCCTGTTTTTGCCACCAAAGTGGATAACCTCACATTTATCCACATTATACTGCATCTGCCATGCATTTGCCCACTCACCCAGCCCATCCAAGTCTCCTAGCATCCTCCTCACAGCTAACACTGCCCCCCAGCTTTGTGTCATCCCCAAACTTGGAGATGTGGCATTCCCTCGTCCAAATCAATAATCATCAATAGGGATTATTTCTTGAATTGTCCCTCTAAAATTGCAAAAATACATGCAGTTCCATTATTTAAAAACGATGAGGGAAGCTCAAACTTGTCAGTTTATTAATAGTTGTTGGGAGGTTATTGGCATTTGTAATTAAAGGCTGACAGTAAAAAGTCTCTTGATTTGAGAGAACCAACATGGACATGTAAAGGGTAGCACAAGTCTATTGAGCAGGTTCACATCTTTTAATTGTGTAGGTAGTGCAGTGGACATGGAAAATGTCCATGCACATAGTTTATATGGATTTTGAGAAAGCACTTTATAAGATGGAAACCCATGCACGATTTTAGCACAATCTGGTAATCCAATGATTATTTACAATATTTTGAACAGTAGTTTTGGGCAAACAATATTGCAGGTGAGAAAAGGGCAGGCATATTCCTTGACATTTTGGTTCATACATACTTTCAACCTCAAAAGTCTGGTTGCACCAAACAAATTGATGGGGTTATCATGCACAGAACAATGCCTTTCAAATTTATGTTAATTCACATTGGAGAATGTACCAGATTTCATTGTGGGCATCAAGAAGGTGGACCTCTTGCCGATTACATCATTACATTGACGTGTGTTTTTAATGGTCACATGTACCAAGGTACAGTGAAATTTCTTTTTTTTGCATACAGTTTAGTAAAAAAATATTGCAGTACAAGAGTGCAGGAATAGACAGCACACAATATTCGCCACGTTTCCAGCACCATTTTGTGTTATTCAAATCCAACGTTATTAACAATATCGAGTCTTAACTTTGCCACAAATGCCTATTGACCTGGCTGCGGCATAGGGTTGGAGGTCTCCCCCATAACTAGTCCACCATCCCTGGCAAACATCCCTAAATCAATAGTGTTATCGGGTATTATCTCCACATTATTGGTTAAGATGGTGATTGCAACCTACTACCAACTGCTCGATGACTCATTTAAAAAAAAAGTTAGTTCAAAAAGATAGTTTAAAAACCTGAACTCTAACCAAAGTTGATAAACCAGCCCAAAAGGATGTTGGTCATGTTCCTGTAGTTTTGTTGTTCTCGGATGTTGCCCGTCATGGTCAGTTAGTCTGTGGTCATCGAGGACTGATTTTTGTTCGAATACATTGACTGTAAAGCCAGTCTGTGATATCGGGACACAAGCAGAGTCTGTTACCATTGTGGCTGAAACAGGAAAACCCCACTTTGGTGAGAAAATGGGTAATTTACAAAGTGATTGCGAAAGTGCAACATCCGCTATTGGTGCCCAGTATGCGCTTGACACCAAAGAGGACACTGAACCCGCGGAAGAATAATTTGTATTGTGAGCTGAACTGAACGGGGCAGTGAAGGAATTTGGACCCATGTTTCTAATTATTATGGAAATGGCAAAACTATTTCAACGTGATTTAATGGAAGAATCCAAAATTACAGAAATTGTTCTGCTCATGTGTTAGTTTGTAACTGTTAAAATCAGTTTTCAAGCCTAAATAATATGGTGATATAATATGGTAATATGGTGGGGGGGGGGGGGGGGGGGGGGGAAGGAAGGAATAGAGAGGATTCCACAGATTCACAACTCAGGCTGAAAATGTTTTTCCCTATCTCAGTCCTCATGGTCAAGGTCAAGGTCAAAAACTTTATTTGCCATTTGTGCTTACACATAGGAACTCTTGTGCGGCTATTCAGAGAGTCAAGTCAAGTCAAGTTAAAAATTAAAATAAAAAAATTAAAAAGACACACAGAAGACACATAATCCATAAAAAACACATACCACTCCAGAAATAAAAAAAGAAAATGCCTAAAACCCTATACAAAGGGGAAAGTGAGAGCATTGTAACTTGCACAAACCCTATATCAGGACATCAGTTCATTTTGTTTTGTTTTGGCCAAGAGTCTCACTGTTGCAGGGGAAGCTCTTAAAAAAGCGTGTTCTATTTGTGGCGATACTGTCCGCTCGTCTGTGCCTGAGGTTGTATGTGCAGTTTTTGTGTTTGAGCAGGGAGTGAGCTGGATGTAGTGTGTCTCTGATGATTCTCTCTGCTCTTTTTTGACAGCGCTGTGTGTAGATTGTGTCCATGGAGGGGAGTTCAGTTCTGATGCTCCTCTCTGCAGTCTTTATGGCTCTTTGCAGAGCCTTCCTCTCTGTCTGTGTGGTGTTTCCATACCACCACCGCCTGTGGTGAGGATGCTCTCTATCAGTCCTTTGTAGACCTGGGTGAGAGGGCGACAGTGCAGACCAGCTTTTCTGAGCAGCCTGATGAAGTACAGTCTCTGCTGGGCTTTTTTCACTGTGGCTGCAGTGTTCAAAGTCCAGTTCAGATCTGATGTTACTTGTAATCCCAGGTATCTGTAACTGTCAGCCCTCTCCACCACAGTCCCCTTGATGATGAGGGGCTGCAGGGGGGGTGGATTTTTTCTGAAGTCCATTATTATTTCTCTTGTCTTGTCTGTGTTGAGGCTTGGGTCGTTCACCTCACCATAGGCAAGAATGTCGTTCACCAGACTCCTGTAGCCCGACTCGTCCCTCCCCTTGATGAGGCCCAGGATGGTGGTATCATCCGCATACTTAATAATGATGGTATTTTCCTGGGTGGAGACACAGTCGTGTGTGTACAGGGTGAAAAGTTTGGGACTGAGACAGCAGCCTTGTGGTGATCCTGTGCTGACGGTGAGCTCTGCAGACACCCTCCTTCCCATCCTCACCACCTGTGGTCTTTCAGTCAGGAAATCCAAGATCCAGTTGCAGGTGGGAGTCGGGACGCCGAGGTCTGTCAGCTTCTCAGTCAGCCTGCCCGGGCGAATGGTGTTAAAGGCCGAGCTGTAATCCAGGAACAGCGTTCTGACGTATGTTCCTCTGCTGTCCAGGTGTTGCAGGATGTGGTGTAAAGCAATGGCCACTGCGTCGTCCACTGAGCGGTTGGGGCGGTAGGCGAACTGGAGGGGGTCAATCGTGCCCGGGACCATGTGATTGATATGTGTGAGAACCAGTTTTTCTAGACACTTCATGGCAACTAGCGTGAGTGCCACTGGCCTGAAGTCATTCAGGGTGGATGGGTTTGTTTTTTTGGAACTGGTACAATGGTGGAATATTTAAAAATACGGGGGACCACTGCTTGGTTTAAAGACAGATTGAAGATGTCTACATACACTCCCGTGAGTTGTTCTGCACAGGCCTTCAGAACTTTAGGAGGGACGCCATCTGGTCCCACAGCCTTGTGGGGGTTCACCTGCCTCAGAGCTTTCAGGACCTGAATGGGTGTCACCTGAAAAACAGTGTCCGTGGGGTTGCATGGGGCTTTTGAGGGGGGTAATGTGTCTAGAGTTGTCGATTGATTGTTGCACCGGGGTTCATTGAAAAGCAGTGATGTCGAGAGGCTGAGAGACCATGGTGAGGAAGTGATAGTAGTTTGATCTGCAACCTTAATGTCAATTACTCTCGTATGGGATTCCATGTACACTTGGGACAGCTCCACACAACTGGCGTTTCTTGTTCTGCTTTGTATCTGTCTATTCACTAATTATTTATCCCGTGTAACTCCAAGGCATCTTTTATTTCTTATTTTGAAAAAAGGCATCGTCTGCATTTGTCTAACATCAGTCATGACACGAGTGCGATTCAATACAACAAAACTTAATCATTAAGACATAATCAAAAAGTATCTCAATGTTATATTTCACTGTATCGATCGGTACTGTCCCTTGATGCGATAATAATAATAATAATAAATTTTATTTTTGGGCGCCTTTCAAAAATCTCAAGGACACCTTACAGAGATTAACAAGAATAATAAAACATATAATCGGAATAAAATAAATAATAAAGACATCACCAAAACACAAATTAAAAACAGAATTCAATCCAAAGACAAAAAATCAAAAACACAATGTGAAGAGAGAGCAGCGACAGCTAAAGCGCGCCAGCGTCCACTCTCCCTTCCGACAGCCATCTTGGACACAGACTAACATGTTTACTTACACACAAAAAAAAACATCCCCCCACAATGGGTAACACTGTGGGGGAAGGCACAATGTCCAGTCCCCATCCCCAGTTCACCCAAAGTCAGGCCTATTGAGGCCACCGCTATTGCCTCTACGGAGGCCCGATGTTCCTGGCCGTTCTCACCGGGTGGTGTTGCCTCGGCGTCGGGAGAATCCTCTCAGCGGCTGGGTCACCTGGAACGGCTGCTTCCTGACTGGGGACCGCGGCTTCCGAAGCCGACAAGGCCGCGCCGGTTTGGAGCTCCCAGGCTCCCGATGTTAAAGTCGGCGCCGCCCGCTCCGCTCTGCAGATCCGCAGCCCGGAGGTGTTGATCTCGGCGGTCACAGCTCACCGGAGCTCCAGCGCATCGATCCAGCACGGCGACCCAGGCAAGGCATCCTCCGCTCCGCGATAACGCCCCAGCGCTGTGCCGCCACCGAAGCCGAGGTGCTGGGCGGTCCCCGCCAGGAAACGGGGCTCCACGCCCGCTGGTAGGCCACGAGGACGGGTCGACGGGGCAGCAGGAGAAAAAGCTGCCTCACCGACCAGGTAGGGACCTAGAAGTATAATTACCTCCTTCCCCCCACATTCCTGATGCAGGAATGTTGCAGCTAACGTGAAGCAATTCTGTGGTTGATTTGCTGCGACTCTTGAATTCCATATAATGTGCCGCCACTATTATCTATTTTATCTTTTTTTAATCTATTTTATCTTTTTATCTATTTTATCCTTTTGTTATTTTATGTTGCACGATGAGCCAGATGCAACGAAATTTCGTTCAGACTTGCATTTATCAGTGTATTTTTGAATGACAATAAAATCTTTGATTGAAAAAGCGATGAAAAATGTATGGACCACATGATTTAATTGTGTAATTTGTTGCATAGCTTTCGTCGGAGTATCACTGCTCCACCAGTAGTGGCGTGGCACCTTTATCTCCTCCAGAGAAAGAAGATTGGGCCTTGTTTTATCTGAACCACAACTGCTTGAAGATTGCCTATCTTGTTTATTACCGTACTGGAAAGTTCGCCGCGATTGCAGAATATGTCCAAGCCCTGCAGTGGCATATTTAAAAAAAAACTCTGACGTGTGTATCCTAAGCAAACATAACTTGATGGTGTGATGCCCACACCATCCTGGCCACACACTCATCTCCCTGCTACCTTCAGGTAGAAGGTACAGGAGCCCGAAGACTGCAACAACCAGGTTCAGGAATAGCTACTTCCCCACAGCCATCAGGCTATTAAACCTGGCTCGGACCAAACTCTGATTATTAATAACCCATTATCTGTTATTTGCACTTTATCAGTTTATTTATTCATGTGCGTATATATTTATATAATGGTATATGGACACACTGATCTGTTTTGTAGTAAATGCCTACTATGTTCTATGTGCTGAAGCAAAGCAAGAATTTCATTGTCCTTTCAAGGACACATGACAATAAACTCACTTGAACTTGAACTTTAGCAATTTAATCTTTTCTTTTCCAATGAAGCACTTCACACGGCGTTCCATGTTTCGGTTGTGTGACCTTGATTTTCCTTTGTTTAGTTTATTTGATTTAGTTTAGAGATACAGCGCGGAAACAAGCTCTTCGGCCCACGGAGACAATTTGAATCCCCGCCACGTTACAGACATTTTGAATGCTTTGTCATTATTTGTGGTCAGGATCGTGATTCATAATGACTTGCTCTCAGTGGAGTTTATCCATTTGACAAGTCCTCTCCTCTACTCTCCAACTGCATGGAATAACATCGCAGCAATTAATTCCCTTTCTGATATTACATCACGTTGGCGGCTCTCCAGGAACACTCTGAGACTTTCTAGTCTGTAGCTAGGTGCTGCGCTTGACACGAACACCTCAATACTTAAATTTGTGTCCAGATGTGCACAGATGTGGTTAAATGAGCTCTGCATTGTTCCACACCTATCTGGTTAAGGAATGGTAATCCATTTTGTTTTCTCTTTGGGCGTCAGAAGACCAGTTGGTGCATCTCAAACTCTGTATATCACGAGCTGATTCCGCTTCACTCTTTTTAAAATTTGAACTGACATCCTGCAATTTCACCAGTTTATCTGAACTGGAGCAAATATTCCAGTCAGGAATTTCGAGCATCGCCATAACTGCGATTTATGTATTAATAATGCCCTTGTTTCGTCTCTCTCACAACGACTGTGAAGTGCTCATTCCTGTATTTAACACTTTAATTCCCATACTGACCTTTTTGCCCTGGGCTTCCTCCACTGTCAGAGTGAGGCCCAACGCAAACTGGCGGAACAGCACCTCATATTTCACTTGGGCAGCTTACAACGCAGTGTTATGAATATTGACTTTTCTAACTTCAAGTAACCCTTGTTTCTCTCTCTCTCCATCCCCTCCCCATCCTAGCTCACCGACTAGTCCCCCTTGTCCTGATTAAAATAACTTTGTGTGCCTCGTTGCCGCCTTCCCCTCAGCTAACAATGATCTATTCTACATTTTCCTTGATTCACGTCCCCTCTGATCTCTCGTTTCACACCTAACCCTTCCTTATCTCTATGTCTCCCTCTCCCTTGACTCTCAGTCTGAAGAAGGGTCTCGACCCGAAAGGTCACCAATTCCTTCTCTATAGATGCTCCCTGTCGTACTTTTGTGGTTATCTTCGGTAGAAGATACAAAATTCTTAAGGGGTTGGACAGCCTAGATGCAGGAAGATTGTTCCCGATGTTGGGGAAGTCCAGGACAAGGGGTCACAGTTTAAGGATAAAGGGGAAATCCTTTAGGACCGAGATGAGAAAAACATTTTTCACACAGAGAGTGGTAAATCTCTGGAACTCTTTGCCACAGAAGGTAGTTGACGCCAGTTCATTTGGCTATATTTAAGAGGGAGTTAGATGTGGCCCTTGTGGCTAATAGGCTGTGGGCCAAGGAGCTTTATTCCAGTGTTTCGTGACCCAAGTCACAGAACTACATGACATTTTCACATATTGTGTAAAAAAATTATATAAATCACCCCTGAAACTCGTCATGAACAAGACTTGCACATTTCTATTAAATTACAGAAAAACTGGAAAAATATCGGGTATTTTTAGTCCAATCAAAGCACGTTTAACATTGAGTTGTCTGCCAGTTGGCCAATCACGCGCTTTGTTTCAGGCTAGCACACATCATAGCTGAGAGGGCTTCACTGATGCCTGTTTTTCTGGAGATTCCGATGAAGGTTCTTTGTCGTGGAAACTTGCAGCAGGGTAATTGACTTTAGTGAGAAAAGCATTAAGAAGTCTGAAAAATGTGCAGCTAAGTGGATAGAAGTGGAAGAAAGTCTTGAAAGCAAAGTCCCTTCTGAGATGCTGCAACACAAAGTTGTGAAACTTTGTGACTCAACTCAAACTGAAAGATAAGATCTAAAGTCTGAATTTATGAAAATTAATCTGTATGGACTTTAATTAATTTAATTGCACCCTTTATAATGTGAAAAAATGAGCTTTGGTGGCTGCTTTTTTAGGTGCAGGATATGCCGAAACCGGAAATATAACGTCACAGCAAACAGTAGATGGATTTGGATGCAAAGAGCCAACATTTGCAGTGCTGCAGTGATAATGTTGGTATGTGTAATTAGACTGGGTAGTTCTATCTCGACATGCAGTCATGATGGTTTGAATGCCCCCTTTTTGTAATGCTAATGTTTCGCTGATGTTTCATTCATAGATACATAGATACATAGAAAATAGGTGCAGGAGTAGGCCATTCGGCCCTTCGAGCTTGCACCGCCATTCAATATGATCATGGCTGATCATCCAACTCAGTATCCTGTATCTGCCTTCTCTCCATACCCCCTGATCCCTTTAGCCACAAGGGCCACATCTAACTCCCTCTTAAATATAGCCAATGAACTGGCCTCAACTACCCTCTGTGGCAGAGAGTTCCAGAGATTCACCACTCTCTGTGTGAAAAATGTTTTTCTCATCTCGGTCTTAAAGGATTTCCCCCTTATCCTTGAGCTGTTACCCCTTGTCCTGGACTTCCCCGACATCGGGAACAATCTTCCTGCATCTAGCCTGTCCAACCTCTTAAGAATTTTGTAAGTTTCTATAAAATCCCCCCTCAATCTCCTAAATTCTAGCGAGTATAAGCCGAGTCTATCCAGTCTTTCTTCATATGAAGTCTTTCTTCACTCACTCATTCATTCCTTCATTCATTCCTTCATTCATTCATTCATTCCTTCATTCATTCATTCATTCATTCATTCATTCATTCATTCATTCTTCATTCATTCTTTCATTCATTCACTCATTCACTCATTCACTCACTCATTCACTCACTCATTCATTCACTCATTCATTCACTCACTCATTCACTTATTCATTCATTCATGAAGTTGAGGGCCTAAACTATATGCATCAATAACAAGGTAAATTAAACATTTTCACTAATGCCAGCTTGTTGTAGAGTAATAAGTCTTAATCATCTAATCTCGGAGCTGCCAGCGATAACTTACCGGGAAAAGGTGCTCCGATCGCGGGGCCTATGTATGTAACATAGTGAAGCCGCGGTCTCAATTAAAAAGCGGCCGATTCGCGAACGCGGAGCCGCCGAACTTCTCCGCCGGGGGGGGGGGGGGGGGGGGGGGGTGTACATAGTGCCATAGGTGTAATAATATATTATATTATTGGATTATTATATTATTATACCTATATTACTATCTGGAATATATATAGGTATAATAATATATTATATATTATACCTATATTACTATCTGGAATAGATATAGTTATAAATAATATATTATATTATTATATTATTATATATATAATATTATTATACCTATATTACTATCTGGAATATATATAGGTATAATGATATATAGTTTAAATGGACTGCAACACGGAAATAGGCTGCCCATCGTGTAATATGGGCATTGGTCACTAGATGGCGCTTACTTTCCCGATCTCATTTTCAAATTAGTTTAATTAATTAATGTGCAACTTTCGGCAATGACGAGTTATGACTTCCTTCTCAATTATATTTCATCTAAATCTGTGGAAAATCTCATGTAGTTTTGTGACTTGGGTCACGAAAACTGATTTCTAGACACATTTTTGATGCCCGGCCCACAGCCTATAAATGGATCAAGGGGTATGGAGAGAATGCAGGTACAGGATACTGAGTTGGATGATCAGCCATGATCATATTGAATGGCGGTGCAGGCTCGAAGGGCCGAATGGCCTACTACTGCACCTATTTTCTATGTTTCGAAACCAGCGTCTGCAGTTCCCTCTTACACGGAAGTTTTAATCCAGGTGAGTGAGGCACGTGTTTATTATACTTCACACCCGATTTGTGATAACCTTGTGCCACGCGTCCGAAGGTAACTTTTAAATAAAGGTCTCCGAAACCGGAAATATAACGTCACAGCAAACAGCAGATGGATTTGGATGCAAAGAGCCAACATTTGCAGCGCTGCAGTGATAATGTTGGTATGTGTAATTAGACGGGGTAGTTCTATCTCGACATGCAGTCGTGATGGTTTGAATGCCCCCTTTTTGTAATGCTAATGTTTCGCTGATTTTTTGAAGCATGAGTTCTTCCCCTAACTCGAGTTAATGCTGATCACAACTCTGCCACTGTTGGCCAATTCAAGCACCTGGTGGCGCCACCCGGTGGTTAGGCCATTCACTAATCGAACCCTCGGCAGTCGTGGGTAGGGTCACGTGATTGTGTAATGGCGGGGTGGAGTTGTCACGAGGTATAGGGGTATGCCCTAGTATATATAATGAACCCCTTGTCAACCTTCCCTCATTCGCGTGTGTGTTGTTCTCTTTTCTTATACAATAAAGATCTATTTGATTCACCATGCATAGCTTGCTTATTCACCCGCCATAACCTCCTAATACAGATGCAATCATTTCTCTCCCGTATTTACCTGCATGTGGATGCATTATAGGAGATAATTCTCAGCCAAGGTGGAGCGATTACAAATCAATCTGCAAACATTGTCAGTTGGTCGCCAGAATTATTTGAGGCTAAAAATCGAAACAACTATATGTGTACTACGTGGTTTGAATCCACGATTCCTGTGTGACACCTTGATTCTCTTGATAGGTTTGCAATTATTCGCATTATTGTTAACTCTCAGTACTGCAGAGAGTTGTGCATGTAGCTCGAAGGGCCGAATGGCCTACTCCTGCCCCCCCCCTTAGACGCCATCTACATTTCGCGCTGCCGCATGAAGTGGCCACGTAAACAAGCACCGTTTTACTCCAGTCATTTACTGTTCGCCGTTCTTACTTTGGATAGACGATTCAAAAGCTAGTGAGCACGTACCGCCAGAATCAGAAAGTTTCCTCCTTGTTGTTATCAGACTATTGAACTATTCTCCCATCAGCTTCAAGCCTGGCTCTTTGAGGAACTTGCATTTAAAAAAAATACACGTTCGCTGCAACTGTAATGCTATAACTTCTGAAGAAGGGTTTCGGCCCGAAACGTTGCCTATTTCCTTCGCTCCATAGATGCTGCTGCACCCGCTGAGTTTCTCCAGCATTTTTGTGTAACTTCCCTGCACTATATCTCTGCTCTGTATTTTCCTTTTTGTACCACCTGCTGCACCTGTAAATAGCTTAATGACACTCATATATGGCATAATTTTACGAGATAGCACGCAGAAAGTATTTTCACTGTATCCCCGGTGTAGATGATAATAATAAACCAATAACAATGCACATTTGGATGCAACTAAATGCTAGCAGCTATCCTTCCAATTTGCCCTCAGTTGGTTAAGACTTAGAGGGCCAAATTAATAATTGAGATAAAATTTAAAAAGCTACAATGTAAAATTGACTATCATCAATTTTTCAGTTTGAGCAAATGCAAGTTGGAAACATAAGAAGAAATAAGAACAGAAGTAGGTTGTGCAGAAGTAGGTTGTCCATCCGGAGGCATGGTTGAACGTTTACACTAGCTCCAGTGTCATACTGAACGATCCCAATATTCCCTATTGGGAACCATTTCGATATAAATCTGCTTGTGTATTGGCGATCACCTGCAGTAAAGAATCCAAAACTTTGTAATTGCACTCAGCGAAGAATGCTTTCCATTTTAGTCCTGATTACCCAACCCATTACCTGAAGATGAAGTCAGCTAGGGCTTTTGATGAACATAAAACAATGGGGAAAGAACTCACGTGGGCGATTAGAAAGACCAAAGGGGTAAGTGATAAAGCTCTTTGTTGCATAGGAAGAAACTGCAGATGCTGGTTTGAACCGAAGATGGACATAAAAGCTGGTTTCTCAGCGGGACACGCAGTATCTCTGGAGAGAAGGGATGGGTGATGTTTCGGGTCGAGACCCTTTTTCAGACCGTTTTGTTGCGTTGGATTACAGAGGCAAAGGACAAGGACATGGTGGATTGTGAGCTCAGTGTGGGGAATGCTATTATGCCATGAAAATTTGGGATTAAGATGGGGGAAGTGTTGGGGCTCTTGAAAAGCATTACAACAGATAAATCCCCAGGATGTCCCAGAGTATTAAGACAGGCAGATAGCAGAAGCATTGACGGAGATCCTTGATGTTCTCTAGCCACACGCGATGTGATTAGCGCTGGAAAGTAGATAATTGTGTTTCTTTATTTGAGAAGGGAGGTAGAGAGAATCTAGAAAAAATATATAGGCCGGCGATCCTCTCGTCTGTGGTAGAGAAGCTATTGTTGAGGATTCCCCCAGATAGGATTTACTCCACTTTGAAAGAGAATGGGTTAATTAGTGGCATTAATTGGAATGACTTTGTAAATGACTCCTATTTTACTAATTTGACCATGTTTTTGACGAGACGAGGAAGGTGATCGATGAAGGTAGGGCGGTGGATGTTGTCTACAAGGATTTTGTAAGGCATTTAATGAAGTCCCTCGTGGTAAATTGATCTAGAAAATCACCATGCATTGGATTCTGAGTGATTTGGGCCTTTGGATTCACAGCTGACCTATGGACAAAAGACCGTTGTGGTGTGATAGATAGGTTGTGGTGGAAGGAGAATATTCAGAATTTTGGATAGGCACATGGATACGAAGAAATTCGGGGATATTAATTATATGTAGACCGATAGGTTTAGGTATTGGCATCGCGTTTGGCACAGATGTTGGAGGCTGAACGGTCAGTTCTTGTGCTATTCCACGTTCTATGTTCAATAAAGATTGCAAACTTCACCACAGGTCCAACGAATCAGCAGAAATAACTCGGCATCTATTCCGCTGAACTACAGAGAATTTTAGATATTATTGTGATATCAGCTCCTTTATTTTCTCAACGCCTTTGAAAATAGGACCGATATAACGCACACCTCATCCACTAATCAGATAATAGAGAACCAGAGACAAAGAGAGATTACGGTTGGATTGTATTCGATAGATTTTTTTTTGTTGACGCAAAAATCTAGGATGCAAAAACCACTGAGTCTTGATTAATATTTGAAGATGCATTTAATTAGAATTCCAATAACATTTGACTATCAATTAACAATAGGATTGCTTTGATTGAATGGCATTTACTAATGGCAAGACATACGGCAATTTTAAACGCAAAGGCAAGTTTACAACAATGAATATTCCTCGAATCATTTTTAACAATTGAAAGAGGGATCAAAACATATTTCCTCGACTCGATTAGGTGGAATGTAGGCATTTTACATGCAGGTGGATTTGGCGATGTTTGTCTTCAGCGGGTTAGCTTGAGTCTCGTGTTTAACCACACAAGAGTAAAGCTCGTGTGAGTTCCAGACTGTGACCGGCAGAGTCAGGTAACTGCTCGCACTGAACGTGTTGTCCTTCTCCTGTTGGATTCGGCTGGTCCCAACGCCGTCACTTCTCGCACTGCCGTCCACGGTCCACTCAATGTTCACAGCGCCCGGATTAAACCCACTCACCAAACACACCAGGGTGGCCGTGTTCTTTCCCGTGATTTCCTCCGCTGACGGTCGGAGAACGGACACTGTGGGGGCGCGTGGGTCTGTTTGAAACAAGGTTTTGCAGTATTATTAATAATTGCGTAAGTAGAGAAATAATCATATTTGCATGACGCATAAATCTAATTTTGCAACAATGTCAAACATACTATTTATCGCATTCTAAATTGTTTTAGAAATATTGCACATTATTATTATTCTTGAACTGCTCCACATTAACCTTGAAGTTCATATGCCTTTCTCGAAAGCTATAATTTTTTGAAGATATAATTTAGCTCAGACTTCCCAAATAGGACGGTACACAAAATTGCTGGAGGAACTCAGCGGGTGCAGCAGCATCTATGGAGCGAAGGAAATAGGCGACGTTTCGGGCCGAAACCCTTCTTCAGACCAATGAATCTTGCTCACTTCACTCAGCGACGCCAACAAAAACAAAACGCTCTAAGACATCGCCTGGAATAAAACTGATTTTATCTGAGATGGTTCAGAAATTTAAGGTACAATGTAAATTCCCATTTTTAAAGTTATTTTTCAAGTTAAAATATTCGCTATCCTAGTAATTCCAGAATGCCCACACAGAAAGCATGTCGGCCACTCCAAAATAATTTGACTGTCCTCTCATAGAGGACGCCGGTGCGTGACTTTATTTAACGTGGGAAGACGTTTATTTAACGCACAGACAGCCACCACATGGTCCTTGATAAATCTGGGTCAGAATCCAGTGGCATGGAATCCTAGACAACCAGCGACCCTTTTTCTGCTGCAGCCTTCACCCGCCTTCACAGCCGTTGTGACGCTCCACCAAGGTCAGCCATCATCCTCTGCCTGTTCCACCGTTGAGGTCTTGGTTGAATTGCTCATTGTCAAAGACCTCCCCCTCGACCTTACCGCCACGGGCGACCCTACCAGGAGCATAGCTCCAGACGGCATCGCTCTCAGAACCACACAAGCTTCTCCACCACGACAGGATGACAATCCACGATTACATTTCACAACATAAAACACATTGATCCCGGAATGTATAATGACGCAAGGAATTCAACATAATATTTAACTGAAAATGATTGACCTCAGTATTTCAATAACAATGAGAATCTATAGGAGGAATGATTAAGCACGCATTTTAAAGCATAAACTAAAGTGTTCTTCTTGGTTCTTGGTTTTTTGGTCCTCCAAAACATTCCAAATAGAATTTAAACTGGTGGTGGAGGGAGGACTGTTTAAACTAATAATTGACGATGTCAGGACGTTCGCTTTGGTTCTGCGTTTTTGTTTGTATCTGGCGCAACTTTGCTTCAGAAGGCGATTCGGGTTAAAATTTAATTCCAATAGAAGAGCATTGGAATGCCCCAACTCCCTTCAGCGGCTAATTACATACACATTAAACAATTCAAACTAGCGTTTAAACAGTTTAAAAAATATAAAATAAATGCAGGATAAATGTGATAATAGTCTTCTCGGGATATGGCTAAATTATTTGAACATCTGAAGAAGCCTGTTCTAATTGACTGACTAATTTGTTTGTTTTCACGTTGTTTCTATTTCATTGGGCGCCAAAGAAAAAAATCCTGTAACTACGGTCAGATTCCATATACCGGAAGCACGGCTGCACTGCTCCTCCAGGGGGAAGTGTAACAGAAAAATGGCGCAAGGCGACTAATGCACAGCCGGCAGGAATTGACATTATTATTATCTAATAAATTATGCACTTCTACTCCCAATACCGAAACCCACGTCAAGGAAAATTAAATACAATCTCATGAATTGTTGTAACAGTTCCAATCTTGTGCTCATGCCTAATACAAGTTTACCAATCCATATAAAAACAATTCAAAGCGATATTCCAGGTGTCTGACAGGTTATTGGGTTTGAACCAATAATTCTGAGAAATTATTTATCATACATGTTCATAATTTTAGGAAAACCCCACGAGGGTCGAGTGATGCGCAGCTCTCGGGTATTCCAGAGTTCGCGATGGGGCATCAACCCAAAGTCAGTGCTATTATTGAAGGTGCGTCTTCTAATAGAATCATTCGTGCCATCAAAAGAAGGAAGACAAGCTTCTTTACCGCCGGCCTATTTCCTATCCTGGTTGACAATTGTTAGTTCATCGTTTGAAAAGTAATTAAGAATGAAAAATGTACAGCCGAAAAGGCATTTGCCCTTCCCATATCGTTACTTCAATCGTTGCCAAAAAAGACTTGATTTTTTGCCCCTCTCATATCGTTACTTCAATCAATTTGCCAAAAAAAGACTTGATTTTTTGCCCTTCCCATATCGTTACTTCAATCGTTGCCAAAAAAGACTTGATTTTAGCCGTGTATTTAGAAAAGATAGGCTTTAAAACACTTTTATTTGCACCATTAATTACGCGACACTAAACTAATTGCCTTTCACTGCAGTATCTAGCACCCAAATAGTGAAAATATTTTACTTACTACCAATACCCAGCCTCGTTCCTTTGCCGAAGATTACAGCATCTTTCCACACAGCACAGTAGTAGTCAGCAGCGTCCCCCGACTGCACGTTCGCTATTGTCAATGTTGCAGTGTTGCCTGACACTGATCCGGAGAAACGGTCAGGAACTCCCGAAGCTCTGTAAATGCTGCTTCCCGAATAAAAGTAGAGCAGATACCGCGGCGCTTTCCCAAAAATCTGTTGGTACCAGTAAACATTGGTACTACCTAAACTATCGCCAGACATGGTACAGGGTATTTGCTGGTTCTGCCCCGGAGACGTGGACCGTGAAGGCGGTTGATTTAGTGTAACCTCCGCGTTTATACCTGGAAGAAAAATTAGAAAAAGTGAACTATTCATTTACATTCGCGAAACAACATGTGTCAGTAAATTAAAGTTATAATTGTACTCGAAATTAAACATCATGTGGGTGTCAGTAGAATACTCACAAACTGCGGAAAACGCTAATGCATAGACTACACGGACCCAGCAAGACATTGTAAATATCTGAGTGGGGGGCGCCTGGTGAAGTGGTACACACGTTACTCTCGGGGTCTCTTATGAACCGTGTGACGAGGCGTGACTGGGTGTTCATATGCAAAACAATCCAATCACTACGCACGTTGCGCCAATCAGAAGTTGCCAGATTCTTCTTGTGTCAAATTATTCCCAAACCTTTAGCTCGGTCAATATCCGAATTCTAATGTTTAAGAAGGAACTGCAGATGCTGGAAAATCGAAGGTACACAAAAAAGCTGGAGAAACTCAGCGGGTGCAGCAGCATCTATGGAGCGAAGGAAATAGGCAGGGTTTCCAGCTTTTTTGTGTACCTCCGAATTCTAATTGTGTGTTCCTGTACGATTTAATATATTTTCAAGCACATAAGAGATTTAATTTTGTTTGAAATGAGACATTCATGATGTTCGAAACGTCACCCATTCGTTGAATCCAGAGATGCTGCCTGTCCCGCTGAGTTACTTCAGATTTGTGTGTCTATTTTCATTATAGTTTTTCATTTATTTTGAACCCTTTTCGGTGCGGTTTCACAATGCGTAAATTAAAACAAAATATACTTATCGAATAAACCCATGATAATATCCGCCGACTGAGAGAGGATGAAGAGATACATTCCATGTGGAGAGTGTTTTAGAACTGCTGAAGTTCTGATCTCACGGTGTGGCCGCACTTTAGTTGCATATTGATTTTTGAAACTGGTGAACATTTTGGTGACGATGGTGTATCGAAGTTTTCTAAAAGCACAAGGCGAATAAATAACTGATTGCAAATTAATTTTGAATTAGTAAAATTGGCAAATTTGTAAGTCTTACTGTATATTTATTGGAAATCACGGTCAAATTTGATGTAATGGTTTTGCAGTAAATTTGGAAGCATGATTTCTTGCAGCACCCACATTTGAAACGTCCGCTCACTTTGTTCGTAAAATTGACTTAATGAGATGGAAAAATGACAAATATGTTTAATCGACCACAGGGCTTATGGCGAGTTTTATATGTTAAAAAAAAGTCAAATGTGTCGAAGGTTCTGGATTGCCTTGTCATAAATTCCATCAACCTTAATTCGACGTGGGAAATTATATTTACATGGAACCAGCGTTGCATCATACTAGATTTTAAAAAGCAAACCAGTGGCTCTAATTATAACGATAACGTTCAGTGAATTTCATGTATTACCCTTGCCATGGTATTAACAGCACGAGAATCAACACTAAAGACTTGCTTCCGAAACTCTTCGACTCCTCAGTACTTCTGAAATGCTTTCGCTGTTGCAGCATGGAAAATATTCCTGTAATAATTTGGGATGGTTACGCATACTTAAATGGATGTTAACAAAATATTATTTGAAATTATGACACAAGAATACGTTTCAAGGCGCTAGTATCACACTCCTGTTTTGCCAAGTACCAATGTGCATGCCGCTGCCAAGTCCTCCTCTCATTTCCTTACATGAAGGGCTTTCCACCATAAACTGGACAAATTGGAGAATTTTCTCAGCTTGCCCAGATGAGTGCAGCGCCAACAGCAATCACGTGGATAAACTTCAACCAGAGCAATATAATCCGATTGATTGACACGCCATTCTCTGCACCTGTGTTTACTCACTCCAATGAGCAATGTATCGCGACGATAGTATTTGCTTTTTGACCCGCAGTTACTCTAGCTTTTTGTGTCTATCTTTACCATATACAAAATGTACTGCAATTACTTCACTAGAATCCGCGGCCAACACTCCCATGCCAACCAGGATAAAAGTAAAGAGTGGGCATGGGAGCTACACTGTTGCGATACAAGTCACAGACCACGTTGAATTGGGAAATGTTTTGCCCAGCTTTCCGATTGCTGGAGATAGACACAAAAAAGCTGGAGTAACTCCGCGGGACAGGCTGCATCCCTGGAGAGAAGGAATGTGTGACGATTTGGATCGAGACCCTTCTTCGTGTTCCGATTGCTGGGCCTGTCTTGGAAATCCCTTTCCAATAATATGGTGGGGGTTCTATCGACAGAATATTATTGTGATCCCAGAAGGACGCACATGGGCACATTCTGAGGAGTAATTAGAGATGTATCGCAAGTATTCACCTTACAAGCAATGGTGGTGAAAATTGGATGTATTGGTGGATGAAGTGATTAGTTTTGCTTGGCATATTTCCCAAGGGCGATACGGTACGATACGATACGATAGCATTTATTTATCCCAGCAGGGGAATTGGACTGCCAACTGCCATAAAACATAACAAGATGCATGGAGCACATATATTTCAGTTGTAATGCGTTTCAGGAACAATGCGCTTTCTGATAGTTGCAGGAACACACAGGCTTTGGAAGACGTAAACATAATCTGTTTGTTTTGGAAACAGAAGCAGAGGACGGAAAAGTACAGCTGTCGTGCAAGTCTAGCTACAGCTTTGCAGCATAGTATTTCTGCTGTAGCTATAATGTAACTCTACGTGCTAACATTATGAAGGACAGAGTGTGAGAGAGTGATGCCACAAAGAGAGACTGGCAACAAGTGGAGACACTCTAAGGATACATTTTGAAATAAAGCGTTGAAGAGAGAGGGTTGACTTTCAAGGAAGGTGAAAGTGGAGTAAATGCACAATGAGCTACAGATAGCGGCAGGGTAGCGCAGTGGTAGATTTGCTGCCTCACAGCGATGCAGCGCCGGTGATCAGGGTTCGATACCGACTACGGGTGCTGTTTGCACGGAATTTGTCCGTTCTCCCCGTGACAGCGTGGGTTTTCTCCGAGATCTTCGATTTCCAGGGTTGTAGGTTAATTGGTTTGGTATGAGTGTAAATTGTCCCTTGTGTGTAGGGTAGTGGTGTTGTGATGGGATCGCTGGTCGATGCGGACTCGGTGGGTCGAAGGGCCTGTTTCCACGCTGTTTCTCTAAACTAAACTAAACTAAACTAAACTAAACTAATAGCTTCATAATATCATGTCATAATATCATAAGAGCAAGGAAAAAGTTCCTTCGGCCAACTTGCCCATGTCGATCAAGATGACCTGACTACACTAATCGCACTTGCCCGCGTTTGGCCCATGTCCCGCTAAACCTTTACTGGCTATATACCTGTCGAAGCGTCTTTTAAATGTTGTGCCTGTCTCAACTACTTGCTCTGGCTGTTCAGTCTATATCTCACCATCCTCTGTGTCAAAACGTTTCGCCCCAGGTTCCCATTGAATCATTCTCCTCTCACCTTAAACTTAAATCCTCCGTTTCTTGATTCCCCTACTCTGGGTAAAAGACTCTGTGCATTTACCTTTTCTATTCCCCTCATGATCTTGAACACCTCGATAACATCATCCTCATACACTCCAAATCCGAGCCTGCCAACGTCTCCCAATAGTTCAGGGCTTCATGTCATGGCAACATCCTAATAAATCCTCTCCGCACTCTTTCCAGATTAATAACACCCTTCTCTCAGTGTGACAAACACTAAGTACAATAGTCCAACAGCAGTCTCAGTGACATATTTTACAACTGTAACATAACATCCCAACCTCTAAACAAAAACACCCCCTCCACAGGACCAGCTATTCACTGTGAAGACCTTGCCCTGGTTTGACTTCGCAAAATGCACAACGTCGCAATTATTGGCATTAAATCCATTAACCATTCCTCAACCTATTTATCCAACTGATCAGATTTATGCTATAATTGTTGATAACTATCTTTGCCATCTACTATACCAGCCACTTTCTTGTAATCTGCAAATTTACCAATCGTGCTTTCTACATTCTCATCCAAATCGTTTATATAAACCAAAAGCAACAATGGGCCCAGTCGTGATCCACGAGGCACACCGCTGGTCATAACCCTGCAGCCAGAAAAACAATCTTCCGCCAGCACCGTCTGCTCACTTCCATGAAGCCAATTCTCTATCCAGTCGGCTAGTGCTCTTCGGGTCTCTTACAGTCCAGAGCAGCCTACCATGCCAAACCCTAGTAAATGTTTTCCTGAAATCCATATGAACAACACATACGGCTTTGCATTCAATTCTTCATGCTGGAATCTTCAGTGAAACAGCTCTGCAGTTGTTCAGTGGGTTAGGCAGCATCTTGGGAGGACATAGATAGGCATTGTTTCGGGTCAGGACTCTTCTTCAGACTGAGTTATTCGGAGAATGAGGGAGATTAGGCTCAAAGAATATTCGTATTCAGTGGGAATACATATTTCTATAACTTGTATCGTTGACAACGTAATGAAGTATTAAAGCAATAAAAAAACTGTAAAATAAATAGGAATAGGGATTTAAATATGGCTTTATAGTTTTATATCGGAGTAAAAAGGCAGTGCATAGAAGCTGTAACTCATGAGTAACGGGATCACTGTGCCACAAACTATTACATCTGTGTGGAATCTTTTCAGTAATGAAAATGTTGCTTCCAAATAGCTGAGTTGGGGGCAAACTGTACACAGAGTCCACAATGCATAGGCGTAGAATTGGTGCCATTCGGTCCATCGAGCCTCATATGCCATTCATTCAAGGCTGATCTATCTTTCACTCTCAATCTCCTGCCTTCTGCCCATAACCTTTGACATCCTTACTACTAAATAATCTGACAATTCCTACCTTACAATACCTAATTCGGCCTCCACATCTGTCTGTGTAAGGATATTATAGATTCATTAGCCTTTAACTAAAAAAACCTTCTTCTTTTTTTTTTAGTACTTTTTGTTTCGTTTATCTTACCATATTTGTGTGGATGTGTATGTATGTGAGTGTTGTTTGTCCCCGTTTGGTTCCGACCTGATTCGGGTGGGTTGAAGGTGGGTAAGGGTAAGGGCTTTGAGGGTCGCTTACATACTGTTGCACAATTATGCCTTGACTGTCACTTTCTGTTATCATTGTATGTATGAAAATTGCTGTGAAATTCAAATAAAAAGATTTAAATAAAAACCTTCTTCTCATCTCCAAAGGTCTGTCCTTTTATTCTGAGGCTGTGTCCTCTGGTCCTAGACTCTCCCACTTGTGTACGCATGCTCTCCACATCCAATCCATCGAGGACTTTCACTATTCAGCAAGTTTCAATGAGGATCCCCCCCAACCTAAATTCAAGTCAAGCAAATAAAAACGAGTGCCGTCAAACATTAATTATACATTAACTAATCACCCCCTGTATTATTCTCCTAAACCTCCTCTGGATCCTCTCCAACGCCAGAAAACCCCTCCTCAGATTTGGGGACCAAACTGCTTACTATACTCCAAAGGTAGACACAAAATGCTGGAGTTACTCATCGGGACAGGCAGCATCTCCGGATCCAAATAGTTCGCTCGATTAGGATTCCATTTCGAGTTATGTATTTCTGTCCAGTTGAATATATTTTCAAGTATTTGAGAGATTCTGTTTTGTTTGAAACGAGACGTTAAATTATCCATTGTCATTTATTTTGACTTGTTTTCTTTGTGGTTGCATACCGTTTGTTATGAGGACAAACATTATTCATCGAATAACCCCGTCATAATATCCGGCAACTGTTTATTCATTCGGGGGAAATGAAGGGGTACCGCTCAAATGCTGAAGAATCTGATCTCACGGTGCCACCGTGGTGCGCGCAATTTGTTCGCTTTCCCATTTGCAACGGACTATTACTATTATTGCACTATATTTGTTTATTTATTGAATATGTGTGTGTATGTGTATATATACACCGTGGACTTTGTTTTCTCCCGTTACGTACTATACACATTCTGTTGTGCTGCAGCAAGTACGAATTCCGTTTTCCTATCTGGGACACATGACAATAAAACACGCTTGCCTCTTGACTCTTACTTGACTCTGATTCATATTGTGTTTGAATCTCTTCGGCACTTCTGAAATGTTTTTCGGTTGGAACATGGTAAACATTCCTGTAATTACCATGGTGTGATTATGCACAGTTTAACGAACGTTAACAATATTTTAGTTGAAATGGTTACACATGAATATGTTTCAAGGCGCTAGTATCACACCCGTGCCTTGCCAATTATCAGTGTGCATGGTATTGGCTTTGGGCTTGATTTTCATGGTTGAGCGATTATTCTCGTGTTCTCTGTGTAGCACGTTCTCTGTGTTTTACTGGGACGACAGATGGCGCAATGGGCTAAGTGTTCGGCTGGCAACCGGAAGGTAGCCGGTTCGAATCCCGCTTGGAGTGCATACTGTCGTTGTGTCCTTGGGCAAGACACTTCACCCACCTTTGCCTGTGTGTGAATGTGTGTGAATGTGTGTGAGTGATTGGTGGTGGTCGGAGGGGCCGTAGGCGCAGATTGGCAGCCACGCTTCCGTCAGTCTGCCCCAGGGCAGCTGTGGCTACAGAAGTAGCTTACCACCACCGAGTGTGACTGAGGAGTGAATGAATAATGCGATGTAAAGCGCCTTGAGTATTAGAAAGGCGCTATATAAATCCCATCCTACTTGTAATTTAACCCGTGCCTTGCCAACAGGCATTGTTATGGCTAAGTTCTCCTCTGATCTCACATGAATTGGACAAATTAGAGAATTCTCTCAGCTTGCCAGGACCAGTTCAGCTCCAACAACAATCTAGTTGAATTTCACATAGAGCAATATAATCCGTTCGATTGACGCACATGTCATTCTATATATTCACTCCTTTCAAGTAACATTACATTGTGACGACTATGTTTGCCCTGGATAAGAACCAAGGGTATACATGGGGAAATCACCGTTGCTATACAAATCACAGTAGTAAATGATAGAAAAGCAGAGGCGCTCTGCTAGTCCCGCGAAACTTGTGCAGATTATTATTGTTTCCCTCGCTCTAATGTAATTCTACGTTGTAACATTATTAAGGCATCAAGAATAGGAGATAGATAGATAGATAGATAGACAGACAGACAGACAGACAGACAGATAGATAGACAGACAGACAGACAGACAGACAGACAGACAGACAGACAGACAGACAGACAGACAGACAGACAGACAGACAGACAGACAGACAGACAGACAGACAGACTTGTGAAAGTGAGATAGAAATATAAGGAACTACAGATGCTGGAATTTTGAGTAAAACTCGAAGTGTTAGACTGACGCAGCCAGTCGGGCAGAATCTCCATGCAGACTTAATGACTGAGATGTTTTTTTGTAGCCTCTGCCTGACCCTCCACTTGAACTTGAACTAACTTATCAATGGATTTATCAAAACTTATACAAAGACTTGGCATCTGATGAAGAATATTCAGATGAAGATCAGATGTAATGCAAACAAATAAATTGGGGAAATAAATGATCATATAAAGTTTAATTTTAATGTCGATCGTTTCACTGTTTATTTGGTCAAATTAGTTAAACAATGAGTGAATTACTTATGATAATGGCGTGCTGGTGAATGACAGTGCGACAGTCCACCCACCCATCCACACACATCCATCCATACGCACACTTCCATGCATGCACACACACACACATACGTGCACATATACATCCGCATACACACATCCATCCGCACGCAGACATACATGTACACATCCATGCACACACATACATCCACACATACATCCACACACACATCCACACATACATCCACACACCCATCCATCCACACATACATCCATCCACACTTACATCCACACATCCACAGATACACGTTTGACAGGTATACAGACACACACACAAACTACAGATACTCAAACAATGCAACACTAGTTTGTGTGTGCGTCTGACGTGTCAAACGCGTACCTGTCATGTGTGGATGTAAGTGTGTATGTATGTGTGGATGTATGTGTGTGCATGGATGTGTGTGCATGGATATGTACATTGTGGTCTGCGTGCGGATATATTTGTGCATGTATGTGTGTGTGTTTGTATGCATGGAAGTGTGCGTACGGATGGACCTGTGTGGACAAGAGGACTGGAAAATGACCAATTGTTCCTTTGTTGATTGAGACGTAGAAAGAATCCAGGGAAACAGGTGATTCACGTCAGTGGTAGGAAACTATTGGAGATTATTCATTGAGATTTACTCCCATTTGAAGAAGAATGGGCTAGTTAGCGATAGGCATGGCTGTGTATTAGACAATATACAATAGACAATAGGCGGAGGATTATGCTATCCGGCTTTTCAAGCCAGCACCGCCATTCAATGTGATCATGGCTGATCATCCACAATTAGTACCCCGTTCCTGCCTTCTCCCCATATCCCCTGACTCCGCTATCTTCAAGAACCCTATCTAGCAATCACTTGAAAGTTTCCAGAGAACCAGCCACCTCTGTGGCAGGTAATTTCACAGACGCGCAACTCTCTGTGTGGAAAAGTGTTTCCTCATCGCCGTTCTAAATAGCTTACCCCTTGTTCTTGAACTGCGGCCACTGGTTCTGGACTCCCCCAACATCGGGAACATGTTTCCTGCCTCTGGCGTGTCCAAACCCTTAATAATCTTAAATGTTTCAATGAACGGTGAAGATTAAATTGGCGTTGGCCTAGTATACAGGGAGACCCCGACCACTTTGGATGAAAAGCTTTGGTCCGACAAATCCATGGCACTTTACAGGTCAAACAAGATTTCGGAGTTTATGAAGATGTTGCATTTTGGCGAATAGTCATGAAAAGCTGTGTGAATGTTATCTTTAAAATGTGAAGAATGGGGAATGGGCAAATATTTTCTGTAGTTAGTGCATTTTAGTATATTGAGTTGGGCAATTATTTATGATTAAATAAAACACAAAGTGGTCGAATATCTCAACGGGTCACGCAGCGTCTGACCTAAACGTCGCCTGTCCATTTATTTCACAATTGCCACCTGACCCGCCGAGTACTCCAGTAGCTGGTGAATCCAGCATATGTGGTTCTCTTTGTCTTCAATTGGTACTCCTTATCTACCTTGTAGCCGAAGCACTGACTTAACAGGGAGACTCAGAAGAATGAGATAAATGAGGATTGGTGTACGCAATTATAGGCAATTCGTGATGAGCTATTAATCTAGCCGAGGTTTCTGGTGGTGAAGGACGTTGTTAGCGAGGACATGGAGTTGACGTGGATAAGCTTTTCCCACTGAGAGTAGGGAAGGTTCAAACAAGAGGACATGACTTGAGAATTAAGGGACAGAAGTTTAGGGTTAACACGAGGGGGAACTTCTTTACTCAGAGAGTGGTAGCTGTGTGGAATGAGCTTCCAGTGGAGGGGGTGGAGGCAGGTTCGTTTTATCATTTAAAAATAAATTGGATAGTTATATGGACGGGAAAGGAATGGAGGGTTATGGTCTGAGTGCAGGTAGATGGGACTAGGGGAGAATAAGTGTTCGGCACGGACTAGAAGGGCCGAGATGGCCTGTTTCCGTGCTGTAATTGTTATATGGTTATATGGTTATATTTATGACCGGTGCCTCTAAGCAGTAAAACACGAATGAGCATTTATCGGACGTATGATGGAGGCGAAACGAGAGCACCGTTCGTGCATAACAGTTTGCGGTATAGAGGTACTGACGTGCACCAACTGGTCTTCGCCTGCTAAAGGGAGAAACAAGATTTAGTTCATAATTCATTAATTAGATAGGTGTGAAACAATACTGAGCCAAGTCAATATCATTTATGGACACGTGGACAGGAATTTGCGTCTTGGGGGTTGGTGTCAAGGGCAGCACCTAACTACGGAATAGAAGGACTGTGTTACCTTCAGAACTCACAAAATAATGAGATATTAAAAAGTGAGTTAATTGCTGCGATATTATTGATATTATCGGAGATGTCCTAAAGGAATCAAGCGATGCCCTTCCATGCAGTTGAACATTATAGGAGGGGCCTTGTCGAGAGGTAAACTCCATAGAGATGTAATAGTTCCGAGTCGCGGTCAAGGTCACAAAATTCATTTTTCAGTTTGTTTGTTTGTTTGTGGTTTATTATTATTGTCACGTGTCTCCCTTTTGCCAAATTCAAACCGGGAACATAAGAAGAAGGAATAAGTAAGTTGTTCAAGGCTTCACCGGGAGTCATGGGTTGAACGTTTAAACAAACTCCAGTGTCACGCCCTTTTCCCAACTCCCTTGAATCGCTTAAAGTTATTTCGATATCAATCTGTATGAGTATCGGCAAGCATATGGAGTAGAGTATCCAAAACATTATAATCGCATCCAGCCAAAAACACTTTTCTTTTCAGTCCTGATGACCCAACCCATTATCTGAAGATGAAATCAGGCAGAAATATAAAATCTAGTTGGAAATAACATAAGCGGTCGATTAGAAGAGCCAAAAGGGGGCATGAAACGGGTTTGTCGAGCTAGATTAAAGACGATTGCAAGGCTTTTTATACCTAAATTAAATGCAAGAGGGTAACCAGAAAGATGGTAACTCGAGGATAAAGGGAGGAATTTGTGCTTTGAGTCAAGGGATATAGGCGAGGTATTAAATGAATGCGTTGTATGTCTTTTCATCAAGGAGAAGGACAAGGAGGAGAGTGAGATCAATGTGGCGAATAATCATATGCAAGGGCACTGTGTGATTAAGAAGTAGGTGTTGGGTGTCTTGAGGGGCAGTGTGCATGAATGGACAGATTACTGAGAGACACAGACAAAGATCTCTGCACCTTCTCTAGCAGTTAATACATTTACAGATGGCAGCTAGATTGTTTGGGTTGCGGACAGTGATGAAGGCTGTCAAAGTATACAGCAGGATAGAGACTAGGCATAAAAATGAGAGATGAAATGATAGATGCAGATTAACCAGAGAATTGTGAAGTGCTGCGGGAGGGGTTGATTGTAAGGGGGAATATACGAGATGCTGCCTGACCCGCTGAGTTACTCCAGCATTTTTGTCTACTTTCGATTAATAACAACAATATTGATGTACAGAGGAATTTTGGGAACCAGGTCTATGTCTCCCTCAGTGGCAACACTACTATATAGAGCGGTGAGAAGGCATATTGTATGTTTTCCTTCATTGGGCAGGGCATTCAGGATAAGGGCAGGCGAGTCATGGTGCTACTTTTAGGACTTTTGCGAGGCTGCATTTCGGGTACTGCCATCATTTCTGGTCGCACCAGTACCAGATGGAAATTATAGGCCTTGTAAAGGGCGCAGAGGATGTTTACCAGCATGATACCTGAATTAGGGGTATGAACTACGAGCACAGGTTGGACCGAATTGGGTTGTTTTCTCTGTAACCGTTGACTATGAGGGAAGATCTGCTAGAATTATATACAATTATGAGTCATAGATTGGGCAGAGAATCATTACCATTTCCCCTCAGATTGGAAATATCAAGGACTAAATGACATGCTTTAAGGTGAGAGACGCATGGACATTTTATATACAGAGGTTGGTGGGGACCCGGAATGCGTTGGCGAGGATGGTGGTGGCGGCACAAGCAACAGTGGCATTTGTAAGATTTCTGGATGCGAATCATGTGCACGCAGATAAGATTTGGTTTTGGCATCATGTCGGCAGAGACATGGAGTGCGGAAAGGCTTGTTCGTGTGCTTTGCTGTACTGTGTTCTGCGCTTTGTGGATACTGCAAATTATAGTTTGCACTCATCAATCAGGAGAAATGACGTCTGCACCTTTCCTGCCAAGACCACTACGAGATTTATATATTACAATGGCTGATATATTATATATTGTGGGGCGGCACAGTGGCGCACATGGTAGAGCAGCTGCCTCGACAGCGCCAGAGACCAGGGTTCGATCCTGAGCTCGGATGCTGTCTGTGAGGAGTTTACACGTTTCCCATGTGGTGCCGTGGTTTGCCTCCCACATCGCAAAGATTGCGGGTTCCTAGGTTAATTGACCTCTGTAAAATTGCCCCCCCCCCCCCACTGTGTAGGGAGTGGATGAGAAGGTAGGCTACACTTCTCAGTCGTTCCTCGCTGCGTGCACTTATCCCGCTAATCAGCTCAGCAGGAACCAACCAAGAACTTCAGTACCACTATTAGGCGAGGAAAGTAAAACTATATGTGATACTCCATGTGTGCTAGCGCCCTATATAAAGGCAGAAATACCATATTCTGCCAGACAATGAGGCCAGTTCATTGGCTATATTTAAGAGGGAGTTAGATGTGGCCCTTGTGGCTAAAGGGATCAGGGGGTATGGAGAGAAGGCCTTATGGGATACTGAGTTGGATGATCATCCATGATCATATTGAATGGCGGTGCAGGCTCAAAGGGCCGAATAGCCTACTCCTGCACCTATTTTCTATGTTTCTATATTACTCTCACTCACCACCAGCCACACCCAGTTAATTCACAGATGAAATAGGTTGGAATTGCTCAATGAATAGTATTAGCAAGGTCACATATAACGATTACTGTCTGTCCTCGAATACGTTTCTACATGAGCGCGTCAATTTGTTCGTGTGTGTGCGTGTGCGCGCGCGCGGCTCTATGAACCAATTTATCATCACACCAGTTTATAACGTAACGTTCGGCAACATTTATAACCGGTTCTTCCATAAGGTAAAATAATGAAGGTTGATTAAATACATTTGATTTTCTCTGATCAGAAATAAAAATCCAGCACATGTATTGCTCTTAAGATTGAATTATTGATTTTAGTCGAGAGTTGTATTTGAAAATGTTAGTCACGTGGGTAAACAAAACAAACATGAATGTAATCTTTAGACCACTGTCTTTTAATGAATATTTGGGAATGCATTTAACAGATTGAATAACATTGGAATTTCAATTCACAACGAGTTGCATCAATTGAATGACGTTTGCAAACAGCGAGACAAAGGACAATTTTACCGTAAATGCTAGTCGATAACAGATAATATTTTTATATCAATTTTTGACAAATGAAAGACGGAGCAACAATATTTGTCAATTTGATTAGTTGGAATCTAGAAGTTTTACAGACAGCTGGACCTGGCGATGTTTCCCTGCAGCGGGTTAGCCTGAGTCTCGTGTTTAACCACACAGGAGTAAAGCTCATGTGAGTTCCACACTGTGGCTGGCAGAGTCAGGTAACTGCTCGCACTGAACGTGTTGTCCGCCTCCTGTTGGATCCGGCTGGTTTCAACGCCATCACTTCTCGCACTGCCGTCCACGGTCCAGTCAATTTCCACAGCGCCCGGATTAAACCCGTTCACCAAACACACCAGGGTGGCCGTTCCCTTTCCCGTCAATTCTTGCGCTGAAGGTCCAAGCACGGACACCGCGGGGGGCTGAGGATCTATTTAAAATAAAGTCACAGATTAGTAGGGCTGGCAGAACTGCTTCGGTTAAAACATTATCTTTGTTAAAAATATAGTTGGTATAGCATGGATTCATTCGTTCCAAGTGAGATCTCCAAAAAATAACTGCTATTTATGGCAATGGGACAGAATATGTCAAGGTATGTCTATGTTGCAGCTGCGTAAAATATACTATTTCGGAAGTGTTTTGAATTGATCACCAGTGTATTATTTTCGTTGTCTCCAACTACAATAAAAAAACAAAACAGTGTTTTACCTGACAGCCAGTTGCGGGTTTTCATTGCTGTCAAAGTTCCACTAAACTCGCTTAAAACTTTAGTTTTGTTTAAATACCTTACCTTAATTCATCTGGTCATTTGTTAAGACCAGATACCGAAATGTTACTAATGGTTGGATTTTAGTGACAAGAATATTTTGCCGTTTTAACCATCAATGAACAGACTAGATTTGCAGTCACGTTAAATTACCGTTTCTCGCATTGTAAATAGTCATTGATATGATTTACATTAATGCTGAAACGGATATGTTTGTTTTTCTCGACCCGTCTCTTCTCTTTGAAGTAATAATTCAGCTCAGATTTCTGAAGTTGAATAGCGAATATTATTCCTTTCGCTTAATGGCACAACAGCAAAATGCGTTATAAGATGTCACACGGAACAAAACTGATTTGAAGAAGGGACCCGAACCGAAACTACCTATCCATGTTCACCAGAGATGCTGTCCTACCCGCTGAGTCACCCCAGAGCTTTGTGTCTTTTTTTGTAAACAGCACCTGCAGTTCCTTGTCCCCCTCAAAGTTATTTACCGTTCCCTTACGTTCGGTCTAATTCTTATCCAGGTTTGATAATTGTCAACTTGCCGTCAGCAAAGTAATTAAGAATTAAAAAAAGCAGCTGGACAGCCGTTTCGTCCTTTCATTGCTGTTGTCAACTAATTTGTCAAAAAAGACTCGATCGTGGCCGAAAATTTAAAACATATCGGCTTTAATTACCTTTTATTTTAGCTATTTAGTGTAAAAAATACAAACAGCAGTCATAGCATCAAGCCGTTTGATAAAGCTACGTCTAATAATTTGCCAAAGGAAACTCGACTTTAGTCGAACGCTGAACATAGATAATAGCGTTAAAAGCTTTTCCTTTGAACCATCGATTAGCGACAGAAAACCAATTATTTTTCACTGCTATATCATTAACCCATAAGACCGAATATGCAGGAAAGAACTGCAGACCCATTCATTCCCTACAGAGATGCTGCCTATTCAGCTTGTTGTGCCTAACTTCGGTTTAAACCAACATCTGCCGTCCTTTCCGACAACCCATTCATTCTCTCCAGAGATGCTGCCTGTCTCGCTGCGTTACTCCAGCTTTTTGTGTCTACGCAAAGATAGAAGTTATTTCACTTACTGCCAATACCCAGCCTCGTTCCTTTGCCGAAGATGAAAGCACTTTTCCACACAGCACAGTAGTAGTCAGCAGCGTCTCCCGACTGCACGTTCGAAATTGTCAATGTTGCAGTGTTGCCTGACACTGATCCGGAGAAACGCTCAGAAACTCCCGAGCCTCTGGAAATGCTGCTGCCCGAGTAATAGTAGAACAAATATCGCGGAACCGCTCCTGGAATCTGCTGGTACCAAGAAACGTCACTGTTACCTAAACTGCCGCCAGACAGGGTACAGGGTATTTCCACGTTCTGTCCCAGAGATGTGGATTTTGAAGACGGCTGATTTACTGCAAATTGCGCATTTATATCTGGAAAACAAACCAGATAAAAGTAGAATATTAACTAATATCAGATAAACAGTAGAATTATCACGGATAGAAAGGTTTAATCGTACTTGAGATTAAATATCATGTCGGTTGAAGTAAATACTCACAAGCTGCGGAAAACGCTAACGCATAGACAAGAGAGATCCAGCAAGACATTGTAATGAATTGAGCGGAGAACGCCAGGTGAAGTGGCTCCTCAGTGTTTCTCTCCGGGTCGCTTATGAACCGTGTGACAAGGCGTCACCGCGAGTTCCTTATCTATCCTTCAACAGCCAAATCAGAATGCGTGTTGCGCCAATCAGAAGTTGCCAGATTCTTCCTGTGTCAAATTATTTCCAAAGTAAATAAAGATTTGGTGTCGAATATTTCGGTACAATTTATCTCGGTACATTTGTACTTCGGGACGATTTAATATAGACTCAAGCACATAAGAGACTTTGTTTCGTTTAAAAGGAGGTGTTGATTTATTCCTTTTCATTTATTCTGAATCTTTAGCTGTGCAGTTGCACGGCATGCGCCTACAAATAAATTAATCGAATAACCTCATCATAATTCCTGACGACGGTTCATTCACTCTTAAAAAATGAAGGGATGCACTCAAACAGGGGCTGAAGAATCCGATCTCATGGTCTCGCACTACTGTACGCGACATGTACCTTCACCCTTTTAGTTGCACACCCACATTTTATTTGAAACTGGTAAATATTCTGGTGAAGACGGTGTGTTGGAAATCTTTCAAAGCGCAATGTGAAGAAGCAATTGTCTTCAAAATTATTTACGAATTTGAAAATGTGGGTGTCAATGCACCGTCAAAACCGCTGTAATTCTGGAAAGCATGCTTGCTAGCAGCACACATGTTCACTGGTTTACCACGGGTAATTGACTCAATTGAGAAAAAAAAATTGAGAAACATGTTTAATCGACCAGGGAGTGCTGGCGAGTTTTATATATTAAAGACGTCGATGTCTGCACGTGCTTGCATTACTATGATATTAATTCTGTCCAAATTCATCTGACATATGAAATCATATTTACATGCAACCAGCGTTGCCTTATACTTGATCTAATGTACGCAGATTTTATATCGCAATCTAGTCGCGCTAGTTGTCGCGGCAGCACTCATTTCGCTTTGTGGATTATCCCTGCAGGGTAGTAACACCGGGTGAATCAGTGCTAACGGCTATGAACAAGAAAATACAGTCAAAAAACAATCTACATTTTCAAAATGTTGACATTTGGACTAACGATTTCGCTGGTAATTAATCAAAGGAGACCGGGCTGTTCTGCTGATGTGTCTGGACAGTTAATACTCGCATCTCATAAAAGTCCTCAGATCGATGACATTGTAAACAGGTCAAGCAAAGGCATCAATGTCTCAAACATTGTTTCCGAAATTGTTCTACTCTTCGGTATTTCGGAAATGCTATCTCTGTTGGAACAGGGGAATCATCCCTGTGATACCGTGTCGTGATTATGCAGCATTTAACTGGCATTAACAATATTTTAGTTGAAACGATGTGATCAGAATATGTTTCAGTGCGCAACCATGACACCCGTACCGAGCCTATTACCAATGTGCGTTGCCTTTGCTAAGTTATCCTCTGATCTCTACACATGAACACTTTACATAAACTGGATACATTGGACAATTCCCCATGCAGTAAATCAACAAGCAAGTAGTTGAACTACATCCAGAAGAAAGTAATCTTTCAGTAATCCTTTTGGCGAAGATACAGCTCCAAACCACCAGGAATACCATTCCAGAATTTACTTCTTACAAAGCTATTGAAATCGACCTTCTTGCAATTCAGAAACCTAATTTCGGGACTATACTTACCCCTTCCTATGCATACTTTAAGGGTAAAGTGCAATGGTTTCGGACCCTTAAACTATCAGCCCACTGATGCTTCATCCTCTTACCCGGCTTCATTTATTGTCAGTGGGTCTAGCACTGGCACAGAAAGCACTCCTAGCTATTATTTTATCCACCACGTCCATTCCTTTCACAGGCCTGTGATCACAAATGATATTAGAGGTATTTTGGCGAAGTAGTATTTCTTTTAAGTGTATTGTCCAAAGAAGGAAACCGATGCATGTACTCGAGGCCATATGCTATCGTAAATCGAATGCTAGCTATCATGAAACAGAGAGTAGGCAGAATTGGGTCTGGTTCTGATTTGTAAGGACTACCACTGTCGTGTTGCAAGTAAGGGTGTGTGCCCTCAACCTCAGCTTCGGTTTCCTTACAATATATTTGAATTCCATATGATCTGATCTCTGATGTAGCAACACAGTCATATTCCTTTATTCATACCATTGATTGTTCTGTTGATTGTTTTTATTTTGCCACAGAGAATTCGACCATCCCTTCAATCGTGTTCAACATTAAGTCACTATAGTCCAGAATATAGTTCTTTTCAGAGTTATGCTTATCTGAATATTGGTTAAACTTCTCTAACGAGAAATATCTCTATCGTTATTTGCGGGCAAGTGTCACAGCTTGGTTATTTGGCTAAATAACAGTCAATTAACTGAAGGTAAAGGTAAGTGGAGCGGCCATATTGAGATTGGTTTATTGAGGCTTAAGCTCAAGAGGCTTCTGTGAGGGTTACCTAAGGATAAGGTTTGGTCTGCCACTTTATGTTTGCTTTGCAGCACAAACTGGTCTTGGTGTCATAGAGATGGAGGCTAGTGTGCTCAGCCTGTGGGATGTTGGAACTGAAGACAACGTAGTGTCTCTGGACATTACATCTGCAGGAGGTGTGTCCAGGTGCAGCTCCTGAAAGATTAGTGATCGTGTTCGTCCATACAGTGAGCAAGTCATAGTGAGGTGCTCATACCTGTGGCGAGGACAAAGAATAGATGGGTGACAACCAGCAAAGGGAATAGGCAGAGGGTTCAGGAATCCCCCGTAGACATTCCCCTGCAAAACTGCTATGTTCTTTTGCAACTGTTGAGGGGACAGCAGCAGCAGTCAGGTCTGTGGCACTGGGCCTGTCTCTGATGTGCAGCGGTATAAAGTCAGACAGAGTGATTGTGATAAATACATTGGTGAGGGGGACAGGAGCAAATAGGCCTCATGGATGGACTGTTGCCTCTCTGGTGCAAGGATCTAGGATGTCCAGGAATGGTTGCAGATCATTTTCAAAGTGGTGGGTGGACAGACAGAAGTCGTTTTGCATGTCAGCACAAATGATATAATAATAATAATAAACTTAATTTCGGACTCAAGGACCAGACAACGGACAACATTACATAAAAATACATTGCATATAAAAAACATAAAATACATATAAAATCTTAGTATGTCACATAATAGCATAATACATTATATATTAAAAAAACACAATCCATGTTTTAAAATCCAGAATAAAATGATCAACGTCCAACAACGAGACAGCGATACCACTGTCTCCACAAGTGGGATTCATAGCGTGTAGAGCTAAACATTATGTTTGACAAAGCCACGATAATTACATTTTCAAGTCATTTATCCAGCCAATTAATTATACATATGATTTATTAGGATAAACTGTTGAGGGGACAGTTAGAGTTCAACAACAACTCCGACCTCCGACCCCCGACGCATGTGGCAAGGCATCCAGGCCATCACGGACTACAGACCCTCCAACACCACCCCCACATCCAGCGACGCCTCCTTCCTTGAGGAGCTTAACCACTTCTATGGCCGCTTCGACAGGGACAATCTAGAGACAGCCATCAAGGCTGTGCTACCTGCCGATCACCAACCCCTCACACTCACCCCATACGACGTATTCGTGGCACTGAGTAGGACTAATGCACGTAAAGCTGCTGGCCCTGACGGCATCCCCGAGCGCGTGCTCAGGGCCTGTGCTGCGCAGCTGACAGACGTCTGGACTGACATCTTCAACCTGTCACTTGCCCAAGCAGTTGTCCCCACGTGCCTTAAAACCACCTCCATCGTGCCAGTGCCAAAACACTCCACTGCGGCAAGCCTCAACGACTTCCGCCCAGTTGCACTTACCCCCATCATCACCAAGTGCTTCGAGAGGCTGGTCCTGGCACACCTCAAAAGCTGCCTACCCCCCACACTGGATCCCTATCAGTTTGCCTACCGCAAGAACAGGAGTACGGAGGATGCCATCTCAACGGCACTTCACTCCGCCCTCTCCCACCTCGACAACAGAGACACTTACGTAAGAATGCTGTTCATCGATTACAGCTCAGCATTCAACACCATTATACCATCAAAACTGATCATCAAACTCGGTAACCTGGGCATCGACCCCTCCCTCTGCAACTGGATATTGGACTTTCTAACCAACAGACCCCAGTCTGTTAGGTTAGACAAGCACACCTCTTCAACCCTCACCCTGAACACCGGCGTTCCACAGGGCTGTGTGCTGAGCCCCCTCCTCTACTCCCTCGTCACCTATGACTGCACACCTGTACATGGTACTAACACCATCATCAAGTATGCAGATGATACAACGGTGATTGGCCTCATCAGCAACAACGATGAGTCGGCCTACAGGGAGGAGGTCCAGCACTTAGCAGCATGGTGCGCTGACAACAACCTGGCCCTTAACTCCATGAAGACCAAGGAGCTCATTGTAGACTTCAGGAAGTCCAGGGGCGGCACGCACACCCCCATCCACATTAACGGGACGGAGGTGGAACGTGTTTCTAGCTTCAGGTTCCTGGGAGTCAACATCTCCGATGACCTCTCTTGGACCCACAATACCTCAACTCTGATCAAGAAGGCTCACCAGCGTCTCTTCTTCCTGAGGAGACTGAAGAAGGTCCATCTGTCTCCTCAGATCCTGGTGAACTTCTACCGCTGCACCATCGAGAGCATCCTTACCAACTGCATCACAGTATGGTATGGCAACTGCTCTGTCTCCGACCGGAAGGCATTGCAGAGGGTGGTGAAAATTGCCCAACGCATCACCGGTTCCTCGCTCCCCTCCATTGAGTCTGTCCAAAGCAAGCGTTGTCTGCGGAGGGCGCTCAGCATCGCTAAGGACTGCTCTCACCCCAACCATGGACTGTTTACCCTCCTACCATCCGGGAGGCGCTACAGATCTCTCCGTTGCCGAACCAGCAGGTCCAGGAACAGCTTCTTCCCGGCGGCTGTCACTCTACTCAACAACGTACCTCGGTGACTGCCAATCACCCCCCCACCCCCCGGACACTTATTATCACTTATTATTATTTATTCAAATCATTTGCTATGTCGCTCTTCCAGGGAGATGCTAAATGCATTTCGTTGTCTCTGTACTATACACTGACAATGACAATTAAAATTGAATCTGAATCTGAATCTGAATCTGAATCTGATAGGTCCTGCAGCCACAAACATGTTATTATAGCATTATTATAGGCCACCTTTTGTCTCTGCAAACCTGTCTTTCAGTGGTTCAACCACAGGTGTGCAGTATAGAGTGGTGTGCAGTATGCTCTAAACAGCGACATCTTCACCACATCTGGACACGCACCAAACTTATGCAAGAGAATATTCACCTGTACATACAGCATAGTCGTTGGCTATAAATATCCTCATAGAAACATAAAAACATCGAAAATAGGTGCAGGAGTAGGCCATTCGGCCCTTCGAGCCTGCACCGCCATTCAATATGATCATGGCTGATCATCCAACTCAGTATCCTGTACCTGCCTTCTCTCCATACCCCTAATCCCTTTAGCCACAAGGGCCACATCTAACTCCCTCTTAAATATAGCCAATGAACTGGCCTCAACTACGTTCTGTGGCAGAAAATTCCAGAGATTCACCACTCTCTGTGTGAAGAATGTTTTCCTCATCTCGGTCCTAAAAGATTTCCCCCTTATCCTTAAACTGTGACCCCTTGTTCTGGACTTCCCCAACATCGGGAACAATCTTCCAGCATCTAGCCTGTCCAACCCCTTAAGAATTTTGTAAGTCTCTATAAGATCCCCCCTCAATCTTCTAAATTCTAGCGAGTACAAACCGAGTCTATCCAGTCTTTCATCATATGAAAGTCCTGACATCCCAGGAATCAGTCTGGTGAATCTTCTCTGTACTCCCTCTACGGCAAGAAAGTATTTCCTCAGATTAGGAGACCAAAACTGTACTACAGGTGTGGTCTCACCAAGACCCTGTACAACTGCAGTAGAACCTCCCTGCTCCTATACTCAAATCCTTTTGCTATGAATGCTAACATACCATTCGCCTTCTTCACTGCCTGCTGCACTTGCATGCCTACTTTTAATGACTGATGTACCATGACACCCAGGTCTCGTTGCATCTCCCCTTTTCCTAATCGGCCACCATTCAGATAATAGTCTACTTTCCTGTTTTAGCCACCAAAGTGGATAACCTCACATTTATCCACATTATACTGCATCTACCATGCATTTGCCCACTCACCCAGCCTATCCAAGTCACCTTGCAGCCTCCTAGCATCCTCCTCACAGCTAACACTGCCCCCCCAGCTTCGTGTCATCCGCAAACTTGGAGATGTTGCATTCAATTCCCTCGTCCAAATCATTAATACTGTATATATCGTAAATAGCTGGGGTCCCAGCACTGAGCCTTGCGGTACCCCACTAGTCACTGCCTGCCATTGTGAAAATGACCCGTCTACTCCTACTCTTTGCTTCCTGTCTGCCAGCCAGTTCTCTATGCACATCAATACTGAACCCCCAATACAGTGTGCTTTAAGTTTGTATACTAATCTCTGATGTGGGACCTTGTCGAAAGCCTTCTGAAAGTCCAGATATAACACATCCACTGGTTCTCCCTTATCCACTCTACTAGTTACATCCTCGAAAAATTCTATAAGATTCGTCAGACATGATTTACCTTTCATAAATCCATGCTGACTTTGTCCAATGATTTCACCACTTTCCAAATATGCTGCTATCCCATCTTTAATAACTGATTCTAGCAATTTCCCCACTACCGACGTTAGACTAACTGGTCTGTAATTCCCCGTTTTCTCTCTCCCTCCCTTTTTTAAAAAGTGGGGTTACATTAGCTACCCTCTAATCCTCAGGATCTGTCATTTGTTCTGTAATAACATGCCCAAGATATTTTACCTTATTACAGACACTAACATTATTGTCAGACAATTTATAATCAGGAAATGTTTGACATTTATCCCCTTTGGTTCTACAGATCATAACAACAGTCTTACAAGCGTTATATTTAATATCATGTTCCACACCATACACAGAACATTAAGTAAGGAGCTGTTGCAGACCAGCGCTAGATGGACTAAAGACCACAAGATCATCTGCATACATAATATGGTTCACTAAAATATTACCAATCATGCACCCAGTATTACAGGCTTTCAATTGCTTGGACAGATCATCAATATAAAGATTAAAAAGGACGGGGGAGAAAATTCCCCCTTGTCTAACACCATTGGCAACCCTAAATGAGGGTGAGACCCTATTGCCCCATTTTATTTGCATAATCTGGTGCACATAACAGTAAACCAGAATTCTCACAATGTATATAGGCCCCGCCCTCTGACTCATTTTAACAAACAGCTTTCTATGATTAACACGATCAAAAGCTTTGGAAGCATCAATAAAGCACATAAGAATTGAAGTTTTTGCCTCTATATTTGTTTACAATCTCCTTTAGGTCATATATGCACAAGTCAGTGCCATGTTTAGCTTTAAAACCAAACTGGTTATCTGTGGAGTTAACAAACTCATTTACTCTATCCGACAGAATTATTTCTAAGACTTTTGACAATATGCTGGCTAAAGCTATTGGCCTGTAATTATTTAGGCTGCCTATTTTACCAGCTTTGTCCTTAATGACCGGCAGTAGCAGGACAGACAACATTGAGGCTGGTAACAAGCCATGAATCATAAAGCCAGTAAAACAAATAGCAAGTAGAGGAGCTATCCTCATACTCGCATACTTAAGATGTTCAGCAGAAATATGTTCCAAGCCACTTGCTTTGTTTATGGACAGCTTGTTCATGACGTGATACACCTCATGTGACATAATCATCACTGAGTCATTACTCTCAATATTGTCCACCGTATACAAATCACCTTGGACACAGTTGAATAAAGTACTATAATGTTGTCGCCATAACTCCGCGATATTAGCTGTCCCGGAGATTCCATCCGCAGTGCATGGTAGAGATGTTTTGCAACTGTTAAGAGCTCTCACGTCTTTCCAAAAATCAGCATCATTGTTACATAGCAGCTTTTTAGCCATGGAATCAGCCCTCATAGTTTGCTCATTTTTACAGATGAAGCGAACAGCATACTTATATCTTGTATTAGTGAGCTTCATTTACTCAAACACATATGTAGAAAACTGTATGAGGTCCTAAAGAGGAGTAAAAAGATTTGAGAAAAAAGTTAGGAAAAGGGAATGGGTCCTGTGGAGAGAATATAGGGAGTTTAGCAAAATATAACGAAGAGCAATGAGGTCCAACGGAGTGTCTATGGGGGGTTAGGTAAAAGGTTAAAATTCCCACCTGGTGGGTGGTAATCTCTAGATTACTACAGTTACCACGTTAGTGAGGGTAACAATAGGAGGATAGGACAGATGAATGCACGACTGAGGAGTTGGTGCAGGGGAAAGGATTCAGATTGTAGACTATTGAGATTTCTATTGCCGTAAAGGCGACCTGCATCAAATATAGAGGGGCAGGTTGCACTTGAACTGAAGGGACACCAACATCCTTGCAGTGAAGTTTGCTCGTACTACTGTGGATAATTTAAGATGGAATGGACAGAGAATGGGAACAAAAGGAGCAAGTTTGCAAATGGAAAGGCTGACGAGAAGTGGAGGTTATAACAAGTAATGCTCAAAGGAAAGATGAGCAGGGAGTGGTTCATGATTATGTGGCAATTAGAGGATGAAATGTTTACTTCAATGCAAGGATTTTTGTGGATAAAGCAAAATGAACGTAGATAGTCGAGATCAGTGCTTGGAGTAATAAAGTTGTGGCCATTATGGAAACTTGGTTGTTGGAGAGACATGACTGGCAGTTCAATGTATCAGGGCTTCGATATTTGAGATGGTGGTAGTCAGAGGGGACATACTGGAGCGTACATCTATTGAGGCATATGGGGTGTGCATAAAAATAAGAAAGGAACAGTCTCTCTAATGGGATTATATTATGGGACACCCAATAATCAGCGGAAGAAGGACCGGATATGCAAACAAAGCTACAGTGTTGTTGTAGTGGGTATCGTTAACTTCCCCAACATTGACGGTTTTATGTTCAGTGGATGGGGGGTAAATGAGGCAGAATTTATGAAGTATATTCAAGAAATTTTCCTTAAACGGTGTTTGGGTAGTCTGAATCCAGCGGGGACGATACTGGACATTGTGTTGGGAAATGAACTTGGCCAGGTGACTGGCGGTATGTTGGAAAAGTGGCCTACTCCTGCACCTATTTTCTATGTTTCTATGTTTCTATGTAAGAGCACTTGACAATAGTGACCACAACTTTACATAGAAACATAGAAACATAGAAAATAGGTGCAGAAGTAGGCCAATCGGCCCTTCGAGCCTGCACCGCCATTCAATATTATCATGGCTTATCATCCAACTCAGTATCCTGTACCTGCCTTCTCTCCATACAATAGATCCCTTTAGCCACAAGGGCCACATCTAACTCATTCTTAAATATAGCCAATGAACTGGCCTCAACTACATTCTGAGGCAGAGAATTCCAGAGATTCACCACTCTCTGTGTAAAAAATGTTTTTCTCATCTCAGTCCTGAAAGATTTCCCCTTTATCCTTAAACTGTGACCCCTTGTTCTGGACTTCCCCAACATCGGGAACAATCTTCCTGCATCTAGCCTGTCCAACCCCTTAAGAATTTTGTAAGTTACAAGGTTTAATATTTGTTTGAATAAGTATTGGTCCGGATCTTCACAGAAGCAAAACAGATTAAAATGTCATTAGGCAGGAGCTTGGGAGCAGTTGTTATTGAGTATGTTCACAGCTAACATATGGGAGTTATTTAACCAAAGTACAGGATCAGCATGTTCCAGTAAGGAGGATGGATAACGATGGCATGGCGAGGGACCCGTGAATGACCACGGAATTATAAACCTTTTCAGAAACAAAACGGAAGCTATGGCAGATTTAACAAAGTGGCATCAAACGGGGATTATGAGGAATGGCAAGTAGGAAAGAGCTCAGCCGGGTGATTAGTAGTGCCAAACTGGTCATGAAATGTAATTGATGAGTTGGGTTTCGGAAAATCCTGCGGCTTTTTATACATATGTTAAAAACAAGAAGGATGCCAAGAGATACGGTAGGCCTGACCAAGGATAATGGATGTAGCGGAATTGTTAAGCGAATGTGTACAGCATCTGTATTCACCAAGGAGAAAGACGTGGACGACGGTGAGATCAGTGTGGAGAAAACTAATATGCTATGTTTGTTTGTGGTTTATTATTATTGTCACGTATCTCCCTTTTGCCAAATTCAAACCGGGAACATAAGAAGAAGGAATAAGTAAGTTGTTCAAGGCTTCACCGGGAGTCATGTGTTCTTCTTCTTGGTTCTTGGTTCTTGGTTCTCCAAAATATTCCAAATGGAATTTAAACTGGAGGTGGTAGAGGGTGGACTTAAGAAAAAAGGGCCCTTGGAGAAGAAGAGCTACCTTAAATGTAGTTGCGTCTGGTTGGGTAACTATGGTAGGGTGAAGACTATTCCATGCTTTAATTGTGCAGGGGAAGAATGCTGAACACATCAGTCTTGGTAGCTGGTATCTCAAATTGGATCGAATGGGATAGACTCTTTCAGGCAGAACTGCCTTTTTGATCACGGTCGTTCCCCTGCCAGGTAAGTGGGCCTGGGCCTCATCCATTGTCAGAGTGAGGCCCAGCGCAAATTGGAGGAACAGCACCTCATATTTCGCTTGGCAGCTCACACCCCAGTCAAGAGTGAAGACTCCCCCTAGTAAAACTCGACCACAGTGGTTCAATGTTTGTGTTGGGAGGAACTGCAGATGCTGCTTTAAACCTAAGATAGACACAAAAGGCCGGAGTAACTCAGCGGGTCAGGCAGCATCTCCGGAGAAAAGGAATAGGTCACACTTCGGGTTGAGACCCTTCCTCAGACTGAGCCAGGTAAAGTGAAACGAGAGATATAGACGGTGATACAGAGGTGCATATAGAACAAATGAATGAAAGATATGCAAAAAAAGTAACGTTGATCAAGGAAAGGTGGAGCTCCATTGTTGGCGGTGGGCAAGGTGATAACGAGTTATGCATTCAATTTCTTTGTCTGAAGAAGGGTCTCGACCCGAATAGTCACCCATTCCTTCGCTCCATCGACGCTCCCTCACCCGCGGAGTTTCTCCAGCATTGTTGTCTACCATGCATTCAATGAAACTCACCGGGACGACAGTGAAACTGGTACGATGACTAGCATGGGGGAGGGCCGGGGAGAGAGGTGATGCAAGGGTTACTTGAAAAGTTAGAGAAATCAATATTCTTTGATTTCCTGGTTGTAATCTGCCCAAGCAGGTGCTGTACCTCCACTTTACACTGGGCCTCACTCTGACAGTGGAGGAGGCCCAGGACAGAAAGGTCAGTGGGGGGATGGGAAAGGAAGTTGAACGTTTAAACAAACTCCAGTGTCACGCCCTTTTCCCAACTCCCTTGAATCGCTTAAAGTTCTTTCGATATCAATCTGTTTGAGTATCGGCAAGCATATGGAGTAAAGTATCCAAAACATTATAATCGCATCCAGCCAAGAATACTTTTCTTTTCAGCCCTGATGACCCAGCCCATTATCTGAAGATGAAATCAGGCAGAAATCTAAAATCGAGTTGGAAATAACATAAGCGGTCGATTAGAAGAGCCAAAAGGGGGCATGAAACGGGTTTGTCGAGCTAGATTAAAGAAGTTCGCAAGGTTTATGTACCTAATTTAAATGCAAGAGGGTAACCAGAAAGATGGTAACTCGCGGCTAAAGGGAGGAATTTGTGCTTTGAGTCAAGGGATATAGGCGAGATATTAAATGAATGCGTTGTATGTCTTTTCACCAAGGAGAAGGACAAGGAGGAGAGTGAGATCAATGTGGCGAATATTCATATGCAAGGGCACTGTGTGATTAAGAAGTAGGCGTTGGGTGTCTTGAGGGGCAGTGTGCATGAATGGACAGATTATTGAGAGACACAACAGACAAAGATCTCTGCACCTTCTCTAGCAGTTAATACGTTTACAGATGACAACTAGATTGTTTGGGTTGCGGACAGTGAGGAAGGCTGTCAAAGTAAGCAGGATAGGTATAAAAATGAGAGACGAAATGATAGATGCAGATTAACCAGAGCATTGAAATGCTGGGGGAGGGATCGATTGTGAGGGGAAATATACGAGACGCTGCCTGACCCGCTGACTTACACCAGCATTTTGTATCTACTTTCGATTAATAACAAAGGTATTGATGTACAGAGGAATTTCGGGAACCAAGTCTATATCTCCCTCAGTGGCAACACTACTATATAGAGTGGTGAGAAGGCATATTTTATGTTTTGCTTCATTGAGCAGGGCATTCAGGATAAGGGCAGGCGAGTCATGATGCTACTTTATGCCCCTGTCCCACTTAGGAAACCTGAACGGAAACCTCCGGAGACTTTGCGCCCCACCCAAGGTTTCCGTGCGGTTCCCAGACGTTGCAGGTGGTTGCCGGAGGTTGCAGGTAGTGGAAGCGGGTAGGGTGGCTGACAAAAACCTCAGGGAACCCCCGGGAACCGCACGGAAAGCTTGGGTGGGGCACAAAGTCTCCAGAGGGTTCCGTTCAGGTTTCCTCAGTGGGACAGGGGTAAAGGACTTTTGCTAGGCTGCATTTCGGGTACTGCCATCATTTCCTTCGCCCCAATACTAGATGGAAGTGGAGGCCTTGGAAAAGGCGCAGAGGCTGTTTACCAGCATGATACCTGAATTAGGGGTATTAACTACGAGCACAGGTTGGACAGAATCGGGTTGTTTTCTCTGTAACCGTTAACGATGAGGGGTGACCTGCTAGAAATATATAACATTATGAGAGTCATAGATAGGGCAGAGAATCATTACCATTTCCCCCCAGAATGGAAATATCAAGGACTAGATGACATAGCTTTAAGGTGAGAGACGCATGGACATTTTATATACAGAGGTTGGTGAGGACCCGGAAGGCGTTGGCGAGGATGGTGGTGGCGGCACAAGCCACAGTGGCATTTGTAAGATTTCTGGATCCGGATCACGTGCACGCAGATAAGATTTGGTTTTGGCATCATGTCGACAGAGACATGGAGTGCGGAAAGGCTTGTTCGTGTGCTGTGCTGTACTATGTTCTGCGCTTTGTGGATACTGCAAATTATAGTTTGCACTCATCAATCAGGAGAAATGACGTCTGCACCTTTCCTGCCAAGACCACTACGAGATTTATATATTACAGTGGCTGATATATTATATATTGTGGGGCGGCACAGTGGCGCAACTGGTAGAGCAGCTGCCTCGACAGCGCCAGAGACCAGGGTTCGATCCTGAGCTCGGATGCTGTCTGTGAGGAGTTTACACGTTTCCCATGTGGTGCCGTGGTTTGCCTCCCACATCGCAAAGATTGCGGGTTCCTAGGTTAATTGACCTCTGTAAAATTGCCCCCCCGCCCCCACTGTGTAGGGAGTGGATGAGAAGGTAGGCTACACTTCTCAGTCGTTCCTCGCAGCGTGCACTTATCCCGCTAATCAGCTCAGCAGGAACCAACCAAGAACTTCAGTACCACTATTAGGCGAGGAAAGTAAAACTATATGTGATACTCCATGTGTGCTAGCGCCCTATATAAAGGCAGAAATACCATATTCTGCCAGACAATGAGGCCAGTTCATTGGCCATATTTAAGAGGGAGTTAAATGTGGCCCTTGTGGCTAAAGGGATCAGGGGGTATGGAGAGAAGGCCTTATGGGATACTGAGATGGATGATCAGCCATGATCATATTGAATGGCGGTGCAGGCTCAAAGGGCCGAATAGTCTACTCCTGCACCTATTTTCTATGTTTCTATATTACTCTCACTCACCACCAGCCCCACCAAGTTAATTCACAGATGAAATAGGTTGGAATTGCTCAGTGAATAGTATTAGCAAGGTCACATATAACGATTACTGTCTGTCCTCGAATACGTTTCTACATGAGCGCGTCATTTTGTTCGTGTGTGTGCGTGTGCGCGCGCGCGGCTCTATGAACCAATTTATCATCACACCAGTTTATAACACAACGTTCGGCAACATTTATAACCGGTTCTTCCATAAGATAAAATAATGAAGTTTGATTAAATACATTTGATTTTCTCTGATCAGAAATAAAAATCCAGCACATGTATTGCTCTTAAGATTGAATTATTGATTTTAGTCGAGAGTTGTATTTGAAAATGTTAGTCACGTGGGTAAACAAAACAAACCTGAATGTAATCTTTAGACCACTGTCTTTTAATGAATATTTGGGAATGCATTTAACAGATTGAATAACATTGGAGTTTCAATTCACAACGAGTTGCATCAATTGAATGACGTTTACAAACAGCGAGACAAGGGACAAATTTACCGTAAATGCTAGTCGATAACAGAAATATTTTATATCAATTTTTGACAAATGAAAGACGGAGCAACAATATTTGTCAATTTGATTAGTTGGAATCTAGAAGTTTTACAGACAGCTGGACCTGGCGATGTTTCCCTGCAACGGGTTAGCCTGAGTCTCGTGTTTAACCACACAGGAGTAAAGCTCGTGTGAGTTCCACACTGTGGCTGGCAGAGTCAGGTAACTGCTCGCACTGAACGTGTTGTCCGCCTCCTGTTGGATCCGGCTGGTTTCAACGCCATCACTTCTCGCACTGCCGTCCACGGTCCAGTCAATTTCCACAGCGCCCGGATTAAACCCGTTCACCAAACACACCAGGGTGGCCGTTCCCTTTCCCGTCAATTCTTGCGCTGAAGGTCCAAGCACGGACACCGCGGGGGGCTGAGGATCTATTTAAAATAAAGTCACAGATTAGTAGGGCTGGCAGAACTGCTTCGGTTAAAACATTATCTTTGTTAAAAAATACAGTTGGTATAGCATGGATTCATTCGTTCCAAGTGAGATCTCCAAAAAATAACTGCTATTTATGGCAATGGGACAGAATATGTCAAGGTATGTCAATGTTGCAGCTGCGTAAAATATATTATTTCGGAAGTGTTTTGAATTGATCACCAGTGTATTCTTTTCGTTGGCTCCAACTACAATAAAAAAACAAAACAGTGTTTTACCCGACAGCCAGTTGCGGGTTTTCATTGCTGCCAAAGTTCCACTAAACTCGCTTAAAACTTTAGTTTTTTTAAATACCTTCCCTTAATTCATCTGTTCATTTGTTAAGACCAGATACCGAAATGTTACCAATGGTTGTATTTTAGCGACAAGAATATTTTGCCGTTTTAACCATCAATGAACAGACTAGATTTGCAGCAACGTTAAATTTACCGTTTCTCGCATTGTAAATAGTAATTTATATGATTTACATTAATGCTGAAACCGATATGTTTGTTTTTATCGACCAGTCTCTTCTCTTTGAAGTAATAATTCAGCTCAGATTTCTGAAGTTGAATAGGGAATCTTATTCCTTTCGCATAATGGCACCACAGCAAAATGCGTTATAAGATGTCACACGGAACAAAACTGATTTGAAGAAGGGACCCGAACCGAAACACCTATCCATGTTCACGAGAGATGCTGCACTACCCGCTGAGTCACTCCAGAGCTTTGTGTCTTTTTTTGTAAACCAGCATCTGCAGTTCCTTGTCCCTCCAAAGTTATTTCCCGTTGCCTTACTCTCGGTCTAATTCTTAATTATTAGCTCGTTGTCCGCAAAGTAATTAAGAATAATAACACAGCCGGACAGCCATTTCGTCCTTTCATTGCTGTTCTCAACTAATTTGCCAAAAAAGACTCAATCGTGGCCGGGAATTAAAAAAAAAATCAGCTTTTATTTAAAGTTATTTAGTGTAAAAAATACAAACCGCCGGACTAACATCTGGGCCCTTTGATAGAGCTACGTCTAATAATTTGCCAAAGGAATCTCGACTTTAGTCGAACGCTGAACATATTAGCGTTAAAAGCTTTTCCTTTGAACCATCGATTAGCGACAGAAAACCAATTACTTTTCACTGCTATATCATTAACCCAAAGACAGAATATGCAGGAAGGAACTGCAGAGCCTTTCATTTCCTGCAGAGATGCTGCCTATTCAGCTTGTTGTGCTTATCTTCGTTTTAAACCAACATCTGCCGTTCCTTCCTTCAACCCTTTCCTTCTCTCCAGAGATGCTGCCTGTCTCGCTGCGTTACTCCAGCTTTTTGTGTCTACGCAAAGATAGAAGTTATTTCACTTACTGCCAATACCCAGCCTCGTTCCTTTGCCGAAGATTAAAGCATCTTTCCACACAGCACAGTGGTAATCAGCAGCGTCCCCCGACTGCACGTTCGATATTGTCAATGTTGCAGTGTTGCCTGACACTGATCCGGAGAAACGTTCAGGAACTCCCGAGCCTCTGTAAATGCTGCTGCCCGACCAATAGTAGAACAAATATCGCGGAACCGCTCCTGGAATCTGCTGGTACCAGGAAACGTCACTGTTACCTAAACTGCCGCCAGACAGGGTACAGGGTATTTCCACGTTCTGTCCCAGAGATGTGGATTTTGAAGACGGCTGATTTACTGCAAATTGCGCATTTATATCTGGAAAACAAACCAGATAAAAGTAGAATATTAACTAATATCAGATAAACAGTAGAATTATCACGGATAGAAAGGTTTAATCGTACTCGAGATTAAATATCATGTCGGTTGAAGTAAATACTCACAAGCTGCGGAAAACGCTAACGCATAGACTAGAGAGATCCAGCAAGACATTGTAATGAATTGAGCGGAGAACGCCAGGTGAAGTGGCTCCTCAGTGTTTCTCTCCTGGTCGCTTATGAACCGTGTGACAAGGCGTCACCTCGAGTTCCTTATCTATCCTTCAACAGTCAAATCAGAATGCGTGTTGCGCCAATCAGAAGTTGCCAGATTCTTCCTGTGTCAAATTATTTTCAAAGTAAATAAAGATTTGGTGTCGAATATCTCGGTACAATTTATCTCCGTACATTTGTACCTCGGGACGATTTAATATAGACTCAAGCACATAAGAGTCTTTGTTTAGTTTGAAAGGAGGTGTTGAATTATTCCCTTTCAGTTATTCTGAATCTTTTGCTGTGCAATTGCACGGCATGCGCCTACAAATAAATTAATCGAATAACCTCATCATAATTCCTGGCGACTGTTCATTCACTCTTGAAAATGAAGGGATACATTCAAACAGGGGCTGAAGAATCCGACCTCATGGTCTCGCACTACTGTACGCGACATGTACCTTCACCCTTTTAGTTGCACACCCACATTGTATTTGAAACTGGTAAATATTCTGGTGAAGACGGTGTGTAGGAAATCTTTCAAAGCGCAATGTGAAGAAGCAATTGTCCTCAAAATTATTTACGAATTTGCAAATTTGGGTGTCAATGCACCGTCAAAACCGCTGTAATTCTGGAAAGCATGCTTGGTAGCAGCACACATGTTCACTGCGTTTAGCACGGGTAATTGACTCAATTGAGAAAAAAAAATTGAGAAACATGTTTAATCGACCAGGTAGTAGTGCTGGCGAGTTTTATATATTAAAGACGTCGATGTCTGCACGTGCTTGCATTACTATGATATTAATCCTGTCCAACTTCATCTGACATATGAAATCATATTTACATGCAACCAGCGTTGCCTTATACTTGATCTAATGTACGCAGATTTTATATCGCAACCTAGTCGCGATAGTTGTCCCGGCAGCGCTCCTTTCGCTTTGTGGATTATCCCTGCAGGGTAGTAACACCGGGTGAATCAGTGCTAACGGCTATAAACAAGAAAATACAGTAAAAAAAGTCTAAATTTTCAAAATGTTGACATTTGGACTAACAATTTCGCTGGTAATTAATCAAAGGAGACCGGGCTGTTCTGCTGATGTGTCTGGACAGTTAATACTCGCGTTTCATAAAAGTCCTCAGATCGATGACATTGTAAACAGGTCAAGCAAAGGCATCAATGTCTCAAACATTGTTTCCGAAATTGTTCTACTCTTCGGTATTTCGGAAATGCTATCTCTGTTGGAACAGGGGAATCATTCCTGTGATACCGTGGCGTGATTATGCACCATTTAACTGGCATTAACAATATTTTAGTTGAAATTATGAGATCAGAATATGTTTCAGTGCGCAACCATGACACCCGTACCAAGCCTATTACCAATGTGCGTTGCCTTTGCTAATTTATCCTCTGATCTCTACACATGAACACTTTACATAAACTGGATACATTGGACAATTCGCCATGCAGGTAAAACAACAAGCAAGTAGTTGAACTACATCCAGAAGAAAGTAATCTTTTAGTAGTCCTTTTGGCGAAGATACAGCTCCAAACCACTAGGAATACCATTCCAGAATTTACGTCTTACAAAGCTATTGAAATCGACCTTCTTGCAATTTAGAAACCTAATTTCGGGACTATTCTTACCCCTTCCTATGCATACTTTAAGGGTAAAATGCAATGGGTTCGGACCCATAAAATATCAGCCCACTTCATCCTCTTACCCGGCTTCATTTATTGTCATTGGGTCTAGCACTGGCACAGAAAGCACTCCTAGCTATTATTTTATCTACCACGCTTATTCCTTTCACAGGCCTGTGATCACAAATGATATTAGAGGTATTTTGGCGAAGTAGTATTTCTTTTAAGTGTATTGTCCAAAGAAGGAAAACGATGCATGTACTCGAGGCCATATGCTATCGTAAATCGAATGCTAGCTATCATGGAACAGAGAGTAGGCAGAAATGGGTCTGGTTCTGATTTGTAAGGACTACCACTGTCGTGTTGCAAGTAAGGGTGTGTGCCCTCGACCTCAGCTTCGGTTTCCTTACAATATATTTGAATTCCATATGATCTGATCTCTGATGTAGCAACACAGTCATATTCCTTTATTCATACCATTGATTGTTCTGTTGATTGTTTTTATTTTGCCACAGAGAATTCGACCATCCCTTCAGTTGTGTTCCACATTAAGTCACTATAGTCCAGAATATAGTTCTTTTCAGAGTTATGCTTATCTGAATATTGGTTAAACTTCTCTATCGAGAAATATCTCTATCGTTATTTGCGGGCAAGTGTCACAGCTTGGTTATTTGGTTAAATAACAGTCAATAAACTGAAGGTAAACGTAAGTGGAGCGGCCATATTGAGATTGGTTTATTGACGCTTAAGCTCAAGAGGCTTCTGTGAGGGTTACCTGAGGATAAGGTTTGGTCTGTCACTTTATGTTTGCTTTGCAGCACAACCTGGTCTTGGTGTCATGGAGATGGAGGCTAGTGTGCTCAGCCTGTGGGATGTTGGAACTGAAGAAAACGTAGTGTCTCTGAACATTACATCTGCAGGAGGTGTGTCCAGGTGAAGCTCCTGAAAGATTAGTGATCTGCAGTTGCAATTGGATGACCTCGTGTTCGTCCATACAATGAGCAAGTCATAGTGAGGTGCTCATACCTGTGGTGAGGACAAAGAATAGATGGGTGACAACCAGCAAAGGGAATAGGCAGAGGGTTCAGGAATCCCCCGTAGACATTCCCCTGCAAAACTGCTATGTTCTTTTGCAACTGTTGAGGGGACAGCAGCAGCAGTCAGGTCTGTGGCACTGGGCCTGTCTCTGATGTGCAGCGGTATGAAGTCAGACAGAGTGATTGTGATAAATTCATTGGTGAGGGGAACAGGAGCAAATAGGCCTCATGGATGGACTGTTGCCTCTCTGGTGCAAGGATCTAGGATGTCCTGGAATGGCTGCAGATCATTTTCAAAGTGGTGGGTGGACAGACAGAAGTCGTTTTGCATGTCGCGATACCAATGTCTCCACAAGTGGGATTCGTAGCGTGTAGAGCTAAACATTATGTTTGACAAAGCCACGATAATTACATTTTCAAGTCATTTATCCTGCCAATTAATTTATACATATGATTTCTTAGGATAGGTCGTGCAGCCACAAACATGTTACTAGCAATACACCATCTAGGTTTCCTTAGCAGTATTCTCATGGCATTATTATAGGCCACCTTTTGTCTCTGCAAACTTGTCTTTCAGTAGTTCAACCACAGGTGTGCAGTATAGAGTGGTGTGCAGTATGCTCTAAACAGCGACATCTTCACCACATCTGGACACGCACCAAACTTATGCAAGAGAATATTCACCTGTACATACAGCATAGTCGTTGGCTATAAATATCCTCATAGAAACATAGAAACATCGAAAATAGGTGCAGGAGTAGGCCATTCGGCCCTTCGAGACTGCACCGCCATTCAATATGATCATGGCTGATCATCCAACTCAGTATCCTGTACCTGCCTTCTCTCCATACCCCCTAATCCCTTTAGCCACAAGGGCCACATCTAACTCCCTCTTAAATATAGCCAATGAATTGGCCGCAACTACCTTCTGTGGCAGAAAACTCCAGAGATTCACCACTCTCTGTGTGAAGAATGTTTTCCTCATCTCGGTCCTAAAAGATTTCCCCCTTATCCTTAAACTGTGACCCCTTGTTCTGGACTTCCCCAACATCGGGAACAATCTTCCAGCATCTAGCCTGTCCAACCCCTTAAGAATTTTGTAAGTCTCTATAAGATCCCCCCTCAATCTTCTAAATTCTAGCGAGTACAAACCGAGTCTATCCAGTCTTTCTTCATATGAAAGTGCTGACATCCCAGGAATCAGTCTGGTGAATCTTCTCTGTACTCCCTCTACGGCAAGAAAGTCTTTCCTCAGATTAGGAGACCAAAACTGTACTACAGGTGTGGTCTCACCAAGACCCTGTACAACTGCAGTAGAACCTCCCTGCTCCTATACTCAAATCCTTTTGCTATGAATGCTAACATACCATTCGCCTTCTTCACTGCCTGCTGCACTTGCATGCCTACTTTTAATGACTGATGTACCATGACATCCAGGTCTCGTTGCATCTCCCCTTTTCCTAATCGGCCACCATTCAGATAATACGGCCACCATTCAGAGCACACGGCATTGGGGGTTCAGTATTGATGTGGATAGAGAACTGGCTGGCAAACAGGAAGCAAAGAGTAGGAGTAAACGGGTCCTTTTCACAATGGCAGGCAGTGACTAGTGGGGTACCGCAAGGCTCAGTGCTGGGACCCCAGCTATTTACAATATATATTAATGATCTGGATGAGGGAATTGAAGGCAATATCTCCAAGTTTGCGGATGACACGAAGCTGGGGGGCAGTGTTAGCTGTGAGGAGGATGCTAGGAGACTGCAAGGTGACTTGGATAGGCTGGGTGAGTGGGCAAATGTTTGGCAGATGCAGTATAATGTGGATAAATGTGAGGTTATCCATTTTGGTGGCAAAAACAGGAAAGCAGACTATTATCTAAATGGTGGCCGACTAGGAAAAGGGGAGATGCAGCGAGACCTGGGTGTCATGGTACACCAGTCATTGAAAGTGGGCATGCAGGTGCATCAGGCAGTGAAGAAAGCGAATGGTATGTTAGCTTTCATAGCAAAAGGATTTGAGTATAGGAGCAGGGAGGTTCTACTGCAGTTGTACAGGGTCTTGGTGAGACCACACCTGGAGTATTGCGTACAGTTTTGGTCTCCAAATCTGAGGAAGGACATTATTGCCATAGAGGGAGTGCAGAGAAGGTTCACCAGACTGATTCCTGGGATGTCAGGACTGTCTTATGAAGAAAGACTGGATAGACTTGGTTTATACTCTCTAGAATTTAGGAGATTGAGAGGGGATCTTATAGAAACTTATAAAATTCTTAAGGGGTTGGACAGGCTAGATGCAGGAAGATTGCTCCCGATGTTGGGGAAGTCCAGGACAAGGGGTCACAGCTTAAGGATAAGGGGGAAATCCTTTAAAACCGAGATGAGAAGAACTTTTTTCACACAGAGAGTGGTGAATCTCTGGAACTCCCTGCCACAGAGGGTAGTCGAGGCCAGTTCATTGGCTATATTTAAGAGGGAGTTAGATGTGGCCCTTGTGGCTAAGGGGATCAGAGGGTATGGAGAGAAGGCAGGTACGGGATACTGAGTTGGATGATCAGCCATGATCATATTGAATGGCGGTGCAGGCTCGAAGGGCCGAATGGCCTACTCCTGCACCTATTTTCTATGTAATTATTTAGGCAGCCTATTTTACCAGCTATGTCCTTAATGACCGGCAGTTGCAGGACAGACAACATTGAGGCTGGTAACAAGCCATGAATCATAAAGCCAGTAAAACAAATAGCAAGTAGAGGAGCTATCCTCATACTCGCATACTTAAGATGTTCAGCAGAAATATGATCCAAGCTACTTGCTTTGTTGTTGGACAGCTTGTTCATGACATCATACACCTCATTTGACATAATCATCACTGAGTCATTACTCTCAATATTGTCCACCCTATACAAATCACCTTGGACACAGTTGAATAAAGTGCTATAACGTTGTCGCCATAACTCCGCGATATTAGCTGTCCCGGAGATTCCATCCACAGTGCATGGTAGAGTTGTTTTGCAACTGTTAAGGGCCCTTCAAGCCTGCACCGCCATTCAATATGATCATGGCTGATCATCCAACTCAGTATCCTGTACCTGCCTTCTCTCCATAACCCCTGATCATTTTAGCCACAAGGGCCACATCTAACTCCTTCATAAATATAGCCAATGAACTGGCCTCAACTACATTCTGTGGCAGAGAATTCCAGAGATTCACCACTCTCTGTGTAAAAAATGTTTTTCTCATCTCAGTCCTGAAAGATTTCCCCTTTATCCTTAAACTGTGACCTCTTGTTCTGGACTTCCCCAACATCGGGAACAATCTTCCTGCATCTAGCCTGTCCAACCCCTTGAGAATTTTGTACGTTACAAGGTTTAATATTTGTTTGAATAAGTATTGGTCTGGATCTTCACAGAAGCAAAACAGATTAAAATGTCATTAGGCAGGAGCTTGGGAGCAGTTGTTATTGAGTATGTTCACAGCTAACATATGGGAGTTATTTAACCAAAGTACAGGATCAGCATGTTCCTGTAAGGAGGATAGATAACGATGGCATGGTAAGGGACCCGTGAATGACCACGGAGGTTATAAACCTTTTCAGAAACAAAACGGAAGCTTAGACAGGTTTAACAAAGTGGCATCATACGGGGATTATGCGGAATGGCAAGTAGGAAAGAGCTCAACCGGGTGATTAGTAGGGCCAAACTGGTCATGAAATGTAATTGATGAGTTAGGTTTCGGAAAATCCTGCGGCTTTTTATACATATGTTAAAAACAAGAAGGATGCCAAGAGATACGATAGGCCTGATCAAGGATAACGGATATAGCCGAATTGTTAAGCGAATGTGTACTGCATCTGTATTCACCAAGGAGAAAGACGTGGATGACGGTGAGATCAGTGTGGAGAAAACTAATATGCTATGTTTGTTTGTGGTTTATTACTATTGTCACGTGTCTCCCTTTTGCCAAATTCAAACCGGGAACATAAGAAGAAGGAATAAGTAAGTTGTCATGGGTTCTTCTTCTTGGTTCATGGTCCTCCAAAATATTCCAAATGGAATTTAAACTGGAGGTGGCGGAGGGTGGACTTAAGCAAAAAAGGGCCCTTGGAGAAGAAGAGCTACCTTAAATGTAGTTGCGTCTGGTTGGGTAACTATGATAGGGTGAAGACTTCCATGCTTTAAATGTGCAGGGGAAGAATGCTGAACACATCAGTCTTGGTAGCTGGTATCTCAAATTGGATCGAATGGGATAGACTCTTCCAGGCAGAACTGCCTTTTTGATCACGGTCGTTCCCCTGCCAGGTAAGTGGGCCTGGGCCTCATCCATTGTCAGAGTGAGGCCCAGCGCAAATTGGAGGAACAGCATCTCATATTTCGCTTGGCAGCTCACACCCCAGTCAAGAGTCAAGAATCCCCCTAGTAAAGCTCGACCACAGTGGTTTCTTTTTGTGTTGGGAGGAACTGCAGATGCTGCTTTAAACCTAAGATAGACACAAAAGGCCGGAGTAACTCAGCAGGTCAGGCAGCATCTCCGGAGAAAAGGAATAGGTCACACTTCGGGTTGAGACCCTTCCTCAGACTGAGCCAGGTAAAGTGAAACGAGAGATATAGACGGTGATACAGAGGTGCATATAGAACAAATGAATGAAAGATATGCAAAAAAAGTAACGATGATCAAGGAAAGGTGGAGCTGCATTGTTGGCGGTGGGCAAGGTGATAACGAGTTATGCATTCAATTTCTTTGTCTGAAGAAGGGTCTCGACCCGAATAGTCACCCATTCCTTCGCTCCATCGACGCTCCCTCACCCACGGAGTTTCTCCAGCATTGTTGTCTACCATGCATTCAATGAAACTCGCCGGGCCGACAGTGAAACTGGTACGATGACTAGCATGGGGGAGGGCCGGGGAGAGAGGTGATGCAAGGGTTACTTGAAAAGTTAGATAAATCAATATTCATTCATTTCCTGGTTGTAATCTGCCCAAGCAGGTGCTGTTCCTCCACTTTACACTGGGCCTCACACTGGGCGTGACAGTGGAGGAGGCCCAGGACAGAAAGGTCAGTGGGGGAATGGGAAAGGATGTTGAACGTTTAAACAAACTCCAGTGTCACGCCCTTTTCCCAACTCCCTTGAATCGCTTAAAGTTCTTTCGATATCAATCTGTTTGAGTATCGGCAAGCATATGGAGTAAAGTATCCAAAACATTATAATTGCATCCAGCCAAGAACACTTTTCTTTTCAGTCCTGATGACCCAGCCCATTATCTGAAGATGAAATCAGGCAGAAATATAAAATCGAGTTGGAAATAACTTAAGCGGTCGATTAAGAAGAGCCAAAAGGGGGCATGAAACGGGTTTGGCGAGCTAGATTAAAGAAGTTCGCAAGGTTTATGTACCTAATTTAAATGCAAGAGGGTAACCAGAAAGATGGTAACTCGAGGTTAAAGGGAGGAATTTGTGCTTTGAGTCAAGGGATATAGGCGAGATGTTAAATGAATGCGTTGTATATCTTTTCACCAAGGAGAAGGACAAGGAGGAGAGTGAGATCAATGTGGCGAATATTCATATGCAAGGGCACTGTGTGATTAAGAAGTAGGTGTTGGGTGTCTTGAGGGGCAGTGTGCATGAATGGACAGATCATTGAGAGACACAACAGACAAAGATCTCTGCACCTTCCCTGGCAGTTAATACGTTTACAGATGACAGCTAGATTGTTTGGGTTGCGGACAGTGAGGAAGGCTGTCAAAGTATACAGCAGGATAGGTATAAAAATGAGAGATGAAATGATAGATGCAGATTAACCAGAGCATTGAAGTGCTGGGGGAGGGGTCGATTGTGAGGGGAAATATACGAGACGCTGCCTGACCCGCTGAGTTACTCCAGCATTTTGTATCTACTTTCGATTAATAACAACACTATTGATGTACAGAGGAATTTCGGGTGCCAAGTCTATATCTCCCTCAGTGGCAACACTACTACATAGAGTACTATATATTTTATGTTATGCTTCATTGAGCAGGGCATTCAGGATAAGGGCAGGCGAGTCACGGTGCTACTTTATTAAGCCCCTGTCCCACTTAGGAAACCTGAACGGAAACCTCCGGAGACTTTGCGCCCCACCCAAAGTTTCCGTGCGGTTCCCAGAAGTTGCAGGTGGTTGCCGGAGGTTGCAGGTAGTGGAAGCGGGTAGGGAGACTGACAAAAACCTCAGGGAACCTCCGGGAACCGCATGGAAACCTTGGGTGGGGCACAAAGTCTCCAGAGGTTTCCGTTCAGGTTTCCTAAGTGGGACAGGGGTAAAGCACTTTTGCTAGGCTGCATTTCGGGTACTGCCATGATTTCCTTCGCCCCAACACTAAATGGAAGTGGAGGCCTTGGAAAAGGCGCAGAGGATGTTTACCAGCATGATACCTGAATTAGGGGTATTAACTACGAGCACAGGTTGGACAGAATCGGGTTGTTTTCTCTGTAACCGTTAACGATGAGGGGTGACCTGCTAGAAATATATAAAATTATGAGAGTCATAGATAGGGCAGAGAATCATTACCATTTCCCCCCAGAATGGAAATATCAAGGACTAGATGACATAGCTTTAAGGTGAGAGGCGCATGGACATTTTATATACAGAGGTTGGTGAGGACCCGGAAGGCGTTGGCGAGGATGGTGGTGGCGGCACAAGCCACAGTGGCATTTGTAAGATTTCTGGATCCGGATCACGTGCACGCAGATAAGATTTGGTTTTGGCATCATGTCGGCAGAGACATGGAGTGCGGAAAGGCTTGTTCGTGTGCTTTGCTGTACTATGTTCTGCGCTTTGTGAATACTGCAAATTATAGTTTGCACTCATCAATCAGGAGAAATGACGTCTGCACCTTTCCTGCCAAGACCACTACGAGATTTATATATTACAGTGGCTGATATATTATATATTGTGGGGCGGCACAGTGGCGCACCTGGTAGAGCAGCTGCCTCGACAGCGCCAGAGACCAGGGTTCGATCCTGAGCTCGGATGCTGTCTGTGAGGAGTTTACACGTTTCCCATGTGGTGCCGTGGTTTGCCTCCCACATCCCAAAGATTGCGGGTTCCTAGGTTAATTGACCTCTGTAAAATTGCCCCCCCGCCCCCACTGTGTAGGGAGTGGATAAGAAGGTAGGCACACTTCTCAGTCGTTCCTCGCAGCGTGCACTTATCCCGCTAATCAGCTCAGCAGGAACCAACCAAGAACTTCAGTACCTCTATTAGGCGAGGAAAGTAAAACTATATGTGATACTCCATGTGTGCTAGCGCCCTATATAAAGGCAGAAATACCATATTCTGCCAGACAATGAGGCCAGTTCATTGGCTATATTTAAGAGGGAGTTAGATGTGGCCCTTGTGGCTAAAGGGATCAGGGGGTATGGAGAGAAGGCCTTATGGGATACTGAGTTGGATGATCATCCATGATCATATTGAATGGCGGTGCAGGCTCAAAGGGCCGAATATCCTACTCCTGCACCTATTTTCTATGTTTCTATATTACTCTCACTCACCACCAGCGCCACCCAGTTAATTCACAGATGAAATAGGTTGGATTTGCTCAGTGAATAGTATTAGCAAGGTCACATATAACGATTACTGTCTGTCCTCGAATACGTTTCTACATGAGCGCGTCATTTTGTTCGTGTGTGTGCGTGTGCGAGCGCGCGGCTCTATGAACCAATTTATCATCACACCAGTTTATAACGTAACGTTCGGCAACATTTATAACCGGTTCTTCCATAAGGTAAAATAATGAAGGTTGATTAAATACATTTGATTTTCTCTGATCAGAAATAAAAACCCAGCACATGTATTGCTCTTAAGATTGAATTATTGATTTTAGTCGAGAGTTGTATTTGAAAATGTTAGTCACGTGGGTAAACAAAACAAACCTGAATGTAATCTTTAGACCACTGTCTTTTAATGAATATTTGGGAATGCATTTAACAGATTGAATAACATTGGAGTTTCAATTCACAACGAGTTGCATCAATTGAATGACGTTTACAAACAGCGAGACAAAGGACAATTTTACCGTAAATGCTAGTCGATAACAGATAATATTTTTATATCAATTTTTGACAAATGAAAGACGGAGCAACAATATTTGTCAATTTGATTAGTTGGAATCTAGAAGTTTTACAGACAGCTGGACCTGGCGATGTTTCCCTGCAGCGGGTTAGCCTGAGTCTCGTGTTTAACCACACAGGAGTAAAGCTCGTGTGAGTTCCACACTGTGGCTGGCAGAGTCAGGTAACTGCTCGCACTGAACGTGTTGTCCGCCTCCTGTTGGATCCGGCTGGTTTCAACGCCATCACTTCTCGCACTGCCGTCCACGGTCCAGTCAATTTCCACAGCGCCCGGATTAAACCCGTTCACCAAACACACCAGGGTGGCCGTTCCCTTTCCCGTCAATTCTTGCGCTGAAGGTCCAAGCACTGACACCGCGGGGGGCTGAGGATCTATTTAAAATAAAGTCACAGATTAGTAGGGCTGGCAGAACTGCTTCGGTTAAAACATTATCTTTGTTAAAAATACAGTTGGTATAGCATGGATTCATTCGTTCCAAGTGAGATCTCCAAAAAATAACTGCTATTTATGGCAATGGGACAGAATATGTCAAGGTATGTCAATGTTGCAGCTGCGTAAAATATATTATTTCGGAAGTGTTTTGAATTGATCACCAGTGTATTATTTTCGTTGGCTCCAACTACAATAAAAAAACAAAACAGTGTTTTACCCGACAGCCAGCTGCGGGTTTTCATTGCTGCCAAAGTTCCACTAAACTCGCTTAAAACTTTAGTTTTTTTAAATACCTTCCCTTAATTCATCTGTTCATTTGTTAAGACCAGATACCGAAATGTTACTAATGGTTGGATTTTAGCGACAAGAATATTTTGCCGTTTTAACCATCAATGAACAGACTAGATTTGCAGTCACGTTAAATTACTCGCATTGTAAATAGTCATTGATATGATTTACATTAATGCTGAAACCGATATGTTTGTTTTTCTCGACCCGTCTCTTCTCTTTGAAGTAATAATTCAGCTCAGATTTCTGAAGTTGAATAGCGAATATTATTCCTTTCGCTTAATGGCACAACAGCAAAATGCGTTATAAGATGTCGCACGGAACAAAACTGATTTGAAGAAGGGACCCGAACCGAAAGTCACCCATCCATGTTCACCAGAGATGCCGCCTTACCCGCTGAGTCACTCCAGAGCTTTGTGTCTTTTTTTGTAAACCAGCATCTGCAGTTCCTTGTCCCTCCAAAGTTATTTCCCGTTCCCTTACTCTCGGTCTAAGTCTTAATTATTAGCTCGTTGTCCGCAAAGTAATTAAGAATAATAACACAGCCGGACAGCCATTTCGTCCTTTCATTGCTGTTCTTAACTAATTTGCCAAAAAAGACTCAATCGTGGCCGGGAATTAAAAAATATCATCTTTAAATACATTTTATTTGAAGATATTTCGTGTAAAGAATACAAACAGCCCGCCTGACATCTGGGCCCTTTGATAGAGCTACGTCTAATAATTCTCCAAAGGAAACTCGACTTTAGTCGAACGCTGAACATATTAGCGTTAAAAGCTTTTCATTTGAACCATCGATTAGCGAGAGAAACCCAATTATTTTTCACTGCTATATCATTAACCCAAAGACAGAATATGCAGGGAGGAACCCATTCATTCAGGATATGCAGGAAGGAAGGACCCATTCATTCCCCACATATATGCTGCCTGTTCAGCTTGTTGTCTATCTTCGGTTTAAACCAACATCTACAGTTCCTTCCTACAACCCTTCTCTCTAGAGATGCTGCCTGTCTCGCTGCGTTACTCCAGCTTTTTGTGTCTACGCAAAGATAGAAGTTATTTCACTTACTGCCAAAACCCAGCCTCGTTCCTTTGCCGAAGATGCAAGCACTTTTCCACACAGCACAGTAGTAGTCAGCAGCGTCTCCCGACTGCACGTTCGAAATTGTCAATGTTGCAGTGTTGCCTGACACTGATCCGGAGAAACGTTCAGAAACTCCCGAGCCTCTGGAAATGCTGCTGCCCGAGTAATAGTAGAACAAATATCGCGGAACCGCTCCTGGAATCTGCTGGTACCAGTAAACGTCACTGTTACCTAAACTGCCGCCAGACAGGGTACAGGGTATTTCCACGTTCTGTCCCAGAGATGTGGATTTTGAAGACGGCTGATTTACTGCAAATTGCGCATTTATATCTGGAAAACAAACCAGATAAAAGTAGAATATTAACTAATATCAGATACACAGTAGAATTATCACGGATAAAAAGGTTTAATCGTACTCGAGATTAAATATCATGTCGGTTGAAGTAAATACTCACAAGCTGCGGAAAACGCTAACGCATAGACTAGAGAGATCCAGCAAGACATTGTAATGAATTGTGCGGAAAACGCCAGGTGAAGTGGCTCCTCAGTGTTTCTTTCCTGGTCGCTTATGAACCGTGTGACAAGGCGTCACCTCGAGTTCCTTATCTACCCATCCACAGTCAAATCAGAATGCGTGTTGCGCCAATCAGAAGTTGCCAGATTCTTCCTGGGTCAAATTATTTCCAAAGTAAATAAAGTTTTGGTGTCGAATATCTCGGTACAATTTATCTCCGTACATTTGTACCTCGGGACGATTTAATATAGACTCAAGCACATAAGAGTCTTTGTTTAGTTTGAAAGGAGGTGTTGAATTATTCCTTTTCATTTATTCTGAATCTTTTGCTGTGCAGTTGCACGGCATGCGCCTACAAATAAATTAATCGAATAACCTCATCATAATTCCTGGCGACTGTTCATTCACTCTTGAAAATGAAGGGATACATTCAAACAGGGGCTGAAGAATCCGATCTCATGGTCTCGCACTACTGTACGCGACATGTATCTTCACCCTTTTAGTTGCACACCCACATTGTATTTGAAACTGGTAAATATTCTGGTGAAGACGGTGTGTAGGAAATCTTTCAAAGCGCAATGTGAAGAAGCAATTGTCTTCAAAATTATTTACGAATTTGCAAATTTGGGTGTCAATGCACCGTCAAAACCGCTGTAATTCTGGAAAGCATGCTTGCTAGCAGCACACATGTTCACTGGTTTAGCACGGGTAATTGACTCAATTGAGAAAAAAAAATTGAGAAACATGTTTAATCGACCAGGGAGTTGCTGGCGAGTTTTATATATTAAAGACGTCGATGTCTGCACGTGCTTGCATTACTATGATATTAATCCTGTCCAACTTCATCTGACATATGAAATCATATTTACATGCAACCAGCGTTGCCTTATACTTGATCTAATGTACGCAGATTTTATATCGCAACCTAGTCGCGCTAGTTGTCGCGGCAGCGCTCCTTTCGCTTTGTGGATTATCCCTGCAGGGTAGTAACACCGGGTGAATCAGTGCTAACGGCTATAAACAAGAAAATACAGTAAAAAAAGTCTAAATTTTCAAAATGTTGACATTTGGACTAACAATTTCGCTGGTAATTAATCAAAGGAGACCGGGCTGTTCTGCTGATGTGTCTGGACAGTTAATACTCGCATCTCATAAAAGTCCTCAGATCGATGACATTGTAAACAGGTCAAGCAAAGGCATCAGTGTCTCAAACACTGTTTCCGAAATTGTCTACTCTTCGGTATTTCGGAAATGCTATCTCTGTTGGAACAGGGGAATCATCCCTGTGATACCGTGGCGTGATTATGCACCATTTCACTGGCATTAACAATATTTTAGTTGAAATAATGAGATCAAAATATGTTTCAGTGCGCAACCATGACACCCGTACCGAGCCTATTACCAATGTGCGTTGCCTTTGCTAAGTTATCCTCTGATCTCTACACATGAACGCTTTACATAAACTGGATACATTGGACAATTCCCCATGCAGGTAAAACAACAAGCAAGTAGTTGAACTACATCCAGAAGAAAGTAATATTTTAGTAGTCCTTTTGGCGAAGATACAGCTCCAAACCACTAGGAATACCATTCCAGAATTTACTTCTTACAAAGCTATTGAAATCGACCTTCTTGCAATTCAGAAACCTAATTTCGGGACTATTCTTACCCCTTCCTATGCATACTTTAATGGTAAAATGCAATAGTTTCGGACCCATAAACTATCAGCCCACTGATGCTTCATCCTCTTACCCGGCGTCATTTATTGTCAGTGGGTCTAGCACTGGCACAGAAAGCACTCCTAGCTATTATTTTATCTACCACGCTTATTCCTTTCACAGGCCTGTGATCACAAATGATATTAGAGGTATTTTGGCGAAGTAGTATTTCTTTTAAGTGTATTGTCCAAAGAAGGAAAACGATGCATGTACTCGAGGCCATATGCTATCGTAAATCGAATGCTAGCTATCATGAAACAGAGAGTAGGCAGAATTGGGTCTGGTTCTGATTTGTAAGGACTACCACTGTCGTGTTGCAAGTAAGGGTGTGTGCCCTCAACCTCAGCTTCGGTTTCCTTACAATATATTTGAATTCCATATGATCTGATCTCTGATGTAGCAACACAGTCATATTCCTTTATTCATACCATTGATTGTTCTGTTGATTGTTTTTATTTTGCCACAGAGAATTCGACCATCCCTTCAGTTGTGTTCCACATTAAGTCACTATAGTCCAGAATATAGTTCTTTTCAGAGTTATGCTTATCTGAATATTGGTTAATCTTCTCTATCGAGAAATATCTCTATCGTTATTTGCGGGCAAGTGTCACAGCTTGGTTATTTGGCTAAATAACAGTCAATTAACTGAAGGTAAACGTAAGTGGAGCGGCCATATTGAGATTGGTTTATTGAGGCTTAAGCTCAAGAGGCTTCTGTGAGGGTTACCTGAGGATAAGGTTTGGTCTGTCACTTTATGTTTGCTTTGCAGCACAACCTGGTCTTGGTGTCATAGAGATGGAGGCTAGTGTGCTCAGCCTGTGGGATGTTGGAACTGAAGAAAACGTAGTGTCTCTGAACATTACATCTGCAGGAGGTGTGTCCAGGTGCAGCTCCTGAAAGATTAGTGATCGTGTTCGTCCAGACAGTGAGCAAGTCATAGTGAGGTGTTCATACCTGTGGCGACGACAAAGAATAGATGGGTGACAACCAGCAAAGGGAATAGGCAGAAGGTTCAGGAATCCCCCGTAGACATTCCCCTGCAAAACTGCTATGTTATTTTGCAACTGTTGGGGGGACAGCAGCAGCAGTCAGGTCTGTGGCACTGGGCCTGTCTCTGATGTGCAGCGGTATAAAGTCAGACAGAGTGATTGTGATAAATACATTGGTGAGGTGGACAGGAGCAAATAGGCCTCATGGATGGACTGTTGCCTCTCTGGTGCAAGGATCTGGGATGTCCTGGAATGGCTGCAGATCATTTTCAAAGTGGTGGGTGGACAGACAGAAGTCGTTTTGCATGTCAGCACAAATGATATAATAATAATAATAATAAACTTTATTTCGGACTCAAGGTCCAGACAAGGGACAACATTACATAAAAATACATTGCATATAAAAAACATAAAATACATATAAAATCTTAGAGTCACATAATAGCATCATACATTATATATAAAAAAAACACAATACATGATTTAAAATCCAGAATAAAATGATCAATGTCCAACAACGAGACAGCGATACCAGTGTTTCCACATGTGGGATTCGTAGCGTGTAGAGCTAAACGTTATGTTTGACAAAGCCACGATAATTACATTTTCAAGTCATTTATCCTGCCAATTAATTTATACATATGATTTCTTAGGATAGGTCCTGCAGCCACAAACATGTTACTAGCAATACACCATCTAGGTTTCCTTAGCATTGTTCTCATGGCATTATTATAGGCCACCTTTTGTCTCTGCAAACTTGTCTTTCAGTAGTTCAACCACAGGTGTGCAGTATAGAGTGGTGTGCAGTATGCTCTAAACAGCGACAACTTCACCACATCTGGACACGCACCAAACATATGCAAGAGAATATTCACCTGTACATACAGCATAGTCGTTGGCTATAAATATCCCCATAGAAACATAGAAACATCGAAAATAGGTGCAGGAGTAGGCCATTCGGCCCTTCGACCTGCACCGCCATTCAATATGATCATGGCTGATCATCCAACTCAGTATCCTGTACCTGCCTTCTCTCCATACCCCCTGATCCCTTTAGCCACAAGGGCCACATCTAACCGCCTCTTAAATATAGCCAATGAACTGGCCTCAACTACCTTCTGTGCCAGAAAATTCCAGAGATTCACCACGCTCTGTGTGAAGAATGTTTTCCTCATCTCGGTCCTAAAAGATTTCCCCCTTATCCTTAAACTGTGACCCCTTGTTCTGGACTTCCCCAACATCGGGAACAATCTTCCAGCATCTAGCCTGTCCAACCCCTTAAGAATTTTGTAAGTTTCTATAAGATCCCCCCTCAAACTTCTAAATTCTAGCGAGTACAAACCGAATCTATCCAGTCTTTCCTCATATGAAAGTCCTGACATCGCAGGAATCAGTCTGGTGAACCTTCTCTGTACTCCCTCTACGGCAAGAATGTATTTCCTCAGATTAGGAGACCAAAACTGTACTCCAGGTGTGGTCTCACCAAGACCCTGTACAACTGCAGTTGAACCTCCCTGCTCCTATACTCAAATCCTTTTGCTATGAATGCTAACATACCATTCACCTTCTTCACTGCCTACTGCACTTGCATGCCTACTTTTATTGACTGATGTACCATGACACACAGGTCTCGTTGCATCTCCCCCTTTCCTAATCGGCCACCATTCAGATAATAGTCTACTTTCCTGTTTTTGCCACCAAAGTGGATAACCTCACATTTATCCACATTATACTGCATCTGCCGTGCATTTGCCCACTCACCCAGCCTATCCAAGTCACCTTGCAGCCTCCTAGCATCCTCCTCACAGCTAACACTGCCCCCCAGCTTCGTGTCATCCGCAAACGTGGAGATGTTGCATTCAATTCCCTCGTCCAAATCATTAATACAGTATATATCGTAAATAGCTGGGGTCCCAGCACTGAGCCTTGCGGTACCCCACTAGTCACTGCCTGCCATTGTGAAAATGACCCGTTTACTCCTACTCTTTTTTCCTCTCTATCCACATCAATACTGAACCCCCAATACAGTGTGCTTTAAGTTTGTATACTAATCTCTTATGTGGGACCTTGTCGGAAGCCTTCTGAAAGTCCAGATATAACACATCCACTGGTTCTCCCTTATCCACTCTACTAGTTACATCCTCGAAAAATTCTATAAGATTCGTCAGACATGATTTACCTTTCATAAATCCATGCTGACTTTGTCCAATGATTTCACCACTTTCCAAACGTGCTGCTATCCCATCTTTAATAACTGATTCTAGCAGTTTCCCCACTACCGACATTAGACCAACTGGTCTGTAATTCCACGTTTTCTCTCTCCCTCCCTTTTTAAAAAGTGGGGTTACATTAGCTACCCTCCAATCCTCAGGAACTACTCCAGAATCTAAAGAGTTTTGATTCATCATCTGTCATTTGTTCTGTAATAACATGCCCAAGATATTTTACCTTATTACAGACACTAAGATTATTGTCAGACAATTTATAATCAGGAAATGTTAGACATTTATCCCCTTTGGTTCCACAGATCATAACAGCAGTCTTACAAGCGTTATAATTAATATCATGTTCCACACCATACACAGAACATTAAGTAAGGAGCTGCTGCAGACCAGCGCTAGATGGACTAAAGACCACAAGATTATCTGCATACATAATATGGTTCACTAAAATATTACCAATCATGCACCCAGTATTACAGGCTTTCAATTGCTTGGACAGATCATCAATATAAAGATTAAAAAGGACTGGGGAGAAAACATCTTAAGTATGCGATTCAAGGGAGTTGGGAAAAGGGCGTGACACTGGAGTTTGTTTAAACGTTCAACTTCCTTTCCCATTCCCCCACTGACCTTTCTGTCCTGGGCCTCCTCCACTGTCAGAGTGAGGCTAGGTGTAAAGTGGAGGAACAGCACCTGCTTGGGCTGATTACAACCAGGAAATCAATGAATATTGATTTCTCTAACTTTTCAAGTAACCCTTGCATCACCTCTCTCCCCGGCCCTCTCCCATGCTAGTCATCGTACCAGTTTCACTGTCGTCCCGGTGAGTTTCATTGAATGCATGGTAGACAACAATGCTGGAGAAACTCCGCGGGTGAGGGAGCATCGATCGAGCGAAGGAATGGGTGACTATTCGGGTCGAGACCCTTCTTTAGACAAATAAATTGAAGGCATAACTCGCTATCACCTTGCCCACCGCCAACAATGCAGCTCCACCTTTCCTTGATCACCGTTACTTTTTTTGCATATCTTTCATTCATTTGTTCTATATGCACCTCTGTATCACCGTCTATATCTCTCGTTTCACTTTACCTGGCTCAGTCTGAGGAAGGGGCTCAACCCGAAGTGTGACCTATTCCTTTTCTCCGGAGATGCTGCCTGACCCGCTGAGTTACTCCGGCCCTTTGTGTCTATCTTAGGTTTAAAGCAGCATCTGCAGTTCCTCCCAACACAAACATTGACCCACTGTGGTTGAGTTTTACTAGGGGGGTCTTCACTCTTGACTGGGGTGTGAGCTGCCAAGCGAAATATGAGGTGCTCTTCCTCCAATTTGCGCTGGGCCTCATCCATTGTCAGAGTGAGGCCCACTTACCTGGCAGGGGAATGACCGTGATCAAAAAGGCAATTCTGCCTGGAAGAGTCTATCCCATTCGATCCAATTTGAGATACCAGCTACCAAGCCTGATGTGTTCAGCATTCTTCCCCTGCACAATTAAAGCATGGAATAGTCTTCACCCTACCATAGAAACATAGAAATTAGGTGCAGGAATAGGCCATTCGGCCCTTCGAGCCTGCACCGCCATTCAATATGATCATGGCTGATCATCCAACTCAGTATCCTGTACCTGCCTTCTCTCCATACCCTCTGATCCCCTTAGCCACAAGGGCCACATCTAACTCGCTCTTAAATATAGCCAATGAACTGGCCTCGACTACCCTCTGTGACAGAGAGTTCCAGAGATTCACCACTCTCTGTGTGAAAAAAGTTCTTCTCATCTCGGTTTTAAAAGATTTCCCCCTTATCCTTAAGCTGTGACCCCTTGTCCTGAACTTTCCCAACATCGGGAGCAATCTTCCTGCATCTAGCCTGTCCAACCCCTTAAGAATTTTGTAAGTTTCTATAAGATCCCCTCTCAATCTCCTAAATTCTAGAGAGTATAAACCAAGTCTATCCAGTCTTTCTTCATAAGACAGTCCTGACATCCCAGGAATCAGTCTGGTGAACCTTCTCTGCACTCCCTCTATGGCAATAATGTCCTTCCTCAGATTTGGAGACCAAAACTGTACGCAATACTCCAGGTGTGGTCTCACCAAGACCCTGTACAACTGCAGTAGAACCTCCCTGCTCATATACTCAAATCCTTTTGCTATGAAAGCTAACATACCATTCGCTTTCTTCACTGCCTGCTGCACCACTTTCAATGACTGGTGTACCATGACGCCCAGATCTCGCTGCATCTCCCCTTTTCCTAGTCGGCCACCATTTAGATAATAGTCTGCTTTCCTGTTTTTGCCACCAAAATGGATAACCTCACATTTATCCACATTATACTGCATCTGCCAAACATTTGCCCACTCACCCTATAGTTACCCAACCAGACGCAACTACATTTAAGGTAGCTCTTCTTCTCCAAGGGCCCTTTTTTGCTTAAGTCCACCCTCCGCCACCTCCAGCTTAAATTCCATTTGGAATATTTTGGAGAACCAAGAACCAAGAACCAAGAAGAAGAACACATGACTCCCGGTGAAGCCTTGAACAACTTACTTATTCCTTCTTCTTATGTTCCCGGTTTGAATTTGGCAAAAGAGAGACACGTGACAATAATAATAAACTACAAACAAACATAGCATATTAGTTTCATCAGAAATATGATGCAAGCCACTTGCTTTGTTGTTGGACAGCTTGTTCATGACATGATACACCTCATGTGACATAATCATCACTGAGCCATTACTCTCAATATTGTCCACCCTATACAAATCACCTTGGACACAGTTGAATAAAGTGCTATTGTCACATTCTGCCCTCTCCTCATTCTCATCCACTTCACCTCCCAGTAATTTTCCACCGGTCCCTCCATCTCCTCACCTGCCTGCCTGCCACTCCCCTCTCATCAGCCCAACTCTCCTCACCTGTTGCACTCAGTTGCCTCTGATCACCAATTAACCCGGTATATAGACTCTCCTCACCGTTCACACAATGCCAGATTGTTCTCAGCCTTCATGCAAGACTCTCCAGCGATTTCCCGACTTCCTGCCTGGCTTCGACTCTCCTTTCGTCTGTCCCTCGCTGGTTTGTTTGCATCGTGTGTTGGATCTCCTGGTTACCGGACCTTCCGCTACCCCGACTACGTCTCCTGCCTGCCCCTCTTCGGAACCCTCGCTCAATCCTGAGCCTCTGTGTGAGTACGGTGTACCCATTCCTGTGTTACTACTCTGTGTTACAGTATCGTAATGAAGTTCGTTACCAACTATACCTGCCTGATTCTGTGCTGCTATTGGGTCCAAGCTATACCCGTTACAGCTATAATGTTGTCGCCATAACTCCGCGATATTAGCTGTCCCGGAGATTCCATCCACAGTGCATGGTAGAGATGTTTTGTAACTGTTAAGAGCTCTCACGTCTTTCCAAAAATCAGTATCATTGTTACTTAGCAGCTTCTTAGTCATGGAATCAGCCCTCATAGTTTGCTCATTTTTACAGATGAAGCGAACAGCATACTTGTATCTTGTATTAGTGAGCTTCATTTACTCAAACACATGTGTAGAAAACTGGATGAGGTCCTAAAGAGGAGTAAAAAGATTTGGGGGAAAAAAGTTAGGAAAAGGGAATGGGTCCTGTGGAGAGAATATAGGGAGTTCAGCAAAATATAACGAAGAGCAATGAGGTCCCACGGAGTGTCTATGGGGAGTTAGGTAAAAGGTTAAAATTCCCACCTGGTGGGTGGTAATCTCTAGATTACTACAGTTACCACGTTAGTGAGGGTAGCAATAGGAGGATAGGACAGATGAATGTACGACTGAGGGGTTGGTGCAGGGGAAAGGATTCAGATTGTAGACCATTGAGATTTCTATTGCCGTGAAGGCGACCTGCACAAGAGGGACAGGTTGCACTTGAACTGAAGGGACACCAACATCCTTGCAGTGAAGTTTGCTCGTACTACTGTGGATAATTTAAGATGGAATGGACAGAGAATGGGAACGAAAGGAGCAAGTTTGCAAATGGAAAGGCTGACGAGAAGTGGAGGTTATAACAAGTAATGCTCAAAGGAAAGATGAGCAGGGAGTGGTTCATGATTATGTGGCAATTAGTGGATGAAATGTTTACTTCAGTGCAGGGATTATTGTGGACAAAGCAAAATGAACGTAGATAGTCGAGATCAGTGCTTGGAGTAATAAAGTTGTGACCATTATGGAAACTTGGTTGTTGGAGAGACATGACTGGCAGTTCAATGTATCAGGGCTTCGATATTTGAGATGGTGGTAATCAGAGGGGACATACTGGAGCGTACATCTATTGAGGCATATGGGGTGTGCATAAAAATAAGAAAGGAACAGTCTCTCTAATGGGATTATATTATGGGCCACCCAATAATCAGCGGAAGAAGGACCGGATATGCAAACAAACTACAGTGTTGTTGTAGTGGGTATCGTTAACTTCCCCAACATTGACGGTTTTATGTTCAGTGGATGTGGGTTAAATGAGGCAGAATTTATGAAGTATATCCAAGAAATCTTCCTTAAACGGTGTTTGGGTAGTCTGAATCCAGGGGGGACGATACTGCACATTGTGTTGGGAAATGAACTTGGCCAGGTGACTGGTGGTATGCTGGAAGAGTGGCCTACTCCTGCACCTATTTTCCATCTTTCTATGTTTCTATGTAAGAGCACTTGGCAATAGTGACCACAACTTTACATAGAAACATAGAAACATAGAAAATAGGTGCAGGAGTAGGCCAATCTGCCCATCGAGCCTGCACCGCCATTCAATATGATCATGGCTTATCATCCAACTCAGTATCCTGTACCTGCCTTCTCTCCATACAATAGATCCCTTTAGCCACAAGGGCCACATCTAACTCCTTCTTAAATATAGCCAATGAACTGGCCTTAACTACATTCTGTGGCAGAAAATTCCAGAGATTCGCCACTCTGTGTAAAAAATGTTTTTCTCATCTCTGTCCTGAAAGATTTCCCCTTTATCCTTAAACAGTGACCCCTTGTTCTGGACTTCCCCAACATCGGGAACAATCTTCCTGCATCTAGCCTGTCCAACCCCTTAAGAATTTTGTAAGTTACAAGGTTTAATATTTGTTTGAATAAGTATTGGTCTGGATCTTCACAGAAGCAAAACAGATTAAAATGTCATTAGGCAGGAGCTTGGGAGCAGTTGTTATTGAGTATGTTCACAGCTAACATATGGGAGTTATTTAACCAAAGTACAGGATCAGCATGTTCCAGTAAGGAGGATGGATAACGATGGCATGGTAAGGGTACCGTGAATGACCACGGAGGTTATAAACATTTTCAGAAACAAAACGGAAGCTATGACAGATTTAACAAAGTGGCATCATACGGGGATTATGAGGAATGGCAAGTGGGAAATAGCTCAACCGAGTGATTAGTAGGGCCAAACTGGTCATGAAATGTAATTGATGAGTTGGGTTTCGGAAAATCCTGCGGCTTTTTATACATATGTTAAAAACAAGAAGGATGCCAAGAGATACGGTAGGCCTGATCAAGGATAACGGATATAGCGGAATTGTTAAGCGAATGTGTACTGCATCTGTATTCACCAAGGAGAAAGACGTGGATGACGGTGAGATCAGTATGGAGAAAACTAATATGCTATGTTTGTTTGTAGTTTATTATTATTGTCACGTGTCTCTCTTTTGCCAAATTCAAACCGGGAACATAAGAAGAAGGAATAAGTAAGTTGTTCAAGGCTTCACCGGGATTCATGTGTTCTTCTTCTTGGTTCTTGGTTCTTGGTTCTCCAAAATATTCCAAATGGAATTTAAGCTGGAGGTGGCGGAGGGTGGACTTAAGCAAAAAAGGGCCCTTGGAGAAGAAGAGCTACCTTAAATGTAGTTGCGTCTGATGGGTAACTATAGGGTGAGTGGGCAAATGTTTGGCAGATGCAGTATAATGTGGATAAATGTGAGGTTATCCATTTTGGTGGCAAAAACAGGAAAGCAGACTATTATCTAAATGGTGGCCGACTAGGAAAAGGGGAGATGCAGCGAGATCTGGGCGTCATGGTACACCAGTCATTGAAAGTGGTGCAGCAGGCAGTGAAGAAAGCGAATGGTATGTTAGCTTTCATAGCAAAAGGATTTGAGTATAGGAGCAGGGAGGTTCTACTGCAGTTGTACAGGGTCTTGGTGAGACCACACCTGGAGTATTGCGTACAGTTTTGGTCTCCAAATCTGAGGAAGGACATTATTGCCATAGAGGGAGTGCAGAGAAGGTTCACCAGACTGATTCCTGGGATGTCAGGACTGTCTTATGAAGAAAGACTGGATAGACTTGGTTTATACTCTCTAGAATTTAGGAGATTGAGAGGGGATCTTATAGAAACTTACAAAATTCTTAAGGGGTTGGACAGGCTAGATGCAGGAAGATTGCTCCCGATGTTGGGAAAGTTCAGGACAAGGGGTCACAGCTTAAGGATAAGGGGGAAATCTTTTAAAACCGAGATGAGAAGAACTTTTTTTCACACAGAGAGTGGTGAATCTCTGGAACTCTCTGTCACAGAGGGTAGTCGAGGCCAGTTCATTGGCTATATTTAAGAGCGAGTTAGATGTGGCCCTTGTGGCTAAGGGGATCAGAGGGTATGGAGAGAAGGCAGGTACAGGATACTGAGTTGGATGATCAGCCATGATCATATTGAATGGCGGTGCAGGCTCGAAGGGCCGAATGGCCTATTCCTGCACCTAATTTCTATGTTTCTATGGTAGGGTGAAGACTATTCCATGCTTTAATTGTGCAGGGGAAGAATGCTGAACACATCAGGCTTGGTAGCTGGTATCTCAAATTGGATCGAATGGGATAGACTCTTCCAGGCAGAACTGCCTTTTTGATCACGGTCGTTCCCCTGCCAGGTAAGTGGGCCTCACTCTGACAATGGATGAGGCCCAGCGCAAATTGGAGGAAGAGCACCTCATATTTCGCTTGGCAGCTCACACCCCAGTCAAGAGTGAAGACCCCCCTAGTAAAACTCAACCACAGTGGGTCAATGTTTGTGTTGGGAGGAACTGCAGATGCTGCTTTAAACCTAAGATAGACACAAAGGGCCGGAGTAACTCAGCGGGTCAGGCAGCATCGCCGGAGAAAAGGAATAGGTCACACTTCGGGTTGAGCCCCTTCCTCAGACTGAGCCAGGTAAAGTGAAACGAGAGATATAGACGGTGATACAGAGGTGCATATAGAACAAATGAATGAAAGATATGCAAAAAAAGTAACGGTGATCAAGGAAAGGTGGAGCTGCATTGTTGGCGGTGGGCAAGGTGATAGCGAGTTATGCATTCAATTTATTTGTCTAAAGAAGGGTCTCGACCCGAATAGTCACCCATTCCTTCGCTCGATCGATGCTCCCTCACCCGCGGAGTTTCTCCAGCATTGTTGTCTACCATGCATTCAATGAAACTCACCGGGACGACAGTGAAACTGGTACGATGACTAGCATGGGAGAGGGCCGGGGAGAGAGGTGATGCAAGGGTTACTTGAAAAGTTAGAGAAATCAATATTCATTGATTTCCTGGTTGTAATCAGCCCAAGCAGGTGCTGTTCCTCCACTTTACACCTAGCCTCACTCTGACAGTGGAGGAGGCCCAGGACAGAAAGGTCAGTGGGGGAATGGGAAAGGAAGTTGAACGTTTAAACAAACTCCAGTGTCACGCCCTTTTCCCAACTCCCTTGAATCGCTTAAAGTTCTTTCGATATCAATCTGTTTGAGTATCGGCAAGCATATGGAGTAAAGTATCCAAAACATTATAATTGCATCCAGCCAAGAATACTTTTCTTTTCAGTCCTGATGACCCAGCCCATTATCTGAAGATGAAATCAGGCAGAAATATAAAATCGAGTTGGAAATAACTTAAGCGGTCGATTAGAAGAGCCAAAAGGGGGCATGAAACGGGTTTGTCGAGCTAGATTAAAGAAGTTCGCAAGGTTTATGTACCTAATTTAAATGCAAGAGAGTAGCCAGAAAGATGGTAACTCGAGGTTAAAGGGAGGAATTTGTGCTTTGAGTCAAGGGATATAGGCGAGATGGTAAATGAATGCGTTGTATGTCTTTTCACCAAGGAGAAGGACAAGGAGGAGAGTGAGATCAATGTGGCGAATATTCATATGCAAGGGCACTGTGTGATTAAGAAGTAGGTGCTGGGTGTCTTGAGGGGCAGTGTGCATGAATGGACAGATTATTGAGAGACACAACAGACAAAGATCTCTGCACCTTCCCTAGCAGTTAATACGTTTACAGATGACAGCTAGATTGTTTGGGTTGCGGACAGTGAGGAAGGCTGTCAAAGCAAACAGCAGGATAGGTATAAAAATGAGAGATGAAATGATAGATGCAGATTGACCAGAGCATTGAAGTGCTGGGGGAGGGGTCGATTGTGAGGGGAAATATACGAGACGCTGCCTGACCCGCTGAGTTACTCCAGCATTTTGTATCTACTTTCGATTAATAACAACACTATTGATGTAACGAGGAATTTCGGGAGCCAAGTCTATATCTCCCTCAGTGGCAACTCGGTGCTACTTTATTAAGCCCCTGTCCCACTTAGGAAACCTGAACGGAAACCTCCGGAGACTTTGCGCCCCACCCAAGGTTTCCGTGCGGTTCCCAGAAGTTGCAGGTGGTTGCCGGAGGTTGCAGGTAGTGGAAGCGGGTAGGGAGACTGACAAAAACCTCAAGGAACCTCCGGGAACCGCATAGAAACCTTGGGTGGGGCACAAAGTCTCCAGAGGTTTCCGTTCAGGTTTCCTAAGTGGGACAGGGGTAAAGCACTTTTGCTAGGCTGCATTTCGGGTACTGCCATCATTTCCTTCGCCCCAACACTAGATGGAAGTGGAGGCCTTGGAAAAGGCGCAGAGGATGTTTACCAGCATGATACCTGAATTAGGGGTATTAACTACGAGCACAGGTTGGACAGAATCGGGTTGTTTTTTCTGTAACCGTTAACGATGAAGGGTGACCTGCTAGAAATATATAAAATTATGAGAGTCATAGATAGGGCAGAGAATCATTACCATTTCCCCCCAGAATGGAAATATCAAGGACTAGATGACATAGCTTTAAGGTGAGAGACGCATGGACATTTTATATACAGAGGTTGGTGTGGACCCGGAATGCGTTGGCGAGGATGGTGGTGGCGGCACAAGCCACAGTGGCATTTGTAAGATTTCTGGATCCGGATCACGTGCACGCAGATAAGATTTGGTTTTGGCATCATGTCGACAGAGACATGGAGTGCGGAAAGGCTTGTTCGTGTGCTTTGCTGTACTATGTTGTGCGCTTTGTGGATACTGCAAATTATAGTTTGCACTCATCAATCAGGAGAAATGACGTCTGCACCTTTCCTGCCAAGACCACTACGAGATTTATATATTACAGTGGCTGATATATTATATATTGTGGGGCGGCACAGTGGCGCACCTGGTAGAGCAGCTGCCTCGACAGCGCCAGAGACCAGGGTTCGATCCTGAGCTCAGATGCTGTCTGTGAGGAGTTTACACGTTTCCCATTAGGTGCCGTGGTTTGCTTCCCACATCCCAAAGATTGCGGGTTCCTAGCTTAATTGACTTCTGTAAAATTGCCCCCCCATCCCCCCCCACTGTGTAGGGAGTGGATGAGAAGGTAGGCTACACTTCTCAGTCGTTCCTCGCAGCGTGCACTTATCCCGCTAATCAGCTCAGCAAGAACCAACCAAGAACCTCAGTATCTCTATTAGGCGAGGAAAGTAAAACTATATGTGATACTCCATGTATGCTAGCGCCCTATATAAAGGCAGAAATACCATATTCTGCCAGACAATGAGGCCAGTTCATTGGCTATATTTTAGAGGGAGTTAGATGTGGCCCTTGTGGCTAAAGGGATCAGGGGATATGGAGAGAAGGCAGGTACAGGATACTGAGTTGGATGATCAGCCATGATCATATTGAATGGCGGTGCAGGCTCAAAGGGCTGAATAACCTACTCCTGAACCTATTTTCTATGTTTCTATGTTTCTATATTACTCTCACTCATCACCAGCCCCACTCAGTTAGTTCACAGATGAAATAGGTTGGAATTGCTCAGTGAATAGTGTTAGCAAGGTCACATATAACGATTACTGTCTGTCCTCGAATACGTTTCTACATGAGCGCCCCATTTTGTTCGTGTGTGTACGTCTGCGCGCGCGCGGCTCTATGAACCAATTCATCATCACACCAGTTTATAACACAACGTTCGGCAACATTTATAACCGGTTCTTCCATAAGGTAAAATAATGAAGGTTGATTAAATACATTTGATTTTCTCTGATCAGAAATAGAAATCCAACAAATCTTAAGATTGAATTCTTGATTTTAGTCGAGAGTTCTACTTGAAAATGTTTGTCACGTGGGTAAACAAAACAAACCTGAATGTAATCTTTAGACCACTGTCTTTTAATGAATATTTAGGAATGCATTTAACAGATTGAATAGCATTGGAGATTCGATTCAGAACGAGTTGCATCAATTGAATGACGTTTACAAACAGCGAGACAAAGAACAATTTTACCGCAAATGCTAGTCGATAACAGAAAATATTTTTATATCAATTTTTGACAAATGAAAGACGGAGCAAAAATATTTGTCAGTTTGATTAGTTGGAATCTAGAAGTTTCACAGACAGCTGGACCTGGCGATGTTTCCCTGCAGCGGGTTAGCCTGGGTCTCGTGTTTAACCACACAGGAGTAAAGCTCGTGTGAGTTCCACACTGTGGCTGGCAGAGTCAGGTAACTGCTCGCACTGAACGTGTTGTCCGCCTCCTGTTGGATCCGGCTGGTTTCAACGCCATCACTTCTCGCACTGCCGTCCACGATCCAGTCAATTTCCACAGCGCCCGGATTAAACCCGTTCACCAAACACACCAGGGTGGCCGTTCCCTTTCCCGTCAATTCTTGCGCTGAAGGCCCAAGCACGGACACCGCGGGGGGCTGAGGATCTATTTAAAATAAAGTCACAGATTAGTAGGGCTGGCAGAACTGCTTCGGTTAAAACATTATCTTTGTTAAAAATACAGTTGGTATTGCATGGATTCATTCGTTCCAAGTGAGATCTCCAAAAAATAACTGCTATTTATGGCAATGGGACAGAATATGTCAAGGTATGTCAATGTTGCAGCTGCGTAAAATATATTATTTCGGAAGTGTTTTGAATTGATCACCAGTGTATTATTTTCGCTGGCTCCAACTACAATAAAAAAACAAAACAGTGTTTTACCCGACAGCCAGTTGCGGGTTTTCATTGCTGCCAAAGTTCCACTAAACTCGCTTAAAACTTTAGTTTTTTTTAAATACCTTCCCTTAATTCATCTGTTCATTTATTAAGACCAGATACCGAAATGTTACTAATGGTTGGATTTTAGCGACAAGAATATTTTGCCGTTTTAACCATCAATGAACAGACTAGATTTGCAGTCACGTTAAATTTACCGTTTCTCGCATTGTACATAGTCATTGATATGATTTACATTAATGCTGAAACCGATATGTTTGTTTTTCTCGACCCGTCTCTTCTCTTTGAAGTAATAATTCTGCTCAGATTTCTGAAGTTGAATAGCGAATCTTATTCCTTTCGCATAATGGCACCACAGCAAAATGCGTTATAAGATGTCACACGGAACAAAACTGATTTGAAGAAGGGACCCGAACCGAAACACCTATCCATGTTCACGAGAGTTGCCGCCTTACCCGCTGAGTCACTCCAGAGCTTTGTGTCTTTTTTTGTAAACCAGCATCTGCAGTTCCTTGTCCCTCCAAAGTTATTTCCCGTTCCCTTGCTCTCGGTCTAATTCTTAATTATTAGCTCGTTGTCCGCAAAGTAATTAAGAATAATAACACAGCCGGACAGCCATTTCGTCCTTTCATTGCTGTTCTTAACTAATTTGCCAAAAAAGACGCAATCGTGGCAGGGAATTAAAAAAAATAATCAGCATTTATTTAAAGTTATTTAGTGTAAAATATACAAACAGCCGTTCTAACATCTGGGCCCTTTGATAGAGCTACGTCTAATAATTTGCAAAAGGAATCTCGACTTTAGTCGAACGCTGAACATATTAGCGTTAAAAGCTTTTCCTTTGAACCATCGATTAGCGAGAGAAAACCAATTACTTTTCACTGCTATATCATTAACCCAAAGACAGAATATGCAGGAAGGAACTACAGAGCCTTTCATTCCCTACAGAGATGCTGCCAGTCCAGCTTGTGTCTATCTTCGGTTTAAACCAACATCTACAGTTCCTTCCTAAACCCCTTTCCTTCTCTCCAGAGATGCTGCCTGTCTCGCTGCGTTACTCCAGCTTTTTGTGTCTACGCAAAGATAGAAGTTATTTCACTTACTGCCAACACCCAGCCTCGTTCCTTTGCCGAAGATTAAAGCATTTTTCCACACAGCACAGTGGTAATCAGCAACGTCTCCCGACTGCACGTTCGATATTGTCAATGTTGCAGTGTTGCCTGACACTGATCCAGAGAAACGTTCAGAAACTCCCGAGCCTCTGGAAATGCTGCTGCCCGAGTAATAGTAGAACAAATATCGCGGAACCGCTCCTGGAATCTGCTGGTACCAGGAAACGTCACTGTTACCTAAACTGCCGCCAGACAGGGTACAGGGTATTTCCACGTTCTGTCCCAGAGATGTGGATTTTGAAGACGGCTGATTTACTGCAAATTGCGCATTTATATCTGGAAAACAAACCAGATAAAAGTAGTATATTAACTAATATCAGATACACAGTAGAATTATCACGGATAAAAAGGTTTAACCGTACTCGAGATTAAATATCATGTCGGTTGAAGTAAATACTCACAAGCTGCGGAAAACGCTAACGCATAGACTAGAGAGATCCAGCAAGACATTGTAATGAATTGTGCGGAAAACGCCAGGTGAAGTGGCTCCTCAGTGTTTCTTTCCTGGTCGCTTATGAACCGTGTGACAAGGCGTCACCTCGAGTTCCTTATCTACCCATCCACAGTCAAATCAGAATGCGTGTTGCGCCAATCAGAAGTTGCCAGATTCTTCCTGGGTCAAATTATTTCCAAAGTAAATAATGTTTTGGTGTCGAATATCTCGGTACAATTTATCTCCGTACATTTGTACCTCGGGACGATTTAATATAGACTCAAGCACATAAGAGTCTTTGTTTAGTTTGAAAGGAGGTGTTGAATTATTCCTTTTTATTTATTCTGAATCTTTTGCTGTGCAGTTGCACGGCATGCGCCTACAAATAAATTAATCGAATAACCTCATCATAATTCCTAGCGACTGTTTATTCACTCTTGAAAATGAAGGGATACATTCAAACAGGGGCTGAAGAATCCGATCTCATGGTCTCGCACTACTGTACGCGACATGTATCTTCACCCTTTTAGTTGCACACCCACATTGTATTTGAAACTGGTAAATATTCTGGTGAAAATGGTGTGTAGGAAATCTTTCAAAGCGCAATGTGAAGAAGCAATTGTCCTCAAAATTATTTACGAATTTGCAAATTTGGGTGTCAATGCACCGTCAAAACCGCTGTAATTCTGGAAAGCATGCTTGCTAGCAGCACACATGTTCACTGGTTTACCACGGGTAATTGACTCAATTGAGAAAAAAAAATTGAGAAACATGTTTAATCGACCAGGGAGTGCTGGCGAGTTTTATATATTAAAGACGTCGATGTCTGCACGTGCTTGCATTACTATGATATTAATTCTGTCCAACTTCATCTGACATATGAAATCATATTTACATGCAACCAGCGTTGCCTTATACTTGATCTAATGTACGCAGATTTTATATCGCAATCTAGTCGCGCTAGTTGTCGCGGCAGCGCTCATTTCGCTTTGTGGATTATCCCTGCAGGGTAGTAACACCGGGTGAATCAGTGCTAACGGCTATGAACAAGAAAATACAGTCAAAAAACAGTCTACATTTTCAAAATGTTGACATTTGGACTAACGATTTCGCTGGCAATTAATCAAAGGAGACCGGGCTGTTCTGCTGATGTGTCTGGACAGTTAATACTCGCATCTCATAAAAGTCCTCAGATCGATGACATTGGCGGAAAAAATTAGATCTGAACCTGAAATATATGGCTATAATACTGATACAACAATTAATAAAATTTCTTTATATGCAGATGATGTTTTGATTTATATTACAAAACCGGAAATTAGTATTCCCAACCTGCTAAACATTATAACTAAGTTTGGTGCATTTTCTGGGTATAGGATTAATTGGGATAAAAGCGAGATTATGCCAATAACAGGAATAAATCTAAATACATTACAACAATACCCATTAAAAGTAGTTACAGACAAACTTAAATATTTAGGGATTAACGTAACTAAAACTCATAACTCATTAATAAAATCCAACTATCCTCAACTATTAGATAAACTTAGAAAAAATATTTTATATTGGAAAACACTTCCTATATCCATGATTGGTAGAATAAGTGCCATAAAGATGGTATTTCTACCACAGTTGTTATATTTGTTTCAGGCTATTCCTTTTTTTCTTCCGAAAACTTTAAAAAAAAAAATTGATAATATTGTTAATATTGGGATTATAAAATCACAGAATAAATAAAAAACATCTATGCAAAGCTAAGATAAATGGAGGATTAGCACTTCCAAACTTTTTATATTATTTTTGGGCTGTTCAGATTAAGAATATGAATTTCTGGTGGGTAAATATGGATCATGAACCGACATGGTTAAATATAGAAAAGGAAGACTGTCTACCTTTCAATGTAGGTTCGATAATTTTTGCACCAACGGAAGTACAAAATTTTTTTTATAAAGACAACCTAATAATATATAATAATAGACGTATTTGGAAACAAATAGTTAAGACACTGCATTTGGATAATCTCTCATTTAGATTACCAATTAGGAATAACCCATTGTTTAAACCTGCTATATTAGATGGGGGGTTTAAGCAATGGGATGATTTAGGAATTATAAGGATAGAACACCTTTATAGAAAAGGAAAATTTCTTTTATTCCAGGAGTTACAAGATATTTATGGATTGTCTCCACAACATTTGTTTAGGTATTTACAAATTAGAGATTATATTAAATCCAATACACAAGATTATAAAAATAAAGAAGCAGGACTGTTAGACGAACTGTTTAATTTAAATCCAAATACAGAAAAATTAATAGCCTATATATATAACATCATTTTGGATAAGGAGAATCCAATAACGGAAATATATCGTCAAGCATGGGAAAATGAAATGGGATTGGCTATAACAAAAGAAAACTGGGAAGAAAGTCTACAACGAATACACCGGTGTTCATTAAACGCCAGACATATATTGATACAATTTAAAGTATTATATAGGTTACATTATTCGAAAACTAAATTAAATAGTATTTTTCCGAATCTCTCCGCTATTTGTGATAAGTGCAAGAAAGCAGAGGCAAATTTAATACATAGTTTTGTTACATGTCCTAAATTGAATTATTACTGGACAGAAATTTTAAAAGTTATTTCTGAAGTCATCAAAGTTAAATTGGACCCTAACCCAAAGCTAATAATATTTGGAATTCCGGATTTACATCTATCACTTACAGTAAATCAAAGAAATTTCTTTGATCACTGTTTGATAATTGGGAAAAAAATCATATTGAAATTTTGGAAGGGAACATTATCCCCCACAACCAAAATGTGGGCAGCAGAGATGATGGAGACGTTACATCTGGAAAGAATTAGATTTGTCCTATTGGACAAGTATAATTCTTTTGAACAGATATGGTCTCCATATATACAGTATTTAGAGAAGTAGCTGTTCTTGGCAACACAGCTCGGCGTGCACCCTGCGGGATTTGGTGAGAATAATTCATTTTTATATTGGAATTAACATATATGTCTTTATTGATACTATCACTTGTAGTAGTGTTATTAACAATACATATTGTGGTTTTTCATTTTTTTTTTCTTTTTTTTTTTCGTTTCTCTTTTCTTTCTTATATATAATCAAATTATTATTTAATCACTCTCTTAATGATTTATAACTGTTCTATTCTTTTTCTATCATTATTTCTAAAAAAAAATAGTAGATAAGTATTATTAGTGTTTTACTTAACGCAAATTGAATTAATTTGATATAAAGTTGTTTGAAGCATTGATTACCTTTAATACAAAAATATATTACAAAAAACAGTCTACATTTTCAAAATGTTGACATTTGGACTAACGATTTCGCTGGCAATTAATCAAAGGAGACCGGGCTGTTCTGCTGATGTGTCTGGACAGTTAATACTCGCATCTCATAAAAGTCCTCAGATCGATGACATTGTAAACAGGTCAAGCAAAGGCATCAATGTCTCAAACATTGTTTCCGAAATTGTGCTACTCTTCGGTATTTCGGAAATGCTATCTCTGTTGGAACAGGGGAATCATCCCTGTGATACCGTGGCGTGATTATGCAGCATTTAACTGGCATTAACAATATTTTAGTTGAAACGATGAGATCAGAATATGTTTCAGTGCGTAACCATGACACCCGTACCGAGCCCTATTACCAATGTGCGTTGCCTTTGCTAAGTTATCCTCTGATCTCTACACATGAACGCTTTACATAAACTGGATACATTGGACAATTCCCCATGCAGTAAATCAACAAGCAAGTAGTTGAACTACATCCAGAAGAAAGTAATCTTTTAGTAGTCCTTTTGGCGAAGATACAGCTCCAAACCACCAGGAATACCATTCCAGAATTTACTTCTTACAAAGCTATTGAAATCGACCTTCTTGCAATTCAGAAACCTAATTTCGCGACCATTCTTACCCCTTCCTATGCATACTTTAAGGGTAAAATGCAATGGTTTCGGACCCTTAAACTATCAGCCCACTGATGCTTCATCCTCTTACCCGGCGTCATTTATTGTCAGTGGGTCTAGCACTGGCACAGAAAGCACTCCTAGCTATTATTTTATCCACAACGTCCATTCCTTTCACAGGCCTGTGATCACAAATGATATTAGAGGTATTTTGGCGAAGTAGTATTTCTTTTAAGTGTATTGTCCAAAGAAGGAAAACGATGCATGTACTCGAGGCCATATGCTATCGTAAATCGAATGCTAGCTATCATGAAACGGAGAGTAGGCAGAATTGGGTCTGGTTCTGATTTGTAAGGACTACCACTGTCGTGTTGCAAGTAAGGGTGTGTGCCCTCAACCTCAGCTTCGGTTTCCTTACAATATATTTGAATTCCATATGATCTGATCTCTGATGTAGCAACACGGTCATATTCCTTTATTCATACCATTGATTGTTCTGTTGATTGTTTTTATTTTGCCACAGAGAATTCGACCATCCCTTCAGTTGTGTTCCACATTAAGTCACTATAGTCCAGAATATAGTTCTTTTCAGAGTTATGCTTATCTGAATATTGGTTAATCTTCTCTATCGAGAAATATCTCTATCGTTATTTGCGGGCAAGTGTCACAGCTTGGTTATTTGGCTAAATAACAGTCAATAAACTGAAGGTAAACTTAAGTGGAGCGGCCATATTGAGATTGGTTTATTGAGGCTTAAGCTCAAGAGGCTTCTGTGAGGGTTACCCGAGGATAAGGTTTGGTCTGTCACTTTATGTTTGCTTTGCAGCACAACCTGGTCTTGGTGTCATAGAGATGGAGGCTAGTGTGCTCAGCATGTGGGATGTTGGAACTGAAGAAAACGTAGTGTCTCTGAACATTACATCTGCAGGACGTGTGTCCAGGTGCAGCTCCTGAAAGATTAGTGATCGTGTTCGTCCAGACAGTGAGCAAGTCATAGTGAGGTGCTCATACCTGTGGTGAGGACAAAGAATAGATGGGTGACAACCAGCAAAGGGAATAGGCAGAGGGTTCAGGAATCCCCCGTAGACATTTCCCTGCAAAACTGCTATGTTCTTTTGCAACTGTTGAGGGGACAGCAGCAGCAGTCAGGTCTGTGGCACTGGGCCTGTCTCTGATGTGCAGCGGTATAAAGTCAGACAGAGTGATTGTGATAAATACATTGGTGAGGTGGACAGGAGCAAATAGGCCTCATGGATGGACTGTTGCCTCTCTGGTGCAAGGATCTAGGATGTCCTGGAATAGCTGCAGATCATTTTCAAAGTGGTGGGTGGACAGACAGAAGTCGTTTTGCATGTCAGCACAAATGATATAATAATAATAATAAACTTTATTTCGGACTCAAGGTCCAGACAAGGGACAACATTACATAAAAATACATTGCATATAAAAAACATAAAATACATATAAAATCTTAGTATGTCACATAATAGCATCATACATTATATATAAAAAAAACACAATACATGATTTAAAATCCAGAATAAAATGATCAATGCCAACAACGAGACAGCGATACCAGTGTCTCCACAAGTGGGATTCGTAGCATGTAGAGCTAAACGTTATGTTTGACAAAGCCACGATAATTACATTTTCAAGTCATTTATCCTGCCAATTAATTTATACATATGATTTCTTAGGATAGGTCCTGCAGCCACAAACATGTTACTAGCAATACACCATCTAGGTTTCCTTAGCATTGTTCTCATGGCATTATTATAGGCCACCTTTTGTCTCTGCAAACTTGTCTTTCAGTAGTTCAACCACAGGTGTGCAGTATAGAGTGGTGTGCAGTATGCTCTAAACAGCGACATCTTCACCACATCAGGACACGCACCAAACTTATGCAAGAGAATATTCACCTGTACATACAGCATAGTCGTTGGCTATAAATATCCCCATAGAAACTTAGAAACATCGAAAATAGGTGCAGGAGTAGGCCATTCGGCCCTTCGAGCCTGCACCGCCATTCAATATGATCATGGCTGATCATCCAACTCAGTATCCTGTACCTGCCTTCTCTCCATACCCCCTGATCCCTTTAGCCACAAGGGCCACATCTAACTTAAATATAGCCAATGAACTGGCCTCAGCTACCTTCTGTGGCAGAAAATTCCAGAGATCCGCCACTCTCTGTGTGAAGAATGTTTTCCTCATCTCATGTCCTAAAAGATTTCCCCCTTATCCTTAAACTGTGACCCCTTGTTCTGGACTTCCCCAACATCGGGAACAATCTTCCAGCATCTAGCCTGTCCAACCCCTTAAGAATTTTGTAAGTTTCTATAAGATCCCCCCTCAATCTTCTAAATTCTAGCGAGTACAAACCGAGTCTATCCAGTCTTTCTTCATATGAAAGTCCTGACATCTCAGGAATCAGTCTGGTGAATCTTCTCTGTACTCCCTCTACGGCAAGAATGTCTTTCCTCAGATTAGGAGACCAAAACTGTACTCCAGGTGTGGTCTCACCAAGACCCTGTACAACTGCAGTAGAACCTCCCTGCTCCTATACTCAAATCCTTTTGCTATGAAAGCTAACATACCATTCGCCTTCTTCACTGCCTATGGCACTTGCATGCCTACTTTTAATGACTGATGTACCATGACACCCAGGTCTCGTTGCATCTCCCCTTTTCCTAATCGGCCACCATTCAGATAATAGTCTGCTTTCCTGTTTTTGCCACCAAAGTGGATAACCTCACATTTATCCACATTATACTGCATCTGCCATGCATTGGCCCACTCACCCAGCCTATCCAAGTCACCTTGCAGCCTCCTAGCATCCTCCTCACAGCTAACACTGCCCCCCCCAGCTTCGTGTCATCCGCAAACTTGAAGATGTTGCATTCAATTCCCTCGTCCAAATCATTAATACTGTATATATCGTAAATAGCTGGGGTCCCAGCACTGAGCCTTGCGGTACCCCACTAGTCACTGCCTGCCATTGTGAAAATGACCCGTTTACTCCTACGCTTTGCTTCCTCTCTGCCAGCCAGTTCTCTATCCACATCAATACTGAACCCCCAATTCAGTGTGCTTTAAGTTTGTATACTAATCTCTTATGTGGGACCTTGTCGGACGCCTTCTGAAAGTCCAGATATAACACATCCACTGGTTCTCCCTTATCCACTCTACTAGTTACATCCTCGAAAAATTCTATAAGATTCGTCAGACATGATTTACCTTTCATAAATCCATGCTGACTTTGTCCAATGATTTCACCACTTTCCAAATGTGCTGCTATCCCATCTTTAATAACTGATTCTAGCAGTTTCCCCACTACCGACATTAGACTAACTGGTCTGTAATTCCACGTTTTCTCTCTCCCTCCCTTTTTAAAAAGTGGGGTTACATTAGCTACCCTCCAATCCTCAGGAACTACTCCAGAATCTAAAGAGTTTTGATTCATCATCTGTCATTTGTTCTGTAATAACATGCCCAAGATATTTTACCTTATTACAGACACTAAGATTATTGTCAGACAATTTATAATCAGGAAATGTTAGACATTTATCCCCTTTGGTTCTACAGATCATAACAGCAGTCTTACAAGCGTTATATTTAATATCATGTTCCACACCATACACAGAACATTAAGTAAGGAGCTGCTGCAGACCAGCGCTAGATGGACTAAAGATCTGCATACATAATATGGTTCACTAAAATATTACCAATCATGCACCCAGTATTACAGGCTTTCAATTGCTTGGACAGATCATCAATATAAAGATTAAAAAGGACTGGGGAGAAAATTCCCCCTTGTCTAACACCATTGGCAACCCTAAATGAGGGTGAGACCCTATTGCCCCATTTTATTTGCATAATCTGGTGCACATAACAGTAAACCAGAATTCTCACAATGTATTTAGGCACCGCCCTCTGACTCATTTTAACAAACAGCTTTCTATGATTAACATGATCAAAAGCTTTGGAAGCATCAATAAAGCACATAAGAATTGAAGTTTTTGCCTCTATATTTGTTTGCAATCTCCTTTAGGTCGTATATGCACAAGTCAGTGTCATGTTTAGCTTTGAAACCAAACTGGTTATCTGTGGAGTTAACAAACTCATTTACTCTATCCGGCAGAATTATTTCTAAGACTTTTGACAATATGCTGGCTAAGGCTATGGGCCTGTAATTATTTAGGCTGCCTATTTTACCAGCTTTGTCCTTAATGACCGGCAGTAGCAGAACAGACAACATTGAGGCTGGTAACAAGCCATGAATCATAAAGCCAGTAAAACCAATAGCAAGTAGAGGAGCTATCCTCATACTCGCATACTTAAGATGTTCAGCAGAAATATGATCCAAGCCACTTGCTTTGTTGTTGGACAGCTTGTTCATGACATGATACACCTCATGTGACATAATCATCACTGAGCCATTACTCTCAATATTGTCCACCCTATACAAATCACCTTGGACACAGTTGTATAAAGTGCTATTGTCACATTCTGCCCTCTCCTCATTCTCATCCACTTCACCTCCCAGTACTTTTCCACCGGTCCCTCCATCTCCTCACCTGCCTGCCTGCCACTCCCCTCTCATCAGCCCAACTCTCCTCACCTGTTGCACTCAGTTGCCTCTGATCACCAATTAACCCGGTATATAGACTCTCCTCACCGTTCACACATGCCAGATTGTTCTCAGCCTTCATGCAAGACTCTCCAGCGATTTCCCGACTTCCTGCCTGGCTTCGAATCTCCTTTCGTCTGTCCCTCGCTGGTTTGTTTGCATCGTGTGTTGGATCTCCTGGTTACCGGGCCTACCGCTATCCCGACTACGTCTCCTGCCTGCCCATCTTCGGAACCCTCGCTCAATCCTGAGCCTCTGTGTGAGTACGGTGTACCCATTCCTGTGTTACTACTCTGTGTTACAGAATCGTAATGAAGTTCGTTACCAACTATACCTGCCTGATTCTGTGCTGCTATTGGGTCCAAGCTATACCCGTTACAGCTATAATGTTGTCGCCATAACTCCGCGATATTAGCTGTCCCGGAGCTTCCATCCACAGTGCATAGTAGAGATGTTTTGTAACTGTTAAGAGCTCTCACGTCTTTCCAAAAATCAGTATCATTGTTACTTAGCAGCTTCTTAGTCATGGAATCAGCCCTCATAGTTTGCTCATTTTTACAGATGAAGCGAACAGCATACTTATATCTTGTATTAGTGAGCTTCATTTACTCAAACACATGTGTAGAAAACTGGATGAGGTCCTAAAGAGGAGTAAAAAGATTTGGGGGAAAAAAGTTAGGAAAAGGGAATGGGTCCTGTGGAGAGAATATAGGGAGTTCAGCAAAATATAACGAAGAGCAATGAGGTCCCACGGAGTGTCTATGGGGAGTTAGGTAAAAGGTTAAAATTCCCACCTGGTGGGTGGTAATCTCTAGATTACTACAGTTACCACGTTAGTGAGGGTAGCAATAGGAGGATAGGACAGATGAATGCACGACTGAGGAGTTGGTGCAGGGGAAAGGATTCAGATTGTAGACCATTGAGATTTCTATTGCCGTAAAGGCGACCTGCACAAGAGGGACAGGTTGCACTTGAACTGAAGGGACACCAACATCCTTGCAGTGAAGTTTGCTCGTACTACTGTGGATAATTTAAGATGGAATGGACAGAGAATGGGAACGAAAGGAGCAAGTTTGCAAATGGAAAGGCTGACGAGAAGTGGAGGTTATAACAAGTAATGCTCAAAGGAAAGATGAGCAGGGAGTGGTTCATGATTATGTGGCAATTAGTGGATGAAATGTTTACTTCAGTGCAGGGATTATTGTGGACAAAGCAAAATGAACGTAGATAGTCGAGATCAGTGCTTGGAGTAATAAAGTTGTGACCATTATGGAAACTTGGTTGTTGGAGAGACATGACTGGCAGTTCAATGTATCAGGGCTTCGATATTTGAGATGGTGGTAATCAGAGGGGACATACTGGAGCGTACATCTATTGAGGCATATGGGGTGTGCATAAAAATAAGAAAGGAACAGTCTCTCTAATGGGATTATATTATGGGACACCCAATAATCAGCGGAAGAAGGACCGGATATGCAAACAGAACTACAGTGTTGTTGTAGTGGGTATCGTTAACTTCCCCAACATTGACGGTTTTATGTTCAGTGGTTGGGGGTTAAATGAGGCAGAATTTATGAAGTATATCCAAGAAATCTTCCTTAAACGGTGTTTGGGTAGTCTGAATCCAGGGGGGACGATACTGGACATTGTGTTGGGAAATGAACTTGGCCAGGTGACTGGTGGTATGCTGGAAGAGTGGCCTACTCCTGCACCTATTTTCCATCTTTCTATGTTTCTATGTAAGAGCACTTGGCAATAGTGACCACAACTTTACATAGAAACATAGAAACATAGAAAATAGGTGCAGGAGTAGGCCAATCTGCCCATCGAGCCTGCACCGCCATTCAATATGATCATGGCTTATCATCCAACTCAGTATCCTGTACCTGCCTTCTCTCCATACAATAGATCCCTTTAGCCACAAGGGCCACATCTAACTCCTTCTTAAATATAGCCAATGAACTGGCCTTAACTACATTCTGTGGCAGAAAATTTCAGAGATTCGCCACTCTCTGTGTAAAAAATGTTTTTCTCATCTCTGTCCTGAAAGATTTCCCCTTTATCCTTAAACAGTGACCCCTTGTTCTGGACTTCCCCAACATCGGGAACAATCTTCCTGCATCTAGCCTGTCCAACCCCTTAAGAATTTTGTAAGTTACAAGGTTTAATATTTGTTTGAATAAGTATTGGTCTGGATCTTCACAGAAGCAAAACAGATTAAAATGTCATTAGGCAGGAGCTTGGGAGCAGTTGTTATTGAGTATGTTCACAGCTAACATATGGGAGTTATTTAACCAAAGTACAGGATCAGCATGTTCCAGTAAGGAGGATGGATAACGATGGCATGGTAAGGGACCCGTGAATGACCACGGAGGTTATAAACATTTTCAGAAACAAAACGGAAGCTATGACAGATTTAACAAAGTGGCATCATACGGGGATTATGAGGAATGGCAAGTAGGAAATAGCTCAACCGAGTGATTAGTAGGGCCAAACTGGTCATGAAATGTAATTGATGAGTTGGGTTTCGGAAAATCCTGCGGCTTTTTATACATATGTTAAAAACAAGAAGGATGCCAAGAGATACGGTAGGCCTGATCAAGGATAACGGATATAGCGGAATTGTTAAGCGAATGTGTACTGCATCTGTATTCACCAAGGAGAAAGACGTGGATGACGGTGAGATCAGTGTGGAGAAAACTAATATGCTATGTTTGTTTGTAGTTTATTATTATTGTCACGTGTCTCTCTTTTGCCAAATTCAAACCGGGAACATAAGAAGAAGGAATAAGTAAGTTGTTCAAGGCTTCACCGGGAGTCGTGTGTTCTCCTTCTTGGTTCTTGGTTCTCCAAAATATTCCAAATGGAATTTAAGCTGGAGGTGGCGGAGGGTGGACTTAAGCAAAAAAGGGCCCTTGGAGAAGAAGAGCTACCTTAAATGTAGTTGCGTCTGGTTGGGTAACTATAGGGTGAGTGGGCAAATGTTTGGCAGATGCAGTATAATGTGGATACATGTGAGGTTATCCATTTTGGTGGCAAAAACAGGAAAGCAGACTATTATCTAAATGGTGGCCGACTAGGAAAAGGGGAGATGCAGCGAGACCTGGGTGTCATGGTACACCAGTTATTGAAAGTGGGCATGCAGGTGCAGCAGGCAGTGAAGAAAGCGAATGGTATGTTAGCTTTCATAGCAAAAGGATTTGAGTATAGGAGCAGGGAGGTTCTACTGCAGTTGTACAGGGTCTTGGTGAGACCACACCTGGAGTATTGCGTACAGTTTTGGTCTCCAAATCTGAGGAAGGACATTATTGCCATAGAGGGAGTGCAGAGAAGGTTCACCAGACTGATTCCTGGGATGTCAGGACTGTCTTATGAAGAAAGACTGGATAGACTTGGTTTATACTCTCTAGAATTTAGGAGATTGAGAGGGGATCTTATAGAAACTTACAAAATTCTTAAGGGGTTGGAGAGGCTAGATGCAGGAAGATTGCTCCCGATGTTGGGGAAGTTCAGGACAAGGGGTCACAACTTAAGGATAAGGGGGAAATCTTTTAAAACCGAGATTAGAAGAACTTTTTTCACACAGAGAGTGGTGAATCTCTGGAACTCTCTGCCACAGAGGGTAGTCGAGGCCAGTTCATTGGCTATATTTAAGAGGGAGTTAGATGTGGCCCTTGTGGCTAAGGGGATCAGAGGGTATGGAGAGAAGGCAGGTACAGGATACTGAGTTGGATGATCAGCCATGATCATATTGAATGGCGGTGCAGGCTCGAAGGGCCGAATGGCCTACTCCTGCACCTAATTTCTATGTTTCTATGGTAGGGTGAAGACTATTCCATGCTTTAATTGTGCAGGGGAAAAATGCTGAACACATCAGGCTTGGTAGCTGGTATCTCAAATTGGATCGAATGGGATAGACTCTTCCAGGCAGAACTGCCTTTTTGATCACGGTCGTTCCCCTGCCAGGTAAGTGGGCCTCACTCTGACAATGGATGAGGCCCAGCGCAAATTGGAGGAAGAGCACCTCATATTTCGCTTGGCAGCTCACACCCCAGTCAAGAGTGAAGACCCCCCTAGTAAAACTCGACCACAGTGGTTCAATGTTTGTGTTGGGAGGAACTGCAGATGCTACTTTAAACCTAAGATAGACACAAAAGGCCGGAGTAACTCAGCGGGTCAAGCAGCATCTCCGGAGAAAAGGAATAGGTCACACTTCGGGTTGAGCCCCTTCCTCAGACTGAGCCAGGTAAAGTAAAACGAGCGATATAGACGGTGATACAGAGGTGCATATAGAACAAATGAATGAAAGATATGCAAAAAAAGTAACGATGATCAATGAAAGGTGGAGCTGCATTGTTGGCGGTGGGCAAGGTGATAACGAGTTATGCATTCAATTTCTTTGTCTAAAGTCACCCATTCCTTCGCTCGATCGATGCTCCTTCACCCGCGGCGTTTCTCCAGCATTGTTGTCTACCATGCATTCAATGAAACTCACCGGGACGACAGTGAAACTGGTACGATGACTAGCATGGGGGAGGGCCGGGGAGAGAGGTAATGCAAGGGTTACTTGAAAAGTTAGAGAAATCAATATTCATTGATTTTACTGGTTGTAATCAGCCCAAGCAGGTGATGTTCCTCCACTTTACACCTAGCCTCACTCTGACAGTGGAGGAGGCCCAGGACAGAAAGGTCAGTGGGGGAATGGGAAAGGAAGTTGAACGTTTAAACAAACTCCAGTGTCACGCCCTTTTCCCAACTCCCTTGAATCGCTTAAAGTTATTTCGATATCAATCTGTTTGAGTATCGGCAAGCATATGGAGTAAAGTATCCAAAACATTATAATCGCATCCAGCCAAGAACACTTTTCTTTTCAGTCCTGATGACCCAGCCCATTATCTGAAGATGAAATCAGGCAGAAATATAAAATCGAGTTGGAAATAACTTAAGCGGTCGATTAGAAGAGCCAAAAGGGGGCATGAAACGGGTTTGTCGAGCTAGATTAAAGAAGTTCGCAAGGTTTATGTACTTAATTTAAATGCAAGAGGGTAACCAGAAAGATGGTAACTCGAGGATAAAGGGAGGAATTTGTGCTTTGAGTCACAAATAAAGGGATATAGGCGAGATATTAAATTAATGCGTTGTATGTCTTTTCACCAAGGAGAAGGACAAGGAGGAGAGTGAGATCAATGTGGCGAATATTCATATGCAAGGGCAATGTGTGATTAAGAAGTAGGTGTTGGGTGTCTTGAGGGGCAGTGTGCATGAATGGACAGATTATTGAGAGACACAACAGACAAAGATCTCTGCACCTTCTCTAGCAGTTAATACGTTTACAGATGACAACTAGATTGTTTGGGTTGCGGACAGTGAGGAAGGCTGTCAAAGTAAGCAGGATAGGTATAAAAATGAGAGATGAAATGATAGATGCAGATTAACCAGAGCATTGAAATGCTGGGGGAGGGGTCGATTGTGAGGGGAAATATACGAGACGCTGCCTGACCCGCTGACTTACACCAGCATTTTGTATCTACTTTCGATTAATAACAAAGGTATTGATGTACAGAGGAATTTCGGGAACCAAGTCTACATCTCCCTCAGTGGCAAGACTACTATATAGAGTGGTGAGAAGGCATATTTCATCTTTTGCTTCATTGAGCAGAGCATTCAGGATAAGGGCAGGCGAGTCATGATGCTACTTTATGCCCCTGTACCACTTAGGAAACTTGAACGGAAACCTCCGGAGACTTTGCGCCCCACCCAAGGTTTCCGTGCGGTTCCCAGAAGTTGCAGGTGGTTGCCGGAGGTTGCAGGTAGTGGAAGCGGGTAGGGAGGCTGACAAAAACCTCAGGGAACCTCCGGGAATCGCACGGAAACCTTGGGTGGGGCACAAAGTCTCCAGAGGTTTCCGTTCAGGTTTCCTCAGTGGGACAGGGGTAAAGCACTTTTGCTAGGCTGCATTTCGAGTACTGCCATCATTTCCTTCGCCCCAGTACTAGATGGAAGTGGAGGCCTTGGAAAAGGCGCAGAGGATGTTTACCAGCATGCTACCTGAATTAGGGGTATTAACTACGAGCACAGGTTGGACAGAATCGGGTTGTTTTCTCTGTAACCGTTAACGATGAGGGGTGACCTGCTAGAAATATATAATTCAATTCAATTCAATTCAATTTATTGTCATTTGGACCCCTTGAGGTCCAAACGAAATGCCGTTTCTGCAGCCATACATTACAAACAAATAGACCCAAGACACAACATATTTTATATAAACATCCATCACATTGCTGTGATGGAAGGCCAAAAAATACCATATTCTGCCAGACAATGAGGCCAGTTCATTGGCTATATTTAAGAGGGAGTTAGATGTGGCCCTTGTGGCTAATGGGATCAGGGGGTATGGAGAGAAGGCAGGTACAGGATACTGAGTTGGATGATCAGCCATGATCATATTGAATGGCGGTGCAGGCTCTAAGGGCCGAATAGCCTACTCCTGCACCTATTTTCTATGTTTCTATATTACTCACGACCAGCCCCACCCAGTTAATTCACAGATGAAATAGGTTGGAATTGCTCAGTGAATAGTATTAGCAAGGTCTCATATAACGATTACTGTCTGTCCTCTACTACGTTTCTGCATGAGCGCGTCATTTTGTTCGTGTGTGTGGGTGTGCGCGCGCGCGGCTCTATGAACCAATTTATCATCACACCAGTTTGTAACATAACGTTCGGCAACATTTATCCCCGGTTCTTCCATAAGGTAAAATAATGAAGTTTGATTAAATACATTTGATTTTTTACTGATCAGAAATAAAAATCCAGCACATGTATTGCTCTTAAGATTGAATTATTGATTTTAGTCGAGAGCTGTATTTGAAAATGTTAGTCACGTGGGTAAACAAAACAAACCTGAATGTAATCTTTAGACCACTGTCTTTTAATGAATATTTGGGAATGCATTTAACAGATTGAATAACATTGGAGTTTCAATTCACAATGAGTTGCATCAATTGAATGACGTTTGCAAACAGCGAGACAAAGGACAATTTTACCGTAAATGCTAGTCGATAACAGAGAATATTTTTATATCAATTTTTGACAAATGAAAGACGGAGCAACAATATTTGTCAGTTTGATTAGTTGGAATCTAGAAGTTTTACAGACAGCTGGACCTGGCGATGTTTCCCTGCAGCGGGTTAGCCTGGGTCTCGTGTTTAACCACACAGGAGTAAAGCTCATGTGAGTTCCACACTGTGGCTGGCAGAGTCAGGTAACTGCTCGCACTGAACGTGTTGTCCGCCTCCTGTTGGATCCGGCTGGTCTCAACGCCATCACTCCTCGCACTGCCGTCCACGGTCCAGTCAATTTCCACAGCACCCGGATTAAACCCGTTCACCAAACACACCAGGGTGGCCGTTCCCTTTCCCGTCAATTCTTGCGCTGATGGTCCAAGCACGGACACCGCGGGGGGCTGAGGATCTATTTAAAATAGTCACAGATTAGTAGGGCTGGCAGAACAGCTTCGGTTAAAACATTATCTTTGTACAAAATATAGTTGGTATAGCATGGATTCATTCGTTCCAAGTGAGATCTCCAAACAATAACTGCTATTTATGGCAATGGGACCGAATATACGCAGCAGCGTAAAATATATTATTTCGGCAGTGTTTTGAATTGATCTCCAGAGTATTATTTTCGTTGGCTCCAGCTACAATAAAAAAAAAACAGTGTTTTACCCGACAGCCAGTTGCGGGTTTTCATTGCTGCCAAAGTTCCACTAAATTCGCTTAAAACTTTAGTTTTGTTTAAACACTTTCCCTTAATTCATCTGTTCATTTGTTAAGACCAGATACCGAAATGTCACTAATGGTTGGATTTTAGCGACAAGAATATTTTGCCGTTTTAGCCATCAATGAACAGAGTAAATTTACCGTTTTCTGGTATTTTAAATAGTCGTTGATATGATTTACATTAATGCTGAAACGTATATGTTTGTTTTCAGCTCAGATTTCCGAGGTTGAATAGCGAAACATATTCCTTTCGCTTAACGGCACAACAGCAAAATGCGTTATAAGATGTCACACGGAACAAAACTGATGTGAAGAAGGGACCCGAACCGAAAGTCACCTGTCCATGTTCACCAGAGATGCTGCCCTACCCGCTGAGTCACCCCAGAGCTTTGTGTCTTTTTTTGTAAACCAGCTCCTGCAGTTCCTTGTCCCCCCCAAAGTTATTTACCGTTCCCTTACGTTCGGTCTAATTCTTATCCAGGTTTGATAATTGTCAACTTGCCGTCAGCAAAGTAATTAAGAATAAAAAAAAGAGCTGGACAGCCGTTTCGTCTTTTCATTGCTGTTGTCAACTAATTTGTCAAAAAAGACTCGATCGTGGCCGAAAATTTAAAACATATCGGCTTTAAATACATTTTATTTTAGCTATTCAGTGTAAAAAATACAAACATCAGTCATAGCATCAAGCCCTTTGATAGAGCTACGTCTAATAATTTGCCAAAGGAAACTCGACTTTAGTCGAACGCTGAACATAGATAATAGCGTTAAAGGCTATTCCTTTGAACCATCGATTAGCGACAGAAAACCAATTACTTTTCACTGCTATATCATTAACCTAAAGACCGAATATGCAGGAAGGAACTGCAGACCCATTCATTTCCTACAGAGATGCTGCCTGTTCAGCTTGTTGTGCCTATCTTCGTTTTAAACCAACATCTGCAGTTCCCTCCTACAACCCTTTCCTTCCCTCCAGAGATGCTGCCTGTCTCGCTGCGTTACTCCAGCTTTTTGTGTCTCCCCAAAGATAGAAGGTATTTTACTTACTGCCAATACCCAGCCTCGTTCCTTTGCCGAAGATTAAAGCATCTTTCCACACAGCACAGTAGTAGTCAGCAGCGTCCCCAGACTGTAAGTTCGATATTGTCAATGTTGCAGTGTTGCCTGACACTGATCCGGAGAAACGTTCAGAAACTCCCGAGCCTCTATTAATGCTGCTGCCCGACCAATAGCGGAACAAATAACGCGGAACCGCTCCTGGAATCTGCTGGTACCAGGAAACGGTGCTAGTACTTAAACTGCCGCCAGACAGGGTACAGGCAATTTCCACGTTCTGTCCCAGAGATGTGGATTTTGAAGACGGCTGATTTAGTGAAAATTGCGCATTTATATCTGAAAAACAAACCAGAAAAAAGTAGAATATTAACAAATATCAGAGAAACAGCAGAATTGTCACAAATAGAAAGGTTTAATCGTACTCGAGATTAAATATCATGTCGGTTGAAGTAAATACTCACAAGCTGCGGAAAACGCTAACGCATAGACGAGAGAGATCCAGCAAGACATTGTAATGAATTGAGCGGAGAACGTCGGGTGAAGTGTTTCTCTCCGGGTCTCTTATGAACCGTGTGACAAGGCGTCACCTCGAGTTCCTTATCTATCCTTCAACAGTCAAATCAGAATGCGTGTTGCGCCAATCAGAAGTTGCCAGATTCTTCCTGGGTCAAATTATTTCCAAAGTAAATAAAGATTTGGTGTCGAATATTTCGCTACAATTTATTTCGGTACATTTGTACCTCGGGACGATTTAATATAGACTCAAGCACATAAGAGTCTCTGTTTAGTTTGAAAGGAGGTATTGAATTATTCCTTTTCATTTATTCTGAATCTTTTGCTGTGCAGTTGCACGGCATGCGCCTACAAATAAATTAATCGAATAACCTCATCATAATTCCTGGCGACTGTTCATTCACTCTTGAAAAATGAAGGGATGCATTCAAACAGGGACTGAAGAATCCGATCTCATGGTCTCGCACTACTGTACGCGACATGTATCTTCACCCCTTTAGTTGCACACCCACATTTTATTTGAAACTGGTAAATATTCTGGTGAAGACGCAATGTCTTTCAAAGCGCAATGTGAAGAAACAATTGTCTTCAAATGTGAAGAAACAATTGTCTTCAAAATTATTTACGAATTTGCAAATGTGGGTGTCAATGCACCGTCAAAACCGCTGTAATTCTGGAAAGCATGCTTGCTAGCAGCACACATGTTCACTGGTTTAGCACGGGCAATTGACTTAATTGAGAAAAATAATTGAGAAACATGTTTAATCGACATGTTAGTAGCTGCTGGCGAGTTTTATATATGAAAGACCTCGATGTCTGCACGTGATTGCATTGCTATGATATTAATTCTGTCCAACTTCATCTGACATATGAAATTATATTTACATGCAACCAGCGTTGCCTTATACTTGATCTAATGTACGCAGATTTTATATCGCAACCCAATCGCGCTAGTTGTCGCGGCAGCGCTCCTTTCGCTTTGTGGATTATCCCTGCAGGGTAGTAACACCGGGTGAATCAGTGCTAACGGCTATGATCAAGAATATACAGTAAAAAAAAGTCTACATTTTCAAAATATTGATTACGCTGGTAATTAATCAAAGGAGACCGGGATGTTCTACTGATGTGCCTGGACAGTTAATACTCGCATCCCATAAAAGTCCTCAGATCGATGACATGCAAACAGGTCAAGCAAAGGCATCAATGTCTCAAACATTGTTTCCGAAATTGTTCTACTCTTTGGTGAAATGCTGTCTCTGTTGGAACAGGGGAATCATTCCTGTGATACCGTGGCATGATTATGCACCATTTAACTGGCATTAACAATATTTTAGTTGAAATTATGACATCAGACTATGTTTCAGTGCGCAACCATGACACCCGTACCGAGCCCATTACCAATGTGCGTTGCCTTTGCTCAGTTATCCTCTGATCTCTACACATGAACGCTTTACATAAACTGGATACATTGGACAATTCCTCATGCAGGTAACACAACAATCAAGTAGTTGAACTACATCCAGAAGAAAGTAATCAGCTTTTTGATACTTTCCTCACTAAATATTCATCCCCTCCCAAGTAACAATATATTGCCACGATTCTCTTGGCAATACGTAAAATACATTACAATTATGCCTAGGACTCACGGACAACACCTCCGTGCCGAATCAGGATAAGAGCAAAGGGTGTGCATAGGAGCACCTCTCTTGCTAGACAAGTCACAGGAGATGTTGAGTGCGAAATACATTGCTATGCTTTGCGATTGTTGGGCCCATTTCTTGGAAATCCCTTTCTAATTGCAGGATTTGGGTCCTATCGCCAGAATACTTCAGTGATTCAAGAAGCTTACCAGTGCATACTAATCCGCATCTTGCTATCAATGTTGATTAAAATTTGGCGTATTGATGGAACTTTAGGTTTTGGAAACAAAAGGAGATTATAGGGTAATAGAATTGTTCTACTCGTCTTGTTGGAGTTTGGCAGAATATTATTTCTGCTTGATCCATAGTGTAACTCTACGTGCGAGCATTATGGTAAGAACAACGAGAGAGAGAGAGAGAGAGAGAGAGAGAGAGAGAGAGAGAGAGAGAGAGAGAGAGAGAGAGAGAGGCGTAGACAGGCAGACTGAAAGTCTCAAAAGATTAACATTTGTAATGAAATGTTGAACAGAACGGGGTTGTGACGTTCAATGAGATGAGACTGTGAGATGCTGGGATCTTCAGTAACACGCACAATGCTGGAGTAGATGGTCTCGTAAGGACATTTCGGATCGAGAACCTTCTTTAGACTCTGGAACAGGGTCTCCGCCAAAAACATAACATATCCATGCACTCCAAAGATGCTGCCCTATCTGCTGAATTACTCTAGCACTTTGACAATGAAGTAGACGTTCATCACATTAACAAATTAATGGAAGTGAAGTATTAAAGCAACCTAGATATTCTCTAAAATAAATAAGATTACGTATTTAAATATAGTTTTATCGTTTTACGCAGGGAAGATGTACATTGCATAGAAGCCACAGCTGAAGAATAACGGGGTTAATGACTAACAAACATTCACTTCAGTGTGGAATGTTTCCTGTAAGCGAAGCGCGCTTCCAAATTGCTCGGTTGGAGCAAAACTGCACACATTGTGATGACCCAGCTAGGGGCAGCGTTACCAGGGCAGCCTGGTCGAGAAGCAATCTGTTCGCGTTGGTTATCCCGGAGATTATGTAGCAGTGCAATTTCAGGTAAAGATGAAAGGACAGAAGACTGTGATCCTTAATACGTTAAATATAGGGATGTGATGTGGACTCTGTAATCGTTAAGGACCACCTTCTCTGGAATTGATGCAGTCCTTTTGGCGAAGATACAGCTGCAACCCACTAGGACTCCATTCCAGAATTTACTTCTTACAATGTTACTGAAATCGGCCTTCTTGCAATTCGGAAACCTGATTTCGGGACTATTCTTATTCATTCCAATACATTCTTAACGGGTAAAATGCAATGGTTTTGTACCCACAAAATATCAGCCCACTGATGCTTCATCCTCTTACCTGGCCACTTATTTTCAGTGGGTCTCGCACTGGCACAGAAAGCACTCCTAGATATTCTTTTATCCACCACGTCCATGCCTTTCACAGGCCTGTGATCACAAATGATATTAGAGGTATTTTGCCGACGTGGTATTTCTTTGGCTGCTTTAGATCAAATTTGACGAGAATAAGCGTCATAGTAGGATATTTGGAAACGTGAATTTTATTGAATATTAAAACTATCACATGCGTTTGTGCCGAAGTGCTCAAGCAACTTGGCAGGCAACGTACGTCTAATGTATTGGAATACTTTGAAGATTAACGTGCAATTTCCAAAGAAGGAAAATGATGCATGTACTAGAGGTCACATGCTATCGTGAAGCGAAGGCTAGCTTCATGAAACAGAGAGTAGGCAGAATTGGGTCTGGTTCTGATTTGTAAGGACTACCACTGTCGTGTTGCAAGTAAGGGTGTGTACCCTCAACCTCAGCTTCAGTTTCCTTACAATATTTTTAAAAACTGTCATATGATCTGATCTCTGATGTAGCAACACAGTTATATTCCTTTATTAATACAATTCATTGTTCTGTTGATTTGGTTTTTTTTGCCACAAAGAATTCGACCATCGCTTCAGTTGTGTTCCACATTAAGTCACTATAGTCCAGAATATAGTTCTTTTCAGAGTTATGCTTATCTGAATATTGGTTAATCTTCTCTATCGTTAATAAACTTTATTTCGGACTCAAGGTCCAGACAAACGACAACATTACATAAAAATACATTGCACCTAAAAATACATATAAAATCTGAGTATATCACATAAACACATCATAAATTATATATTGAAAAAAACACAATACATGATTTAAAATCCAGAATAGAAAAGAACAATGTCCCACCACGAGACAGCGATACCAGTGTCTCCGTAGCGTGTAGTGCTAAACCTCATATTTGACAAGGCATCGTTAATTACATTTTTAGAGTCGTTTATCCGGCAAATGAATTTATACATATGATTTCTTAGGATAGAAACATAGAAACATAGAAACATAGAAAATGGGTGCAGGAGTAGGCCATTCGGCCCTTCGAGCCTGCACCACCATTCAATATGATCATGGCGGATCATCCAACTCAGTATCCTGTACCTGCCTTCTCTCCATACCCCCTGATACCTTTAGCCACAAGGGCCACATCTAACTCCCTCTTAAATATACCCAATGAACTGGCCTCAACTACCTTCTGTGGCAGAGAATTCCACAGATTCACCACTCTCTGTGTGAATTATTTTTTCTCATCTCGGTCCTAAAAGATTTCCCCCTTATCCTTAAACTGTGACCCCTTGTTCTGGACTTCCCCAACATCATGAACAATCTTCCTGCATCTAGCCTGTCCAACCCCTTAAGAATTTTCTAAGTTTCTATAAGATCCCCCCTCAATCTTCTAAATTCTAGCGTGTACAAGCCGAGTCTATCCAGTCTTTCTTCATTTGAAAGTCCTGCCATCCAGGAATCAGTCTGGTGAACCTTCTCTGTACTCCCTCTATGGCAAGAATGTATTTCCTCAGATTAGGAGACCAAAACTGTACGCAATACTCCAGGTGTGGTCTCACCAAGACCCTGTACAACTGTAGTAGAACCTCCCTGCTGTTATACTCAAATTCATTTGCTATGAATGCTAACATACCATTTGCTTTCTTCACTGCCTGCTGCACCTGCATGCCTACTTTCAATGACTGGTGTACCATGACACCCAGGTCTCGTTGCATCTCCTCTTTTCCTAATCGGCCACCATTCAGTTAAAAGTCTACTTTCCTGGTTTAGCCACCAAAGTGGATAACCTCACATTTATCCACATTATACTACACCTGCCATGCATTTGCGCACTCACCCAACCTATCCAAGTCACCTTGCAGCCTCCTAGCATCCTCCTCACAGCTAACACTGCCCCCAGCTTCGTGTCATCTGCAAACTTGGAGATGTTGCATTCAATTCCCTCATCCAGATCATTAATATATATTGTAAATAGCTGGGGTCCCAGCACTGAGCCTTGCGGTACCCCACTAGTCACTGTCAGCCATTCTGAAAATGACCGGTTTACTCCTACTCTTTGGTTCCTGTCTGCCAGCCAGTTCTCTGTATCTGGACTTCCAGAAGGCTTTCGACAAGGTCCCACATAAGAGATTAGTATACAAACTTAAAGCACACGGCATTGGGGGTTCAGTATTGATGTGGATAGAGAACTGGCTGGCAAACAGGAAGCAAAGAGTTGGAGTAAACGGGTCCTTTTCACATTGGCAGGCAGTGACTAGTGGGGTACCGCAAGGCTCAGTGCTGGGACCCCAGCTATTTACAATATACATTAATGATCTGGATGAGGGAATTGAAGGCAATATCTCCAAGTTTGCGGATGACACTAAGCTGGGGGGCAGTGTTAGCTGTGAGGAGGATGCTAGGAGACTGCAAGGTGACTTGGATAGGCTGGGTGAGTGGGCAAATGTTTGGCAGATGCAGTATAATGTGGATATATTTGAGGTTATCCATTTTGGTGGCAAAAACAGGAAAGCAGACTATTATCTAAATGGTGGCCGACTAGGAAAAGGGGAGATGCAGCGAGACCTAGGTGTCATGGTACACCAGTCATTGAAAGTGGGCATGCAGGTGCAGCAGGCAGTGAAGAAAGCGAATGGTATGTTAGGTTTCATAGCAAAAGGGTTTGAGTATAGGAGCAGGGAGGTTCTACTGCAGTTGTACAGGGTCTTGGTGAGACCACACCTGGAGTATTACGTACAGTTTTGGTCTCCAAATCTGAGGAAGGACATTATTGCCATAGAGGGAGTGCAGAGAAGGTTCACCAGACTGATTCCTGGGATGTCAGGACTGTCTTGTGAAGAAAGACTGGATAGACTTGGTTTATACTCTCTAGAATTTAGGAGATTGAGAGGGGATCTTATAGAAACTTACAAAATTCTTAAGTGGTTGGACAGGCTAGATGCAGGAAGATTGCTCCCGGTGTTGGGGAAGTCCAGGACAAGGGGTCACAGCTTAAGGATAAGGGGGAAATCCTTTAAAACCGAGATGAGAAGAACTTTTTTCACACAGAGAGTGGTGAATCTCTGGAACTCTCTGCCACAGAGGGTAGTCGAGGCCAGTTCATTGGCTATATTTAAGAGGGAGTTAGATGTGGCCCTTGTGGCTAAGGGGATCAGAGGGTATGGAGAGAAGGCAGGTACGGGATACTGAGTTGGATGATCAGCCATGATCATATTGAATGGCGGTGCAGGCTCGAAGGGCCGAATTGCCTACTCCTGCACCTAATTTCTATGTTTCTATGTTTCTATCCACATCAATACTGAACCCCCAATACCGTGTGCTTTACGTTTGCATACTAATCTCTTATTGGGACCTTGTCGAAAGCCTTCTGAAAGTCCAGATATAACACATCCACTGGTTCTCCCTTATCCACTCTACTAGTTACATCCTCGAAAAATTCTATAAGATTCGTCAGACATGATTTACCTTTCATAAATCCATGCTGACTTTGTCCAATGAATTCACCACTTTCCAAATGTGCTGCTATCCCATCTTTAATAACTGACTCCAGAATTTCCCCCACCACCGATAATAGACTAACTGGTCTGTAATTCCCCGTTTTCTCTCTCCCTTTTAAAAAAAGTGGGATTTCATTAGCTACCCTCCAGTCCTCAGGAACTACTCGAGAATCTGAAGAGTTTGGAAAAATTATCACTAATGCATCCACTATTTCTGCGGCTACTTCCTTATGTACTCTGGGATGCAATTTATCTGGCCCTGGGGATTTATCATCCTTTAATCCATTCAATTTACCTAACACTACTTCCCGGCTAATCTGGATTTCACTCAGTTCCTCCATCTCATTTAACCCCCAATCCCTTGCTATTTCCGGCAGATTATTTATGTATTCCTTAGTGAAGACAGAACCAAAGTAGCTATTCAATTGGTCTGCCATGTCCTTGTTCCCCATGATCAATTCGCCTGTTTCTGACTGCAAGGGACCTACATTTGTTTTAACTAATATTTTCCTCTTCACATATCTATAAAACCTTTTGCAGTCAGTTTTTATGTTTCCTGCAAGTTTTCTTTCATAATCTATTTTCCCTTTCCTAATTAAGCTTTTTGTCCTCCTCTGCTGGACTCTGAATTCCTCCCAGTCCTTTGGTAGGCTGCTTTTTCTGGCTAATTTGTGCGCTTCATCTTTTGTTTTGATACTATCCCTGATTTCCATTGTTATCCACGGATGCACTACCTTCCCTGATTTATTATTTTGCCAAACTGGGATGAACAATTGTTGTAGTTCATCCATGCAGTTTTTAAATGCCTCCCATTGCATATCTACCGTCAACCTTTTAAAAATCAATTTCCAGTCTATCTTGGCCAATTCACGTCTCATACTCTCAAAGTCACCTTTCTTTAAGTTCAGGACCCTTGTTTCTGAATTAACAATGTCACTCTCCATCCTAATGAAGAACTCAACCATATTATGGTCACTCTTGCCCAAGGGGCCAGGCACAACAACACTGCTAACTAACCCTTCCTCATTCAAGATGGCGGCGCTGGCTTAACAGCTGCGGCCCACCTGCAGTCCGTCTGTTTTTTTTCTTTCGTTTTGTTCCTTGTCATATTTTAGTTAATTTTGTTTTATTAAGTTGTGTATGTGTGTGGGTGGGGTGGGAGAAACATGCTTTGGTCTCTTCCTTCGGGGGATGCGACTTTTTCTTCGGTCGTATTCCCCGTCTCCGTCTGCGCCGAGGCCTAATGGAGTAATGGCGGAGCTGGCGGCATCGGCGCTGTAGCAGCGGCAGCAGCGGCGGAGACCCGACTCGGCATCGAAGCTGTGGCGGCGGCGGCAGCAGCAGCGGCGGCAGCAGCAGCGGCAGCGGAGACCCGACTCGGCCCAGAAGCTGTGGCGGCAGCAGCAGCGGCAGCGGAGACCCGACTCGGCCCCGAAGCTGTAGCGGCGGCAGCAGCAGCGGAGACCCGACTCGGTCCTGGAGCTGTGGCGGCGGCAGCGGCAGCGGCTGCGGTAGCGGAGACCCGACTCGGCCCCGAAGCTGTGGCGGAGGCGGCGGAGACCTGACTCGGCCCCGAAGCTGTGGCGGAGGCAGCGGCAGCGGAGACCCGACTCGGCCCTGGAGCTGTGGCGGCGGCAGCGTCTGCAGCAGCGGCAGCAGCGGTAGCGGAGACCCGACTCGGCCCCGAAGCTGTGGCGGAGGTAGCGGCAGCGGATACCCGAATCGGCCTCGGAGCTGTGGCGGAGGCAGCGACCACCCGCGGAGAACAAAGAGGGAAGAGACAGAGACTTTACGATTTTGCCTTCCACCACAATGAGGAGGTGTTTGGTGAACTCACTGTGGTGGATGTTAAATTTGTGTTGATTGTGTGTTTTGTCATTTTTTAAATTATATGTATGACTGCAGGGAAACAAAATTTCGTTCAGACCGATAGGTCTGAATGACAATAAACGAATCTAATCTAATTACTCAATACCCAGTCTAGAATAGCCTGCTCTCTCGTTGGTTCAGAAAACTATCCCGCATACATTCCAATAAATCCTCTTCCTCAGCACCCCTGCCAATTTGATTCACCCAATTTGAAGTCACCCATTATAACTCTTTTACCTTTGTTGCACGCATTTCTAATTTCCTTTTTGATGCCATCCCCAACGCCACTACTACTGTTAGGTGGCCTGTACACAACTCCCACTAGCGTTTTCTGCCCCTTAGTGTTTCGCAGCTCTACCCATATCGATTCCACAGCCTCCAAGATAATGTCCTTCCTTTCTATTGCGTTAATCTCCTCTCTAACCAGCAACGCTACCCCTCCTCCTTTTCCTTTCTGCCTATCCCTACTGAATATTGAATATCCCTGGATGTTCAGCTCCCCGCCTTGGTCACCCTGGAGCCCTGTCTCCGTGATCCCAACTATATCATATTAATTAATAACTATCTGCACTCATCCACTCATTCAACTCATCCACCTTTGCATTCAGATACAAAGCCTTCAGGCTTATTTTTACAACACTCTTACCCCTTATACAATTATGTTGAAATGTGCACAAAATTGCTGGGGAAACTCAGCGGGTGCAGCAGCATCTAAGGAGCGAAGGAAATAGGCGACGTTTCGGGACGAAACCCTTCCTCAGACTGATGGGTGGTGGGAGAAAGAAGGAAAAGTGGAGGAGGGGGAGGAGCCCGAGGGCGGGCGGATGGGAGGTTGGGAGGAGACAGCTAAAGGGTTAAGGAAGGGGAGGAGACAGCAGGGGCTAGCAAAATTGGGAGAATTCAATGTTAATGCCATAAGGACGCAAGGTCCCCAGACGGAATATGAGGTGCTGTTCCTCCAATTTCAGCTGTTGCTCACTCTGGCAATGGACGAGACCCAGGACAGAGAGGTCGGATTGGGAATGGGAGGGGGAGTTGAAGTGCTGAGCCACCGGGAGTTCAGTTGTTGAAATGTGGCTCTTTTTGATTTTTGCCCTGGATTTGTCTGCCTGCCACTTTTACTTTTCACCTTGCTACCTATTGCTTCTACCCTCATTTCACACCCCTCCGTCTCTCTGCTCTTGCACCCATCCCCCCGCCGCATTAGTTTAAATCCTCCCCGACAGCACTAGCAAACACTCCCATTAGGACATTGGTTCCATTCCAGCCCAGGTGCAGACCGTCCTGTTTGTACTGGTCCCACCTCCCCCAGAACTGGTTCCACTGCCCTAGACATTTGAATCCCTCCCCCTTGCACCATTTTTGAAGCCACGTATTCATCTGCAATATCCGTCTATTTCTACTCTGACTAGCCCGTGGCACTGGTAGTAATCCAGAGATTATTACCTTTGAGGTCCTACTTTTAAGTTTATCTCCTAACTCCCTAAATTCACCTTGTACCTCATACCTTTTTTTTACCTATATCGTTGGTGCCAATGTGCACCACGACAAATGGCTGTTCATCCTCCCCCTCCAGAATGTTCTGCAGCCGTCCAGTGACATCCCTGACCCTTGCACCAGGGAGGCAACATACCATCCCGGAGTCTCGTTTGCGGCCGCAGAAACGCCTATCTATTCCCCTTACAATTGTCTCTCCCTCTTAACCCCGTTGTTAGCTGATCATTGGGTGAAGACGGGAAGCTGGTGCGACTTGGGTGGGGGAGGGATAGAGAGAGAGGGAATGCCAGGATTACTTGATGTTAGGTACACAAAAATGCTGGAGAAACTCAGCGGGTGCAGCAGCATCTATGGAGCGAAGGATATAGGCGACGTTTCGGGCCTTCTTCAGAGTTTCTCCAGAGTTTCTCCAGCATTTTTGTGTACCTTCGATCTTCCAGAATCTGCAGTTCGGAGACGAGGGAGGAGATATACGGACGGGTGTTGTATCTCCTGCGGTTGCAGGTGAAGGTACCTGGGGAGGGGGTGATTTGGATGGGAAGGGATGAGTTACCCAGGGAGTTGCAGAGGGTCTCTGTGGAAGGCGGAAAGGGGTTGAGATGGGAAGATGCGACTATTGTTGGGATCCCATTGGAGGTGGCGAAAATGTTGGAGGATTATGGCTGATGGGGTAAAAGGTAAGGACAAGGGGGACTCTGTCTCTGTTGCGACTAGGGGAAGGGGAGCAAGGGCGGAATATGGGTACTGAGGAGACACGAGTGAGGGCATCATCTATGATGGGAGAGGGGAACCCCGTTCACTAAAGAATGAGGACATCTCGTATGTCCGGGTATGGAACACCTCATCTTGTGCGCAGACGCGGTGCAGACGGACGAATTGGGAGTGGGGGATAGTCTTTGCAGGAAGCCGGGTGGGAAGTAGTGTAGCCGTGATAGTTGTGGGAGTCACTGGGTTTGTAATAGACGTCAGTCGATGGTCTATCTCCTGTGATATAGATTGAGATCAAGAAAGGGGAGGGAGGTGTCGGAGATGGTCCTTTAGTTTTAGCATCATGTTCGACATTGATTCCTAATTGATTAGTAGGCCCGTATATATTGTTCAGCCGCCCTCACTAGAATGAGATTCCATATGAACGCTCCATAGAGAGAGAGAGAGAGAGAGAGAGAGAGAGAGAGAGAGAGAGAGAGAGAGAGAGAGAGAGAGTTTCTGTTACCTATGGGCGAGCGCTGGGTAAAGTGAACCAACTTAAAGTAACCGTTTTTAAATTATGTTCGACAACCTAAATCGCTGTTTCGTCTATCAGGTCAAAAACAATAAATCTTAATTTCATACATTTGACTGCTTCCGCATCAGAAATAATAGTCACGAAAATGTATTGCTCTTAATAATGGACTATTGATTTTATTTGACAGTCGTGTTTGACTTTATGATAGCAGTAAGCAAACATCCAGAATACAATCTTCAGACCACTGAATATTAATGAATATTTGAAGATGCATCAGCTGAGATTGAATAACATAGGTGGTTCAATTAACAATTTGATTGCTTTAATGGAATGGCGCTCACAATTGGCAAGCCAAACGACGATTTTAAACGCAAAGACTGGTCGAAAAACAAACAATATGCCCAGACCAATTTCTCACAGATATAGAAAGAAAGAAGGATCAAAATATATCACTTCAGCTCCATTAGGTGGAATTGAGGAATTTTAGATACAGCCGGTTCTGGTGATGTCTGCCTTAAGCGGGTTAGTGTGGGTTTCGTGTTTAACCACACAAGAGTAAAGCTCGTTTGAGTTCCAGACTGTGACTGGCAGAGTCAGGTAACTGCTCGCACTGAACGTGTTGTCCTTCTCCTGTTGGATTCGGCTGGTCTCAACGCCGTCACTTCTCGCACTGCCGTCCACGGTCCACTCAATGTCCACTGCACCCGGATTAAACCCGCTCACCAAACACACCAGGGTGGCCGTGCCCTTTCCCTTGATTTCTTCCGCTGAAGGTCCGAGGACGGACATTGCGGGGGCGCGAGGTGCTGTTTAAAATAATATCACAGATTAGTGGGGGTTGAAGAACTGCTTCGGTTAAAACATAGTTAAAAATACCATGGATCCATTCATTTTAATGAATACACATTTTTCCTCTACTTGTTTCAAATTGTTCAATTGCGCACGTGAGATATTTTCCAGGTGTGATCGCCGAAGATTAATTGATATTTATGACAATGGGACACGTTCTATTTTGTGGTTTAACATAAATTATTTCGTCAGTGTTTTTAATTGATCTCCAGAGTATTATTTCCATTGGCTCCAGTTGAAATAAAAATCGTGTGTTGGACCCGACAGCCATTTGCAGGATTTAATAAATTATGGAACTATTGTGCCAATTTCAACTGAACTCGCTTAAAACATGTCTTATTTAGATACTTTCATTTATTAAGACCAAAGAACGAAGTGTCATGAAGGATTCGATAAAAGAGACACGAAACATTTGCCATTTTACCCATCGATGCATAGACTAGTTCCGGTATTTTTTTTAAATTGATTTTGACATGATTTACGTTTATGTTGAAACGTATACGTGTCTTCTTTTTGAAGTAAAAAAAAAGCTCAATTTCAGAATTTGATCATCGAATCTCACTCCGTGCACTCAATGACAAAAAAAAGAATCGGCTGTAATCACCTACAATAAAACTGATTTCAACTGATATGTTTGGGAAATTCAATGCCCAAATTGCTTTCACATTTTCAGTTATTTTTCGTGTAAAATTGAAATATTCGCTGTCCCATTGATTCAAGAATCCGCATGCTCTAAGTGTAATGACGATTACATCTGGCAACAAAACTCATAGGTACCGGAATTTAAAATCACGGAATGAATTCAATATCGCATTAGCAGCAAATCATTGGCCAGCAGTATGTTTGGGTACATTGACTTTGAATATGTCCGGGTGACACAATTAAACAAACATTTGAAAGCATAACAATTAATACAAAAAACATATTTTATAACGATGGACGATTTCAAATGCAATGTCGCTGCACTACACCTCTCACCGCGTTATTGTTTGCGTCCGATGTTTATCCCAGCTAAATATTGGCCATGACATTCTTTAGCACTTACAAAAAAAACATACAAGCAATACTTTAGCAGTTTTAAAAGTATAAAAGAGGACAAAGATAAATGTGGCAGTTAGTCCTCTCGAAATAGGATTTAATTTATTTGTACCCCATGCACTCACGGGGAGAACGTACAAACTACGTGCAGACAGCACCCGTAGTCGGGATGGAACCGACTGGGTTACAGCGCTAAACCGCTGCGCAACCGTGCCGATTCTTGGATGAGAACCAATGATTTTCAAGAATCCACATTTCTCCATGTTCATGATGTTGGGAAAAGTCTATCAGGGTCTAGTGATCCGCAGAATCCCCACATTTTACATTTCGTGATGGAATATCAACAAAAAATGGGCTATTAAAGAAGGTGCATTTTCCGTTAGAATTCTAGGCGCCATTAAAGGCAAGAAATAATTTCTCGAAAGATGCACAACGTGATGGATTAACTTAGCGGTTCGGGAGCTACCCTGGAGAAGATGGATGAGGCGTTTCGGGTCGGCACCAATCTATGTTCACCAGAGATGCCGCCTGACCCACTGAGGAACTCCTCTGCTTTTTTGGGTGTTTTTATTTTTTAAATCAGCATCTGCAGATCCTTGTCACTCTAATGTTAATTCCCGTTTCCATACCGTCGGTTTTATTAGTACCCTGGCTTGGTCAATGTTAGCTCATCGTCCGAAAAGTAATTAAGAATTTAAAAAAAACAGCTGGACAGTCATTTCGTCCTTTCATTGCTGTTGTCAACCAATTTGCCAAAGGAGATTCGATCTTGGTCGGGCATTCTTTAAAAAAAATCAGCTTTAAAAGCCTTTTATTGGAAACATCAATCAGCGACAAAAAACGAATTATTTTTCACGGCAGTATCAATGACCCATAGGTAGAAGAAAGTTTACTTACTGCCAATACCCAGCCTCGTTCCTTTGCCGAAGATTAAAGCACTTATCCACACAGCACAGTGGTAGTCCGCAGCGTCCCCAGACTGCACATTCGCTATTGTCAATGTTGCAGTGTTGCCTGACACTGATCCCGCGAAACGGTCAGAAACTCCCGAACCTCTAGTAATGCTGCTGCCCGACCAATAGTAGAACAGAAACCGCGGAACCGCTCCGGGAATCTGCTGGTACCAGGAAACAGTGTAGGTACTTAAACTGCCACCAGTCATGATACAGGATATTTGCACGTTTTGCCCCAGAGACGTGGATTTTGACGACGGCTGATTTAGTGTAACTTGCGCATTTATGCCTGGAAAACAAACCCGAAAAAAAACAAAATTTACCAATATATTAGCGAAACAGCAGAAGTGTCAGATATCTAAACGTTTAATCGCACTCCAGAATAAATAACATTGAAAGTAAAATACTCACACGCTGCGGAAAATGCTAACGCACAAACCAGTGACACCCAGCAAGACATTGTAATTGTTTGGGTGGAGGGCGCCAGATGAAGTGGTTGATCAGATGTCTCTCCATGTCGCTTATGAACCCTGTTGCGAGGCGTCACTGTCTTCCTTAATTATGCAAAACACTTAAATCAGAATGGATGCTGCGCCAATCAAATGTTGCCGGATTGTTCCTGTGTCAAATTATTTCCGAAATGTTAGGTAGATAAGGATTTAGTTTCCAATTATGTATCTCGGCACAATTTAATATATTTCCAAGCACGTTAGAGATTCTGTTTTGATGTCTCTATTTCCCTCTAAGTCTGAAGAAGGGTCGCAACCCGAAACGTCACCTATTCCATTTTAAGCCCAGCAATGTGTGCTTATCTTCGGTGTAAACCAGCATCTGCAGTTCCTTCCTACAACTGGAGATTTTGTTTTATTTGAAACTTGACATTTAATTATGGTTTTGCATTTAGTTTGAATCATTTTCTATGTGGTTGCAGAGAGTGTATATTGAAATAAATTATATTCGTGGAAGTAACTCATCATATCCAGCGCTGATTAATCTGATCTCACTGTGTTGTCCTACTGCGCGGGACTTGTACCTTCATCCCTTTAATTGCACATTGTATTTGAAGCTGGTGAATATTATGATGAAGATAGCGACTATGAGATGTCTGAAAGCGAATTTGCAATTGACTGCAAATTATTTATGATTTTTTTAAAATCTCGGTGTCAATTCTGACCATCTTACTGTCTACGCAAGTCACTGTCAAAACCAATGCAAAGATTTTTGAGTTATTTTTGGAAACCATGTTTGCTCGTCGCACCCAAAGTTAGTTCAGGTTCACTGACGTGAAATTGAGAAATATATTTCATCGCCAAGGTAGCTTTATCCGTTAAAAAGGTGAAGTGAGTCTGTAGGTGTTTGGATTGCCATGGTATGAATTCTCTCAACCTTCATTTGATATATGGAATTATATTTAGATGTGAACAGCGTTGCTTGATATGACGTACGCACATTTCTTACTGCGAACCAATCGCTCTATTTATAGCGAAAGCCTCTTTTCATATTAAGGATTGCTACAGCATCGTGTGAATCAATGCTAAAGCATATCAACAAGAAAATACAGCCTAAAGAACCGAAAAATATCAGCATTTTCTTATTTGGACTCTTACAATTCGGCTGACAATTAATCAAAAGAGAGCGGTCCTTTCCACTAGTGTGCCTGTACAGTTAAAACTCTCACCTATAAGGTCCTCAGATCGGTGACTTGTAAACAAGCCAAATGGAGGCATCAATGTCTCAAGCTTTGTTTCCGATTTTTTAAATACTGCTTAGTACTTCTGAAATGCTTTCAGCTTACCTGGATGTGTGCAGCTCCGACAGCAATCAATTAATTGAACTTAATTCACAGCAAAATAATCCGCTTTATTTGACACTTGCCACATTCTATATGTTCACTCGCTGCAAGTAACAATGAATCACGACACTGTTTGCGTATACTAAATACATTGCAATTACATTGCATTACAAACGGACAGAGTTATGCTTATTTGAATATTGGTTCACCTTCTCTATCGTTATTTGCGGGCAAGTGTCACACTTGGTTATTTGGCTAAATAACAATTGCCAATAAAATGAAGGTAAACATAAGTGGAGCGGCCCTATATAGTAAGATTGGTTTATTGAGGCTTAAACTCAAGAGGCTCCTGTGAGGGTTACCTTAGGATACGGTTTGGTCTGTCACTTTATGTTTGCTTTGCAGCACAACCTGGTCTTGGTGTCATAGAGATGGAGGCTAGTGTGCTCAGCCTGTGGGATGTTGGAACTGAAGAAGACGTAGTGTCTCTGAACATTACATCTGCAGGAGGTGTGTCCAGGTGCAGCTCCTGAAAGACCCTGTTAGTGATCTGCAGTTGCAATTGGATGACCTAATGTTCGTCCAGAGAGTGAGCAAGTCATAGTTAGGTATTATAGTGAGTGCGGACAAATAATCGAAGAGTGAACACCAGCACAGGGAGTAGGCAGTGGGTTCAGGAATCCCCTGTAGACTTTCCCCTGCAAAATAGCTATGTTATTTTGCAACTGTTGAGGGGGTAACCGTTCAGGGGACAGCAGCAGTAGTCAGGTCTGTGGCACTGGGCCTGTTTCTGATGTGCAACAGTATGAAGTCAGGCAGTGATTGTGATAAAAACACATTAGTGCGGGCGACAGAGAGGATCAAATAGGCCTCGTGGATGGACTGTTGCCTCTCTGGTGCAAGGATCTAGGATGTCCTGGGTCGACTGCAGAGCATTTTCGAGCTGGTGGGTGAACAGACAAAAGTCGTTGTGCATGTCCGCACAAATGATATGTAGGAAACTGGATGAGGTCCTACAGAGTCAGGATAAAGAGATGGGAAAAGAGTTAGGAAAAGGGATGGAGTCCTCTGGAGTGAATATAGATAGATCAGCTAAATATAACGATGAGCAATGATGTACCACGGAATGTCTATTGGGATTTAGGAAAATGTGAAAATTACCACCTGCGTGGCGGTAATCTCTAGATTACTACAGTTGCCACGTGTTAGTGAGGGTAGCAATAGGAGGATGGGACAGATGAATGCATGGCTCAGCAGTTGGTGCAGGAGAAATTATTCCGTTTGTAGACCATTGAGATTTCTGTTACCGCAAAGGCGACCTGCACAAGAGGGACAGGTTGCATTTGAACTGAAGGGGCTCCAACATCCTTGCAGTGAAGTTTGCTTGTACTAATCTGGAGAATTTAAGCTAAAATGGACAGAGAATGGGAACGAAAGGAGCAAGTCTGCAAGTGGGAAGGTTGATGAGAAGGTGGAGGTTATAACAAGTAATTCTCAAAGGAAAGATGGGCAGGGAGTGGTTCATGATTATGGGGCAATTAAGGGATAAAATGTTTACTTCAATGCAAGGAGTATTGTGGATAAAGTTAAATGAACGTAGATAGTCGAGATCAGTGCTTGGAATAATAATGTCGTGGCCGTTATGAAAACCTGGTTGTGGGAGAGACATGTATCAGGGCTTCGATATTTGTGATGGCGGTACTCAGAGGGGACATACTGGAGCGTACATCTATTGAGGCATATGGGTTGTGCTTAAACATATGAAAGGAACAGTCTCTCTAATGGGAGTATATTATGGGACACACAATAATCAGAGGGAGATGGGTCGGATTTGCATACAGATGCATGAACTGCAGTGTTGTTGTAGTGGGTATCGTTAACTTCCCCAACATTGACTGTATTTTGTTCAGTGCAAGAGGGTTAAACGGGGCAGAATTTATGAAGTATATACAAGTAATTTGCCTTAAACGGTGTATGGATAGTCTGAATCCAAGAGGGACGATACTGGACTTTGTACTGGGAAAATCAGCTTGGCCAGGTGACTGGTGGTATGCTGGAAGAGCACTTGGAGATAGTGACCACAACTTTACAAGGTTTAATATTGGTTTGGATAAGGATTGGGCTGGATGTTGACAGAAGCAAAACAGATTAAAATGTCACCAGGCAGGAGCTTGGGAGCAGTTGTTATTGAGAATGTTCACAGCTAACCTATGGGAGTTATTTCAAGGCCAGCTGACCAAAGTACAAGATCAGCATGTTCCAGTAAGGAGGATGGATAAGGATGGCATAGTGAGGGATCCGTGAATTCCTACGGAGGTTATAAACATCTTCAGAAACAAAACGGAAGCGTATGTCAGATTAAGCAAAGTGGCATCATACGGGGATTATGAGGAATGGCAAGGAGCAAAGGGCTCAACCGGGTGATTAGTAGGGTCAAACTGGTCATGAAATGTAATTGATGAGTTGGGTTTCAGAAAGCCCTGCGTCTTTTTATACATGTGTTAAAAACAAGAAGGGTGCCGAGAGATACGTTACGTCTGATCAATTCAATTCAAATCAATTTAACTTTATTGTCATTGCACAGATACAAGTATGGGTACAACGAAATGCAGTTTAGCGTCAGTCCGTAATAATAGTGCAATATAGAAATAAAAATACAGAATAAGCAAACAATGTGGACGGAGAGACTGGAGAAATCTATCGGCGGGACTCCGAGTTCAGCAATGTGATAGTGTTGTTGTAGAAGCTGTTCCTCATCCTACTAGTACGAGACCTGAGGCTCCTGTACCACCTCCCTGATGGGAGGAGGGCAAACAGTCCATGGTTAGGGTGGGAGGGATCTTTGATGCTCTTCCCGGCCCGTCTCAGACACCGTTTTCGGTGGAGGGCATCCATGGCAGGGAGCGGGCACCGATGATGTACTGAACGGTTTTCACCACCCGTTGTAGTGCCTTCCTGTCCGCTACGGTGCAACTGCTGTACCATACCGTGAAGCAGGTGGTCAGGATGCTTTCGATGGTACAGCGGTAAACGTTGGTCAGGATCTGGGGGGACAGGTGGGCTTTCTTGAGCCTTCTCAGGAAGTAAAGGCGCTGCTGCGCCTTATTGATCAGCTTGGAGGTGTTGAGGAACCAGGACAGATCCTCCGAGATGTGTGCCCCGAGGAATTTGTAGTTGGAGACGCGCTCCACCTCAGTCCCGTTTATATGGATGGGGGTATGTCTGCCCCCTCTGTTCTTCCTGAAGTCAACAATAATTTACTTCGTCTTCTTGGAGTTGAGGACGAGGTTATTGTTGGCACACCAGGTTGTCAGGTGCTGGACCTCATCCCTGTAGGCTGACTCGTCGTTGTCACTGTTCAGTCCTACCACCGTGGTGTCGTCGGCAAATTTAATGATGGCGTTGGAGCCATTCTTAGGGATGCAGTCATGGGTGAAGAGGGAGTAGAGGAGAGGGCTGAGCACACAGCCCTGTGGCACGCCGGTGTTCAGTGTTATAGTGGAGGAGGTGAGGTTGTTGACCCTAACAGACTGTGGTCCGTTGGTGAGGAAATCCAGTGTCCAATTGCAGAGGGAGGTGGAGATGCCAAGTCCGCTTAGTTTGGTGATCAAGCTAGCGGGGATGACAGTGTTAAAGGCAGAGCTGAAATCAATGATAAAGGATGTAGCTGAATTGTTAAAAGAGTGTGTTTTGCCAAGGAGAAGGACGTGGATGACGGTGAGATCAATGTGGAGAATACAAATATGCTAGGGCACATCTGCTGGGTCTTGAGATCGAAAAGAACGACAGAGAGGTTCTTGAGGAACATTGAGTTGGATAGGTCCCCTGCACCCGTTGGTATTTATCCCAATTTATTGAGGGAGGCAAGAGAGGTGATTCCAGGGGTCCTGAAAAGAATCTTTGCTTCTACTCTAGCCACAGGCGAGCACCAAGAGGACTGGAAAATGTCCAGTTGTTCCTTTGTTGATTGAGACGTAGAAAGAATCCAGCGAAATTAAGGCCGGTGAGACTCACGTCAATGGTAGGAAACTATTGGAGATAATTCATTGAGATTTACTCCCATTTGAAGGTTAATGAGCTAGTTAGCGTTAGACATGGCTGTGTAGTTGACAATAGACAATAGACAATAGGCGCAGGAGTAGGCCATACGGTCCTTAAAGCCATCACGGCCATTCAATGTGATCATGGATGATCATCCACAATCAGTACCCTGTTCCTGCCTTCTCCCCATATCCCCCTGACTCCACTATCTTCAAGAGCCCTATCTAGCAATCTCTTCATAGTTTCCAGAGAGCCGGCCTCCACCGCCCTCTGAGGCAGAGAATTGCACAGACTCGCAACTTTCAGTGTGAAAAAGTGTTTCCTCGTCTCCGTTCTAAATACCTTACCCCTTGTTCTTAAACTGTGGCCTCTGGTTCTGGACTCCCCCAACATCTGGAACATGTTTCCTGCCCCTAGCGTGTCCAAACCCTTAATAAACGTATATGTTTCAATAAAATATCCTCTCATCCTTCTACATTCCAGAGTCGACAAGCCCAGCCGCTCCATGCTCTAGACATATGACAGACCCACCGTCCCTGGAATCAACTTTGTTAGGCTGTGGGCCGAGGAGCTTTATTCTGCAGTTTCGTGACCCAAGTCACTAAACTACATGAAATGTTCACATATTGTGTACATTTTTTAATATAAATCACCCCTGAAGCTCGATATGAAGAATACTTGGACATTTTTATTAAATTAGAGAAAAAACGGTAACATTTCGGGAATTTTTTAGTCCAATCAAAGCACGTTTAACATTGAGTTGTCTGCCAGTTGGCCAATCACGCGCTATGCTTCAGGCTAGCACACAAAATGGCTGAGGGGCTTCACAGATGCCTGTTTTACTGGAGATTATTCACATTATAAAAGGGTGCAATTAAATTAATTAAAGTCCATACAGATAGATTTTCATAAATTCAGACGTTAGATCTTACCTTTCAATTAGAGTTGATTCCCTCCTGGCTGTCTTAATCTTTGTGTTCCTGCACATCAGCAGGGACTGCTTTCAAGGCTTTCTTCCACTTCCATCCACTTATCAGCACTTTCTTCAGCCTTTTTTAATGCTTTTCTTACTAAATACAAGTGCTGCAAGTGTCCACGACATTTATTCCACAGAACAACACATCGGAATCTCCAGTAAAACAGGCATCTGTGAAGCCCCCTCAGCCATTTTGTGTGCTAGCCTGAAGCAAAGCGCGTGATTGGCCAACTGGCAGACAACTCAATGTTAAATGTGCTTTGATTGGACTAAAACATTCCCGATATTTTTCCGGTTTTTCTCTAATTTAATAAAAATGTGCAAGTCTTCTTCATATCGAGTTTCAGGGGTGATTTATTATAATTGTTTTTACACAATATGTGGAAATTTCATGTAGTTTGGTGACTTGGGTCACGAAATCCTATTTCTAGACACATTTTTGATGCTCGGCCCACAGCCTATGTGAACCTACGCTGCACTCCCTCAATAGCAAGAATGTCCTTCCTCAAATTTGAAGACCTAAACTGCACACAATCCTCTAGGTGTGGTCTCACTACAGCCCTGTACAACTGCTGAAGAAACACTTTGCTGTATACTCAACTCCTCTTACCATGCCATTTGCCATGCCTTCTGTACCTGCATGCTTGCTTTCATTGATTGATGAACAAAGACCCCCAGATCCCGTAGTACTTCCCCTTTTCCCAAATTGACACCATCTAGATAATAATCTTTCTTTCTGTTTTTGCTACCTAAGTAGGTAACCTCACATTTATTCACATTAAACTGCATCTGCCATGCATCTGCCCACTCACCCAACCTGTCCACGTCACGCTGCATTCTCAGAACATCCACTTCACATTTCACACTGCCACCCAGCTTTGTTTCATCTGCAATTTGCTAATGTTACGTTGAATCCCTTTGTCTAAATCATTAATATATATTGTAAATGGCTACGGTCCCAGCACCGAGCCTTGCGGTACCCCACTAGTCACTTCCTGCCATTCTGAAAGGGGCCCGTTAATCCCTACCGCGCGGACCAGTGATAAGGTCATAAGGTCGTAAGGAATAGTAGAATTACGCCACGACCCATCTTCAACCCATCATTCAATCATGGTTGATTTGTCTCTCCTTCTTAACCCCGTTGTTAGCTGAGCATTGGGCGAAGCTGGTGTGACTTGGGTGGGAGAGGGATAGAGAGAGAGGGAATGTCAGGATTACTTGATGTTAGATAAATCAACATTCATTCCACTTGGCTGTAGGCTGCCCAAGCGAAATATGAGATGCTGTTCCTCCAATTTGCATTTCGCCTCACTCTGACAATGGAGGAGACCTCGGTCAAAAAGATCAGTGTGGGAATGGGGGAGAAAATGTGTTGTATCTCCTGCGGTTGCAGGAGAAGGTACTTGGGGAGGGGGTGATTTGGATGGGAAGGGATGAGTTATCCAGTGAGTTGCAGAGGATCTCTGCGGAAGGCAGAAAGGGGTGGAGATGGAAAGATGTGACTAGTGTCGGGATCCCATTGGAGGTGGCGAAAATGTTGGAGGATTATGTGTTGTATGCGTCGGCTGATGGGGTAAGGATTTAAGGATCAGGGGAACTCGGTCTCTGTTGCGACTGGGGGGAAGGGGAACAAGGGCGGAGCTGCGGGTACTGAGGAGACACGAGTGAGGGCATCATCTATGATGGGGGAAAGGGACCCCCGTTCACTAAAGAATGAGGACATCTCGGACGGACGAATTGGGAGTGGGTGATAGTCTTTGCAGGAAGCAGGGTGGGAAGTAGTGTAGCCGAGATAGTTGTGGGAGTCAGTGGGTTTGTAATAGACGTCAGTCGATGGTCTATCTCATAGAAACATAGAAACATAGAAAATAGGCGCAGGAGTAAACCATTCAGCGCTTCGAGCCTGCACCGCCATTCAATACGATCATGGCTGATCATCCAACTCTATCCCATCCCTGCCTTCTCTCCATACCCCCTGATTCCTTTAGCCACATGGGCCACATCTAACTCCCTCTTAAATATAGCCAATGAACTGGCCTCAACTACCTTCTGTGGTAGAGAATTCCACAGATTCACCACTCTCTGGTTAAAACATGATTTATCATCACGGTCCTAAATGACTTCCCTCTTATCCTTAAAATGTGACCCCTTGTTCTGGACTTCCCCAACATCGGGAATAATCTTCCTGCATCGAGCCTGTCCAACTCCTTAAGAATATAAGATCCCCCGTCAATCTTCTAAATTCTAGCGTGTACAAGCCGACTCTCTCCAGTCTTTCTTCATATGAAAGTCCTGCCATCCCAGGAATCAGTCTGGTGAACCTTCTCTGTACTCCCTCTATAGCAAGAAGGTATTTCCTTCGATTAGGAGACCAAAACTGTACGCAATACTCCAGGATTGATCTCACCAAGACCCTGTACAACTGCAATAGAACCTCCCTGCTCTCAAATCCTTTTGCTATGAATGCTATCATACCATTTGCTTTTTTCGCTGCCTGCTGCACCTGCATGCCTACTTCCAACGACTGGTGTACCATGACACCCAGGTCTCGTTGCATCTCCCCTTTCCCTAATCGGCCAACATTCAGATAATAGTCTACTTTGCTGTTTTTGCCACCAACGTGGATAACCTCACATTTATCCATATTATACTGCATCTGCCATGCATTTTCCCCACTCACCCAACCTATCCAAGTCACCTTGCAGCCTCCTAGCATCCTCCTCACAGCTAACATTGCCCCCCAGCTTCGTGTCATCCGCAAACTTGGAGATGTTGCATTCAATTCCCTCATCCAGATCGTTCTCTCTCCTGTGATAGAGATTGAGATCAGGAAAGGGGAGGGAGGTGTCGGAGGTGATCCTTTAGTTTTAGCATCGTGTTCGACATAGATTCCTAATTGATTAGTAGGCCCGTATATGTTGTTCAGCCGCCTTCACTCGAATGAGATTCCATATGAACGTTTGTGTGTGTGTGCGTGTTTGTTACATATGGGCGAGCGCTGGGTAAAGTGAACCAACTTAGAGTCACCGGTTTTAAATAACGTTCGATAACCTAAATCGCTGTTTCGTCTATCAGGTCAAAAACCATAAATCTTGATTTCATACATTTGACTGCTTCCGCATCAGAAATAATAGTCACGGAAATGTATTGCTCTTAATAATGGACTATTGATTTTATTTCACAGTCGTGTTTGAATTTATGATAGCAGTAAGCAAACATCCAGAATACAAACTTCAGACCACTGAATATTAATGTATATTTGTAGATGAATCAGCTGAGATTGAATAACATAGGAGGTGCAATTAACAATTTGATTAGTTAATGGAATGGCGTTCACAATTGGCAAGACAAACGACGATTTTAAACGCAAAGACTGGTCGAAAAACAAACAATATGCCCAGACCAATTTCTCACAAATAAAGAAAGAAAATATATCACTTCAGCTCCATTAGGTGGAATTGAGGAGTTTTAGATACAGCCGGTTCTGGTGATGTCTGCCTTAAGCGGGATATCCTGGGTTTCGTGTTTAACCACACAGGAGTAAAGATCGTTTGAGTTCCAGACAGTGACTGGCAGAGTCAGGTAACTGCTCGCACTGAACGAGTTGTCCTTCTCCTGCTGGATTGGGCTGGTCTCAACGCCGTCACTTCTCGCACTGCCGTCCACGGTCCACTCAATGTCCACTGCACCCGGATTAAACCCGCTCACCAAACACACCAGGGTGGCCCTGCCTTTTCCCTTGATTTCTTCCGCTGAAGGTCCGAGGACGGACAATGCGGGGGCGCGAGGTGCTGTTTAAAATAATATCACAGATTAGTGGGGGTTGAAGAACTGCTTCGGTTAAAACATAGTTAAAAATACCATGGATCCATTCATTTTAATGAATAAACATTTTTCCTCTACTTGGTTCAAATTGTTCAATTGCGCACGTGAGATATTTTCCAGGTGTGATCTCCGAAGATTAATTGGTATTTATGACAATGGGACACGTTCTATTTTGTAGTTTAACATAAATTATTTCGTCAGTGTTTTTAATTGATCTCCAGAGTATTATTTCCATTGGCTCCAGTTGAAATAAAAATCGTGTGTTGGACCCGACAGCCATTTGCAGGATTTTATTATTATGGAACTATTGTGCCAATTTCAACTGAACTCGCTTAAAACATGTCTTATTTAGATACTTTCATTTATTAAGACCAAAGAAGGAAGTGTCATGAAGGATTCGATAAAAGAGACACGAATAATTTGCCATTTTACCCATCGATGCATAGACTAGTTCCCGCATTTTTTAATTGATTTTGACATGATTTACGTTTATGTTGAAACGTATACGTGTCTTCTTTTTGAAGTAAAAATTTAGCTCAATTTCTGAATTTGATCATCGAATCTCTCTCCGTGCACTCAATGGCAAAAAAACTAAATCGGCTGTAATCACTTGCTGATTACTGATATGGTTGGGAAATTCAATGCGCAAATTGCTTTCACATTTTCAGTTATTTTTCGTGTAAAATTGAAATATTCGCTGTCCCTTTGATTCCAGAATCCGCATGCTCTGAGTGTAATGACGATTGGCAACAAAACTCATAGGTACCGGAATTTAAAATCACTAAATGAATTAAATATCGCATCAGCAGTAAATCATTGGCAGCATACATTGACTCTGAATATGTACGGGAGACACAATTAAGCAAACATTTGAAAGCATAAAAATTAAAACAAAAAACATATATTCATAGCGATGGACGATTTCAAATGCAATGTCGCTGCACTACACCTCGCACCGCGATATTGTTTGCGTCCGATGTTTATCCCGGCTAAATATTGGCCATGACATTCTTTAACACTTACAAAAAAAGCATACAAGCAATATTTAAGCAGTTTAAAAATATAAAAGAGGACAAAGATAAATGTGGCAGTTAGTCCTCTCGAAATAGGATTTACTTTTTCTGTACCCCATGCAGTCACGGGGAGAACGTACAAACTCCGTGCAGACAGTACCTGTAGTCGGGATGGAACCGACTGGGTCACAGCGCAAAACCGCTGCGCCACCGTTCCGATTCTTGGATGAGAACCAATAATTTTCAAGAATCCACATTTCTCCATGTTCATGATGTTGGGAAAAGTCTATCGGTGTCTAGCGATCCGCAGAATCCCCCACATTTTACATTTCGTGATGGAATATCAGCAGAAAATGTGTTATTATAGAAGGTGAATTTCCATTAGAATTCTAGGCGCCATTAAAGGCAAGAAATAATTTCCCGAAAGATGCACAACCTGATGGATTAATTTAGCGGTTCGGGAGCTTCTCTGGAGAAGATGAATGAGACGTTTCAGGTCGTCGCCAATCTATGTTCGCCAGAAATGCTGCCTGACCCACTGAGGCACTCCAGTGCTTTTTTGGGTGGTTTTCTTTGTGTAAATCAGCATAAGCAGTTCCTTGTCACTCTAATGTTAATTCCCGTTTCCATACGGTCGGTTTTATTAGTACCCCGGCTTGGTCAATGTTAGCTCATCGTCCGAAAAGTAATTAAGAATTTTAAAAAAACAGCTGGAAATTCATTTCGTCCTTTCATTGCTGTTGTCAACCAATTTGCCAAAGGAGATTCGATCATGGTCGTGTATTGTTAAAAAGTCAGCTTTAAAAGCCTTTTATTGGAAGGATCAATCAGCGACAAAAAAATAATTATTTTTCATGGCATATCAATAACCCATAGGTAGAAGATAGTTTACTTACTGCCAATACTCAGCCTCGTTCCTTTGCCGAATATTAAAGCACTTATCCACACAGCACAGTAGTAGTCCGCAGCGTCCCCAGACTGCACATTCGCTATTGTCAATGTTGCAGTGTTGCCTGACACTGATCCCGCGAAACGGTCAGAAACTCCCGAACCTCTAGTAATGCCCGAGTAATAGTAGAACAGAAACCGCGGAACCGCTCCGGGAATCTGCTGGTACCAGGAAACATAATTACTACTTAAACTGCCACCAGTCGAGATACAGGATATTTGCACGTTTTGCCCCAGAGACGTGGATTTTGAAGACGGCTGATTTAGTGCAACTTGCGCATTTGTGACTGGAAAACAAACCAGAAAAAAAGTACAACATTAACCAAGATATTAGCGAAAGAGCAGTAGTGTCAGATATCTAAACTTTTAATCGCACTCCAGATTAAATAACTTTGGAAGCAAAATACTCACACGCTGCGGAAAATGCTAACGCACAAACCAGTGACATCCAGCAAGACATTGTAATTATTTTGGTGGAGGGCGCCAGATGAAGTGGCTGATCAGGTGTCTCTCCAGGTCGCTTATGAACCCTATTGCGAAGCGTCACTGCCTTCATTAATTATGCAAAACACTCTAATCAGAATGGACGCTGCGCCAATCAAATGTTGCCAGATTGTTCCTGTGTCAAATTATTTCCGAAATGTTAGGTAGATATGGATTTAGTTTCCAATTATGTATCTCGGTACAATTTAATATATTTCCAAGCACGTAAGATATTCTGTTTTGATATCTCTAGTTTCCCTCTCAGTATGAAGAAGGGTCGCAACCCGAAACGTCACCTATTCCATCTTAAATCCAGCAATGTGTGCTTTTCTTCGGTGTAAACTAGCATCTGCAGTTCCTTCCTACAACTGGAGATTTTGTTTTATTTGAAACGGGACATTCAATTCTGGTTTTGCATTTAGTTTGAATCCTTTTCTGTGTGGTTCCAGAGAGTGTGTGTTACAATAAATTATATTGAAGGAGGTAACTCATCATTTTCAGTGCTGATGAATCTGATCTCACTGTGTCATCCTAATGCGCGGGACTTGTTCCTTCGCCCTTTTAATTGCACATTGTATTTGAAACTGGTGAATATTATGATGAAGATAGCGATTAGGAGATGTCTGAAAGCTAATTTGCAATTGACTGCAAATTATTTATGATTTTTTAAATCTCGGTGCCAATACTGACCATCTTACTGTCTACGCAAGTCACTGTCAAAACCAATGTAAAGATTTTGGAGTTATTTTTGGAAACATGTTTGCTCGTCGCACCCAAGGTTAGTTCAGGTTCACTGACTTGAGTGCACGTGAAACTAAGCTGCACGTGAAATTGAGAAGGAAATTGAGAAATATATTTAATCGCCGAGGTAGCTTTATCCGTTAAAAAGGTGAAGTGAGTCTGTAGGTGTTTGGATTGCCATGGTATGAATTCTGTCAACCTTCATTCGATATATGGAATTATATTTAGATGTGAACAGCGTTGCTTGATATGACGTACGCACATTTCTTACTGCGAACCAATCGCTCTATTTATAGCGAAAGCCTCTTTTCATATCATGGATTGCTACAGCCTCGTGTGAATCAATGCTAAAGCACATCAACAAGTCAATACAGCCTAAAGAACCGACAAATATCAGCATTTTCTTATTTGGACGCTTACAATTCGGCTGACAATTAATCAAAAGAGAGCGGTCCTTTCCACTAATGTGCCTGTACAGTTAAAACTCTCACCTATAAGGTCCTCAGATCGGTCACTTGTAAACAAGCCAAACAGAGGCATCAATGTCTCAAGCTTTGTTTCCGATTTTTAAAATACTGCTTAGTACTTCTGAAATGCTTTCAACTGACCTGGACGTGTGCAGCCCCGACAGCAATCAAGTAATTGAACTTCATTCACAGCAAAATAATCCGCTTTATTTGACACTTGCCCCATTCTATGTGTTCACTCGCTGCAAGTAACAATGAATTACGAAGACACTGTTTGCGTATACAAAATCCATTGTAATTGCTTTCCCAGGACAAACGGACAGAGTTATGCTTATTTGAATATTGGTTCACCTTCTCTATCGTTATTTGCGGGCAAGTGTCACACTTGGTTATTTGGCTAAATAACTATTGCCAATAAAATGAAGGTAAACATAAGTGGAGCTGCCCTATATAGTAAGATTGGTTTATTGAGGCTTAAGCTCAAGAGGCTCCTGTGAGGGTTCCCTTAGGATACGGTTTGTTCTGTCACTTTATGTTTGCTTTACAGCACAACCTGGTCTTGGTGTCATAGAGATGGAGGCTACTGTGCTCAGCCTGTGGGATGTTGGAACTGAAGAAGACGTAGTGTCTCTGAACATTACATCTGCAGGAGGTGTGTCCAGGTGCAGCTCCTGAAATACCCTGTTAGTGATCTGCAGTTGCAATTGGATGACCTCGTGTTCATCCAGAGAGTGAGAAAGTCATAGTTAGGAGTCATAGTGAGGTGCTCACACCTGTGGTGCGGACAAAGAATAGAAGAGTGACCACCAGCACAGGGAGTAGGCAGAGGGTTCAGGAGTCCCCTGTAGGCTTCCCCTTGCAAAACAGCTATGTTCGTTTGCAACTGTTGAGGGGGCAACCGTTCAGGGGACAGCAGCAGTTGTCAGGTCTGTGGCACTGGGCCTGTCTCTGATGTGCAGCGGCATGAAGTCAGGCAGTGATTGTGATTAAAACACATTAGTGCGGGTGACAGACAGGAGCAAATAGGACTCATGGATGGACTGTTGCCTCTCTGGTGCAAGGATCTAGGATGTCCTGGAACGACTGCAGAGCATTTTCGAGCTGGTGGGTGAACAGAGAGAAGTCGTTGTGCATGTCCGCACAAATGGTATGTAGGAAACTGGATGAGGTCCTATAGAGTCAGTATAAAGAGTTGGGAAAAGAGTTAGGAAAATGTATGGGGTCCTGTGGAGTGAATATAGGTAGATCAGCAAAATATACCGAAGAGCAATGAGGTCCTACGGAGTGTCTATTGGGAGTTAGGTAAAAGGTTAAAATTACCACCTGCAGGGCGGTAATCTCTAGATTACTACAGTTGCCACGTGTTAATCAAGGTAGCAATAGGAGGATGGGACAGATGAATGCATGGCTGAGGAGTTGGTGCAGGGGAAATGATTCGGATTGTAGACCATTGAGATTTTTGTTATCGCAAAGGCAACCTGCACAAGAGGGACAGGTTACATTTGAACTGAAGGGACACCAATATCCTTGCAGTGAAGTTTGCTCGTAATAATCTGGAGAATTTAAGGTAAAATGGACAGAGAATGGGAACGAAAGGAGCAAGTCTGCAAATGGGAAGGCTGATGAGAAAGTGGGGGTTATAACAAGTAAGCCTCAAAGGAAAGATGGGCAGGGATTGGTTTATGATTATGGGGCAATTAAGGGATGACATGTTTACTTCAATGCAAGGAGTATTGTGGATGAAGTTAAATGAACGTAGATAGTCGAGATGAGTGCTTGGAATAATAATGTCGTGGCCATTATGAACACCTGCTTGTGGGAGAGACATGTATCAGGGCTTCGATATTTGGGATGGCGGAACTCAGAGGGGACGTACTGGAGGGGACATCTATTGAGACATGTGGGTTGTGCTTAATAATAAGAAAGGACCAGTCTCTCTAATGGGATTATTTTATGGGACATTCAATAATCAGCGGGAGATCCATCCGTCCATCTATTAGATTAGATCTAATCTAATCTAATCGAATCTAATAGATGGATCGGATATGCATACAGATGCATGAACTACAGTGTTGCTGTAGTGGGTATCGTTAACTTCCCCAATATTGACTGTATTTTGTTCAGTGCAAGGGGGTTAAATTAGACAGAATTTATGAAGTATATCCAAGAAATTTGCCTTAAACGGTGTATGGATAGTCTGAATCCAGGAGGGTCGATACTGGAGCTTGTGTTGGGAAATGTGCTTGGCCACGTGACTGGTGGTATGCTGGAAGAGCACTTGGGGATAGTGACCTCAACATTACAAGGTTTAATATTGGTTTGAATAAGGATTTGGTGTGAATGTTGGCAGAAGCAAAACAGATTAAGACGTCATTAGGCAGGAGCTTGGGAGCAGTTGTTATTGAGTATGTCCACAACTAATATATGGGAGTTATTTAACCAAAGTACAGGATCAGCACGTTCCAGTAAGGAGGATGGATAATGATGGCATGGTAAGGGATCCGTGAATGACCACGGAGGTTATACACCTTTTAAGAAACAAAACGGAAGCGTATGCCAGATTTAACAAAGTGCCATCATACGGGGATTATGAGGAATGATGAGTAGCAAAGAGCTAAACTGGGTGATTAGTCGGGCCAAACTGGTCAAGAAATGTAATTGATTTGTTGGGTTAAGGAAAATACGGCGGATTTTTATACATATGTTAAAAACAAGAAGGGTGTAAGGGATACGGTAGGTCTGATCAAGGATAAAGGATGTAGCGGAATTGTTAAACGAGTGCGTTCTGCATCTGTATTCACCAAGGAAAAAGACGTGGATGACGGTGAGATCAGTGTGGAGAAAACAAATATGCTAGGGCACATATGCTGGGGCTTGAGGTTGAAAAGAGCAGCAGTGAGGCTCTTGAGGAACATTGAGTTGGATAGGTCCCCTGCACCCGTTGGTGTCTATCCCATTTTATTGAGGGAGGCGAGGGGTGATTCCAGGGGTATTGAGAATATTTGCTTCTTCTCTTGCCACAGGCGAGCATATAGAGGGCTGGAAAAATGACCAGTTGTTCCTTTGTTGATTGAGACGTAGAAAGAATCCAGGGAAATAGAGGCCGGTGAGACGCACGTCAGTGGTAGGAAACTATTGGAGATAATTCATTGCGATTTACTCCCATTTGAAGGAGAATGAGCTAGTTAGCTATAGGCATGGCTGTGTAATAGGCAATAGACAATAGGTGCAGGAGTAGGCCACACCGCCCTTCAAGCCAGCACGGCCATTCAATGTGATCATGGATGATCATCCACAATCAGTACCCTGTTCCTGCCTTCTCCCCATATCCCCCTGACTCCGCTATCTTCAAGAGCCCTATCGAGCAATTTCTTGAAGGTTTCCAGAGAACCGGCAGAGAATTCCACAGACTCGCAACTCTCAGTGTGAAAAAGTCTTTCCCCATCTCCGTTCTAAATTGCTTACCCCTTATTCTTAAACTGTGGCCCCTGGTTGTGGACTCCCCCAACATCGGGAACATATTTCCTGCCTCTAGCGTGTGCAAACCCTTAATAATCCTATATGTCTCAATAAGATACCCTCTCATCCTTCTAAATTCCAGAGTAGACAAGCCCAGCCGCTCCATTCTCTCAGCAGATGACAGTCGCGCCATCCCGGGAATTAACCTTATGAACCTACGCTGCACTCCCTCAATAGCAAGAATGTCCTTCCTCAAATTTGAAGAACAAAACTGCACACAATCCTCCAGGTGTGGTCTCACTACAGCCTTGTACAACTGCAGAAGGAACTCTTTGCTCCTTTACTCAACTCCTCTTGTTATGAAGGCCACCATACCATTCGCTTTCTTCACTGCATCCAGTACCTGCATGCTTGCTTTCATTGACTGATGAACAAAGACCCTCCAGATCCCGTAGTCCTTCCCCTTTTCCCAACTTGACACGATTTAGATAACAATCTTTCTTTCTGTGTTTGCTACCGAAGTGGGTAACTTCACATTTATTCACATTAAACTGCACCTGCCATGCATCTGCCCACTCAACCAACCTGTCCACGTCACGCTGCATTCTCATAGCATCCACTTCACATTTCACACTGCCACCCAGCTTTGTATCATCTGCAATTTGCTAATGTTACTTTTAATCCCTTCATCTAAATCATTAACATATATTGTAAATAGCTGCGGTCCCAGCACCGAGCCTCGCGGCACCCCACTAGTCACTTCCTGCCATTCTGAAAGGGACCCGTTAATCCCTACCGCGCGGACCAGTGATAAAGTCATAAGGTCGTAAGGAATAGTAGAATTACGCCACGACCCAACTTCAACCCACCATTCAATCATGGTTGATTTGTCTCTCCTTCTTAACCCCGTTGTTAGCTGATCATTGGGTGAAGACGAGAAGCTGGTGTGACTTGGGTGGTGGAGGGATAGAGGGAGAGGGAATGTCAGGATTACTTGTTGTTAGTTAAATCAACATTCATTCCACTTGGCTGTAGGCTGCCCAGCGAAATATGAGATGCTGTTCCTCCAATTTGCATTTCGCCTCACTCTGACAATGGAGGAGACCTATGTCAAAAAGATCAGTGTGGGAATGGGGGAGGAAAGGTGTTGTATCTCCTGCGGTTGCAGGATAAGGTACCTGGGGAGGGGGTGATATGGATGGGAAGGGATGAGTTATCCAGGGAGTTGCTGAGGATCTCTGCGGAAGGCGGAAAGGGGTGGAGATGGAAATATGTGACTAGTGTCGGGATCCCATTGGAGGTGGCGAAAATGTTGGAGGATTATGTGTTGTATGCGCCGGCAGATGGGGTAAAATTTAAGGACCAGGGGAACTCTGTCTCTGTTGCGACTGGGGGAAGGGGAACAAGGGCGGAGCTGCGTATACTGAGGAGACACGATTGCGGGCATCATCTATGATGGCGGAAGGGGACCCCCGTTCACTAAAGAATGAGGACATCTCGGACGGACGAATTGGGAGTCGGTGATAGTCTTTGCAGGAAGCAGGGTGGGAAGTAGTGTAGCCGAGATAGTTGTGGGAGTCAGTGGGTTTGTAATAGACGTCAGTCGATGGTCTATCTCATAGAAACATAGAAACATAGAAAATAGGCGCAGGAGTAAACCATTCAGCGCTTCGAGCCTGCACCGCCATTCAATACGATCATGGCTGATCATCCAACTCTATCCCATCCCTGCCTTCTCTCCATACCCCCTGATTACTTTAGCCACATGGGCCACATCTAACTCCCTCTTAAATATAGCCAATGAACTGGCCTGAACTACCTTCTGTGGTAGAGAATTCCACAGATTCACCACTCTCTGGTTAAAACATGATTTATCATCTCGGTCCTAAATGACTTCCCTCTTATCCTTAAACTGTGACCCCTTGTTCTGGACTTCCCCAACATCGGGAATAATCTCCCTGCATCTAGCCTGTCCAACTCCTGAAGAATATAAGATCCCCCGTCAATCTTCTAAATTCTAGCGTGTACAAGCCGAGTCTCTCCAGTCTTTCTTCATATGAAAGTCCTGCCATCCCAGGAATCAGTCTGGTGAACCTTCTCTGTACTCCCTCTATGGCAAGAAGGTCTTTCCTTCGATTAGGAGACCAAAACTGTACGCAATACTCCAGGAGTGATCTCACCAAGACCCTGTACAACTGCAGTAGAACCTCCCTGCTCTTATTCTCAAATCCTTTTGCTATGAATGCTATCATGCCATTTGCTTTTTTCGCTGCCTGCTGCACCTGCATGCCTACTTCCAATGACTGGTGTACCATGACACCCAGGTCTCGTTGCATCTCCCCTTTCCCTAATCGGCCAACATTCAGATAATAGTCTACTTTGCTGTTTTTGCCACCAACGTGGATAACCTCACATTTATCCACATTATACTGCATCTGCCATGCATTTTCCCCACTCACCCAACCTATCCAAGTCACCTTGCAGCCTCCTAGCATCCTCCTCACAGCTAACACTGCCCCCCAGCTTCGTGTCATCCGCAAACTTGGAGATGTTGCATTCAATTCCCTCATCCAGATCATTTTCTCTCCTGTGATAGAGATTGAGATCAGGAAAGGGGAGGGAGGTGTCGGAGATGATCCTTTAGTTTTAGCATCGTGTTCGACATAGATTCCTAATTGATTAGTAGGCCCGTATATGTTGTTCAGCCGCCCTCACTCGAATGAGATTCCATATGAACGTGTGTGTGTGTGTGCGTGTTTGTTACATATGGGCGAGCGCTGGGTAAAGTGAACCAACTTAAAGTCACCGGTTTTAAATAACGTTCGATAACCTAAATCGCTGTTTCGTCTATCAGGTCAAAAACCATAAATCTTGATTTCATACATTTGACTGCTTCCGCATCTGAAATAATAGTCACGGAAATGTATTGCTCTTAATAATGGACTATTGATTTTATTTGACAGTCGTGTTTGAATTTATGATAGCAGTAAGCAAACATCCAGAATACAAACTTCAGACCACTGAATATTAATGTATATTTGAAGATGCATCAGCTGACATTGAATAACATAGGAGGTGCAATTAACAATTTGATTAGTTAATGGAATGGCGTTCACAATTGGCAAGACAAACGACGATTTTAAATGCAAAGACTGGTCGAAAAACAAACAATATGCCCAGACCAATTTCTCACAAATAAAGAAAGAAAATATATCACTTCAGCTCCATTAGGTGGAATTGAGGAGTTTTAGATACAGCCGGTTCTGGTGATGTCTGCCTTAAGCGGGATAGCCTGGGTTTCGTGTTTAACCACACAGGAATAAAGATCGTTTGAGTTCCAGATTGTGACTGGCAGCGTCAGGTAACTGCTCGCACTGAACGTGTTGTCCTTCTCCTGCTGGATTCGGCTGGTCTCAACGCCGTCACTTCTCGCACTGCCTTCCACGGTCCACTCAATGTCCACTGCACCCGGACTAAACCCGCTCACCAAACACACCAGGGTGGCCGTGCCTTTTCCCTCGATTTCTTCCGCTGAAGGTCCGAGGACGGACATTGCGGGGGCGCGAGGTGCTGTTTAAAATAATATCACAGATTAGTGGGGGTTGAAGAACTGCTTCGGTTAAAACGTAATTAAAAATACCATGGATCCATTCATTTTAATGAATAAACATTTTCCCTCTACTTGTTTCAAATTGTTCAATTGCGCACGTGAGATATTTTCCAGGTGTGATCTCCGAAGATTAATTGGTATTTATGACAATGGGACACGTTCTATTTTGTGGTTTAATATAAATTATCTCGTCAGTGTTTTCAATTGATGTCCAGAGTATTATTCCCATTGGCCCCAGTTGAAATAAAAATCGTGTGTTGGACTCGACAGTCATTTGCAGGTTTTTATTATTATGGAACTGTTGTGCCAATTTCAACTGAACTCTCTTAAAACATGCCTTATTTAGACACTTTCATTTGTTAAGACCAAAGAACGAAGTGTCATGAAGGATTCGATAAAAGAGACACGAATAATTTGCTATTTTACCCATCGATGCATAGACTAGTTCCCGCATTTTTAATTGATTTTGACACGATTTACATTTATGTTGAAACGCATGCGTTTCCTCTTTTGAAGTAAAAAATTAGCTAAATTTATGAATTTGATAATCGAATCTCACTCCGTGCACTCAATGACAAAAAAGAAAATCGGCTGTAATCACCTGCAATAAAACTGAATTCAACTGATATGGTTGGGAAATTTAATGCGCAAATTGCTTTCACATTTTCAGTTTTTTTGTCGTGGAAAATTGAAATAATCGCGGTCCCATTGATTCCAGAATCCGCATGCTCTAAGTGTAATGACAATTACATCTGGCAACAAAACTCATAAGTACCGGAATTTAATATCGCATTAGCAGTAAATCATTGGCCGCATACATTGACTTTGAATATGTCCGGGTGACATAATTAAGCAAACATTTGAAAGCATAAAAATAAAAAATAAAACCATAGATTCAAAACGATGGACGATTTCAAATCCAATGTCGCTGCACTACACCTCGCACCGCGATATTGTTTGCGTCCGATGTTTATCCCGGCTAAATATTGGCCATGAGATTCTTTAGCACTTACAAAAAAAGCATACAAGCAATATTCAAGCAGTTTAAAAGTATAAAAGAGGACAAAGATAAATGTGGCAGTTAGTCCTCTCGAAATAGGATTTAATTTATTTGTACCCCATGCAGTCACGGGGAGAACGTACAAACTCCGTGCAGACAGCACCCGTAGTCGGGATGGAACCGACTGGGTTACAGCACTAAACCGCTGCGCCACCGTGCCGATTTTTGGATGAGAACCAATCATTTTCAAGAATCCACATTTCTCCATGTTCATGATGTTGGGAAAAGTCTATCAGGGTCTAGTGATCCGCCGAATCCCCACATTTTACATTTCGTGATGGAATATCAACAGAAATGAGCTATTATAAAAGGTGCATTTTCCATTAGAATTCTAGGCGCCATTAAAGGCAAGAAATAATTTCCCGAAAGATGCACAACGTGATGGATTAACTTAGCGGTTCGGGAGCTTCTCTGGAGAAGATGAATGAGGCGCTTCGGGTCGTCGCCAATCTATGTTCACCAGAGATGTTGCCTGACCCACTGAGGCACTCCAGTGCCTTTTTGGGTGTTTTTTTTGCTGTAAATCAGCATCTGCAGTTCCTTGTCACTCTAATGTTAATTCCCGTTTCCATACGGTCGGTTTTATTAGTACCCTGGCTTGGTCAATGTTAGCTCATCGTCCGAAATGTAATTAAGAATTTAAAAAAACAGCTGGACAGTCATTTCGTCCTTTCATTGCTGTTGTCAACCAATTTGCCAAAGGAGATTCGATCTTGGTCGGGCATTCTTAAAAAAAATCAGCTTTAAAAGCCTTTTATTGGAAACATCAATCAGCGACAAAAAACTAATTATTTTTCACAGCAGTATCAATGACCCATAGATAGAAGATAGTTTACTTACAGCCAATACCCAGCCTCGTTCCTTTGCCGAAGATTAAAGCACTTATCCACACAGCACAGTAGTAGTCCGCAGCGTCCCCAGACTGCACATTCGCTATTGTCAATGTTGCAGTGTTGCCTGACACTGATCCCGCGAAACGGTCAGAAACTCCCGTACCTCTAGTAATGCTGTTGGCCGAGTTATAGTAGAACAGAAACCGCGGAACCGCTCCGGGAATCTGCTGGTACCAGGAAACATAATTACTACTTAAACTGCCGCCAGTCAATATACAGGAAATTAGCGCGTTTTGCCCCGGAGACGTGGATTTTGAAGACGGCTGATTTAGTGTAATTTGCCCATTTATGCCTGGAAAACAAACCAGAAAAAAATACAACATTTACCAATATATTAGCGAAACAGCAGAAGTGTCAGATATCAAAACGTTTAATCGCACTCCAGAATAAATAACATTGGAAGTAAAATACTCACACGCTGCGGAAAATGCTAACGCACACACCAGTGACATCCAGCAAGACATTGTGATTGTTTGGGTGGAGGGCGCCAGATGAAGTGGTTGATCAGGTGTCTCTCCAGGTCGCTTATGAACCCTGTTGCGAGGCGTCACTGTCTTCCTTAATTATGCAAAACACTTAAATCAGAATGGATGCTGCGCCAATCAAAAGTTGCCAGATTGTTCCTGTGTCAAATTATTTCCGAAATATTAGGTAGATATGGATTTAGTTTCCAATTATGTATCTCGGTACAATTTAATATATTTCCAAGCACGTTAGAGATTCTGTTTTGATGTCTCTATTTCCCTCTCCTGTGACTCTAAGTCTGAAGAAGGGTCGCAACCCGAAACGTCACCTATTCCATTTTAAGCCCAGCAATGTGTGCTTATCTTCGGTGTAAACCAGCATCTGCAGTTCCTTCCTACAACTGGAGATTTTGTTTTATTTGAAACGTGACATTTATTTATGGTTTTGCATTTAGTTTGAATCATTTTCTGTGTGGTTGCAGAGAGTGTATATTGAAATAAATTATATTCGTGGAAGTAACTCATCATATCCAGCGCTGATTAATCTGATCTCACTGTGTCGTCCTACTGCGCGGGACTTGTACGTTCATCCCTTTAATTGCACATTGTATTTGAAACTGGTGAATATTATGATGAAGATAGCGACTATGAGATGTCTGAAAGCGAATTTGCAATTGATTGCAAATTATTTATGATTTTTTTTAAATCTCGGTGTCAATTCTGACCATCTTACCCTCTACGCAAGTCACTGTCAAAACCAATGTAAAGATTTTGGAGTTATTTTTGGAAACCATGTTTGCTCGTAGCACCAAAGGTTAGTTCAGTTTCACTGACGTGAAATTGAGAAATATATTTAATCGCCAAGGTAGCTTTATCGGTTAAAAAGGTGAAGTGAGTCTGTAGGTGTTTGTATTGCCATGGTATAAATTCTGTCAACCTTCATTCGATATATGGAATTATATTTAGATGTGAACAGCGTTGCTTGATATGACGTACGCACATTTCTTACTCCGAACCAATCGCTCTATTTATAGCGAAAGCCTCTTTTCATATTAAGGATTGCTACAGCACCGTGTGAATCAATGCTAAAGCACATCAACTAGAAAAGACAGCTTAAAGAACAGAACAATATCAGCATTTTCTTATTTGGACTCTTACAATTCGGCTGACAATTAATCAAAAGAGAGCGGTCCTTTCCACGAGTGTGCCTGTACAGTGAAAACTCTCACCTATAAAGTCCTCAGATCGGTGACTTGTAAACAAGCCAAGCAGAGGCATCAATGTCTCAAGCTTTGTTTCCGATTGGTTAAAATACTGCTTAGTACTTCTGAAATGCTTTCACCTTACCTGGATGTGTGCAGCTCCGACAGCAATCAAGTAATTGAACTTCATTCACAGCAAAATAATCCGCTTTATTTGACACTTGCCCCATTCTATATGTTCACTCGCTGCAAGTAACAATTAATTACGAAGACATTGTTTGCGTATACTAAATACATTGCAATTGCTTTCCCAGGACAAACGGACAGAGTTATGCTTATTTGAATATTGGTTCACCTTCTCTATCGTTATTTGCGGGCAAGTGTCACACTTGGTTATTTGGCTAAATAACAATTGCCAATAAAATGAAGGTAAACATAAGTGGAGCGGCCCTATATAGTAAGATTGGTTTATTGAGGCTTAAGCTCAAGAGGCTCCTGTGAGGGTTACCTTAGGATACGGTTTGGTCTGTCACTTTATGTTTGCTTTGCAGCACAACCTGGTCCTGGTGTCATAGAGATGGAGGCTAGTGTGCTCAGCCTGTGGGATGTTGGAACTGAAGAAGACGTAGTGTCTCTGAACATTACATCTACAGGAGGAGTGTCCAGGTGCAGCTCCTGAAAGACCCTGTTAGTGATCTGCAGTTGCAATTGGATGACCTCGTGTTCATCCAGAGAGTGAGCAAGTCATAGTTAGGTGTCATAGTGAGTGCGGACAAATAATCGAAGAGTGAACACCAGCACAGGGAGTAGGCAGAGGGTTCAGGAATCCCCTGTAGACTTTCCCCTCCAAAATAGCTATGTTATTTTGCAACTGTTGAGGGGGTAACCGTTCAGGGGACAGCAGCAGTAGTCAGGTCTGTGGCACTGGGCCTGTTTCTGATGTGCAACAGTATGAAGTCAGGCAGTGATTGTGATGAAAACACATTAGTGCGGGCGATAGAGAGGAGCAAATAGGCCTCGTGGATGAACTGTTGCCTCTCTGGTGCAAGGATCTAGGATGTCCTGGAATGACTGCAGAGCATTTTCGAGCTGGTGGGTGAACAGACAGAAGTCGTTGTGTATGTCCGCACAAATGATATGTAGGAAACTTGGATGAGGTCCTACAGAGTCAGGATAAAGAGATGGGAAAAGAGTTAGGAAAAGGGATGGGGTCCTCTGGAGTGAATATAGATAGGTCAGCTAAATATAACGATGAGCAATGAGGTCCCACGGAATGGCTATTGGGATTTAGGAAAAGGTGAAAATTACCTAGATTACTACAGTTGCCACGTGTTAGTGAGGGTAGCAATAGGAGGATAGGACAGATGAATGCATGGCTCAGCAGTTGGTGCAGGGGAAATTATTCAGTTTGTAGACCATTGAGATTTCTGTTACCGCAAAGGCAACATGCAAAAGAGGGACAGGCTGCATTTGAACTGAAGGGGCTCCAACATCCTTGCAGTGAAGTTTGCTTGTACTAATCTGGAGAATTTAAGTTAAAATGGACAGAGAATGGGAACGAAAGGAGCAAGTCTGCAAGTGGGAAGTTTGATGAGAAGGTGGAGGTTATAACAAGTAATTCTCAAAGGAAAGATGGGCAGGGAGTGGTTCATGATTATGGGGCAATTAAGGGATACAATGTTTACTTCAATGCAAGGAGTATTGTGGATAAAGTTAAATGAACGTAGATAGTCGAGATCAGTGCTTGGAGTGATAATGTCGTGGCCATTATGAAAACCTGGTTGTGGGAGAGACATGTATCAGGGCTTCGATATTTGTGATGGCGGTACTCAGAGGGGACGTACTGGAGCGTTCATCTATTAAGGCATATGGGTTGTGCTTAAAAATATGAAAGGAACAGTCTCTCTAATGGGAGTATATTATGGGACACACAATAATCAGCGGGAGATGGGGCGGATTTGCATACAGATGCATGAACTACAGTGTTGTTGTAGTGGGTATCGTTAACTTCCCCAACATTGACTGTATTTTGTTCAGTGCAAGAGGGTTAAACGGGGCAGAATTTATGAAGTAGACACAAGTAATTTGCCTTAAACGGTGTATGGATAGTCTGAATCCAGGAGGGACGATACTGGACTTTGTACTGGGAAAATCAGCTTGGCCAGGTGACTGGTGGTATGCTGGAAGAGCACTTGGAGATAGTGACCACAACTTTACAAGGTTTAATATTGGTTTGGATAAGGATTGGTCTGGATGTTGACAGAAGCAAAACAGATTAAAATGTCACCAGGCAGGAGCTTGGGAGCAGTTGTTATTGAGAATGTTCACAGCTAACCTATGGGAGTTATTTCAAGGCCAGCTGACCAAAGTACAAGATCAGCATGTTCCAGTAAGGAGGATGGATAAGGTTGGCATAGTGAGGGATCCGTGAATTACTATGGAGGTTATAAACATCTTCAGAAACAAAACGGAAGCGTATGTCAGATTTAACAAAGTGGCATCATACGGGGATTATGTGGAATGGCAAGGGGCAAAGGGCTCAACCGGGTGATTAGTAGGGTCAAACTGCTTCATGAAATGTAATTGATGAGTTGGGGTTAGGAAAACCCTGCGTCTTTTTATACATATGTTAAAAACAAGAAGGGTGCCGAGAGATACGTTACGTCTGATCAATGATAAAGGATGTAGCTGAATTGTTAAATGAGTGTGTTTTGCCAAGGAGAAGGACGTGGATGCCGGTGGGATCAATGTGGAGAATACAAATATGCTAGGGCACATCTGCTGGGTCTTGAGATCGAAAAGAACGGGAGAGAGGTTCTTGAGGAACATTGAGTTGGATAGGCCCCCTGCACCCGTTGGTATCTATCCCAATTTATTGAGGGAGGCAAGTAAGGTGATTCCAGGGGTCCTGAAAATAATCTTTGCTTCTACTCTAGCCACAGGCGAGCACCAAGAGGACTGGAAAATTACCAGTTGTTCGTTTGTTGATTGAGACGTAGAAAGAATCCAGGGAAATTAAGGCCGGTGAGACTCACGTCAATGGTAGGAAACTATTGGAGATAATTCATTGAGATTTACTCCCATTTGAAGGTTAATGAGCTAGTTAGCGTTAGACATGGCTGTGTAATTGACAATAGACAATAGACAATAGGTGCAGGAGTAGGCCATACGGTCCTTAAAGCCATCACGGCCATTCAATGTGATCATGGATGATCATCCACAATCAGCACCTTGTTCCTGCCTTCTCCCCATATCCACCTGACTCCACTATCTTCTAGAGCCCTATCTAGCAATCTCTTGATAGTTTCCAGAGAGCCGGCCTCCACAGGCAGAGAATTCCACAGACTCGCAACTCTCAGTGTGAAAAAGTGTTTCCTCGTCTCCGTTCTAAATACCTTACCCGTTGTGCTTAAACTGTGGCCTCTGGTTCTGGAATCCCCCAACATCTGGAACATGTTTCCTGCCCCTAGCGTGTCCAAACCCTTAATAAACCCATATGTTTCAATAAAATATCCTCTCATCCTTCTACATTCCAGAGTAGACAAGCCCAGCCGCTCCATTCTCTCAGCATATGACAGACCCGCCATCCCTGGAATCAACCTCGTTAGGCTGTGGGCCGAGGAGCTTTATTCTGCAGTTTCGTGACCCAAGTCACTAAACTACATGAAATTTTCACATATTGTGTAAAATAATATATATAAATCACCCCTCATGCTCGATATGAAGAAGACTTGCACATTTTTTTTATTAAATTAGGGAAAATAAGTTAGTCCAATCAAAGCACGTTTAACATTGAGTTGTCTGCCAGTTGGCCAATCACGCGCTTTGCAAAATGGCTGAGGGGCTTCACAGATGCCTGTTTTACTGGAGATTATTCACATTATAAAAGGGTGCAATTAAATTGATTAAAGTCCATACAGATAGATTTTCATAAATTCAGACGTTAGATCTTACCTTTCAATTAGAGTCGATTCCCTCCTGGCTGTCTTAATCTTTGTGTTCCTGCACATCAGCAGGGACTTTGCTTTCAAGGCTTTCTTCCACTTCCATCGACTTATCAGAACTTTCTTCAGCCTTTTTAATGCTTTTCTTACTAAATACAATTAACCTGCTGCAAGTTTCCACGACATTTATTCCACAGAACAACACATCGGAATCTCCAGTAAAACATGCATCTGTGAAGCCCCCTCAGCCATTTTGTGTGCTAGCCTGAAGCAAAGCGCATGATTGGCCAACTGGCAGACAACTCAATGTTAAATGTGCTTTGATTGGACTAAAAAATTCCCGAAATCTTTCCGGTTTTTCTCTAATTTAATAAAAAATGTGCAAGTCTTCTTCATATCGAGTTTCAGGGGTGATTTATATAATTTTTTTTACACAATATGTGAATATTTCATGTAGTTTTGTCACGAAATCCTATTTCTAGACACATTTTTGATGCTCGGCCCACAGCCTATGTAAACCTACGCTGCACTCCCTCAATAGCAAGAATGTCCTTTCTCAAATTTGAAGACCAAAACTGCACACAATCCTCCAGATGTGGTCTCACTACAGCCCTGTACAACTGCTGAAGAAACACTTTGCTGTATACTCAACTCCTCTTACCATGCCATTCGCTTTCTTCACTGCCTTCTGTACCTGCATGCTTGCTTTCATTAATTGATGAACAAAGACCCCCAGATCCCGTAGTACTTACCCTTTTGCCAAATTGACACGATTTAGATAATAATCTTTCTTTCTGTTTTTGCTACCTAAGTAGGTGACCTCACATTTATTCTATGATGGTGGAAGGGGACCCCGTTCACTAAAGAATGAGGACATCTCGGATGTCCATGTATGGAACACCTCATCTTGTGCGAAGTTGCGGTGCAGACGGACGAATTGGGAGTGGGTGATAGCCTTTGCAGGAAGCAGGGTGGGAAGTAGTGTAGCCGAGATAGTTGTGCGGGTCAGAGGGTTTGTAATAGACGTCAGTCGATGGTCCATCTCATAGAAACATAGAAACATAGAAAATAGGTGCAGGAGTAAACCATTCAGCGCTTCGAGCCTGCACCGCCATTCAATACGATCATGGCTGATCATCCAACTCTGTATCCCATCCCTGCCTTCTCTCCATACCCCCTGATTCCTTTAGCCACATGGGCCACATCTAACTCACTCTTAAATATAGCCAATGAACTGGCCTCAACTACCTTCTGTGGTAGAGAATTCCATAGATTCACCACTCTCTGGTTAAAAAATGATTTATCATCTCGGTCCTAAAAGACTTCCCTCTTATCCTTAAACTGTGACCCCTAGTTCTGGACTTCCCCAACATCGGGAATAATCTTGCTGCATCTAGCCTGTCCAACCCCTTAAGAATATAAGATCCCCCGTCAATCTTCTAAATTCTAGCGTGTACAAGCCGTGTCTATCCAGTCTTTCTTCATATGAAAGTCCTGCCATCCCAGGAATCAGTCTGGTGAACCTTCTCTGTACTCCCTCTATGGCAAGAAGGTATTTCCTCAGATTAGGAGACCAAAACTGTACGCAATACTCCAGGAGTGATCTCACCAAGACCCTGTACAACTGCAGTAGACCCTCCCTGCTCTTATACTCAAATCCTTTTGCTATGAATGCTAACATACCATTTGCTTTCTTCGCTGCCTGCTGCACCCGCATGCCTACTTTCAATGACTGGTGTACCATGACACCCAGGTCTCGTTGCATCTCCCCCTTTCCTAATCGGCCACCATTCAAATCCACAAACCCGGTTCTCCCGGCAGACCCATTGTCTCTGCGTGTTCGTGCCCCACCAAACTCATCTCCACATACATTGACTCCATCCTATCCCCCTTGGTCAAATCCCTCCCCACCTATGTTCTAGACACCTCAGACACTCTCCGCCGCCTCCACGCATTCCACACTCTGGGCCCTCACCCCCTCATCTTCACCATGGATGTCCGGTCACTCTACACCTCCATCCCCCACCAGGATGGCCTCGGAGCCCTCCGGTTCTTCCTCGACCAGAGGAGCAACCTATACCCAGCCACTGACACTCTCCTCCGCTTAGCGGAGTTGGTCCTCACCCTCAACAACTTCACATTTGACTCCTCCCATTTCCTCCAAACACAAGGCGTAGCTATGGGCACACGCATGGGCCCCAGCTACGCCTGCCTCTTTGTCGGGTACGTTGAACAATCCTTGTTCGAGACGTACCAGGGCCCCATCCCCGACCTCTACCTCCGTTACATTGACGACTGCTTTGGGGCCACCTCCTGCACCTACACACAACTGACTGACTTCATCCACTTCACCACCAACTTCCATCCGGCTCTCTAATACACATGGACGATTTCCGACACTTCCCTACCATTCCTTGACCTCACCATCTCCATCGCAGGGGACAGACCCCTGACCGACATACATTACAAACCCACTGACTCACATGGCTATCTGGACTACACGTCTTCCCACCCTGCCCCCTGTAAAGACTCCATCCCCAACTCCCAATTCCTCCGCCTACGCCGCATCTGTTCCCAGGATGAGACATTCCACACCAGGGCATCGGAAATGTCCTCGTTCTTCAGGGAACGGGGATTCCCCTCCGCCACCATAGATGAGGCTCACACCAGGGTCTCATCCATACCCCGTAACACTGCTCTCTCTCCCCATCCCCGCACTCGCAACAAGGGCAGAGTCCCTCTGGTCCTCACCTTTCACCCCACTAGCCGCCAAATACAACACATAATCCTCCGCCATTTCCGCCACCTCCAACGTGACCCCACCACTCGCCACATCTTCCCATCTCCCCCCATGTCTGCCTTCCGCAAAGACCGCTCCCTCCGCAACTCCCTCGTCAATTCTTCCCTTCCCTCCCGCACCACCCCCTCCCCGGGCACTTTCCGTTGCAACCGCAAGAAATGCAACACCTGTCCCTTCACCTCCCCCCTCGACTCCATTCAAGAACCCAAGCAGTCGTTCCAGGTGCGACAAAGGTTCACCTGTATCTCCTCCAACCTCATCTACTGCATCCGCTGCTCTAGATGTCAGCTGATTTACATCGAGGAGACCAAGCGTAGGTTGGGCGATCGTTTCGCCGAACACCTCCGCTCAGTCCGCAAAAACCTACCTGAACTCCCGGTGGCTCAGCACTTCAACTCCCCCTTCCATTCCCAATCCGACCTCTCTGTCCTTGGTCTCCTCCATTGCCAGAGTGAGCAACAGCGGAAATTGGAGGAACAGCACCTCATATTCCGTCTGGGGACCTTGCGTCCTTATGGCATTAACATTGAATTCTCCCAATTTTGCTAGCCCTTGCTGTCTCCTCCCCTTCCTTAAGCCTCTAGCTGTCTCCTCCCACCCTCCCATCCGCCCGCCCTCGGGCTCCTCCCCCTCCTCCCCTTTTCCTTCTTTCTCCCACCCCCATCAGTCTGAAGAAGGGTTTCGGCCCGAAACGTCGCCTATTTCCTTCGCTCCATAGATGCTGCTGCACCCGCTGAGTTTCCCCAGCAATTTTGTGTACCTTCGATATTCCAGCATCTGCAGTTCCCTTTTGAACACCATTCAGATAATAGTCTACTTTGCTGTTTTTGCCACCAACGTGGATAACCTCACATTTATCCACATTATACTGCATCTGCCATGCATTTGCCCACTCACCCAACCTATCCAAGTCACCTTGCAGCCTCCTAGCATCCTCCTCACAGCTAACACTGCCCCCCCCCCCCCCCCCAGCTTCGTGTCATCCGCAAACTTGGAGATGTTGCATTCAATTCCCTCATCCAGATCATTCTCTCTCCTGTGATAGAGATTGAGATCAGGAAATGGGAGGGAGGTGTCGGAGATGGTCCTTTAGTTTTAGCATCGTGTTCGACATAGATTCCTAATTGATTAGTAGGCCCGTATATGTTGTTCAGCCGCCCACATTCGAATGGGATTCCATATGAACGTGTGTGTGTGTGTGCGTGTTTGTTACCTATGGGCGAGCGCTGGGTAAAGTGAACCAACTTAGAGTCACCGGTTTTAAACAACGTTCGATGACCTAAATCGCTGTTTCGTCTATCAGGTCAAAAATCATAAATCTTGATTTCATACATTTGACTGCTTCCGCATCGGAAATAATAGTCACGGAAATGTATTGCTCTTAATAATGGACTATTGATTTTATTTCACAGTCGTGTTTGAATTTATGATAGCAGTAAGCAAACATCCAGAATACAAACTTCAGACCACTGAATATTAATGTATATTTGAAGATGCATCAACTGAGATTGAATAACATAGGAGGTGCAATTAACTATTTGATTGCTTTAATGGAATGGCGTTCACAATTGGCAAGACAAACGACGATTTTAAACGCAAAGACTGGTCGAAAAACAAACAATATGCCCAAACCAATTTCTCACAAATAAAGAAAGAAAATATATCACTTCATCTCCATTAGGTGGAATTGAGGAGTTTTAGATACAGCCGGTTCTGGTGATGTCTGCCTTAAGCGGGATAGCGTGGGTTTCGTGTTTAACCACACAGGAGTAAAGATCGTTTGAGTTCCATACTGTGACTGGCAGAGTCAGGTAACTGCTCGCACTGAACGTGTTGTCCTTCTCCTGCTGGATTGGGCTGGTCTCAACGCCGTCACTTCTCGCACTGCCGTCCACGGTCCACTCAATGTCCACTGCACCCGGATTAAACCCGCTCACCAAACACACCAGGGTGGCCGTGCCCTTTCCCTTGATTTCTTCCGCTGAAGGTCCGAGGACGGACATTGCGGGGGCGCGAGGTGCTGTTTAAAATAATATCACAGATTAGTGGGGGTTGAAGAACTGCTTCGGTTAAAACGTAGTTAAAATACCATGGATCCATTCATTTTAATGAATAAACATTTTTCCTCTACTTGTTTCAAATTGTTCAATTGCGCACGTGAGATATTTTCCAGGTGTGATCGCCGAAGATTAATTGGTATTTATGCCAATGTGACACGTTCTATTTTGTAGTTTAACATAAATTATTTCGTCAGTGTTTTTAATTGATCTCCAGAGTATTATTTCCATTGGCCCCAGTTGAAATAAAAATCGTGTGTTGGACCCGACAGCCATTTGCAGGATTGAATAAATTATGGAACTATTGTGCCAATTTCAACTGAACTCTCTTAAAACCTGTCTTATTTAGATACTTTCATTTATTAAGACTAAAGAACGAAGTGTCATGAATGATTCGATAAAAGAGACACGAATAATTTGCCATTTTACCCATCGATGCATAGACTAGTTCCCGCATTTTTAAATTGATTTTGACATGATTTACGTTTATGTTGAAACGTATACGTGTCTTCTTTTTGAAGTAAAAAATTAGCTCAATTTCTGAATTTGATCATCGAATCTCACTCCGTGCACTCAATGGCAAAAATGTAAATCGGCTGTAATCACTTGCTGATTACTGATATGGTTGGGAAATTCAATGCGCAAATTGCTTTCATATTTTCAGTTATTTTTCGTGTAAAATGGAAATATTCGCTGTCCCATTGATTCCAGAATCCGCATGCTCTAAGTGTAATGACAATTACATCTGGGCAACAAAACTCATAGGTATCGGAATTTAAAATCACGAAATGAATTAAATATCGCATTAGCAGTAAATCATTGGCCGCATACATTGACTTTGAATATGTCCGGGAGACACAATTAAGCAAAGATTTGAAAGCATAAATTTAAAAAAAAAAAACATATATTCATAACGATGGACGATTTCAAATCCAATGTCGCTGCACTACACCTCGCACCGCGTTATTGTTTGCGTCCGATGTTTATCCCAAGCAATATTCAAGCAGTTTTAAAAGTATAAAAGAGGACAAAGATAAATGTGGCAGTTAGTCCTCTCGAAATAGGATTTAATTTATTTGTACCACATGCAGTCACGGGGAGAACGTACAAACTCCGTGCAGACAGCACCCGTAGTCGGGATGGAACCGACTGGGTTACAGCGCTAAACCGCTGCGCCACCGTGCCGATTCTTAGATGAGAACCAATACTTTTCAAGAATCCACATTTCTCCATGTTCACAATGTTGGGAAAATTCTATCAGGGTCTAGTGATCCGCAGAATCCCCACATTTTACATTTCGTGATGGAATATCAACAGAAAATTAGCTATTATAGAAGGTGCATTTTCCATTAGAATTCTAGGCGCCATTAAAGGCAAGAAATAATTTCCCGAAAGATGCACAACGTGATGGATTAACTTAGCGGTTCGGGAGCTTCTCTGGAGACGATGAATGAGGCGTTTCGGGTCGGCACCAATCTATGTTCACCAGAGATGCTGCCTGACCCACTGAGGCACTCCTCTGCTTTTTTGGGTGTTTTTATTTTGCAAATCAGCATCTGCAGTTCCTTGTCACTCTAATGTTAATTCCCGTTTCCATACGGTCGGTTTTATTAGTACCCAGCTTGGTCAATGCTAGCTCATCGTCCGAAAATAATTAAGAGTAAAAAAAACAGCTGGACAGTCATTTCGTCCTTTCATTGCTGTTGTCAACCAATTTGCCAAAGGAGATTCGATCTTGGTCGGGCATTCTTTAAAAAAATCAGCTTTAAAAGCCTTTTATTAGAAACATCAATCAGCGACAAAAAACTAATTATTTTTCACGGCAGTATCAATGACCCATAGGTAGAAGAAAGTTTACTTACTGCCAATACCCAGCCTCGTTCCTTTGCCGAAGATGAAAGCACTTATCCACACAGCACAGTGGTAGTCCGCAGCGTCCCGCAACTGCACATTCGCTATTGTCAATGTTGCAGTGTTGCCTGACACTGATCCCGCGAAACGGTCAGAAACTCCCGAGCCTCTAACAATGCTGTTGCCCGAGTTATAGTAGAACAGAAACCGCGGAACCGCTCCGGGAATCTGCTGGTACCAGTAAACATAATTACTACTTAAACTGCCGCCAGTCAAGATACAGGAAATTAGCGCGTTTTGCCCCGGAGACGTGGATTTTGAAGCCGGCTGATTTAGTGTAATTTGCCCATTTATGCCTGGAAAACAAACCAGAAAAAAATACAACATTTACCAATATATTAGCGAAACAGCAGAAGTGTCAGATATCTAAACGTTTAATCGCACTCCAGAATAAATAACATTGGAAGTAAAATACTCACACGCTGCGGAAAATGCTAACGCACAAACCAGTGACATCCAGCAAGACATTGTAATTGTTTGGGTGGAGGGCGCCAGATGAAGTGGTTGATCAGGTGTCTCTCCAGGTCGCTTATGAACCCTGTTGCGAGGCGTCACTGTCTTCCTTAATTATGCAAAACATTTAAATCAGAATGGATGCTGCGCCAATCAAAAGTTGCCAGATTGTTCCTGTGTCAAATTATTTCCGAAATGTTAGGTAGATATGGATTTAGTTTCCAATTATGTATCTCGGTACAATTTAATATATTTCCAAGCACGTTAGAGATTCTGTTTTGATGTCTCTATTTCCCTCTCCTGTGACTCTAAGTCTGAAGAAGGGTCGCAACCCGAAACGTCACCTATTCCTAAATACATTGCAATTACATTGCATTACACACGGACAGAGTTATGCTTATTTGAATAGTGGTTCACCTTCTCTATCGTTATTTGCGGGCAAGTGTCACACTTGGTTATTTGGCTAAATAACAATTGCCAATAAAATGAAGGTAAACATAAGTGGAGCTGCCCTATATAGTAAGATTGGTTTATTGAGGCCTAAGCTCAAGAGGCTCCTGTGAGGGTTACCTTAGGATACGGTTTGGTCTGTCACTTTATGTTTGCTTTGCAGCACAACCTGGTCTTGGTGTCATAGAGATGGAGGCTAGTGTGCTCAGCCTGTGGGATGTTGGAACTGAAGAAGACGTAGTGTCTCTGAACATTACATCTGCAGGAGGTGTGTCCAGGTGCAGCTCCTGAAAGACCCTGTTAGTGATCTGCAGTTGCAATTGGATGACCTAATGTTCGTCCAGAGAGTGAGCAAGTCATAGTTAGGTGTCATAGTGAGTGTGGACAAATAATCGAAGAGTGAACACCAGCACAGAGAGTAGGCAGTGGGTTCAGGGATCCCCTGTAGACTTTCCTCTGCAAAATAGCGATGTTATTTTGCAACTGTTGAGGGGGTAACCGTTCAGGGGACAGCAGCAGTAGTCAGGTCTGTGGCACTGGGCCTGTTTCTGATGTGCAACAGTATGAAGTCAGGCAGTGATTGTGATAAAAACACATTAGTGCGGGCGACAGAGAGGAGCAAATAGGCCTCGTGGATGGACTGTTGCCTCTCTGGTGCAAGGATCTAGGATGTCCTGGATCGACTGCAGAGCATTTTCGAGCTGGTGGGTGAACAGACAGAAGTTGTTGTGCATGTCCGCACAAATGATATGTAGGAAACTGGATGAGGTCCTACAGAGTCAGGATAAAGAGATGGGAAAAGAGTTAGGAAAAGGGATGGGGTCCTCTGGAGTGAATATATATAGATCAGCTAAATATAACGGTGAGCAATTATGTCCCACGGGATGTCTATTGGGATTTAGGAAAAGGTGAAAATTACCATCTGCGTGGCGGTAATCTCTAGATTACTACAGTTGCCACGTGTTAGTGAGGGTAGCAATAGGAGGATGGGACAGATGAATGCATGGCTCAGCAGTTGGTGCAGGTGAAATTATTCCGTTTGTAGACCATTGAGATTTCTGTTACCGCAAAGGCGACCTGCACAAGAGGGACAGGTTGCATTTGAACTGAAGGGGCTCCAACATCCTTGCAGTGAAGTTTGCTTGTCCTAATCTGGAGAATTTAAGCTAAAATGAAAGAGAATGGGAACGAAAGTAGCAAGTCTGCAAGTGGGAAGGTTGATGAGAAGGTGGAGGTTATAACAAGTAATTCTCAAAGGAAAGATGGGCAGGGAGTGGTTCATGATTATGGGGCAATTAAGGGATCAAATGTTTACTTCAATGCAAGGAGTATTGTGGATAAAGTTAAATTAACGTAGATAGTCGAGATCAGTGCTTGGAATGATAATGTCGTGGCCATTATGAAAACCTGGTGTGGGAGAGACATGTATCAGGGCTTCGATATTTGTGATGGCGGTACTCAGAGGGGACATACTGGAGCGTACATCTATTGAGACATATGGGTTGTGCTTAAAAATATGAAAGGAACAGTCTCTCTAATGGGAGTATATTATGGGACACACAATAATCAGCGGGAGATGGGTCGGATTTGCATACAGATGCATGAACTACAGTGTTGTTGTAGTGGGTATCGTTTACTTCCCCAACATTGACTGTATTTTGTTCAGTGCAAGAGGGTTAAACGGGGCAGAATTTATGAAGTATATACAAGTAATTTGCCTTAAACGGTGTATGGATAGTCTGAATCCAGGAGGGACGATACTGGACTTTGTACTGGGAAAATCAGCTTGGCCAGGTGACTGGTGGTATGCTGGAAGAGCACTTGGAGATAGTGACCACAACTTTACAAGGTTTAATATTGGGTTGGATAAGGATTGGTCTGGATGTTGACAGAAGCAAAACAGATTAAAATGTCACCAGGCAGGAGCTTGGGAGCAGTTGTTATTGAGAATGTTCACAGCTAACCTATGGGAGTTATTTCAAGGCCAGCTGACCAAAGTACAAGATCAGCATGTTCCAGTAAGGAGGATGGATAAGGATGGCATAGTGAGGGATCCGTGAATTACTACGGAGGTTATAAACATCTTCAGAAACAAAACGGAAGCGTATGTCAGATTAAGCAAAGTGGCATCATACGGGGATTATGAGGAATGGCAAGGAGCAAAGGGTTCAACCGGGTGATTAGTAGGGTCAAACTGGTCATGTGTCTTTTTATACATGTGTTAAAAACAAGAAGGGTGCCGAGAGATACGTTACGTCTGATCAATTCAATTCAAATCAATTTAACTTTATTGTCATTGCACAGATACAAGTATGGGTACAACGAAATGCAGTTTAGCGTCAGTCCGTAATAATAGTGCAATATAGAAATAAAAATACAGAATAAGCAAACAATGTGGACGGAGAGACTGGAGAAATCTATCGGCGGGACTCCGAGTTCAGCAATGTGATAGTGTTGTTGTAGAAGCTGTTCCTCATCCTACTAGTACGAGACCTGAGGCTCCTGTACCACCTCCCTGATGGGAGGAGGGCAAACAGTCCATGGTTAGGGTGGGAGGGATCTTTGATGCTCTTCCCGGCCCGTCTCAGACACCGTTTTCGGTGGAGGGCATCCATGGCAGGGAGCGGGCACCGATGATGTACTGAACGGTTTTCACCACCCGTTGTAGTGCCTTCCTGTCCGTTACAGTGCAACTGCTGTACCATACCGTGAAGCAGGTGGTCAGGATGCTTTCGATGGTACAGCGGTAAACGTTGGTCAGGATCTGGGGGGACAGGTGGGCTTTCTTGAGCCTTCTCAGGAAGTAAAGGCGCTGCTGCGCCTTATTGATCAGCTTGGAGGTGTTCAGGAACCAGGACAGATCCTCCGAGATGTGTGCCCCGAGGAATTTGTAGTTGGAGACGCGCTCCATCTCAGTCCCGTTTATATGGATGGGGGTATGTCTGCCCCCTCTGTTCTTCCTGAAGTCAACAATAATTTCCTTCGTCTTCTTGGAGTTGAGGACGAGGTTATTGTTGGCACACCAGGTTGTCAGGTGCTGGACCTCATCCCTGTAGGCTGACTCGTCGTTGTCACTGATCAGTCCTACCACCGTGGTGTCGTCGGCAAATTTAATGACGCGTTGGAGCCATTCTTAGGGATGCAGTCATGGGTAAAGAGGGAGTAGAGGAGAGGGCTGAGCACACAGCCCTGTGGCACGCCGATGTTCAGTGTTATAGTGGAGGAGGTGAGGTTGTTGACCCTAACAGACTGTGGTCTGTTGGTGAGGAAATCCAGTGTCCAATTGCAGAGGGAGGTGGAGATGCCAAGTCCGCTTAGTTTGGTGATCAAGCTAGCGGGGATGACAGTGTTAAAGGCAGAGCTGAAATCAATGATAAAGGATGTAGCTGAATTGTTAAATGAGTGTGTTTTGCCAAGGAGAAGGACGTGGATGACGGTGAGATCAATGTGGAGAATACAAATATGTTAGGGCACATCTGCTGGGTCTTGAGATCGAAAAGAACGGCAGAGAGGTTCTTGAGGAACATTGACTTGGATAGGTCCCCTGCACCCGTTGGTATTTATCCCAATTTATCGAGGGAGGCAAGAGAGGTGATTCCAGGGGTCCTGAAAAGAATCTTTGCTTCTACTCTAGCCACAGGCGAGCACCAAGAGGACTGGAAAATGTCCAGTTGTTCCTTTGTTGATTGAGACGTAGAAAGAATCCAGCGAAATTAAGGCCGGTGAGACTCACGTCAATGGTAGGAAACTATTGGAGATAATTCATTGAGATTTACTCCCATTTGAAGGTTAATGAGCTAGTTAGCGTTAGACATGGCTGTGTAATTGACAATAGACAATAGACAATAGGCGCAGGAGTAGGCCATACGGTCCTTAAAGCCATCACGGCCATTCAATGTGATCATGGATGATCATCCACAATCAGTACCCCGTTCCTGCCTTCTCCCCATATCCCCCTGACTCCACTATCTTCAAGAGCCCTATCTAGTAATCTCTTGATAGTTTCCAGAGAGCCGGCCTCCACCGCCCTCTGAGGCAGAGAATTGCACAGACTCGCAACTCTCAGTGTGAAAAAGTGTTTCCTCGTCTCCGTTCTAAATACCTTACCCCTTGTTCTTAAACTGTGGCCTCTGGTTCTGGAATCCCCCAACATCTGGAACATGTTTCCTGCCCCTAGCGTGTCCAAACCCTTAATAAACGTATATGTTTCAATAAAATATCCTCTCATCCTTCTACATTCCAGAGTCGACAAGCCCAGCCGCTCCATGCTCTAGACATTTGACAGACATATGAGCTTTATTCTGCAGTTTCGTGACCCAAGTCACCAAACTACATGAAATTTTCACATATTGTGTAATTTTTAAAATATAAATCACCCCTGAAGCTCGATATGAAGAAGACTTGGACATTTTTATTAAATTAGAGAAAAAACGGTAAAATTTCGGGAATGTTTTAGTCCAATCAAAGCATGTTTAACATTGAGTTGTCTGCCAGTTGGCCAATCACGCGCTTTGCTTCAGGCTAGCACACAAAATGACTGAGGGGCTTCACATTATAAAAGGGTGCAATTAAATTAATTAAAGTCCATACAGATAGATTTTCATAAATTCAGACGTTAGATCTTACCTTTCAATTAGAGTCGATTCCCTCCTGGCTGTCTTAATCTTTGTGTTCCTGCACATCAGCAGGGACTTTGCTTTCAAGGCTTTCTTCCACTTCCATCCACTTATCAGCACTTTCTTCAGCCTTTTTTAATGCTTTTCTTACTAAATCCAAGTGCTGCAAGTGTCCACGACATTTATTCCACAGAACAACACATCGGAATCTCCAGTAAAACAGGCATATGTGAAGCCCCCTCAGCCATTTTGTGTGCTAGCCTGAAGCAAAGCGCGTGATTGGCCAACTGGCAGACAACTCAATGTTAAATGTGCTTTGATTGGACTAAAACATTCCCGATATTTTTCCGGTTTTTCTCTAATTTAATAAAAATGTGCAAGTCTTCTTCATATCGAGTTTCAGGGGTGCTTTATTATAATTGATTTTACACAATATCTGGAAATTTCATGTAGTTTGGTGACTTGGGTCACGAAATCCTATTTCTAGACACATTTTTGATGCTCGGCCCACAGCCTATGTGAACCTACGCTGCACTCCCTCAATAGCAAGAATGTCCTTCCTCAAATTTGAAGACCTAAACTGCACACAATCCTCTAGGTGTGGTCTCACTACAGCCCTGTACAACTGCTGAAGAAACACTTTGCTGTATACTCAACTCCTCTTACCATGCCATTTGCTTTCTTCACTGCCTTCTGTACCTGCATGCTTGCTTTCATTGATTGATGAACAAAGACCCCCAGATCTCGTAGTACTTCCCCTTTTTCCCAAATTGACACCATCTAGATAATAATCTTTCTTTCTGTTTTTGCTACCTAAGTAGGTAACCTCACATTTATTCACATTAAACTGCATCTGCCATGCATCTGCCCACTCACCCAACCTGTCCACGTCACGCTGCATTCTCAGAACATCCACTTCACATTTCACACTGCCACCCAGCTTTGTTTCATCTGCAATTTGCTAATGTTACGTTGAATCCCTTTGTCTAAATCATTAATATATATTGTAAATGGCTACGGTGCCAGCACCGAGCCTTGCGGTACCCCACTAGTCACTTCCTGCCATTCTGAAAGGGGCCCGTTAATCCCTACCGCGCGGACCAGTGATAAGGTCATAAGGTCGTAAGGAATAGTAGAATTACGCCACGACCCATCTTCAACCCACCATTCAATCATGGTTGATTTGTCTCTCCTTCTTAACCCCGTTGTTAGCTGAGCATTGGGCGAAGACGAGAAGCTGGTGTGACTTGGGTGGGGGAGGGATAGAGAGAGAGGGAATGTCAGGATTACTTGATGTTAGATAAATCAACATTCATTCCACTTGGCTGTAGGCTGCCCAAGCGAAATATGAGATGCTGTTCCTCCAATTTGCATTTCGCCTCACTCTGACAATGGAGGAGACCTCGGTCAAAAAGATCAGTGTGGGAATGGGGGAGAAAATGTGTTGTATCTCCTGCGGTTGCAGGAGAAGGTACTTGGGGAGGGGGTGATTTGGATGGGAAGGGATGAGTTATCCAGTGAGTTGCAGAGGATCTCTGCGGAAGGCAGAAAGGGGTGGAGATGGAAAGATGTGACTAGTGTCGGAATCCCATTGGAGGTGGCGAAAATGTTGGAGGATTATGTGTTGTATGCGTCGGCTGATGGGGTAAAATTTAAGGATCAGGGGAACTCTGTCTCTGTTGCGACTGGGGGGAAGGGGAACAAGGGCGGAGCTGCGGGTACTGAGGAGACACGAGTGAGGGCATCATCTATGATGGGGGAAAGGGACCCCCGTTCACTAAAGAATGAGGACATCTCGGACGGACGAATTGGGAGTGGGTGATAGTCTTTGCAGGAAGCAGGGTGGGAAGTAGTGTAGCCGAGATAGTTGTGGGAGTCAGTGGGTTTGTAATAGACGTCAGTCGATGGTCTATCTCATAGAAACATAGAAACATAGAAAATAGGCGCAGGAGTAAGCCATTCAGCGCTTCGAGCCTGCACCGCCATTCAATACGATCATGGCTGATCATCCAACTCTATCCCATCCCTGCCTTCTCTCCATACCCCCTGATTCCTTTAGCCACATGGGCCACATCTAACTCCCTCTTAAATATAGCCAATGAACTGGCCTCAACTACCTTCTGTGGTAGAGAATTCCACAGATTCACCACTCTCTGGTTAAAACATGATTTATCATCTCGGTCCTAAATGACTTCCCTCTTATCCTTAAACTGTGACCCCTTGTTCTGGACTTGTTCTGGACTTCCTGCATCTAGCCTGTCCAACTCCTTAAGAATACAAGATCCCCCGTCAATCTTCTAAATTCTAGCGTGTACAAGCCGAATCTCTCCAGTCTTTCTTCATATGAAAGTCCTGCCATCCCAGGAATCAGTCTGGTGAACCTTCTCTGTACTCCCTCTATAGCAAGAAGGTATTTCCTTCGATTAGGAGACCAAAACTGTACGCAATACTCCAGGATTGATCTCACCAAGACCCTGTACAACTGGAGTAGAACCTCCCTGCTCTTATTCTCAAATCCTTTTGCTATGAATGCTATCATACCATTTGCTTTTTTCGCTGCCTGCTGCACCTGCATGCCTACTTCCAACGACTGGTGTACCATGACACCCAGGTCTCGTTGCATCTCCCCTTTCCCTAATCGGCCAACATTCAGATAATAGTCTACTTTGCTGTTTTTGCCACCAACGTGGATAACCTCACATTTATCCACATTATACTGCATCTGCCATGCATTTGCCCCACTCACCCAACCTATCCAAGTCACCTTGCAGCCTCCTAGCATCCTCCTCACAGCTAACATTGCCCCCCAGCTTCGTGTCATCCGCAAACTTGGAGATGTTGCATTCAATTCCCTCATCCAGATCGTTCTCTCTCCTGTGATAGAGATTGAGATCAGGAAAGGGGAGGGAGGTGTCGGAGATGATCCTTTAGTTTTAGCATCGTGTTCGACATAGATTCCTAATTGATTAGTAGGCCCGTATATGTTGTTCAGCCGCCTTCACTCGAATGAGATTCCATATGAACGTGTGTGTGTGTGTGTGCGTGTTTGTTACATATGGGCGAGCGCTGGGTAAAGTGAACCAACTTAGAGTCACCGGTTTTAAATAACGTACGATAACCTAAATCGCTGTTTCGTCTATCAGGTCAAAAACCATAAATCTTGATTTCATACATTTGACTGCTTCCGCATCAGAAATAATAGTCACTGAAATGTATTGCTCTTAATAATGGACTATTGATTTTATTTGACAGTCGTGTTTGAATTTATGATAGCAGTAAGCAAACATCCAGAATACAAACTTCAGACCACTGAATATTAATGTATATTTGAAGATGCATCAGCTGAGATTGAATAACATAGGAGGTGCAATTAACAATTTGATTAGTTAATGGAATGGCGTTCACAATTGGCAAGACAAACGACGATTTTAAACGCAAAGACTGGTCGAAAAACAAACAATATGCCCAGTCCAATTTCTCACAAATAAAGAAAGAAAATATATCACTTCAGCTCCATTAGGTGGAATTGAGGAGTTTTAGATACAGCCGGCTCTGGTGATGTCTGCCTTAAGCGGGATAGCCTGGGTTTCGTGTTTAACCACACAGGAGTAAAGATCGTTTGAGTTCCAGACAGTGACTGGCAGAGTCAGGTAACTGCTCGCACTGAACGTGTTGTCCTTCTCCTGCTGGATTGGGCTGGTCTCAACGCCGGCACTTCTCGCACTGCCGTCCACGGTCCACTCAATGTCCACTGCACCCGGATTAAACCCGCTCACCAAACACACCAGGGTGGCCGTGCCTTTTCCCTTGATTTCTTCCGCTGAAGGTCCGAGGACGGACATTGCGGGGGCGCGAGGAGCTGTTTAAAATAATATCACAGATTAGTGGGGGTTGAAGAACTGCTTCGGTTAAAACATAGTTAAAAATACCATGGATCCATTCATTTTAATGAATAAACATTTTTCCTCTACTTGGTTCAAATTGTTCAATTGCGCACGTGAGATATTTTCAAGGAGTGATCTCCGAAGATTAATTGGTATTTATGACAATGGGACACGTTCTATTTTGTGGTTTAACATAAATTATTTCGTCAGTGTTTTTAATTGATCTCCAGAGTATTATTTCCATTGGCTCCAGTTGAAATAAAAATCGTGTGTTGGACCGGCAGCCATTTGCAGGATTTTATTATTATGGAACTATTGTGCCAATTTCAACTGAACTCGCTTAAAACATGTCTTATTTAGATACTTTCATTTATTAAGACCAAAGAAGGAAGTGTCATGAAGGATTCGATAAAAGAGACACGAATAATTTGCCATTTTACCCATCGATGCATAGACTAGTTCCCGCATTTTTAAATTGATTTTGACATGATTTACGTTTATGTTGAAACGTATACGTGTCTTCTTTTTGAAGTAAAAATTTAGCTCAATTTCTGAATTTGATCATCGAATCTCGCTCCGTGCACTCAATGGCAAAAAAACTAAATCGGCTGTAATCACTTGCTGATTACTGATATGGTTGGGAAATTCAATGCGCAAATTGCTTTCACATTTTCAGTTATTTTTCGTTGTCAAATTGAAATATTCGCTGTCCCTTTGATTCCAGAATCCGCATGCTCTGAGTGTAATGACGATTGGCAACAAAACTCATAGGTACCGGAATTTAAAATCACTAAATGAATTAAATATCGCATTAGCAGTAAATCATTTGCAGCATACATTGACTCTGAATATGTACGGGAGACACAATTAAGCAAACATTTGAAAGCAAAAAAATTAAAACAAAAAACATATATTCATAGCGATGGACGATTTCAAATGCAATGTCGCTGCACTACACCTCGCACCGCGATATTGTTTGCGTCCGATGTTTATCCCGGCTAAATATTGGCCATGACAATCTTTAGCACTTACAAAAAAGCATACAAGCAATATTTAAGCAGTTTAAAAATATAAAAGAGGACAAAGATAAATGTGGCAGTTAGTCCTCTCGAAATAGGATTTACTTTTTCTGTACCCCATGCAGTCACGGGGAGAACGTACAAACTCCGTGCAGACAGCAGCTGTAGTCGGGATGGAACCGACTGGGTCACAGCGCAAAACCGCTGCGCCACCGTTCCGATTCTTGGATGAGAACCAATAATTTTCAAGAATCCACATTTCTCCATGTTCATGATGTTGGGAAAAGTCTATCGGTGTCTAGTGATCCGCTGAATCCCCACATTTTACATTTCGTGATGGAATATCAACAGAAAATGAGCTGTTATAGAAGGTGAATTTTCCATTAGAATTCTAGGCGCCATTAAAGGCAAGAAATAATTTCCCGAAAGATGCACAACGTGATGGATTAACTTAGCGGTTCGGGAGCTTCTCTGGAGAAGATGAATGAGGCGTTTCGGGTCGGCACCAATCTATGTTCACCAGAGATGCCGCCTGACCCACTAAGGCACTCCAGTGCTTTTTTGGGTGTTTTTATTTTGCAAATCAGCATCTGCAGTTCCTTGTCACTCTAATGTTAATTCCCGTTTCCATACGGTCGGTTTTATTAGTACCCAGCTTGGTCAATGTTAGCTCATCGTCCGAAAAGTAATTAAGAATTTAAAAAAACAGCTGGACAGTCATATCGTCCTTTCATTGCTGTTGTCAACCAATTTGCCAAAGGAGATTCGATCTTGGTCGGGCATTCTTAAAAAAATCAGCTTTAAAAGCCTTTTATTGGAAACATCAATCAGCGACAAAAAACTAATTATTTTTCACAGCAGTATCAATGACCCATAGGTAGAAGATAGTTTACTTACTGCCAATACCCAGCCTCGTTCCTTTGCCGAAGATTAAAGCACTTATCCACACAGCACAGTAGTAGTCCGCAGCGTCCCCAGACTGCACATTCGCTATTGTCAATGTTGCAGTGTTGCCTGACACTGATCCCGCGAAACGGTCAGAAACTCCCGAGCCTCTAACAATGCTGTTGGCCGAGTTATAGTAGAACAGAAACCGCGGAACCGCTCCGGGAATCTGCTGGTACCAGTAAACATAATTATTACTTAAACTGCCGCCAGTCAAGATACAGGAAATTAGCGCGTTTTGCCCCGGAGACGTGGATTTTGAAGACGGCTGATTTAGTGTAATTTGCGCATTTATGCCTGGAAAACAAACCAGAACAAAATACACCATTTACCAATATATTAGCGAAACAGCAGAAGTGTCAGATATCTAAACGTTTAATCGCACTCCAGATTAAATAACTTTGGAAGCAAAATACTCACACGCTGCGGAAAATGCTAACGCACAAACCAGTGACATCCAGCAAGACATTGTAATTGTTTGGGTGGAGGGCGCCAGATGAAGTGGTTGATCAGATGTCTCTCCAGGTCGCTTATGAACTCTGTTGCGAGGCGTCACTGTCTTCCTTAATTATGCAAAACACTTAAATCAGAATGGATGCTGCGCCAATCAAAAGTTGCCAGATTGTTCCTGTGTCAAATTATTTCCGAAATGTTAGGTAGATAAGGATTTAGTTTCCAATTATGTATCTCGGTACAATTTAATATATTTCCAAGCACGTTAGAGATTCTGTTTTGATGTCTCTATTTCCCTCTAAGTCTGAAGAAGGGTCGCAACCCGAACCGTCACCTATTCCATTTTAAGCCCAGCAATGTGTGCTTATCTTCGGTGTAAACCAGCATCTGCAGTTCCTTCCTACAACTGGAAATTTTGTTTTATTTGAAACGTGACATTCAATTATGGTTTTGTATTTAGTTTGAATCATTTTCTGTGTGGTTGCAGAGAGTGTATATTGAAATAAATTATACTCGTGGAAGTAACTCATCATATCCAGCGCTGATTAATCTGATCTCACTGTGTCATCCTACTGCGCGGGACTTGTTCCTTCATCCCTTTTGTTGCACATTTTATTTGAACTGGTGAATATTATGATGAAGATAGCGACTAGGAGATGTCTGAAAGCGAATTTGCAATTGACTGCAAATTATGTATGATTTTTTAAAATCTCGGTGCCAATTCTGACTATCTTACTGTCTACGCAAGTCACTGTCAAAACGAATGTAAAGATTTTGGAGTTATTTTTGGAAACCATGTTTGCTCGTAGCACCCAAGGTTAGTTCAGGTTCACTGACTTGAGTGCACGTGAAACTAAGCTGCACGTGAAATTGAGAAGGAAATTGAGAAATATATTTAATCGCCAAGGTAGCTTTATCTGTTAAAAAGGTGAAGTGAGCCTGTAGGTGTTTGGATTGCCATGGTATTGATTCTGTCAACCTTCATTCGATATATGGAATTATATTTAGATGTGAACAGCGTTGCTTGATATGACGTGCGCACATTTCTTACTGCGATCCAATCGCTCTATTTATAGCGAAAGACTCTTCATATTTTGGATTGCTACAGCATCGTGTGACTCAATGCTAAAGCATATCAACAAGAAAATACAGCCTAAAGAACCGAAAAATATAAACATTTTCTTATTTGGACTCTTACAATTCGGCTGACAATTAATCAAAAGAGAGCGGTCCTTTCCACGAATGTGCCTGTACAGTTAAAACTCTCACCTATAAAGTCCTCAGATCGGTGACTTGTAAACAAGCCAAGCAGAGGCATCAATGTTTCAAGCTTTGTTTCCGATTTTTTTAAATACTGCATAGTACTTCTGAAATGCTTTCAGTTTACCTGGATGTGTGCAGCTCCGACAGCAATCAAGTAATTGAACTTAATTCACAGCAAAATAATCCACTTTATTTGACACTCTGCCCCATTGTATATGTTCACTCACAGCAAGTAACAATGAATTACGAAGACACTATTTGCGTATACTAAATACATTGCAATGGCTTTAACAGGCCAAACGGACAACGCCATTCAGGTTGAGAGCAAATTGTGTGCATGGGACCAGCACTGGTGCTATCAAATCATGGGCCACATTCAATGGGAAATATATGACCACGTTTTGTGATTGCTGGGCCTGTGTCCTGAAAATCCCTTTTCAATAACAGATTTGGGGTCCGATCCCCAGAAGACTGCAGTGATTCAATAAGCACCCCATCGCAATCTTATGGTTAATTAGAGACGTGTGACAAATACCTTGCTATTAATGGTGATTCAAATTTGACGTATTGATGTGATTAATTTTGGTTCGATTATTTCCTGAAGCCATTGGAGTAAATATCAGTTTTAATCTTTTTCAGGAACAAAGCGTTTCATTGACGTTGACACACGGGCTTTGAAAGAGATTAAATGATTCTTGGTTTTGGAAACAGAGGCAGAGGATAGGACAGTAGAGCTGTTCTACTCGTCATGCTAAAGCTTTGGGGGGAAAAATATGTCTGCTCTGGCTATAGTGTATCTCTCTTTGCTAGACAGAGAGAAGTTTACTAACATTAGATATTAACTTACCATGACTGCGGTGCTCATTTAGACGCTACAGTGCATTCCAAATGGCAAACGCATGTTGGATGAGAAATCACTCCCTTGGATCCTGGCTTGGACACCTCTGCTGTGTACACAAGTGGCTTACTTGTACACTATTTATGTTCCTCGTAATTTTGTATATCACAATCATGTTCACGCACAAACTTAACTAGTTCATAGAAAACGAAGCTGGCCTATCGAGTCTTTCCTTGGAAATGAAACATTCCATCACAGGCAACATCCAAGTGAATAATTTAGTGCAAACCCTCCCGTATAGTCACGTCCGTTCTATAGTGCACTGATCAGAACTGCACAGAATAATCGTAGAACGTCACAGAATACCCAATGTTTTATAAAGTTGAAGTAAGTCCGATCTCTTATATTTGATGCACGTGCTGTTGAAGACAATACATCATACGCCATATTTATCACTTCATACGTGCACTGCTATGTCCATGGAACTTTCCAACCGTAGACTGCGAACCCTATGTTTTTCAATGCCCCAGGGCCCGACCATTCATGGTGTATGGCCTACCATTATGTAAAATCCTAATATGCAACACCGCATAATAATCAGGATTAAATTCCACATGTAATTATCTTTCACATTTTACCCGATGATCGATATCATTTTGCAGACTCGGTATCAACCACCGCTTGTCGTGCCACCTTATTAATCATACCTCCTACAAGCCCGGCTGAATTATAGACTTCCTATAACAAATAGCCCTCACTGATCGTTGTTTACAAAGCTGGTCACAGGCTTCCATTCGCAAAAGCAATTGCCCACCATTATCTACTGCATTGTAATACCTAGATCAATTTACATCCAATTTGCTAATGTGCCTTGGATACAATGGGCTCCAATCATTTGCACCAATTTACCAAATGTAACCCTGTTATGCGTTTTACTGTAGCTTAGGCAAGCGGCGTTAAGGACACTGCCTTCATGAACATGTTAATTACCAGTTTGAAAATTCACATCTTCAGGCATAAACTTCCACCAACAAGACATGCTGATCATCAATGCGCAAGCCTTTTTTAATTCCCACACTCTGACGTTGGATTAACTGACTTGCAATTTCGGGACGAGACACCTTCTTCAGACTGGTTAGGGATTGGGGAAACGAGAGATATAGACGATGATGTGGAGAGATGAAGAACAATTAATAAAATATATGCAAAAAGTAGAGATGGTGAAGGAAACAGGCCATTGTTAGCTGGTTGTGGGGTGAAAACGCGAAGCTAGTGCGACTTGAGTGGGGGGAGGGATAGCGAGATAGGGAATACCGGGGCTACCTGAAGTGACATAAATTAATATTCACACCAGTGGGCTGTAAGCTGCCCAAGCGGAATATGAGAGGCTGTTCCTCCAATTTGCGTTTACCCTCAGTCTGACAATGGAGGAGACCTAGGACAGAATGGGAAAGAGAATTAAAGTGTCCGGTAATCGGGAGATCAGGTGAGTTCAGGCGGGCTGAGTGAAAGTGTTCTGCGAAAAGATGGCCCAGTCTACATTTGGTCTCACCGATGTATAAGAGTCCACATCTTGAACAACGGATACAGCAGATGAGGTTGGACGAGGTGCAAGTGAATCTCTGCCTAACCTGAAAGGACTGTCGGGGTCCCTCGACAGACACGAGGGAGGAGGAATAGGGACAGGTGTTGCATCTTCTGCGATTACAGGGCAAGGTATCTGGGGAGAGGGTGGTTTGGGTGGGAAAGGATAAGTTAACCAGGGAGTTGCGGAGGGAACGGTCTATTTGGAAGGCGGAAAGGGGTGGAGATGGGAAAATGTGGCTAGTGGAGGGATCCCGTTGGTGATGGCGGAAATTTCGGAGCATTATGTGTTGTAATCGACGGCTGATGGGGTGGAAGGTAAGGACTAGCGGGATTCTGTCTCTGTTGTGACTAGGGGGAGGGGAGCAATGGCGGAGCGGAGGGGTACCGAGGAGACTCCAGTCAGGGCCTCATCTATGATGGAAGAGGGGACCCTCCGTCCTCTAAAGAATGAGGACATCTCGGATATCCTGGTATGGAACACCTCATATTGGGCGCAGATGCGGCGTAGATGGGGGAATAGGGAGTAGGGGATAGAGTATTTGCGGGAAGAAGGTTGGGAAGAAGTGTAGTCGAGATGGTTGTGTGAGTCAGTGGGTTTGTAATAGACGTCAGTCAATAGTCTATTTCCTGTGATGGAGATTGTGACATCAAGAAAGGGGAGGGAGGTAGCCGGAGATGGTCCAAGTAAATTTGAGTGCAGGATGAAAATTAATGGTGAAGTTGATGAAGTCCATGGGTTCTGCATGGGTGCAGAAGGTCGCACCGATGCAGTCCTTCAAGCTGTCCTTTACTTTGGCGTAAGGTTACGTTTGACTAATGCAATAGAATTATTTGAAGAATTGATGTGCATCGTCCAAATAAGGATAATGGTGCATGCACTCGGATTTTCTAGGATAACGTGCCGCAGCAACAACGTGTTGCACAAAAATCAAAGCGCGCAGTGCAGAGGTAATATATCTATGGTGAATCGAAAAGCAGCTGTCAGGAAACCGAGAGTAGGCATAATCAGGTGTGGTTCTGGTTTGTAATGCAAACTGTTGTGTCGCGGGTAAGGGTGTGGGCCCACAACTCTTTTACATACATTTGAAATTACTTTAATGAAGGCTCGAATTTGACCGGAAATCAGTGCTGATGATACTTAAGGAGACCGGATGTGACAGCCAATAGTCAATTAAGACGACACAGAGCTGGCAAGTAGATTGTATACATCAAAATACCAAAAGGTGCCCTTTATCGCTTATCGAACTGGATACAAACATGACGAAGTTATGCTTCACCTATGTATTCTTGTTACTCCACAAAAAGGAACTTCGAGGGAAATAATTCAGGGAACATGATTTCTAAAGATCGAAGCATCGACTCAAGATAATTGAGAATTTCAGCTCCAATATCCGAGTGCTACTCCACAAAAGGCGTGGTGGTTTGTTCGCGGCGGATGATTGTTTCAGGAGGGTGCATAATACGCCAGGGAAAGTAGAACCAAACCAAATGAATGTTACAAAATGTTACTTAAGGTTATTACTGTTTTTAAGAACCATATAAACAGATGTGGGCGTCGGAAATTGCATAATTAACATAGAAGCTTTAGATAGCTTGCAGGTTATTGGATGTCAGAACTAATCTTGAGGACTTTACGTCAATGTTTATGCATGTTTATGATTTTAAAATGTATACAGAATCTAGTACATCCCATTGCTTAGTACAAAATTAGTGCTGTTGTCAGAGATAAGCTTTTATCAGAATCATGGGTACGAACAAAAGCAAAATCACGGTTATTCCCAAATCCTTACGACCGGCATAAATCCTTACAAAAAAGATAAAAGTGCTGAAGTAGATCAGTGGGTGGGCCATCACATCTAGAGAACATGGATATGCGACGTTTTGGGTCGGGACCCTTCCTCTGGTTTCTGATTGTAGAGGGGATGGGGGTCATAAATCCATAAGACATAGGAGCAGCATTAGGCCATTCGGTCAATCGAACCTGCTTCGCTATTCTATCATGGCTGATCTATTTTACCTCGCACCTCCATTCTCCAAGAACCTGTCAATCTCCACTTTATGTTGGAAGAGGGCTGTTGGCGGGATAAAATCTGGCTAGTGATTGGTGGATGTAGATAAGACGGGGTGGGTTGATTAGCAAATGGTTGGATAAAGGCCTGCGTGGAAACTACAAAAGGTGTGCGATAAGGAGTAAGGATAGAACAGTTGCGAAAGTGAATACACGGAAAACGACTGTCCTAGATGTAGTTCCGAACATATCCGCCACTGAACGCCACAGGGGATTCTTCTTCCCTGTGGCTATCATAATGCTCAACTCCTCCCCCTTCTGTCGTGGGGTAGACGGAGACTGGCTCCCCGCCCTCCTCCCTCCTCCCTCCTTCCTCCTCCCTCCTCCCTCCTCCCTCCTCCCTCCTCCCTCCTCCCTCCTCCCTCCTCCCTCCTCCCTCCTCCCTCCTCCCTCCTCCCTCCTCCCTCCTCCCTCCTCCCTCCTCCCTCCTCCCTCCTCCCTCCTCCCTCCTCCCTCCTCCCTCCTCCCTCCTCCCTCCTCTCTCCTCCCTCCTCCCTCCTCCCTCCTCCCTCCTCCCTACTCCCTCACCCCCACCCCCCCGATCTTTACACATTCCCCAATCATTTCCACTCGTCACTTTAATTTCACTCGTCACTTTATTTTGTGTTTTTATGACTGTTGGCTAATCATTTTCGCTCGTGGGATTAATAAAGTTCTATCATATCGTATCATATGCTATATCCGGGACTTGTGCTGACCAGCCTGCATAGCTATTTAGACGGCTTTGACCTGTCACTACTCTGTTCTGGTGTCCTCACCTTCTTAAAGTTTTGGTTCACTATTTGCTGGCAGCAAGCGGCTGTGACAGGTATTATCTAATTACATACACAAGAGTCAAGAGTCAGGAGAGTTTTATTGTCATGTGTCCCAGATAGGACAATGAAATTCTTGCTTGCTGCAGCACAACAGAATATCTAAACATAATACGGAACAGGAGATAAAAGTTCAGTGTGTCTATATACCATAGACCATATATATACACACTCAATAATTATACAGATAAAGTGCAATAGGCTGATATTGTTCAGAGTTTGTTTGATGGCGAGTTTAATAGCCTGATGGCTGTGGGGAAGAGATGTTCCTGAACCTGGATGGTCCAGATTTCAAGCTCCTGTTCCTTCTTCCCGTTGGCAACGGATGGCAATGAACCGCACATGCTGGTTTGCATAAAAAGTAAGTGATGCAGTAACTCAGCTGGTGAGGCAGCATCTTCGGGGCACATGGAATAGTGGGAAAATGGGCGTACACCGAGATGGGTCACATTCTCATTCCTATGCCTTCCCATCAGTCCTGAGACTCACCCATTGCAACAGTGAGGCCATACGCATAATAGAGGAAGAACATCTTACATTTCTCGTTGGTAGCTTACCAACCCAACTGTATGAACATTGAATTATCCAAATACAAGTTCCCCCTTCCCCTGAATGTCAGTCTGAAGAAGGGTCTCGAGCCCAAGCGTCCTCTATTATTTTTCTGCAGAGATGCTGCCTGACCGCTGAGTTACTCCAGGTTTTTGTGATTGTCTTCGGTTTAAACCAGCATCGGCAGTTGCTCCTGACACATAACCCCCCCCCCCACCCCCCACCCCCCCCCCCTCCCCGCCCCCGTCACCAAACCCCCCTCCCTCTACCACCCACCCGCTTGCTATGCTCCACCTGAATGTTCGCTCATTTCTCCCTCTATCCCGCCTCCCTTTTCTCTATCCCTGCCCCCTTCCATCGCTATTCCTTCCTCTGACTCCACATTTCACGCCTATTTCCTTATTATCTCACAGCCGTCTGTCTGTATTCGTCCCTAACATGTGTCCAACTAGCTGCCGTTCAAAGTATTTCACATGTATACATCTAACACTTACCTAGCTGTGCAGCACCACCCCACGTTTCTTTCAGACCCCCACCCCCGCACGACAATCAGTTCGAAGTAAGGTCCCGACCCAACCCGTCGCTTCTCCATATGCCTCAATGATGCTATCTGTCACGATGAATTAGCAAATTTAAACCAGTTGGCTAGTGAGCCACACAATGAACGCAATACACTGTTGAAACCTCGCCCCTCCCATCGATAATCACGCAGGTTGCTCCTTTGGCCTTTAGATAAAACCAACTACACGTGGAGAGCGAACCAGCCTGCAAATCGAAAGATTTGTTTAATATTTGCCCCCACTGAATTTGCCCCCTACAGGCAAAATTAATTAAAAATAATTGTACGTTGTATTCGTCCAGATGAATCGTAAATTCATGTGAATGCTCTGTGTATTGGGATAAGTGTTGTTGTGGCGAAGCACTCTCTACCTCCCGACGGTATGTGACTGGATCCTCCTGGTCAGAGACTCTATGAGACTCCTTTCTTGACGACTATTGGGAAGTTGCCGCTCAGTTTTGCCGAAGACGCGGACGATTTTCAAAATTAAACAATACGTTATTTTAGTTGAAACATTGTCTTTTCACATTAAGTGGAAGATATGTTGTGCCAATTTCTAATCATTATTTTCTGTCAGCGTGCTATTCTGCTAATTCTTTCCGTTACTGCCACGTTTCACTTTATGACACCCATTCAGAGAAAGAAGACGTCATTTTGACATCCTGTGTTTTATTACAAGTACATACTTCTCCTAACAGATTCATCGGCAGTGCTTTCATTGCATTAATTGTATCCAGACCGAAAAGGTCTAGATTGAAACCGGGCAAATTGGAGGAGCTTCGATGGGTGTATTGAATGGCATGAACGGGTTGAACTATGTTTTCATGCTGCATAACTCTATGACCGTTTGATTCCTTCCAAATGTTTTTTTACAAATATACTATATCCCGGTCTCTCACAGGCGATGATCGTTTTCGTTTCCCCTCCTCCTAAGCCCAACACGGGACCTCCGCATAATGAAAATATAGGCGATCCTAAAGGTGTTATCCACCATGCAAATTAAAGTAAAGTTAAGTTGAACGTGCGTGTAGCAACAATAGCGTATTAGCCGGACACAGTGGTGGCCGTTGTCTAATTATTTGATCAATCGAGCTTATAGCCACAGCGCTGTAAATAAATGAGTGTGATGTGCACAGACATTATATGACCTGTCCTCCACTCACTGAAAAATTATACTGCTCCTACTCTGTGTACCTTCCGTGGATTCTATCTCTTCTGCTATATTAAAAAAAAAGTGTTATCTGGATCGATTGAATGTTATTGACTAGTTAATCTTCAGTTTTTTTTTAATCGAGTCTCATCGGCTAAGTGTAAATGTACAAATGGATTGTGTTAAAACGTCAATGAGCAGAAAATACTTATTTCAAAAATCATCTTTGGAGGTATTTGGTGCGAATTTGAGTCTCTGGACGAATAGGAGAATGCGATGGGGGAAAAATAAGACTGTGGTTCTTTTTCCTACTGAGACTAAGTGTTCGGTGCATTCAGTGCTTCACCTGTGTTGACGTAGAACATGTTGGCAGGGCTGCTATCAAACTGATGGTGTTTAATGATGCCATCGTCAACTACCTTTCCCACATTTCCTGGTACCCACAGTCATACGCAATATCGCATTACAACTAACCGAGGCTTATTATAATTACAGGATTCAAATTAATCATCCACTGTACATTGGGAGGAGCTCGATTCCAAAATAAAAGGGTGGAAACATCAAAAGTATTCTAATTCCCGGTCAACATATTTTGAATCAGAATAAAAAGGATATTGCATTGCATTTAAGATTAGTTTCTTTATTTTCTCAAAGGCTACAAACAACACTAAGGTCATATATTGGCATTTGCCAAGTATTTGGATGCACTAAACTCATATTAATTAAACTGGAGGCTGTTAATAGTACTGGTATTTTGTCGACAGAATAGCTTTAAAGTGAGCAAGTCATAAAAATTAAGCTTTACGTGCGAAATGTATCTAGCAAATGTAATACTCCAGAGACCAATACATTTCGAGATTGCATCAAATAAAAGAAAATAATCATGATAAACAAACGCTCTCGATTAACACATTTCCATTTCACATACAGCTGGATTTCGCGATATCCACCCGAAGCGGGGTTGCCTGAGTCTCGTGTTTAACCACGCAGGAGTAAAGCTCGTGTGAGTTCCAGACTGTTGCTGGCAGAGTCAGGTAACTGCTCGCACTGAACGTGTTGTCCTTCTCCTGCTGGATTCGGCTGGTCTCAATGCCGTCATTTCTCGCACTGCCGTCCACAGTCCACTGGATTTCCACAGCACCAGGATTAAACCCGCTCACCAAACACACCAGGGTGGCGGTGCCCTTTACTCTCATCTCATCTGCTGAAGGTGGTAAAACGGATGCGGCAGGGGGCTGAGGATCTGATTAACAAAAGATCGCAGTTAAATAAGAATTGAAGCACGACTTTTGGATCAAAGGTCAATGTAATAACCAGAACGCCTTTACGTCCACCCGCTTCAAAATAATAAATTCTCATCGTGTATCTAACTACTGAAATAGAATTTACAATAAGGATTTCTGGATAATTCAAACACTACCTTAATAAAATCTCAGTAATATGTAGGAAGGAATTGCAGATGCTGGTTTAAACCGAAGATAGACACAATGCTGGAGTAACTCAGCGGGGCAGGCATCAAAACTATTCTGATGAAGGGTGCCTACTATAACGGCACCCTTTCATTCTCTCCGGAGATGTGGCTTCTCTGTTCCACTGGATTACTCCGGCATCTTGTGTCTATCTTCGATCTAATAAAATCTCATTTTGCTTCATTCGCACAGTTCCGAACAGGAGCGTCTTGCATTATTTTTGAATCGCGCGACACAAGAAAGGGATTGATCTCGATTTCCTTTGAGCTCTCACGCAAAAGACCTCTAGGCAAAGGTGGATTTGTGTACTTATTAGGACACTTGAGGAAAAACGGGCGGTCGGCTCCGTGCCAACTCCTAGCAGATAATTCAGTCCGTTCCATACTGCCCCCCATTCCATGTCTATCTCATACTGTGTTTTGTATTGAATTCTGTCTTTACTTTGTGTATTAGTCATGTCTCTACTATTTATTTCATTCCCCTTACATGTATTTCCTCTACCTGCTAAATTTTTGTAAGGTGTCCTTGAGACTCTTGCAAGGCGCCGATAAATAAAATGTATTATTATTATTATTATCTTCGGTATAAACCAGTTTCTTCCTCTCCATTATTTGACTGCAGTCTAGCAACTTATCTGAACAACTCTTCTTTCTACAGTTTGCTGCAGTAGAGTACATAGAGTAGCCAATTAGCCAGTAGATTACATAGAGTAGCTAATTAGCCCAACAGCATGTCTTGGAGCAGTACAAGGAAATTGATGTTTTGACGAAATAACTTGCAAATCCAATAGAAAGTACCCCAGGAGGGGATTGAACGCTGGAGCTGTGAGGTAGCCTTCTGCACCGGGTTATACCAGTGATCTGTGCAGTGCTGTACACAGTTTAAACTATAATCTTAGTTATATTTAAACCCATTCATCACTCGCCGTGTTGTTCCATCCTAACCAATCTGACATTTTTGAAAGGGAACTGCTCCTTTCATTGTCTGAATAGGGAAACAGTTCGGGCTGTACTCTATCAACCAGACATAGTACCGGACTGCTATTAACAACGCAACATATTTCACGTTTGCAGATGCGCATGATCACAATTGCAAGGGTTTTTTGCTCTTTAAAGTTTTCATGTCAGAAGACCACCACATCCTTTACCTGGCCGAAGATTTGAAAAAACATTGAAGCTAAAATAAACAGTTGATGTTTTAAATGACTAACGCGATGCAATGATCTTTTCATAGCTCACAGAGAGATTAGATGGTTCAGATTAAACCTTAAATGTCAGATATTTGAGAAAAAAACTTTCAATAGTCGGTCGTAACTGAGTAAAATCCTTTCTGATCAACAAAGAAACCCCTGTATATATTAGAAAACAGATATAAAAACTGAAAACGCTGGGGTTACCCAACAAAATAGACAGCTTCAGGGGAGAGAAAACAGTTAACAAAACAGGCTGGCTCTGTAGTGTCGTGGGGCTGAAACAATATCCTTGTTCCGCTCTCCACATATGATGAATTTTAATTTTGTGAAAGCGAGCACTCGATTGTCGGGTCAGCTTCAGTGGTTCGTTTCCTTCAACCAAACGTTTCCTCTCAATGTGCAGATTGACTGGTGGGTGTATAGCTATGTTACAGGGTCGTCCACAGCAGTCAGTTTCCACTCCAATTGGATTTTTGAAATCACGACCAGCTAGTAATCTGGGGCAATGATGGGACGGGGTGATGGTGACTACAACCCGTATAATGTGACTGGCTTCACGGAGCCCTTGTAAAATCATCAATTTAGACTGGGGCGCGTGGTCTCCGTAAATAGGTAAAATTATTATGTGTGTTCGACAATGTCAATCCGATAATAAACGGTGCAACTGGGCTTTGTTCGATTGAACGTGCCCGAGCAAATGCTGTAAATAAACTCGGTTCAACATATGACACGCATGACGGCAGGGTATCTACTAATAGCTAATGCAATCTATCTCAGGACCACTGTGAGTTTTGCATCGGGACAGAATACAGTACAAGTTGAACAGAATAAGGGTTAATTCAGACGCAACCACAGATCGTCTGGGTGGTAACTTTCTGTGCAGAAGTTTCGCAAAATCTCGCAGAGGGCCAGTGGCGATGTTGAGAGGAATGGGGGGGGGGGGGGGGGGGGGGTGCGGGGGGAGGGGGGGTGGTAAAATGGGGTGGGAGCTTACAATAGTACACGATTAAACATATGAAGGATAATCATGGATATTCTCACCTGACTGATAGTTAACGCAATTAATTATTGTTAATAAGAACTTACAGAACGTTAGAAAGAAATATTTTACTTACTGCCAACAGCCACTCGTGTTCCTTTTGCAAATATTAAAATGTTTTTCCACATAGCGCAGTAATAATCGGCAGCGTCGTCTGATTGAACGCTAGATATTGTGAAGGTCCCCGTGTTGCCTGACACTGACCCGGAAAACCTCTCTGAAACTCCCGGACCTCGACCAGGAGTGCTCTTGCTGGACCAATAATAGACTAAAAGCCGCGGAGTACGTCCAGGAATCTGCTGATACCAGTATACATTGTCATTCCCTAAAGTAGCGCCAGACATGGTGCAGGTTAATTCTAAGTTCTGACCCGGAGTGATGGACATCGAAAGCGGCTGGCTTACTGTAACATCTGCGCGTAAATCTGGGAAAATAAAGAGCACAGTGATAACAATAATTTGTAATTAAAACACGAGAGAAACCTCCCGCTGAGAAGTGTACTCGAGGAGAAATCTAATGTTGATGAACAAAGGAACTCACAAGTCGCGCAAAGAGCCAGCGCACAGAGTAGTCGGATGCAGTAAGTCATTGTATTTTACTGATTGGAGTCCAGGCAAGGCAACAGTTTCCCAGTGGCTTCTAACTTATTTTTCGTCTCGCTTTTGAATAGTGCGGTGAGGTGTCATCTGATTAATGCAAATGATATTGCTGCTTGCAGCCAATCAGAAATGTCAATGGTTTTCCCTGTGACCTATTGGAACCGGAATAGGCTTCGAATTCTGTATTTCTGGTTACTTCGATACATTTTAAAAACATAAAACATAATAAGGAATATAGAGCATTACTGTTTTATTTTCCATTCATATATACATCTATTCTCATGGTGCTGTTGTGGAAGATAGGGTCCACACGAGTTTATTCAGCAAATGTGCGGTCAAAGTAAAAAGCTAGATTTTTTAATTCTGACGATTCGCATATTGGACGAGACATCATTGCAGATTGCGGATCTGAGGTTTATAGTCATTTTGTCCTTGCCGAAGGCGAACAGGCCCCGCGGAGGCTATCGTGTACTCATCCGACTCTCAAGTACTCATCTACATTAATCCTATTTTTCTGCACTTGGACCATTGTTCTTACTCTCACTTCACAAAAACATCAGGTTCAACATTACATCATAATGTTGAGCTGTGACTTTGGTGCACAAATGCAACGATGTACATTGTCTACTTTGACCGTACTGTCGTGCAGCAAACCACGACCCAATATGCGCCTGTCCTATGCATGCATCATGCCATTGCATTTGATGTCAGTGAAAGCGAAGATACGTTTAACTGACGAGAACCTGAAATACCATACAGTGTTGATTCCTATACCGGAGCAGCATTACAATATAATTAAATAAACAATAATATTACATAAACGTTGTATAAATTTAAAATATAGCACAAGCCGATCGCTTCGGATGATGTGCGCGGGCAGCGGGGCTCAAAAATACACCTTAATAAATGCCGATGTATACTGCATACCAAGGCTTCTGCCCGCTGTGCGAGAACATTCCAAGATTCAAGGACAAATATTTTCTAAGGTACACAAAAATGCTGGAGAAACTCAGCGGGTGCAGCAGCATCTATGAAACGAAGGAAACGTCGACCCGAAACGTTGCCTATTTCCTTCGCTCCATAGATGCTGCTGCACCCGCTGAGTTTCTCCAGCATTTTTGTGTACCTTAGATTTTCCAGCATCTGCAGTTCCTTCTTAAACAAATATTTTCTATCTTTTCATCGTGTTAATATATGAGTTCCAATCATGATATTCAGAAATTCTTTGGGTTTTTTTTAAACGTATGTTAGCTATGACCAATTGGCAGAAATGAAATACGCGAACAATTCAACAGACAAAAGCCGGGCTACTTTAGCAAGGATTCCTGAGACCGGTTATGCAGACTTCCGTATAAATTATGAGCATCAAATCGGACAAACCTTCAAAGATTGAATTTACCGTATTGAGGCTATAGGCACATCGGCATATATTTCATCCCAGATGAAAGGAATTTATCCGAGGGTATCTCTCGCACAATGGAAAATATGTTCAATTGGTAAATGCACAAAATGACATAATTTGAACGTGGCGGGTATATGTGGCGCCTGAAATACTAAGTGCATCATGAAAATGCACCGAATAATTAAGCTTCACGACATGTAATTAAATAAAGCATGTAATGGTTAATAAGCATTGGGTGATTAATAGGTTACACTAGGCCACTAATACCCAAATCATGACCTACCCATATTCTTCGGGGATGCTTCCTGGCCTGCTGAGGTGCATCAGCAGCGTGTATCTTTTAATTTGTAAACCATCATCTGTAGTTCCTTCTCTCTACTTTTTTTAAAAACCCTTTTCCTGTTAGTGTTACTCAAGATTCCAACACCGGCATTCTTTTGTGTCACAACACAATGGAGAATTCAGACACACAAAAAAAGGAGGAAGAGAATTGGGAACTGGAAGACACAAATATATTGTCTGAAAATGGACACAGAAGGAGAAATCTACCTGGCACAAATGATGAGAAAATAATGCTGAAACAGATAAGCAAGGACAAAGAATGTGAGAGGCCTGGTGCACTAAATGAGAAACACATTTCTATTCATATATAAGAAGTTGTGGCCTTTGCCCCAACATAAACAGAGCGTTTTCTTAAAATAGGATGTGATGAAGCACACACAGAGAGCACTTACAACTTCGCATGCGCGGTAACTGTGAAAAAAAAGCAAATAGTAAGCACCTTTTGCAAAAATGAATGTTAACATCGTCGTGTGTATAGGAAGGAACTGCAGATGCTGGTTTAAACCGAAGATAGGCACAAAATGCTGGAGTAACACTGGGATAGGCCGCATCTCCGAAGAGAAGGAATGGGGGACGTTTCGGGTCCAGCCCCTTGTTCAGAGGTGATCCTTTCCACGACCTTGCAAAACATTTTTTACTGCAACGACCAGACTCCCAATAGTATATTTCTACTCAAACAAAGGTACTGAGGCAAGAATCACCAACGAAATAAAGATTTGTAAACATGGCAGTGAGAAGCGGAACAGAACGAAGGCGATAATTGCATTGAAATAGTTTGAGTAAAATTCATTGCCGCCAGATATGTCTGATTTAATTAAAATCAACCGAAATACACTTGTTAAACAGATGTTGATGATGCCGATCTTTCAGAATCATATTGCAGCTGCAGTTATCCAGATACACAAAGGGTGTTCAATTACAGTTGGATTGTACATTTTAAAAAAATATACACATGCCATAAAGTCACAAGAGTCCGTTATAAAGGATGAGGTTACGGGGTACTTAGTTCACGATAAAATAGGCCGAAGTCAGCATGGCTTTGTGAAGGGAAGGTCTTGCTTGACAAATTTGCTGGAGTTCTTTGAAGAAGTAAAGAGCAGGATAGACAAAGGAGAGTCAGTAGATGTGTTTACTTCGATTTTCAGAAGCCTTTGATAACGCGCCACACGTTAGGCTGCTGAGGAAAATGAGAGTCCACGTACCAAAGGATAGCAGGTTGGCTGGATGGTAGAAGACAACTAGTGGCTATAAATGGGTTTTTTTCTGGTTGCCTGCAGGTGACTAGTGGAGTTCCGCAAGGGTCGGTGCTGGGGCCGCTACTCTTCACGTTGTATAGTAATAATTTGGACGACGGAATTGAAGGCTTTGTGGCCAAGTTTGCGGATGATACAAAAATAGGCGAAGGGGCAGGTTGTGTAGAGATAGCAGGGACTCTGCAGAAGGACTTGGCAGGTTGTGAGAGTGGGCAGAGAAGTGGCAGATGGAATCTAGTGTAGCAAGATGTGGAGTCATGCATTTTCGTAATAGGATTAAAGGCATATACTATTTTATAAACGGGGCGAGGATCCAGACGTCGGAGGCGCAAAGGGACTTGGTAGTGCTGGTACAGTTCAGCTGCAAGTCGAATCAGTTGTAAAGAAACAAACTCAATTATAGCATTTATTTCAAGAGGGCTCCTATATAAAACAGAGGTGGCGTGTTGAGGCTCTATAAGGCCGCATTTGGAATATTATGAGCAATTTTGGGCACGATATCTGAGGAAGGATGTGTTGGCTCTGGAGGGACTGGGGGAGGTTTGCAAGAATGATCCCAGGAATGAGTAGGTTAACCTATGTTGAGCGTTTGGAGGCACTGAGCCTTACATGCTGGAGTTTAGAAGAATGAGTGGGGACCTCATTGAAATATACAGAATAGTGAAAGGCTTGGGTAGAGTACATGTGGAGAGGATGTTTCCACCAGTGGGAGTCTAGGATGTTTCCACCAGTGGAAGTCTAGGACTAGAGGTCTTAACCTCAGAATTAAAGGACGTTATTTTAGGAAGGAGGTGAGGTGAAAGTTATTTAGTTAGAGGGCGGCGAATCTGTGGAATTCCTTTCCACAGAAGGCTGTGGAAGCCCTGTGGATATTTTTAAGGCAGAGATAGATAGATTCTTGATTAGTACGGGTGTCAGAAGTTATGTTGAGAAGGCAGGAGAATAGGGTTATGGTGGAGAGACAGTTCAGGCATGATTGAATGGCAGAGTAGACTTGATGGGCCGAATGGCTTAATTGTACTGCCATCCCTTATGATCTTATAGCATGTGTCAGTTTAAAAATGCACAATTCAACTGTACTTGGATACCTTTCGTCTCTCTGGATGTGCAGCTGCAATATGATTCAGAAAGATCAGCATCATGCAGGAAAAAATGGCTTAATGGATTGGGGATTCATCTACCATTCACACCCTTCACCACAAATACAAAAAAACAACATAGAATCGCACAGCACTGGAACAAATCTGCGGCAACACAAATCGTTGAAGTAACTCAGTTAATGGAAAATGTAATGCCTATTAGAAGAAGCATGATAAAAAAATAACAGAGAAGCTAGGAACAGTAAACCTAGGAAAGACACAGAATGCTGGAGTAACCCATCAGGTCATGCTGCACTCCTTGAGAACGTGGACAGGTAACGTTTCGGCCCTGGTCTTTTTTTCAGACCTGAAGTAGTTGCTCGACCCGAAACATCACCTGTCAATGTACTGCAGAGATGCTGCTTGCTCCGCTGAGTTACTCCAGTGTCCTTTTGTGTAAATCTGTATCTGGTGTTTCCGATATGGCCACATATACATCAGTGAAACCAAAGCAGATTAAGTGACAGCTTTGTCGAGCATCTGCTCTCAGTCCGCTGTGGCCACACGGATCGTCTGGTTATCAGTCATTTAACTTCTCCATCGCATTTCCACAACTATTTTTCTGTCCTCCACGTCCGGAGTGAAGCTAAAGTTAAACTGTTGCAACAGGAGCTCGTATTCCATCCGGGTATTCCACGACCCAACGGCCTGAACATTGAATTTTCCATTTTACGATTACCCTAAACTCTGCTATCCCTTTCCATCTCATCCTATCTATCCCAGCCCTTTCAGACATCACTTATTCCCACCTCAACCTCCAGTTCTCCACCGCGCTGTTTCTTCCACCTCCCCCACATTCTCCATCTCCTTCCCCCATTACTCCCCTTCCCGTCCCTCTTCAGTTCCCAACTACCAATCTCATTCTGTTCCATTCCTCGCCTTCATTTCCTTTCAGATGACAGAACCTACAGATTTTTTCCATATCATCTCACAGTCGTTGTTGACATCTTCACCCTTCCACCCCCCCCCCCCCCCCAACTTGAATGTTATCTACCAATCAATCCCTCCATTAAGCCCCTGAGAGTAGATCCGATACTAAGAAGCTTCTTTCATATTTTCCCAAACACTAATGAAAGGCTCACTGGTATATACTTTTCTGGTTTCTCTCCGATGTCCTTCAGAAACAGGGAAACGCAATTGACTGTTCTCCGGTTCTTAGGCACATGGCCTATGGCTGGAGAGGAAACAAAGTTCACCGCCAAAAGCCCAGTTTTCTACACTCTTGCGTCTCTGAATAACGTGGGATAGATTCTATTCGGCCATGGAGACGTATCCAAGCTGATATTTTTCAAGAGGCAACAAAATCATCCTTCTTGATGTCAACATGCCCTAGACTATTAACATACCTATCCTTGATTTCGCTATCCTGCTTGTCCTTCTTCTCGTTTAGTATTTCGCCGATTTCCTCAGGCTCCACATGCAATTGTCCTCCTTTGTCTTGAGTTGGCTTGCTATTTTCTTTGTAATATATGTATAAAATGTCTCATGTTTCTCTTCAATCCTACTTGCTAAGGACCTGCTAAGGCCTTATTGGCCCTTCTTATTCCCTGTTTACCTACGCTCCGTTTGCTGTATCTTCTTCAATGGCACAGATCGATTTCAGCTTCCATTCACTTACGTCCTTTTCTTTCTTTTTTTGCAACATCTCTCTTCATCCAAGGTCGCAGAACAGTCCCATCGTTGTTGTTCTGAGGAACAAGCTAGTCCTGAATTATGACCAGATGGCCTTTTAAAACCCAACACGTGAGATGTGAATTTACCGACTAGAAGTTGCTCCTAAGCATCTCTGGTACAGAAGGCAGAGGGATCCTGGAGTGCAGGTGCATGGTTCCTTGAACGTGGAGTCGCAGATAGCTGGTCAAAAAGGCTTTTGGCAAATTGGCCGTCAGTCAGAGTATTTAGTGTAAAAGCTGTGAGGTCATGTTGCAGTTATATAGATGTTGGTGATGCCGCATTTAGAGTATTGTGTTCAGTTCTGGGCACCATGCTGTAGGAAATATGGAAAGTGTACAGAGAACATTTACGAGGACATTGCCAGGACCAGGAGTCTAAGCTATAGGGAGAGATTGAGTAGGCTGCGATTCTATTCCTTGGAGCGAAGGAGGATGAGGGGTGATCTGATAGAGGTGTATAAAATCATGAGTGGAATAGATCGGGTACATGCACAGAATCTCAAGCCCTGTGTAGGTGAATCGAGAACCAGGGAACATAGCTTTACGGTTAACGGAAAAATATTTAATAGGAATCTGAGGGGTTACTTTTTCACGCAAAGAATGTTGGGTGTATGGAACAAGCTACAAGATGAGGAAGTTGAGGTAGGCACTATCCGAACATATAAGAAACAGTTAAAGGGCTTTCTCACTGTGCGACCTGAAGCAAGACTTAACAAGATTTAACATCGTGGGAACCTTCTGCGATAGCAGTACGGCATTCGTGGACCACCGAGGACCTCCGTGGCGCTAACGGCAGGTAGTCATGTGACTTGGTAAGGTCGGGAGAAAATTCAAACATTTTTGAATTTCTCCAAGAGTGACTTGAGCAGCGTTGCAACATTGTATGAACATAGTGGCCAGTGCGATATCCGTGCGATATCCGTAATAACTCTTGCGGGTACCGTGGGAACTCCTGCGAACGGTGAGTAACTGAGCAGTTTGATTGTCAGTGCTTGTTTTACCTCATTGTTAAATAAATATATTTTTTTACTATCAGATTGATGTCTGCAATTCTTCATTAACACATCACTACAAGATGAATGTCTCTAATGTTATAATCCCTCTCATGCTGAAACACAAAATAGTTGAAGGGAGGTGAAATAATCACATTTTCATTCTTTTTCATTTTTGAGTGTTCAGGTACCTCACTTGCTGAGCTATTTTACTCCAGCAGTTTGTGTCTCTTTTTGTCTAAAGCAGTTTCTAAGACTGGAGGAACTTCGCGGGCCAGGCAGCATCTACGGAGGGAAATGGACATGCGACCCTTTCTTCAGGCTGCCTTATCTCTCTCCCCCCCCTCCCCCCAACTCCCACCCCCGCACACAAATGCTGGAGAAACTCAGCGGGTGCAGCAGCATCTATGGAACGAAGGAAATAGGCAACGTTTCGGCCCGAAAAGTTGCCTATTTCTTGTGCATGTGTCGGAAGGAACAGCAGATGCCGGTTTAAAGAGAATGCTGGAGTAAATCGACGGCAGGCAGCATCTCTGGGGAGAAGGAATGGGTGACATTTCGGGTCGAGACCCTTCTGATATGCTGCTTGTCCCGTTGAGCTACATGTTGTGTCTATCTTCGTTTTAATCCAGCATCTGCAGTTCCTTCCTGGCCGAACCCGATTGAAAGATGCGGGGCTGGGCGATAGAGCACTGGGTCTGACAAGGATCAGGCTTCAGTAAGCAAAGTAAAGAGAGGTGGCAACGTTTTGGAAATGAAGCGGGTAATCCGAGTGATGGCGAGACGGTATCCTCTAATCATAATATGTCGGAAAGAACTGTAGATGTTGGTTTGCGCCGATGATAGACACAGTAATACTGGAGACAGACATAACATCATGGACGGGCAGCATCTGGATAAAAGGAATGTGTGACGTTTCGGGACGAGACTCTGAAGAAGGGTCTGTAACCGAAACGTCACACATTCCTTCTCTCCAGAGATGCTGCCCGTCCCGCTGTGTTACTCCAGCATTTCGTGTCTATCTTCCGTATGCTCTGTGATGGTCATCTCGGAGTCAAGTGGCAACTCTGGTCTGTAGACACGAGGAAATGCAGATGGAGGAATCACGAGCAAAACACAGAGCGTTGGACGAGCCTGACCCTTTGAGTTCCTCCATCACTTTGTGTTGAAGTCAGGTCTGGACATTGCTTGGCTCAGTCTCAGGCGCCGGCTAACTAGGAAGGTCGAGTCAAAGTCCAGCACTAACACTCAAGAAATAATGTTTGCGGCCTGATGTTATCAATATTTAATTGAAATCATTAATAAAGTAAATAACTAGATACCGGTCTAATCCGTATCTACGGGATTGGACAGGCTAGATGCAGGAAGAATGTTCCCGATGTTGAGGGAGTCCAGAACCAGGGTCCCAGTTTTACAGTCTACCGTGGGAACTCTTTAATTACAGCGGGCAGGCAACTCCCTTCAGTTTCCCAGGGGGTCGGGACGGGACTGGAGTTGGGAGGGAAAGGTGGGGGTGTCGAGGGAGAGGTGGGGGAGACAGATGGGGGTGTCTTCATTTACTGACGGTGGGTGTCTGTCACTGAAACAGGCAGGTGAGATTTCACATCCACCTTGTGTGTGCCTCTCTCTCTCTCTCTCTCTCTCTCTCTCTCTCTCTCTCTCTCTCTCCACTCTCTCTCTCTCTCTCTCTCTCTCTCTCTCTCTCTCTCTCTCTCTCTCTCTCTCTCCTCGCTCTCTCTCTCTCATCTCTCTCTCCTCTCTCTCTCTCTCTCTCTCTCTCTCTCTCTCTCTCTCTCTCTCTCTCTCTCTCTCTCTCTCCATCCCTCCCTCTCACACAGGCATGACTGGAGGAACTCCGCGGGCCAGGCAGCATCTACGGAGGGAAATGGACAGGCGACCCTTTCTTTAGGCTGCCTTATCTCTCTCCCCCCCCTCCCCCCACCTCCCACCCACACACACGAATGCTGGAGAAACTCAGCGGGTGCAGCAGCATCTATGGAACGAAGGAAATAGGCAACGTTTCGGCCCGAAACGTTGCCTATTTCCTTCGTTCCATAGATGCTGCTGCACCCGCTGAGTTTCTCCAGCATTATTGTGTACCTTCGATTTTCCAGCATCTGCAGTTCCTTCTTAAACACAAATGCACAGAGTTCCTCCAGCACTTCGTGTTTTGCTCAGTATTCCAGCATCCGCTGTCTCCCTCGTCTCCAATAAAACAAAACTACTGTCAAAAGGGTGAAGAATAGGGGCAGAGATAGATACATTCCTGATTAGTGCGGCTGTCAGGAGGTTATGGGGAGAAGGCAAGAGAATGTGGTTGAGAGGGAGTGCCCATCTGTTACTATTAATTGGACAGTTCGGTCTGTGAAACGCAACACGCCAGCCCCGACATCCAGCCCGGTGGTCAGTCCTTTGAAGATAGACACCAGTTGCTTGGAGCAACTCAGCGGGACAGGCAGCATCTCTGGAGAGAAGGAACGGGTGGCGTTTCGGGTCGAGAGCCTTCTTCAGACTGAAAGTTTCACCTATCAGTAGATAATAAAATAAGACAATCATCACGGTCAATGTGAGACACAGTCTTTATTCATATTTGACAAAATAAAAAGACGACTTCTTGCACATATTGAGAGAAGGTGCATCACACCAAACAACATTTGTCTAAAAAAAAACCAGATTATTCTTCAGCTCATTAAAGAGCTCGGGTGAAAAAAACCAATATAGTGTGTGAAAAAAAGTAACATCATTTGTGCCACGTGATTAACAACACTACAGTCCACGATGTTCATTCAAGATTAACGGGAAAGATCGGGAGACGGACAAGTCACTAGCACAAATAACAGAAATGCCGAGTACCGTGGGAACTCTTTATCTACCCCCCGTTATATCGTGCGGAACTCGTGCTGGACCACGACCACTTCACTCGGGTGACATCTTGCTTCAGGTCGCACCGTGAGACATGGAAAGGACATGTTTGTAGGGATATGGGCCAAATGTGGGCAGGTGGGGCTGGTGTAGCCCACTGTGGGGAAATTGGGCCATCGGGCCTGTTTCCATACCGTTTAAGAAGGAACTGCAGATGCTGGAGAATCGAAGGTACACAAAGATGCTGGAGAAACTCAGCGGGTGCAGCAGCATCTATGGAGCGAAGGATATAGGCAACGTTTCGGCCCGAAACGTTGCCAGCTCCTTCGCTCCATAGATGCTGCTGCACCCGCTGAGTTTCTTCAGCATTTTGGTGTACCTTCTGTTTCCATACTGTTTGACTGCATGACTCTATAGCTCTATCCCTTTCTCCAGATATGTTGTTTGACCCGCTGAGTTGCTTCAGCTTTTAGTGTCAAACTCATTATTTTATGCAGGTGTTCGGGGATGGGCAATCGAGATTCGGATTTTTTTCATCCTGACCCATTTTCCAGTGCGTGTTACGCTCGGTACTTCCCCTGGATGACGCAGGGCGTGTTGGAAGGGCTGCTATCAAATCGCCCTTCGGCAATGACATCGCCAATTACCGTCGCAGCATTCGCTCGACCACGAAAGCCGCACTGTGGACCCCGACAACCAATTGGAGATCCAGACTGTTGCACGATCCCGACTCATGCTAAAAAAAAATTGGGAGGAAATTAGTGCCAATATTAAAAAGGCGTGGGGAATCAACACCATTCATGTTCAAGAACTTTGCATCATAATAAAATGAAAAGGAAAAAAACATTGCATCCGAGATCAGTTCATTGACTCATGGAAAACCCCGCCCAAAAAAACGAGGAAGCACGAATCACTTATTTGCCTTTATTCAATTTTGTTGAACATGCAGCACTAAAGTCACTTAAACTTGAAACAGCACATTCTTTGGATCGACAGCGTTTACAATAACAGAGTTTCCAATATATAATATTTGATGAAAATTAAAACTGCTAAGTTTTTGGTTGTTTATTTATGTATCTATCCACCCATCCGTTTATTTATTTACATATTCGCCTATTTTCCCATCTATTTTATATATATTTTTATTTTTATATTTATTTATCTACTCGTGTATTCGCATATGCCCTTATCTATCTATCTATCCATCTATCCATTTATTTATTTATTTATTTATTTATTTATCTATTTATTTATTTATTTATTAGATGTTTTTGTTTTTTCTTTCTTCCTTCCCCCCCCCCCCCCCCCTGCATGTGCCCCACCTGTACTGACACATATTTAATCCCCATTCTCCCTCCCCTTCCCCTTATATTCCTTCTTCTGTCTTCATGATTCGAACTGCTATCCTTAGATCACTCTTATTGTCTTTTCTTATCTGGCCTTTGTCCAACCTTTGTCAGGCTTAGTCATACCCCCCCTCTCCTCCAGCTTTCTCCTTCACCTCCACCACAATCAGTCAGAAGATAGGTCCCGATTCTAAACGCCACCTACCCATGTTCTCCCGTGGGCTCCCCACCACTTTGTGGAACATTTCGATCTGTTGTCACCTGGAAGAAATGAATGATCCAAGTTTCCCTGCTCAGCGCGCAAGTTTTTCACCATCAAATAAAATGGATCGGGATTTTTTACGTAATGGGATTTGCCTTCAGTCTCGTATTCAACCACACAGATTGTGTAGTTTCCAGTCTGAGGCTGTCAGAAGGTTGCCCGTCTCCTGCTGGACCCGGTTGGTCTCAACGCCATTCCTTCTCGCAGTTTTGTCTGCAGTCCACTCAATTTCTACACCCCGCGTATCACCGAACACACCAGGGTAGCGGGTCCATTTACCATGACTTCGTTCGGCGAAGGTGGCAGAACCGACCTTAGGATCTGGTTATAAAAAGGACCAGTTTAGGAAACGTTGGAAAACTACTTCTGAAATATTACGCTTTGCGGCTTAATTATCAGAATATCTCTCAATCAGCGGTGGATACTCAGAATTATTCCAATTTGCGCGTGGGTTCATTTTGAGCGGTCCGGGACAGTTAGGTATTCATGTTCTGGCCTACGCGTCTTCTTACCCTGCCACTTTCAAATACTCCATCCCCTATTACATATTCCTCTGTCGCCGCAGCTTTTTCTCCCAAGATGAGATGATCCAGACTAGTACATCGGAGATGTCCTAATTCTTTAGGGAACTAGAGTTCCACCCTTTTTTTAAAATCACAAATGAGACCCTCACACGTGTCGCATCTGTATCCAGCAGTTCCGCATTTGTACCCCAGCCCCACAGTCGCAACAGGAACAGTTATTATCCTCCAAAATTCCTCCAGAAGTTACATTGCAGACAACTACATTATTATGCGGAAGATAAACACAAAATACTGAAAGAAATCAACGGGCAGGCAGAATCTCTGGACACACAGGATAGGTGGCAGCTTCTGCACCAAGCGCCCAATGCAAACCAGCAGCTGCAGTTCCTGGACTCTGCAGAACGACTTGGATGTATTGGGGGAGTGAGCTAACTAGCGGGAGATGGAATACAGTACAGCAAAGTGCGGAGTCACGCATTTGGGTAGCAGGAATAAAGGCATGGACTATTTTTTAAATGGGGAAATAATTCACAAATCGGAGATGCAAAGGGACGTGGGAGTGCTGTTGCAGGACTACCAAAAAGTTAAGTTGCAAGTCGAATCGGTAGGAAGGAATGTGAATGTAAACCTAGGATTTATTTCGAGAGGGCTAGAATACAAAACATGGATGTAATGCTTTATAAGGAACTGCTCAGACTGGATTTGGATTATTATGCGCAGTTTTAGACCCCATATCTGAAGCAATATGTGTTGGCTTTGGAGAGGAACCGGCGGAGGTTATCGAGAATGATCCCAGGATTAATTGGGTTAATACGTGATGAGCGCTTGAAGGCACAGGGCTTGTGTTCGCTTGAGTTTAGAAGGATGAAGGAACACCTCATTGTAACTTACTGAATAGTGAAAGGCTTGTACAGAGTAAACGTGGAGAGAATGTTTCCACTGGTGCGAGAGTCTGGGGCCAGTGCCCATAGGCTCACCATTAAAGGACGTATCGTTAGAAAGGAGATGAGGAGGATTTTTTTTTGTCAGAGGGTGGTAAATCTTTGGAATCAATTGCCATAGATAGGCGTGGATATTTTTACATAGAAACATAGAAAATAGGTGGAGTAGAAGGCCATTAGGGCCCTTCGAGCCAGCACCGCCATCCAATATGATCATGCCTAATGCCTTGATTCCGTTAGCCCTAACAGCTATATCTATCTCTCTTAAAAAAATCCAATGAATTTGCATCCACTGTCTTCTTTGACAGAGAATTCCAAAGATTCACAACTCTCTTTGTGAAAACAATTCTCCTCATATCAGTCCTAAATGGCCTGATGGTAATCTGTGACTCCTGGTTCTGTTCACCCCCAACATCGGGAAAAAAATGTCGGCCTCTAGCTTGTCCAATCCCTTCAGGATTTTATATGTTTCTATAAAAAACCCCCTCATCCTTCTAATTTTAGTGAATACAAGCCCAGTCGTCCGATTCTTTCATCATATGTCAGTCCCGCCATCGCGCGAATTAACCTGGTGAATTTACGCTGCACTCCCTCAATAGCAAGAATGTCCTTCCTCAAATTAGGGTCCAAAACTGCACACAATAATCCAGGCGTGGTCTCATCAGGGCCCTGTACAGCTGCAGTAGGACCTCCTTGCTCCTATACTCAAATCCTCTCACTATGAAGGTCAACATGCCATTTCCTTTCTTCACTGCCTGCTGTACCTGCATGCTTACATTCAGTGAATGATGTACAAGGACATCAAGGCCTCGTTGCACCTCACCTTGTCCCAATCTGACACAACGCAGATAATAATCTGCCTCTTGTTCTTACCACCAAAGTGGATAACCTCACACTTATCCACATTATACTGCATCTGCCATGCATCTGCCCGCTCACCCCACCTATCCAAGTCACCCTACAGCCCCATACCACCCTCCTCGCAACTCACACTTTGTGTCATCCGCGAACTTGAAAATGTTACTATTAATTCCCTAATCTAGATCGTTAATATACATTGTAAATAACTGGGGATCCAGCACTGAGCCTTGCGACACCCCACTAGTCACTGCCTGCCATTCTGAAAAGGACCCATTAATTCCTACTCTTTGCTTCCTGCCAGCCAACCAGTTCCTTATCCTTGTCAATACCCTACTCCCAATACCATGTGCTCTAATTTTGCACACTCATTTCTTGTGTGGGACCTTGTCAGAGGCTTTTTGAAAGTCCAGATACAACACATCAACTGACTCTCCCTTTTCCATTCTACTTGATACACCCTCAAAAGTTTCCAGAAGATTAGTCAAGCATGATTTGCCCTTCATAAATCCCTGCTGACTTTGTCCGATCCCTTCATTGCTTTCCAAATGCGCTGCAATTACATCTTTAATAATGTAATCATTTTAAAGTCGAGATTGACAGATTCTTGGTTGGTACAGGGGGTACGGAGATAAGACATGAGAATGGGGTTGAGAGGTTAAGATGGATCAGCCATGATTGAATGGTGGAGTAACCTTGATGGGCCGAATGGCCTAATTCGGCTCCTAGAAAAATGAATTTATGAACATGAATTATGCTTCTGGTTCTTGAATGCCTTGGTGGCCATTTTGTTGAGGTTGCACATAAGGGCACTGATTAGAATGCATTCTGTTGACGGCACAGACTGTGGGCTTGTTGCACTTGTGGCAAAGAGAGACAAAGGGTGGAAGTATGTCATTAAAATAAAAACGTAATCCTGTAAAATGTCGCACTTCTTGAACGTTGTCGGAGCTGAAGTCATCACGACATGTGGCGAGGATGTGATCACAGCCATATTGCTCTTTTTTAAAGTAATATCAGAGTCTTGAGAATTTGGTATTGAGTGGGGAACTGGAATGAGATGGAATGGAGATAGATTATTTTGGTTCCAACACGTAAATCTCCCGCCCGTTAAGCCTGAACTGATATAGACGGCGGTTAATAATAAGAAGTCACATGAATTTCTCCTCTTCCAGGTTCCTGTTTCCTATAGCTGGTCCGGAGAACTGGAAAGTCCTGGCACCTTTCTGGATCATGATCTAAAGTGCATCTTTCTCTCTCTCTCATGAAGGTGAGTTCTGCGAGCTGGATCGAAACATTCATTTATACAATCAACAAATCTGATCTGGAAACAAAAGTAAACTCAGTTTTAAGACTAGTTTTTCTTCTTTGTACTCAAGTAACGGTAAGCTAGTTATTAAATCAAGGGCCGAGCTAGTCTCGGATGTCTCTAAGATTGAAATTGAGATATCCCAATAGACATATGGAATTGCAGTGGGGCCAACACTGTTTTATTAGTCACCATGTCCACTTTCTTGACTGTTAAATCTTAAACAATCCTTCATTAATGCACTCTGCTCGATCTTTGACATGGTATTGACATGGATAGTGAATTGGTTGGGAAACCGGAAACAAAGAGTAGGAATAAACGGGTCCCTGTCAGAATGGCCGGCAGTGGCGAGTGGAGTGCCACGACGCTCGGTGCTGGGGCCGCAACTATTTACAATATATATTAATGATTTAGATGATGGGATTAAAAGTAACACTAGTAAATTTGCAGATGACACAAAGTTGGGTGGCATTGTGAACTGTGAAGAGGATGCTAGGAGGTTGCAGGGTGACTTGGGCAGGTTGAGTGAGTGGCCAGATGCAAGGCAAATGCAGTATAATGTAGATAATTGTGAATTGATCCACTTGAGAAAATGGAAGTGCAGCGAGACCTGGGTGTCCTTCTGCAGCCGGCAATGAAGAAAGCTAATGGCATGTTGGCCTTCATAATGAGAGGATTTTAGTAGAGTAAAGAGGTCCTCCTGCAGTTGTACAGGGCCCTGTTTAGACCACATCTGGAGTATTGTGTGCAGTTTTGGTCTCCTAATTTGAGGAAGGACATCCTTGCTATTGAGGCAGTGCAGCGTAGGTTCAAGAGATTAATCCCTGGCATGGCGGGGCTGTCATATGAGGAAAGATTGGGCTTGTGTTCACTGGAATTTAGAAGGAGGGGATCTTATAGAAACATATAAAATCCAGAACCAGGGGCCGCAGACTAAGAATAAAAGGGAGGCCATTTAAAACTGAGAGGGAAAAAAACTTTCACTTAGAGAGTTGTGAATTTGTGAAATACTCTGGAACAGAAGGCAGTAAAGTCCCATTCACTGGATGAATTTAAAAGAGTTAGATAGATGTCTCGGTGCTAGCGGAATCAAGGGATATGGGGAGAAGGCAGGCAAGGGTTACTGATTGTGGATGATCAGCCATGATCACAATGAATAGCGGTGCAGGCGCGAAGGGCCAAATGGTCTCCTCCTGCACCTATGTTCTATGTATCTATCTCACTTGGCCACATCTAATTCTTCAACGTTATTCATTTGTAGGATGATCGCGTCTCTGGGAACGCAGTATTTATTGCCCATCCAAAAGTGAGAACACAGAGACACAAGGAACTGCGGATGCTGGAATCATGATAAAACACAAAGTGCTGGAGTAACACGGGGTGTGCCTCAGGGTTCGGTGCTGGGCCCGTTAATGTTTGTCATAATGTTTTTGATTGGAGAAAGGCTAATTTTGATGAGATGCGAGATGATTTAAAAGGAGTGAACTGGGACATTTTGTTTTATGGGAAAGATGTAGAAGAGAAATGGAGGACATTTAAAGGGGACATTTTAAGAGTACAGAATCTTTATGTTCCTGTTCGGTTGAAAGAAAACAGTAAAAATTGGAAAGAGCCCTGGTTTTCAAGGGAAATTGGACATCTTGTTCGGAAAAAGAGGGAGATCTACAATAATTATAGGCAGCATGAAGTAAATGAGGTGCTTGAGGAGTATAAGGAATGTAAAAAGAATCTTAAGAAAGAAATTAGAAAAGCTAAAAGAAGATATGAGGTTGCTTTGGCAAGTAAGGTGAAAGTAAATCCAAAGGGTTTCTACAGCTATATTAATAGCAAAAGGATAACGAGGGATAAAATTGGTCCATTGGAGAGACAGAGTGGACAGCTATCTGCAGAGCCAAAAGAGATGGGGGAGATATTGAACAATTTCTTTTCCTCGGTATTCACCAAGGAGAAGGATATTGAATTATGTGAGGTAAGGGAAATTAGTAGAGTAGCTATGGATACTATGAGTTTCAAAGTAAAAGAAGTACTGACACTTTTGAAAAATATAAAAGTGGATAAGTCTCCAGGTCCTGACAGGATATTCCCTAGGACATTGAGGGAAGTTAGTGTAGAAATAGCCGGGGCTATGACAGAAATATTTCAAATATCATTAGAAACGGGAATAGTCTCCGAGGATTGGCGTTCTGCGCATGTTGTTCCATTGTTTAAAAAGGGTTCTAAGAGTAAACCTAGCAATTATAGACCTGTTAGTTTGACTTCAGTGGTGGGCAAATTAATGGAAAAGATACTTAGAGATAATATATATAATCATCTGGATAAACAGGGTCTGATTAGGAACAGTCAACATGGATTTAGAAACATAGAAACATAGAAACATAGAAATTAGGTGCAGGAGTAGGCCATTCGGCCCTTCGCACCTGCACCGCCATTCAATATGATCATGGCTGATCATCCAACTCAGTATCCCGTACCTGCCTTCTCTCCATACCCTCTTATCCCCTTAGCCACAAGGGCCACATCTAACTCCCTCTTAAATATAGCCAATGAACTGGCCTCGACTACCCTCTGTGGCAGGGAGTTCCAGAGATTCACCACTCTCTGTGTGAAAAAAGTTCTTCTCATCTCGGTTTTAAAGGATTTCCCCCTTATCCTTAAGCTGTGACCCCTTGTCCTGGACTTCCCCAACATCGGGAGCAATCTTCCTGCTCTAGCCTGTCCAACCCCTTAAGAATTTTGTAAGTTTCTATAAGATCCCCTCTCAATCTCCTAAATTCTAGAGAGTATAAACCAAGTCTATCCAGTCTTTCTTCATAAGACAGTCCTGACATCCCAGGAATCAGTCTGGTGAACCTTCTCTGCACTCCCTCTATGGCAATAATGTCCTTCCTCAGATTTGGAGACCAAAACTGTACGCAATACTCCAGGTGTGGTCTCACCAAGACCCTGTACAACTGCAGTAGAACCTCCCTGCTCCTATACTCAAATCCTTTTGCTATGAAAGCTAACATACCATTCGCTTTCTTCACTGCCTGCTGCACCTGCATGCCCACGTTCAATGACTGGTGTACCATGACACCCAGGTCTCGCTGCATCTCCCCTTTTCCTAGTCGGCCACCATTTAGATAATAGTCTGCTTTCCTGTTTTTGCCACCAAAATGGATAACCTCACATTTATCCACATTATACTGCATCTGCCAAACATTTGCCCACTCACCCAGCCTATCCAAATCACCTTGCAGTCTCCTAGCATCCTCCTCACAGCTAACACTGCCCCCCAGCTTAGTGTCATCCGCAAACTTGGAGATATTGCCTTCAATTCCCTCATCCAGATCATTAATATATATTGTAAATAGCTGGGGTCCCAGCACTGAGCCTTGCGGTACCCCACTAGTCACTGCCTGCCATTGTGAAAAGGACCCGTTTACTCCTACTCTTTGCTTCCTGTTTGCCAGCCAGTTCTCTATCCACATCAATACTGAACCCCCAATGCCGTGTGCTTTAAGTTTGTAAACTAATCTCTTATGTGGGACCTTGTCGAAAGCCTTCTGGAAGTCCAGATACACCACATCCACTGGTTCTCCCCTATCCACGCTACTAGTTACATCCTCGAAAAATTATATAAGATTCGTCAGACATGATTTACCTTTTGTAAATCCATGCTGACTTTGTCCAATGATTTCACCACTTTCCAAATGTGCTGCTATCCCATCTTTAATAACTGACTCTAGCAGTTTCCCCACTACCGATGTTAGACTAACTGGTCTGTAATTCCCCGTTTTCTCTCTCCCTCCCTTCTTAAAAAGTGGGGTTACGTTTGCTACCCGCCAATCCTCAGGAAGTACTCCAGAATCTAAAGAGTTTTGAAAGATTATTACTAATGCATCCACTATTTCTGGAGCTACTTCCTTAAGTACTCTGGGATACAGCCTATCTGGCCCTGGGGATTTATCGGCCTTTAATCCATTTAATTTACCCAACACCACTTCCCGGCTAACCTGGATTTCACTCAATTCCTCCAACTCCTTTGACCCGCGGTCCCCTGCTATTTCCGGCAGATTATTTATGTCTTCCTTAGTGAAGACGGAACCAAAGTAGTTATTCAATTGGTCCGCCATATCCTTGTTCCCCATGATCAGCTCATCCGTTTCTGACTGCAAGGGACCTACATTTGTTTTAACTAATCTCTTTCTTTTCACATATCTATAAAAACTTTTGCAGTCAGTTTTTATGTTCCCTGCCAGTTTTCTTTCATAATCTATTTTTCCTTTCCTAATTAAGCCCTTTGTCCTCCTCTGCTGGTCTCTGAATTTCTCCCAGTCCTCCGGTATGCTGCTTTTTCTGGCTAATTTGTACGCATCATCCTTCGCTTTGATACTATCCCTGATTTCCCTTGTTATCCACGGATGCACTACCTTCCCTGATTTATTCTTTTGCCAAACTGGGATGAACAATTTTTGTAGTTCATCCATGCAGTCTTTAAATGTCTTCCATTGCATATCCACCGTCAACCCTTTTAGAATTAATTGCCAGTCAATCTTGGCCAATTCACGTCTCATACCCTCAAAGTTACCTTTCTTTAAGTTCAGAACCATTGTTTCTGAATTAACAATGTCACTCTCCACCCTAATGAAGAACTCAACCATATTATGGTCACTCTTGCCCAAGGGGGCACGTACAACAAGACTGCTAACCAACCCTTCCTCATTACTCAATACCCAGTCTAAAATAGCCTGCTCTCTCGTTGGTTCCTCTACATGTTGATTTAGATAACTATCCCGCATACATTCGAAAAAATCCTCTTCCTCAGCACCCCTGCCAATTTGATTCACCCAATCTATATGTAGATTGAAGTCACCCATTATAACGGTTTTGCCTTTGTCGCACGCATTTCTAATTTCCTGTTTGATACCATCTCCAACTTCACTACTACTGTTAGGTGGCCTGTACACAACACCCCCCAGCGTTTTCTGCCCCTTAGTGTTTCGCAGCTCTACCCATACCGATTCCACATCCTGCAAACTAATGTCCTTCCTTTCCATTGCGTTAATCTCCTCTCTAATCAGCAACGCTACCCCACCTCCTTTTCCTTTCTCTCTATCCCTCCTGAATATTGAATATCCCTGGATGTTCAGCTCCCAGCCTTGGTCACCCTGGAGCCATGTCTCCGTGATCCCAACTATATCATAGTCATTAATAGCAATCTGCACATTCAACTCATCCACCTTATTACGAATGCTCCTTGCATTGAGACACAAAGCCTTCAGGCTTGTTTTTACAACACTCTTACCCCTTATACAATTTTGTTGAAAAGTGGCCCTTTTTGATTTTTGCCCTGGATTTTCCGGCCTGCCACTTTTACTTTTCACCTTGCTACCTATTGCTTCTACCCTAATTTTACACCCCTCTGTCTCTACGCTCACACATTTAAGAAACCCTTTCCCTTTAACTCCATCCTCCACTAGCCCATTCGACACCCCACCCCCCTTATTCAGTTTAAAACCACCCGTGTAGCAGTGGCAAACCTGCCTGCCAGAATGCTGGTCCCACACCTGTTAAGATGCAATCCGTCCCTTTTGTACAGTTCCCCCTTACCCCAAAACAGATCCCAGTGATCTAAGAATCTAAATCCCTGCCCCGTGCACCGGTTCCTCAGCCACACGTTCAGGTCCCGTATCTCCCTGTTCCTGCTCTCGCCAGCACGAGGAACTGGAAGCAAACCGGAGATAACAACCCTGGAGGTCCTGCTTTTCAGCATTTTTCCGAGCTCTCTAAAGTCACGCTGCAGAATATTCATCCCCTTCTTTCCGACATCGTTTGTGCCAACATGCACTACCACTTCCGGATGTTCACCTTCGCCCTTGAGGATTTTCTGCACTCTGTCCGTGACATCCTGGATCCTGGCACCAGGAAGGCAGCACACCATCCTCGCATCCCGTCTGTTGCCGCAGAAACCCCTGTCCATACCTCTCACAATGGAGACTCCTACTACAATGGCGTTGCCTGCCTTAGGCCTTTTTGGTTTTGGCTCAACAGCCCTATTCGCATCACAAGCCAGTCCGCCGCCCAGTGTAAACACCTCTTCTGTCCCGACAGCTTCTAAGTGGGTGAACCTGTTCACAAGAGGTACAACACCCGGGGAAGTTGGCATTCCATGCTTCCCTCTCGTTCTCACTGTCTCCCACCTTCTCTCTTCCAGTACCTTAGGTGTAACAATCGTACTGTAGGACTTGTCGAGGAACGACTCCGTTTCTCGGACGAACCGGAGGTCATCCACTTGCTTCTCCAGTTCCCCAATTTGTGCCTGGAAGGTCATGTTTGACTAATCTTCTTGAATTTTTTGAAGAGGTTAATAGGGAAATTGACGAGGGTAAAGCAGTGGATGTTGTCTATATGGGCTTTAGTAAGGCCTTTGACAAGGTTCCTCATGGAAGGTTGGTTAAGAAGGTTCAACTGTTGGGCATAAATGCAGGAATAGCAAGATGGATTCACCAGTGGCTGAATGGGAGAAGCCAGAGGGTAATGGTGGATGGCTGTTTGTCGGGTTGGAGGCAGGTGACTAGTGGGGTGCCTCAGGGATCTGTGTTGGGTCCTTTGTTGTTTGTCATGTACATCAATGATCTGGATGAAGGGGTGGTAAATTGGATTAGTAAGTATGCAGATGATACCAAGAGTGGGGGTGTTGTGGATAATGAAGAGGATTTCCAAAGTCTACAGAGTGATTTAGGCCATTTGGAAAAATGGGCTGAAAGATGGCAGATGGAGTTTAATGCTGATAATTGTGAGGTGCTACACCTTGGCAGGACACATCAAAATAGGACGTACATGGTAAATGGTAGGGAATTGAAGAATACAGTTGAACAGAGGGATCTGGGAATAACCGTGCATAGTTCCTTGAAGGTGGAATCTCATATAGATAGGGTGGTAAAGAAAGCTTTTGGTATGCTAGCCTTTATAAATCAGAGCATTGAGTATAGAAGCTGGGATGTAATGTTAAAATTGTACAAGGCATTGGTGAGACCAAATCTGGAGCATGGTGTACAATTTTGGTCGCCCAATTATAGGAAGGATGTCAACAAAATAGAGAGAGTACAGAGGAGATTTACTAGAATGTTGCCTGGGTTTCAACAACTAAGTTACAGAGATAGGTTGAATAAGTTGGGTCTTTATTCTCTGGAGCGCGGAAGGTTAAGGGGGGACTTGATAGAGGTCTTTAAAATGATGAGAGGGATAGACAGAGTTGATGTGGACAAGCTTTTCCCTTTGAGAATAGGGAAGATTCAAACAAGAGGACATGACTTCAGAATTAAGGGACAGAAGTTTAGGGGTAACATGAGGGGGGACTTCTTTACTCAGAGAGTGGTAGCGGTGTGGAATGAGCTTCCAGTGGAAGTGATGGCGGCAGGTTCGTTGGTATCATTTAAAAATAAATTGGATAGGCATATGGATGAGAAGGGAATGGAGGGTTATGGTATGAGTGCAGGCAGGTGGGACTAAGGGGAAAAAGTTGTTCGGCACGGACTTGTAGGGCCGAGATGGCCTGTTTCTGTGCTGTAATTGTTATATGGTTATATGGTTATCCATATCAATGATTTGAATGAGATCATACTCGGGAAGATTAGCAAGTTTGCAGATGATTCAAACGTGGGAGGTTTTACAGATAGTGGAGATGGTTGTGAAAAAGTGCAGCAGGATTTTGATCAATTTGTCAGGTAGGAATGGTTGATGGAATATAATGCAGAGAAATGTGAAGTATTGCATCTTGGGAATTCTAAAATAGGCAGGACCTACGCAATCGACGGTAGATCGGGCGGTCAAAACGGCTTTTAGCACATTGGCCTTCATCAGCCAGAGCAATGAGTATAGAGGTTGGGAGGTCTTGGTGCAGATGTATAAGACGTTGGTGATGCCGTATTTAGATTATTGTGTCAGTCTGGGCACCATCCTATAGGAAAGATTTCGACAAGCTGGAAAGGGGACAGAGAAGATTTATGAGGATGTTGTAATGACTAGCGGGTCTGAGGTATAGGGAGGGGTTGAATAGGCTGGGACTCTATTCCTTGGAGCGCAAGAAGATGCGGGGAAATCGTATAGATGTGTATAGGGTCGTGAGAGGAATAGATCGGGTAGATGCACAGTCCCTTGTCCAGAGTAGGCGAATCGAGGACCAGGTTTATGGTGACAGGGCAAAGATTTAATAGGAATCTGAGGGGTAACGTTTTCCCACAGAGGGTGGTGGGTGTATGGAACAAGCAGCCAGAGGAGGTAGTTGTGCCAGGAACTATCCCAACGTTTAAAAAACACTTAGACCGGTACATGGAAATGTCAGATTTGGAGGGATATGGACTCAATACGGGCAGGTTGGACTACTGTAGATAGGACATGTTGGCCGATGTGGGAAAGATGGGCCGAATGACTCTATGACTCTCTTTGACTCTATGGGGCATCATGTAGCATCTGCGGATCGGCGTTTGGGGAGGTAATAATGAGCAGCCATGAGCCAGAGCAATCTTTATCGTGTTCATTTTCTCACGATATTCCACGTTGCAACTTGACAACATGCAGCAGTGAGAGAGGGATGAGAACGGTGAGAGCAGGGACCAGTGTAAATAAACATTAGGTAAACTTGCTAGTCGTGGTGACATGCCGACGTTCAGAGAGGCTTATGCGCGCAATTACAGCTCATTCTGTAGATGGTACACATTGAAGTCACTTTAGTTTAATTTGGAGATACAGCGCCTAAACAGGCCCTTCTACCCACTGATCAACAGTTCCCGCACATTAACATTATCCTACACAGTTTAGGGACAATATATAATTTGCCCAAGCCAATGAACCTACCAATCTGTCTTTGTGGTGTGGGGGGAAACCGGTGCTACCTGGGAAATCCCAGGCAGGTCATGGGGAAAACGTAGTGGTGAAAGGATGAGCGGTTAAGTTAATGGATGGCTGACCAGTCATGTTCACTGCTAAACTAATCTAGTTTCATGACAATTAAAGGACAATTATTCATGATAATTACGTTTCTCACCCGCTATTTCCCGAAAACCGCTCTTCGCGTTTCTCCCTTGTCAGTTTTGCCAGATAGCTGGAGTGCACATATTCCATTCAACTTTAATTGAATATGGATGTGCTGTATGTAGAATTCCTGCCGTCCTGTCGTACTATTCAGTCGAAAGAACTTTGGAGGTGGTCGGCGAGAGCCAATATGACCCCTTTTACTTCACTCATACATGCATTAATTTGGTACAGGCAACCTTTCCACTTTGAGTCGAGGCAAGTTTTGCGAATTACTGCGCATTACAATAGGAGAGTATTACAGACCGCTTTACCAAGCACGACACACATCGGGTAGTCTAAGTTGCCTCCAAAACTGCAACTTTACGGACATCTGTAGTGATGTTCTGTCCCCTCAGGTCCTTTCTAAATGATCTGATACACAAGTATAAGGGAAGCCTGTGGGGTTTATCATTTATAAAATTACAAATATATCTAAATATAGATTTAATGTGCTTTTTAATAAAACAGTGCTGATGCTGTGACTGTGGTCATGTTATGTTAAGTGATACGGAGGTAGACAAAAATGCTGGAGAAACTCAGCGGGTGAGGGAGCGAAGGAAATCAGCGATACGGATTCAGTTGGTCAGTTTAGATAAAATATTTCAATTCCGTTTTCATTGTTGATTAAACAGTTACCGAATATAATATTTAAAACTCGCAATCTGTTTAGTGTATATATGCGGAGGGTTCATACAGAACATTATAGATTGTTTGTTTATAAAGAAGGGACAACTGTGACAATCCTTTTTATTCTGCTGGATGTATGAATCTTTTTAGAAATACAAGTCTCTAAAATAAGACCTGCGTGTTTCACAGGGGCGAATATTTTGAGGAAGAATCTGGCAATTTCTGATTGGCTTCGACGAGCATACCGGTTTGATTGGTTTGGATAATTAAACACACGGTGACATATCGTCATTCCATTTATAAAGAGAGCCAGAGAGCATGATTACACGCCACTTGTCCTGGAAACTGCCGCCCCATCGGAGCTCAGTCGGTTCATGAAAATGGCTTATTGGATCCGTGTGGTCGGTGCGTTGGTGTTTTGCGCAGTTTGTGAGTATTTTACTTTCCTGGATATTATACTTATTTCTGTTCACCATTAATTTGGGATTATCTCCCACACTTCAACAAACTGAACAATTTTCTCTTTTTTCCTGATATTTCTCCTTTCTCAGACTTAAGCGCGGCAGTTACAGTAAGTCAGCCGCCTTCGATGTCCACCTCTACGGGACAGAATATACAAATATCCTGCACCATATCGGGTTCCAGTTCGGGCGCTAACGATGTCGGGTGGTACCAACAGATTCCTGGCAAAACTCCCAAGTATCTATTCTGGTATTATTCCGGCACCATTTATAAAGGCACGGACATTCCAGACCGTTTTTCCATCTCGGTGTCAGGCAGCTCTGCAATATTCGCAATATCTAGCGTTCAATCGGTGGATGCTGCTGACTATTACTGTGCCAAATGGGATAGTGGTTTATATTTCGGTAAAGGAACGAGGCTGGGTATTGGCGGTAAGTAAAATATATTCTTCGGACAGCGCGCTATTTTATTTTTTATTTTAATGCAGATATTGCGTGAAAATAATGTATATAAGCGACTAAAATAATGTATATAATTGTTTTCACTGATCAGAGCCACATTCCGCCTTCAAAGCATTTCAAAACAACCATGACCGGAGCAAGACTAACCCTTACAGCGTCAATATTAGATTAGAAATCGCGCAGCTGCGATTCGAAACAATATATATTTTTACAATTCACAGAATTACTTAGCGCCGCGCCATGAATTTAATGCACTTGAAAATGTGATGCAAATCTTCCATTTTCCAATTTTTCCCCGTCTAATAATGACGCGTACTGCCCAAGGTGAATGGTGGCATTTCTCTCGGATTTTGAAATCGTCAATTAGATGAGGGTTGATGTAGAACTGAAGTTGCATGGAATAGGGTTCGTTCAATAACTTGCAGAAATATTCGCAGTGATTGTCCAGATATGAAAGGAAATTGCTTGGGTAACGGGGCTCATCAAAGTTAATGTTCAACACGGTCAAAATTCCGGTTGACGGGTTTAACAAGGATATCAAATTGCGAAATGCGAAGAGAGAGTTTCGCACATTTCCTTCAGAAATTTTGTTTAATACGTAGAGCAGCTTTTCGTGGCCGCAGCCGTGTATTTCAAATTTAAATGAACATTCAAACTACAATGTCATCCTTGCTTGTGAACGACATCTACCAATCGGCAACCGTGGCTTTCGAAGACTAAATTCCATATAGTTTTGCATAAATTCAATAACGTCACCCTCCATCTCAATGGGTGCCGACAATTAAATGTTGAATTCTGTTATTATAAATTTCGCGACCGGGAATCGTTTATATCTGCTGATATATTTATATAAATGTAAAGCCGGAGATGTGTAGCAAAATGAACAGTATAAAAGTTATAGTAATGTATTCAGTTTTATTAGAAAGTGCAGCCATGATCTACCATATAAGCTTTCTCGAAGTTTATGCAGAGGGTTGACAGGATCTATTTTAGTTGCTTTCACGCACTTTATTTATTGTTCACCCAATTAAAAAATACACACTATAATGGTTTGAAATAGGTCGAGAATTAAACGACTTATTTCTACTAATGAATAAATGAGTGCTTTAATGAGATGTATTTTCGGCAAATAATGATATCTCAACGACAGCAGTTCTCCGATTAAATGTGACTTCTTATTAAACAGATCCTCGGGCACCGACCGTGACGGTCCTGCCGCCTTCAGCCGCTGAAGTTACCTCAAAGGGCACCGCCACCCTGGTGTGTTTGGTGAACGGCTTTAACCCGGGCTCGGTGGCCGTTGAATGGAGCGTCGACGGCAGTGCAAAAAATAGCGGCGTTGAGACCAGCCCGATCCAGCAGGATAAGGACAACACGTTCAGTCTCAGCAGTTACCTGACTCTGACGGCCTCAGACTGGAACTTACACGAGCTTTACTCATGTGTGGTTAAACACCAGGCTCAGGCAAACCCACTTAAGACAAATATCATGCGATCCAGCTGTACCTGATGTTGGAAACGTGAGCTGACTCACCATTGGGTTCTTCCATTTGACAAAGTTAGTCTTTGTCTTTCGGAATTTTCATAAAGAAATGCCATTTATAGTTGAAACCTTGATTTTTATAACTTGTTCGCTTTAAATGTACTTCTTTCGAAAGAACATCGTTGTTGAATAAAGCATCGTCGATTCAATTGCGTGAACTAAATGCATGTATGTTGCTATTGTACCCAAGGTATTCTTTGCAGACGTTGAGTAAAGTTTTAAAACTATTGTCAAATGCATTGCTCATTCTCCTTGATTTTTTAATTTAATTTATTTAATTATTTTAATTTTATTTTTATTAGAAGTACAGTAATCACATAAATCTTATTACATTTTGTTGTACCACTTCGTTTTTCGAGCTTTAAAAAAGGTAGAAATAAAAGAAGTAAGGAAAGCGAGCAAGAATCGTGAAGGTGCAGGAAAGTGTTGGGAGAAGAAAGCCCCTTAGGGAAGAAATTAGAGAAGGAAGTAAAGAAAGGAAATAAGACCCTAGATAGAAAAGAAAAAAAAAAAAAAAAGAAAAAAAGGAAAAACAATCGCTCTATTGTAACACAAAACTCCGCAAAAAAGGATATACCAACCGTGTTTTTATTAAAAAATTATTTTATACCCCCCATTACCAGATCCTGGTACCATTTATATTTTAAATTTCTATTGCACCTTATGCTTGATTTATTTCTGACCCCAAACATGACGACTTAATATGGATTGTGTTGTCTTCTACATTTGAGCAAGAAACGCTGATTTATTTTCCCTCAATCTCGATCTCGAATTACAATCGGAGAACAGTAGTGAGTTTGTGCCACTCGTCAAGTTATACAATGCGTTCTAAACCAACCATGACAAACGTGATCTCAACTCCAATAAGAATCCCCAAAATTGGCCGAAAATTCTCGGCAGGCGAGGCGGCCTGAAATAAGAAATTGATTTGATGTTTCAGGTTGTTCTTTTGGTAAAAAATAAAATAAAAATGTCCCTAGCAACCCCACACCTTCATGGTTTAAAGGATTTGTTAAATATGTTTTCGTTCGTAAGGCTCACCGTTACATACTGTAAATAAAGGCAAGATATGTGTATACCTGGACATTTACCGGAAACGCCATTAATTCCCAACAAATCAGCAAGATTCTGTAAAACTGATGGTTTGTTCCCACCTCCACTTTACTCTATCCACACTATGCACCGCACCTCCATCCTTTATCACAGAAGACATTGACATTAACCGATGACGGGATTTGTATTTCAATTACGCTTAAGCTGTCGTTATCATGCCATGTTCCATCACAATCCCCGCTGTGGAAACAGCAAAGATTGAATCTTCCTGGTCTTGGCATTTCCATCTGTTCCTCTTGTGTCCAACTATCCATCAATATCAGACGATCAGATATGAATTGTTCCAATGACCGGACATTCAAAGCCACCCAACAGAGAGGAGTCCAATGATGTACAAACTTCTTCACGAAGACATTCCACTTTATCTCACCCCTACATAGCCAAATCCAGCATTATATTAAGTCCCCAAAACCAGGGTTCTCTTGTTCATCCCTCTCACAGTAAGTATTTATTTTTCAATGAGTTCTCCTCTCTTTCTTCGAAACTCCCAGATAATCTTCTGCAGCCCAATTGAAATACACTGCCCGGTTGCAGATTAAAGAAACACGTAGTGTGTTGGAACTGCAGATGCCGGTTTAAACCGAAGATAGACATATAAAGTTGTAGTAATTCATTCGGGTCAGACAGCATCTCTGGATAAAAGGAATAGCTGACGTTTCGGGTCGAGACGCTTCAGATCACAAAGGTCGCCTACTACTTTTCTCCAGAGATGCTGCCCGATCAGCTTTTTACGTCTATCTTCAAAGAAATACGTAGAGTTTTTATGAATGGTTCAATGGTGCGTTATTCTCACATCTACCATGGTATAGAGTAATTCATTTTTGTTTACAGTTCAGTACAAGTATCACTATACATAAGCACTTAAATACATCTTAGATAAACATCTCAGATACAGTAAAAGTGTATCGTGGTGGTACACTGAGACAGTATATAGAGTCGCCAGATTTGGCGCCATTTTCATATCCCAGTTGTTGTTAATGCAGGGTTCTTGACCGGACCATGAGAATCCGCTGCCCTGCCAGCGTTACAGGTTCTTCATCGGCCTTCTTCACCGTCAGGGTAGTGCACTCCCTCCCGCAGTCAGTCTGCTTAACGGCCCTTCCTCACACTGCTTCATCTCCGGCCGGCGAGCCGGGTCTTCAGGGTGGGTCCCCTGTCCGGTCCGCGGCACCAGTCCTCGGCGCGAGATCGACCCTGAGAACTCCTCTTGCACTTATTTGGTTCATCCTAAATGTATTTGTATTAACCACACCGCTGCACTTATTAATAAATCAACCAACCTGTCTCAATTGGCGTCCGTACACCGTCTATTTTAACACCAGGTGCAATATCACCTTTATATTCACGATATTCCTGTCACTTGTCACCATTTTGCCCCATGGGCTTGATCTTCCGATGTAAAAAAACGCAATGTTCCCCTTACTTACAACATCTCTATTTGTTTAAGTCTTATCTACCCCATTTTTACCCGATTAGTAAGTAAGGTGGTCCCAGCATGATTCTCGTGGCCATGAGCTCATTGAAATATTGAAACGTTTATACTATTGCAAAACGTATATCGGCTACGCCAGGCCTTGAACTGCCTTATAAGATTCTGTCCCAGAGCAAATTTGCGCGTGGCACTGTGAACACTGGGATTATTAACACTGAACTTCTTAATTTCAAACCGCGCTCCCAAACTTCTCGTAGAACAAGTCCACATTTGGCGCTTTGAACTTTGCCAGTTCTTAGGCCGACTTAAATGTGTGTGTCATGTCAATTCCGCAACAATATTTCTCCAGACACGAAGATGCGTTAACATAGAAACATAGAAAATAGATGCAGGAGTAGGCCATTCGGCCCTTCGAGCCTGCAACGCCATTCAATATGGTCATGGCTGATCATCCAACTCAGTATCCTGTACCTGCCTTCTGTCCATACCCCCTGATCCCTTTCGCCACAAGGGCCACATCTAACTCCCTCTTAAATATAGCCAATGAACTGGCCTCAACTACCTTCTGTGGCAGAGAGTTCCAGAGATTCACCACTCTGTGTGAAAAATGTTTTTCTCATCTCGGTCCTAAAGGATTTCCCCTTTATCCTTAAACCGTGACCCCTTGTCCTGGACTTCCCCAACATCGGGAGCAATCTTCCTGCATCTAGCCTGTCCAACCCCCTAAGAATTATGTATGTTTCTACAAGATCCCCCCTCAATCTTCTAAATTCTAGCGAGTACAAGCCGAGTATATCCAGTCTTTCTTCATATGAAATTCCTGACATCCCAGGAATCAGTCTGGTGAACCTTCTCTGTACTCCCTCTAACTCAAGTTAACTCTCCGCTCTGCACACCTGACACATACATTGGCGTTCTTCGTCAAAGTTCATAAAACAGAATGTTAGTTTGCCCTGCTCCATAATACTTCCTATTTCTTCTTCATCAACACCCGTATTACCGCAACCTGGAATCTCATATTTATTTCGTTCACATTTACACCCCCTGGTCACTGTTTTTTTAACTAATCTTTTTTTCTTCATCATCTCGGTTTAATTTATTGAGCTTTAGTGAAAACGGTTTTGGATGTGTGCTGTCCGGTCAATGAAAGGACTCTCTATGATTACAATCAAGCCGTCCACAATGTACAGATACTGGATAAAGATAAACCATTCAGTGCATGACGAGTTGGACCACCATTGCCTGTGGCAAATTGTGCTTCCTCAGCTGCCACAGGAAGTACATCCTCTGTTCTGCCTTTTTGACTGTGGAGTCGATGGAACGTAAAAGACTTCCCAGGAAGTTAAAAGGCTCCACAGATGGGACTGTGGCGTTGTTGATGGTAAGTGGGGTGAGGGGAGGCGTAGATCTCCTAAAGTCTACTATCAATTCCACTGTCTTGAGCATTGAACTCCAGGTGGTTGCGATGGCACCAGGCCGCCAGCTGTGTCACTTCCTGTCTATAGGCAGATTCTTCCCCATCCTAGATTAGTCCAATGAGGGTTGTGTCATCCACAAACTTGAGAAGCTCGACAGAGGAGTCGGTGGAGGTGCAGTCATTGGTGTAGAGAGATTAGAGAAGAGGGGAGAATACGCAGCCTTGCGGTGGTCCTATGCTGAGGGTTTGCGGGTCCGAGATGTGCTTTCCCAGCCTCACATGCTGCTTCCTGTCTGTCAGGAAGCCGGTGATCCACCGACAGAGGAGTTCAGGCACAGTCAACTCGGAAAGTGTGGAGTGTAGTAGCACTGGCACAATGGTGTTGAATGCAGAGCTAAAATCAACAAACAAAATCCTCGCATAGGTCCCAAGGCCGTCTAGGTGCTAGAGGATGAAGTGCAGGCCCAGATTGACTGCGTTATCCATAGATCTATAGGCCCAATATGAAAACTGCAGATGGTCCATTATGGTTCGTCATAATTTTCAGCTTGTCCAACCCAAGCCTGTCAAGGGCCTTCATGACTACAGAGGTCAGTGCGACAAGCCTGTAGTCAGTAAGACCAGTAATCCTCGACTTTTTTGGTAAAGGGTCAAACAGTGGAGACTTTGAAGCAGTTAGGGACAATATATGTTTGCAGGGACTGGTTAAAAATGCGTGTGTAGACCGGTGCCAGTTGTTTAGCACAGAGATTGAGAGTAGAGGGTGAAACATTACCCGGTCCTGGAGATTTCTGGCTTTTCTACCTTCTGAACAGCCTCTCCACCTCCTCTATTTTTATTGTTAATGATGAAGAAGTGATGTTGTGCAGCACGGAGTGGATGGGTAATTGGGCGTGAACTGGCGATGGGAGAGGGGTGGGTGGGAAAGGGTCCAGTTTTTTCAAACTGAAGTCTTGTTTTAAGTTGGTGTGAAGTGGTGATTGGGGAGGATTGGGTGTAGAAAGGTCCAGTCTTTGCAGACTGGGGTCAGGTTGCGGGTGTGTGTGAAGTGTTGGTTGGGGTGGGGAATAGTCCAGTCTTTTCAGACTGGAGTCTTTCTTTAAGTAGGTGTGAAGTGGTGAATGGGGAGGAGAGCTTGTAGAAGGGTCCACTCTTTGTAGACTGGGGTCTGTGTTGGTTGGGGATGGGGGGGGGGGGGGGGGGGGGGGGCGGGGCCGTGGAGGGGGTACCAGGGTTACATTTCTGCTTGTCAAACCTGCAGTATAACTCATTCAGGTCGTTGGTCAGCTGACGATTGTCCAAAGAGCGGGGGGGCTTTCCTCGTGTAGCTGGTGATTTCTTGCAAGCCCTTCCAAACTGAAGAAGTGTCATTATCTGAGAACTTGCTCCTCAACTTCTCAGAGTACCTTTCCTTGACAGCTCTGATTCCTCTTCTCAGCTTGTACTTTGCCTGCCTGTAGAGATCTGCATCACCGCTCCTGTAGGCTTCCTCTTTAAGCTGTCGGAGGTGATGCTGGTGGCTCAGCAAGGTGGCGTGGTACAGGTGAAGTCCAAGAATGGTAGATTGGTTTGCGTGATGGCCTGGGCTCTGTCCACAACTCTCTACAATTTCTTGCGGGTTTCGATGGAGTTGTTCCAAACCATGGCATGATGCATGCTGATAAATGGTTTCTAGAGTGCAAATGTAGCACTATTGGGTACACGTCAAACTTGCCGAGCCTCCTAAGGGAATAAAGGTGTTGTGAGCATCCTTGGCGATTGCTTCCGTATGGCTGGTCCAGGACCATTTGCTGGTGATACCTTGCAAACAACTATATAATAATGCGGAAGATAGACACAAAATACTGGAGTAATTCCGCGAGTCATTTCGCATCCTCAGCGACAAAGGATGGATGGCAGCTTCTGCAGCAAACGCTCAATGCAAACCAGCAAATGCAGCTGTTTTGCGCATTCTATACATTATTATGCGTCTGTTGGTCTTGTCTGCCTTATAAGATCATAAGTGTTAAGATCATAAGTGATCTGTGCAGAATTAGGCCATATGACCGATCAAGTTTACTCCCCATCGGAGGAGCTTTGGGCCGAGGGCTGTGGGCCGAGGAGCTTTATTCCGGTTTTTCGTGACCGAAGTCACAGAACTACATGAAATGTTCACATATTGTGTAAAAAAATTATATAAATCACCCCTGAAACTCGTCATGAACAAGACTTGCACATTTTAATTAAATTAGAGGAAAAAATGGGAACATTTCGGGAATTTTTAGTCTAATCAAAGCACGTTTAACATTGAGTTGTCTGCCAGTTGGCCAATCACGCGCTTTGTTTCAGGCTCGCACACATCATAGCTGAGAGGGCTTCACTGATGCCTGTTTTACTGGAGATTCCGATGAAGGTTCTTTGTCGTGGAAACTTGCAGCAGGGTAATTGAATTTAGTGAGAAAAGCATTAAGAAGTCTGAAATATGTGCAGCTAAGTGGATAGAAGTGGAAGAAAGTCTTGAAAGCAAAGTCCATGCTGAGATGCTGCAACACAAAGTTGTGAAACTTCGTGAATCAACTCACACTGAAAGGTAAGATCTAAAGTCTGTCCGTAGTGCCGTCCTTAGTGCCGTCCGTAGCGGCCGTTTCCAGGAAAACGGAGGAATATGTCTATCTGGAATATATATAGATATAATAATATATAATATTATTATACCTATATATTATATTATTATATTATTATTATTATATTATCATATATATTATATTATTATACCTATATTACTATCTGGAATATATATAGGTATAATAATATATAGATTAAATGGACTGCAACACGGAAATAGGCTGCCCATCGTGTAATATGGGCATTGGCCATTAGATGGCGCTTACTTTCCCGATCTCATTTTCTAATTAATGAATGTGCAACTTTCGGCAATAACGAGTTATGACTTCCTTCTCAATTATATTTCATCTAAATCTGTGGACATTTCATATAGTTTGATGACTTGCGTCACGAAAACTGATTTCTAGACACACATTTTTGATGCCCGGCCCACAGCCTAATAAATTGTGATACCCGCACTAATCATACATTTATCTATCTCGTAAAATTAGCCACTGCCTTTGCCTCCACAGCCTTCTGTGGCAAATAATTCCACCGATTTACCAATGCATTCTTCCTCATCTCCTTCCTAAAATAACGGTCTTTAATTCTGTGTCTAGTCCTGGACTCACTACTACTGGACACATCCGCTCCACATCCACACCATCCAAGCCTTTCACTATTCTGCACGTTTCAATGAGGTCCCATCTCATTCTTCTAAACTCCAGCGAGTACAGTCCCAGTGCCGTCAAACGCTCATTATATGTTAACCCACTCATTCATGTGATCATTCTTGTAAACCTCCTCTGGACACTTTCCAGAGGCAGCACTTCCTCAGATACGGTGCCCAACATTGCTCACAATATTCCAAATCCGACCCGACCAGCGCATTATAGAGCCTCAGCATGACATTCCTGTTTTCGTATACAAGCCCTCTCCAAATAAATGTTATCATTGCGTTTGCTTTCTTTACTACCGAATCCACTTGCGAATCAACTTATTGGAGATCCTATACCAGTAGTCCCAAGTCCTGGATTCTCTCCGCATTTAGAAACTAGTCTACGCCTTCATTCCTTGGTGACAATGTTGCAGTTGGCTATACATAAGGGACTTCAGACGGCGCCGACTACGGCCTTGTTGCACTTGTGGTGGACAGAGACAAAGTTAAGGTTTATACCATTCAAATAAGAAACTTGATCCTGTAACATGTCGAACATTTTCAATGTTGTTGGGGCTCATTGAAACATGTGGTGAGTATTCAATCACAGCCGTATTGCTCTTTTTTAAAACAATATCAGACAAGTCTTGAGAATTTAGGTTAAGGAGCCATTAGGAGGTAGTGACCATAATATGGTAAGTTTTAATCTACAATTTGAGAGGGAGAAGGGTAAATCGGAGGTGTCAGTGTTACAGTTGAACAAATGGGTCTATGGAACCATGAGGGAGGAGCTGGCCAAAGTTGTCTGGAAAGATACCCTAGCAGGGATGACAGTGGAACACCAATGTCAGGTATGTCTGGGAATAATACAGAAGGTGCATGATCAGTTCATTCCAAAGAGGAAGAAAGATTACAAGGGGAGGAAGGGGCTGGCAAGGGAAGCCAGGGACAGTATAAAAATAAAAGAGAAGTACAACGTAGCAAAGATGATTGGTAAGCAAGAGGATTGGGTAATGTTTAGAGAGCAACAGAAGACAACTAAAAGGGCAATACGAGGAGAAAAGATGAGGTACGAATGTAAGCTAGCCAAGAATATGAAGGAGGATAGTAAAAGCTTCATTAGGTATGTGAAGAGGAAAAAAAATAGGTAAGACCAAAGTTGGACCCTTGCAGACTGAAAAAGGGTGATTTCATTATGGGGAACAAGGAAATGGCAGATGAGTGGAACAGGTACTTCGGATCTGTCTTCAACAAGGAGGTCACAAACAATCGTCCTGATGTTCTAGTGGCCAGAGGATCTGGGGTGACCGAGGAACTGAAGGAAATCCACATTAGACAGGAAATGGTGTTGGGTAGACTGATGGGACTGATAAATCTCCAGGGCCTGATGGTCTGCATCCCAGGGTACTTAAGGAAGTGGCTCTAGAAACTGTGGGCGAATTGGTGATCATATTCCAATGTTCTATAGATTCAGGATCAGTTCCTGTGGATGAGAGGGTAGCTAATGTCATTCCACATTTTAAGAAAGGCGGGAGAGAGAAAACAGGGAACTATAGACCAGTTAGCCTGACATCGGTGGTGGGGAAGATACTGGAGTCAATCATAAAATATGAAATAGCGGCTCATTTGGATAGCAGTAACATGATCGGTCCGAGTCAGCATGGATTTACGAAGGGAATACCATGTTGAACTAATCTTCTGGATTTTTTTAGGATGTAACTCGGAAAATGGACAAGGGAGAGCCCGTGGGTGTAGTGTACCTGGACTTTCAGAACGCATTTGATAAGGTCCCACATGGAGATTAGTGGGCAAAATTATAGCACATGGTATTGGGGTAGAAAATTGTTGGCAGACAGGAAACAAAGAGTAGGAATTAACGAGCTCTTTCAGAATGGCAGGCAGTGACTAGTGGGGTACAGCAAGGCTCGGTGCTGGGACCACATCTGTTTACAATATACATCAATGATTTGGATGAAGGGATTCAAAGTAACATTAGCAAATTTGCAGGTGACACAAAGCTGGGTGGCAGTTTGAGCTGTGAGGAGGATGCTATGACAATGCAAAGTGACTTGGACAGGTTGGGGGACTGGGCAGATGCATTGCAGATCCAGTTTAATGTGGAAAGATGTGAGGTTGTCCACTTTGGTAGCAAAAACAGGAAGGCAGATTATTATCTAAATGGTGTCAAGTTGGGAAAAGGGGAAGTACAACGGGACCTGGAGGTCCTTGTTCCCCAGTTAATGAAACTAAGCATGCAGATACAGCAGGCAGTGAAGAAAGCCAATGTCATGTTAGCCTTCATAACAAGAGGAGTTGCGTCTAGTGGAAAAGAGGCCCTTCTGCAGTTGTACAGAGCCCTAGTAAGACCACACCTGGAGTATTGTGTGCAGTTTTGGTCCCCTAATTTGTGGAAGGACATTCTTGCTATTGAGAGTGTGCAGCGTAGGTTTATAAGGTTAATTCCCAGGGTTGCAGGACTGTCATATGCTGAGAGAATGGAATGGGTGAGCTTGTAAACTCTGGAATTTAGAAGGATGAGAGGCAATCTTATTGAAACATATAAGATTATTAAAGGTCTGGCCACGCTAGAGGCAGGAAACATGTTCGCGATGTTGGGGGAGTCCAGAACCGGGGGCCACCGTTTAAGAATAAGGTGTAAGCCGCTTAGAACAGTTGTGAGTGTGGAATTCACTGCCTCGGAGGGTGGTGGGGACCGGTTCTCTGGATACTTTCAGAAGAGAGCTAGATAGGGCTCTTAAAGATAGCGGAGTCGGGGGATATGGGGAGAAGGGAGGAACGGGGTACTGATTGGGGATGATCAGTCATGATCACATTGAATGGCTCCTGCACCTATTGTCTATTGTCTATTATAATTTAGTATTGAGTGGGGAGCTGGAATGAGATGGAATGGAGACAGATATTTTTGTTTCCAAGACCATCTTTATCATAGCAAAATACGAGAAAATACTTATAAAGGAACACATCTCACGCCCTATTGCTCATTAAGTCTTAACTGCTAATAACAATGAGTCACATGCATTTCTGCTTTTCCAGATTCCTGTTTGCTATGGCTAGTCTGGAGAAATCTCCGTTCCTGGAATGTCTTTTTATCGGGTGTCCACACACAAGATTAGAAGTTGTTCAACCAGAGCTGAACACACTTCTCGACATCTGCATACAATGGTGTCGGTCTTGTCGCTTCTTGTGCTTTTTGTGCGTGGTGGTGGAAAGATTGGTGAAAACAGGGCCGCGGCGTGAACGCTCTTTCCTTGACCCCAATGAATAAGCCTGATCTAGAAAAAAAGGGTAATATGTTATGGAATTAGCCGTTTATCATGGTACTCAAATAGTGAGGGGTTATTTATTAAATCAAGTGCCCAGCTAGTCTCAGACGTGTCTAGGAAATAAATAGAGATATATCAATACACATCTGGGCGTGCAGTGGGATCAACACTGTTTTATTGGTACACAGTGTCCACTTTCCACGAATGTGAAATTTGAAACAATCATGCAGCAGTGCACTCTGCTCGCTCTCGCTTGATCATACCTAATTCTCCAACATTTGTGGGATGTGTGGATCTCTGGGAACGCAGTATTCATTGTTCATTCAAAACTGGGAACGCAGAGACACAAGGAACTGCAGATACTGGAATATTGAGTAAAGCACAAACTGCTGGAGTAACTGAGGGCTTCAAGCAGCATATGTGGATGGGCATTTGGGAAGATTGTGATGAACAGCCTTGAGCCACTGCCATCGTTCTCCTGTTCTTTTTCATACAGCATTGCACGTTGCATAGTAAAGAACGGCAGCAGAGAGAGCAATGCGAGATATTTACAACCCTGGATACTGTGTACCAGAGAGACTCTTGGAGGGGATTCTGCCACTAAACATTTGGTAAACATGCCTGCCGTAGTGGCCTGCATACGTTTAGAGTGGCTTACGCGCGCAATTGCAACTAATTCTGTAGATGGTGCACATTGTGTTCCCGTCCCAGCCGTGCTGGAAAGAATGGACGTTTATGTTAATGATGGCCGAGCAATAATGACGGCTGCTAAATTAATCTGGTTTAACGGGAATTTATGATTCATGCATTCACGTTAGTTGCCAGGTCTTAATTTATATTAAGGAGTATTCAGGAATGTTAAAGGATATTCAGAACAGTGATATTGTCGGGTGTAAATCAATGCCTTCGATTGATATTAATGTCTGAACAACCATTAACATTGTCCCTGCTTCTTTGCCCGTGGCCCCCTGTGTGTCGGCAGCAGTGTGTGACTGTGTGTTCTTCGTCTGCTCTCCCCGGATGAAAAAAAGAGTGGCGCGCGCACCCAAAATCTAACTCCGGTTATTGGAGTTTAATTTCGAAAAAAACAAGTATCCCGAACTATTTCCAGATGTTAAGTTTGGAACTTTTGTTGTTGATCAAATGGAAGGAAAATGTCGTTCAAAATGTCGGGGATGGTGCGCAGATGACACAACGACTATCACGATCCATTCGTGCTGCCCTTGCCGGCGTTGTTTCTCATTGCTGATGCTCATCATCCACTGGTGCTGTGTGGAATATACAAACACTGCATCAACTGTACATACAATTAGTTATCAATGATACGTATGTAGTATATCAACATGTTGTCAAACATATCACCAGTTTTAAACTTCATTAAAGTTAGATGCAACACCTCTGTTTTTGTAAATGCAGGTGCCCTTCTTTGCACCATGTATTCTGAATTGCTTCCGAAAACTGCAACTGCACTAACATTTGTTAGTGTTAATGTTAGTTAACATTCTCACACAAGAAGAATGATGGTCAGTGGGAATTATCATTTCGAAAATTCCGAAAGTATATCGATTTAAGATGACACTGAATAAAAACGGGGCAGAGGAGGGTGGCTGCCATCGCGTTATATTCAGGGATATGGTTTTATTTGGACCGTTTCGCTTACGTGTCCAAACAGTTACAAAATATAATATTGAAAACTCTCAGATAATTTCTTCATTATATTTTTGCATAAAGATCATACAGAAAATAATAGATTGTTTATTATCGGGAAGGGGCTAGTGCGCAAATCCATTTTATTCCACGATATGTATGAGAACGCATCAAGCTATTTAGAAATGCAAATGACGAAAATAAGCCCCCCATGCTTCACAGTGGCGGAATATTTCGACGAAGGAAGAATCTGGCAATTTCTGATTGGATTCGACGAGCATTCTGGTTTGATTGGTTTGCAAAGATAAAGACACGGTGCCAACTCGTCATTCCATTTATAAAGCGAGCCCTAGAGCAAGTTTAGACGCCACTTAGTCAGGAAACTGACGCCCTGTCGGAGCGCAGTCGCTTAATTAAAATGTCTTGCTGGATCAGTGTGGTTGGTGCTCTGCTGTTATGCGCAGTTTGTGAGTATTATACTTCCGCGGGCAATAGATTTATTTCCGTGCACCATTAAATTGGGATCTTCTCCCACACTTCAACTATCTTAATGATTTTATATTTTTCTGATCTTGATCTTTTCTCAGATGTAAACGCGGCAATGACAATAAGTCAACAGCCTTCGATGTCCACCTCTACGGGGCAGAACATACAAATAACCTGCACCATATCGGGCTCCAGTTCAGGCGGTGACTATGTCCAGTGGTACCAACAGATCCCTGGCAAAACTCCAAAGTATTTATTCTACTATCATACCGGCACCATTTATAAAGGCACGGACATTCCAGGTCGTTTCTCCGTCTCAATGTCAGGCAACACTGCAACATTCGCAATATCTAACGTTCAAGCGGATGATGCTGCAGACTATTATTGTGCAAAATGGGATAGTGGTTTACATTTCGGTAAAGGAACGAGGCTGGGTATTGGTGGTAAGTGAAATATTATTTGGACGGCGCCCTGGATTATTTTGTAAATATAAATGAAATGTTTGTTGAATTAACGTCGTCATTTGCGTAAATTGGAGGAACAGCAGCTCATATTTCACTTGGCCAGCTTACAATACAGCGGCATGACTTGATTGCTCTAACTTCAAGTAACTCCGACGTACTCGCTACGTTCATTCTCCGTGCTTACCACGAGTTTGATTTTTTTTTAAACTCGGGAGAGCTCTTGGAATGTACTCGTACCGTGTGACAGGGCTTTGATACTCGTTTTCACCGAGCCCACAGTTAACCATGGTCTATTTCCTTTATCATCGTAACCTTTTCTTTATCTCTCAATCATTTTTCTTTATCTCTCTACACCGTCGATATATCTCGCGTCCCTTTCCCCTGACTCCCAGTCTGAAGAAGGGTCTCGACCCGAAATGTCACCTATTCCTTTTCTGCAGAGATTCGCTAAGTTACTCCAGCGTTTTGTGCCTATCTTCACATTATACTTGATTTTGACAGGTTTATTTCGATGTAGTTGGTGCCTTGTATAGATTCCTGCTTTACAGACGCTCACGCTCCGAGTTCACTTGGTCATAGCTCAGTGAAATAACTGGAAAATGGAGCTAAAAATAAATTTCTCAACTCGGCGCCCAGTAAACCTGAGCGGGCGAATGAACACATAGACTTTAACTACTTTGGGCGAATTAAATTATTTGGGACTGTAGCTAGTTTCCATCCTTTTTACGCATTGATATCCGACCGCACCGTGCAGGGATGCGAGGGAATAATTAGTTCCATGGTGTTTTTGTTTGATATTGAAACAAGTGTTTCACTCTGAATCCCTTTACATTTTAGTTGAATAACAAAAATAATTTATGTCATTGTTTTCGCAGGTGAGAGCCACATTTCTATCTCAAAGCCATTTCAAATTATTCAGGACCCGAGCAAGACTTGCCCGTTCAATACACACTCAATATTAGAGTAGAAATCGCGTACCTGTGATTCCAAGCTTTATGTGTGTTTACAGTTCACAATTTACCAAATTATTTAGGCTGCACTTCAAGAACTTTAATGTTCTCGAAAATGTGAGGCGACGCTCCAATTTTTCATTCTCGCCCAATAATTATCGCGTGTTTCCCAATGCGAATTATTGGCACTTTTTTCGGGATTTTGAAGTAGTCGTGTATATAAGGATTGACGTAGAATTGAAGTGCTCCCGAACTAAAATGCCGTTTGTTAAATAATTTGCAGAAGTATTCGCAGCGAATTTTCAACTCGCGAGAATAATTGTGCAGATGTGAAAGTAAACTGCTTGGTTAACGGGGTTCAGCAACGTTGACATTCAACTTTGCCGAAATTCAGGTGGACATGTCTAACGGGTATATAGTTTCTCCTCAAAATGTGAAAAGAGAACGTTTCTCACATTTCCTTCAGGACATAGGTTACTTTGTTTAATGCGTGTAACTGGCTTTGGTGAGCGCAACAATACATGTCAAATATAAATTAACATTCGAACTATAATGAAATCGAAATCTGCGAACCTGTACCGTGGCGGTTCCGAGAATCTTTTCCTTATATTCCTGCGGTACTTAAACCCGCTATCTCAATTTGACACAATCAAATAAGTGTAAATCTGTTAATATGTAAATTCCGCGAAGTAAATTATTGACATCTGTTACATTTAAATAGACGGCAATGGAAGTAAAGCTGGAGACGTGTAGTGAAAATCACTTTTATAAAGTTATATCAATGTGTTCAATGTTATGAAACTGTACAGCCATGATATGTCACAGTTGTTTCTGTGGTGTTTATGGATAGGACAGACAGCATCTATCCTAGTTGCTTTCACGTTGTTTATTCATTGTTTATCCGATTTAAACAAAAACACACATTCAATGGTTTGAAATAGGTCGAGAATAAAACGATGTTCTACAAATGAATAAATGAGTGCTCTAATGGTATGCATTTTCTGAAATATGATATCTCTACGACAGCAATTCTCCAATTAAACTTGACTTCTTGTTAAACAGATCCTCGGGCACCGATCGTGACGGTTCTCCCGCCTTCCGCTGATGAAGTTACCTCAAAGGGCACCGCCACCCTGGTTTGTTTGGTGAACGGCTTTAATCCGGGCTCGGTGGCCGTTGAGTGGACAGTCGACGGCAGTGCAAAAAATAGCGGCGTTGAGACCAGCCCGATCCAGCAGAATAAGGACAACACGTTCAGTCTCAGCAGTTACCTGACTCTGACAGCCTCAGACTGGAACTTACACGAGCTTTACTCCTGTGTGGTTAAACACCAGAGTCAGGCAAACCCACTTAAGACAAATATCGTGAGATCCAGCTGTATCTGATGTTGGAAACGTGAGGCTGACCTGACAAAGTTAGTTTATCATCATTGGGTTCGTCCATGTGACAACGTTAGTAATGTATTGGACTTCGATGTTTTCGTTCGGAAATGCCATTTGTAATTGTAACTTCGATTTTTATGACGTTCACATTAAATGTAGTTCTTTCGAAAGAATGTCGTTCTTGAATGAAGCATCAAGTAGATTCAATTGCGTTAGTCAACAGCATGGATGTTGTTATTGTACCCATGGTATCTTTGTAGCCGTTCAATAAAGTTGAAAAAACGCATTTCAAATGCATTGTTGATTCCCTTTGGTTTATTTCTGACCCGAACCATGATGGCTTAACACGGGTTGAGTTGTCTCGTGGATTTGAGCTAGCAACACTGATTTTGTTTCTCTATTTCGATCACTAATTACAATCGTACAACTGTAGTGAGCCACTCGTCGATTTATACCATGTGTTCTACAGCGCTTTGTCAGTCCGTGTGCAACATTATGCCCCTGTCCCACTTAGGAAACCTGGACGGAAACCTCTGGAGACTTTGCGCCCCACCCAAGGTTTCCGTGCGGTTCCCGGAGGTTTTTGTCAGTTTCCCTACCTGCTTCCACTACCTGCAACCGCCGGGAACCGCACTGAAACATTGGATGGGGCGCAAAGTCTCCAGAGCTTTCTGTTCAGGTTTCCTAAGTGGGACAGGGGCACAAACCAGACAAAGAACCATGTAAACCAAGCATGGCAAACGTGGTCTTAATACCAAAAATATCACAGAAATAAACGGAAAATACTGTTAATACTCAATAAGTCGTGCGGTATGTGGGAAGTGAGAAATAGATTGGAGGTTTCAGGCTGTTTAAAAAAAACCAAACCCCCCCCCCAAAAAAACGTCCCGACCAGCCTCATGCGTTCATGGTTTGTTAAAGATGTCTTCGTTCATAATGTGCACCGTTGCATAATTAAATAAATTACGTGCGCATACGTGGAAATCTGGAAATTTGGAAACACCATTAATTCCCAACATATCAGCAAGTTTCTGTAAACTGATGGGTTGTTCGCGCTTCCCCTTTACAGCCCACGCACCAAGCATGGCACATCCATCCTTCATCACAGAAGGCCGTGCTTTCACACTAATCGGTGACGTGGTTTGTCTTTAAATATTTACAAACATTACACCTTATTTCTTCTTTATTTCTTCTGATTGTCAGCTTTAAAGAAACAGGGTGATTATTGGCGTTAGCAGAACAGCCACTGAGTTTGTATGTGGCGTGCACGTGTCTCACGGTGGTATTACACTGGAACTGGGCAACAACACTCAATAAAGCTGGATAATATCTACAGAAAGATGGGATGAGTGCACGGCAGCTTCATATAGACCACGTGCAGAACGAAAGAGAGAGAGAGAGAGAGAGAGAGAGAGAGAAAGTAGAGAGAGAGAGAGAGAGAGAGAGTATCGAGAGAGAGATAGAGGAGAGCCTGAGAGAGATACGAGAGAGAGTATAGATAGATCTCGATCGAGAGATAGATGAGAGAGCTAGATCTAGCGTAGATATCGAGATAGAGAGCAGAGAGAGAGGTTGAGAATAGGACGGGGGCGGGGTTAATAGCGAACAATGAGGGAACTATATGCTATAGTTAGAGGACAATCAGTCACGGACAAACCCCTGACCTCTGTCACAAATCGCTTTTCACTTATTCCAAGCCTTATTCCCAATTATTTTCACGTTACATGAGCAACCTGGCCTTAAGTCTTAATGAATGGGAAGGATCTGCAGATGCTGGTTTATACGAAAGATAGACACAAAAAGCTGGAGTAACTCAGCGGGTCAGAAAGCATCTCTGGAGAAAAGGAATCGGTGACGTTTGGGGCGAGACCCTTCTTCAGACAGTTTGAAGAAGGGTCTCGATCCGAAATGTCACCTATAATTTTCTCCAGAGATGCTGTCTGACCCGCTAAATTAATCCAGCTTTATGTGTCTTATCTTTTCTAAATGATCCGGATTGTAGGCATTTTTTTCTGATTCGAATAAAGCGTCACATATTTGTAATTGTTCACCTGATGGTTAGTTATTTTGGAAATTCCTCTAAATCTGTAACTTGTAAATACTGAGCATTCTTTCACTCGGAACAAATTGGTCAATTAAAACACCTTGACTATGCCCCTCATTCAAATCACCATTATACCTTCCCTGTTCAAAGGAACCAATTCCGATTACACTCGAGCTGCCATTATTATGTCCAATTTCTTCCCAATTTCTTCTGCGACTTGTAATTTTTATGAAGGGTCCAACAGCAGACATTTGAGTCTTCCCGGCCTTGCCTTTTCCTTCCGTTCCCCTAGTGTCCTGATTGTCCATTGTGAACTCCACGGTTCCCCGGTCATCGATATCGGGTCTCATTTGTTCGGAATATTTTCATAGAAACATAGAAACATAGAAAATAGGTGCAGAAGGAGGCCATTCGGCCCGTCGAGCCAGCACCGCCATTCATTCTGATAATGGCTGATCGTCCCCAATCAATAACCAGTGCCTGCCTTCTCCCCATATCCCTTGATTCCACTAGCCTCTAGAGCTCTATCTAACTCTCTCTTAAACCCACCCAGTGATTTGGCCTCCACTGCCCTCTGTGGCAGAGAGGCACAAATTCACAACTCTCTGGGTGAAAAAGTGTTTTCTCATCTCAGTCTTAAATAGCCTCCAAGACTGTGGCCCCTGGTTCTGCACTCGCCCAGCATTGGGAACATTTTTCCTGCATCTAGCTTGTACAGTCCTTTTATAATTTTATATGTTTTTATAAGAACCCCTCATCCTTCTAAACTCCTGCGAATACAAGCCTAGTCTTTTCAATCTTTCCTCATAGGACAGTCCCGCCATCCCAGGGATCAATCTAGTGAACCTACGCTGCATTGCGTCAATCACAAGGATGTCCTTTTCCAATGTTCAATAGATTGAGGATCAGTTCCTGTGGATTGGAGGATAGCTAATGTTATCCCACTTTTCAAGAAAGGAGTGAGAGAGAAAACGGGGAATTACAGACCAGTTAGCCTGACTTCGGTGGTGGGAAAGATGCTGGAGTCAATTATTAAAGAGGTAATAATGGGGCATTTGGATAGCAGTAAAAGGGTTAGTCCAAGTCAACATGGATTCATGAAAGGGAAATCATTCTTGACTAATCTTCTGAATTTTTATGAGGGTATGACAAATAAAATGGATGAAGGGGAGCCAGTGGATGTAGTGTATCTAGACTTTCAGAAAGCCTTTGATAAGGTCCCGCACGGGAGACTGGTGACTAAAATTAGAGCACATGGTATTGGGGATAGGGTGTTGACATGGATAGAAAATTGGTTGGCAAACAAGAAGCAAAGAGTAGGAGTGAACGGGTCCTTTTCAGAATGGCAGGCAGTGGCGAGTGGAGTGCTGCAAGGCTCGGTGTTGGGGCCGCAACTGTTTACCATATATATTAATGATTTGGAAGCGTGAATTAGGAGCAACCCTAGCAAGTTTGCGGATGACACAAAGCTGGATGGCAGTGTGAACTGTGAAGAGGATGTTAGGTGGTTGCAGGATGACCTGGACACAGGGCCGGCCCTAAGCCGATTGGGCCCAATTGCTCCCAATTGGGCCCCGCGCCAATGGGGGGCCCCGCGCTAATCTTCCGTATTTCGTACGGAAATACGAATTCGCGTTGCTCAATACAGTTTTTTTTTGTTGAAACATTCGACAAAGGAGTGAACGGGTCCTTTTTTTAAACGAACATGGATAAAAACCACTGCACCGGCCATCAGACAAAAACGATGTGTTAACTACTAGCACGTTAACAGCCAATAGTTATTACGTCGTTATACAATGTGTCATCATTTAATCGATCTACATTCCTCAGTAAACGTAATTGTGTTTTGACCAGGTATTAATGACGCCCTGTGAATTGTATTCAAAGGAACGCGACGTCATTAATACTTGGTCAAACACAATTACACTGAGGAATTTAGATCGATGCATTGACGACATTGAGAATTTCTTAAAACTCATCATCATGGTTGAGGGCTCAGACCGCGAGCTTTTTCTTGGTGTGCAGGTTAGTCATTTACCTACGGACCCACGTTGTGTCTATCTGTCTTTCACTCCTCCCTCTCTCTCTCTCTCTCTCTCTCTCTCTCTCTCTCTCTCTTTTTTTTTTTTTTTTTTTTTTTTTTTTTTTAATTTCCAAGACTTTATTCAACACATCAAATAATACAACAGATCACGTCATACACAAAGCGAAATTACATTATACCAAGTGTCATTATAGTACAACATTACAATCATTATTCACAATACTCTCAACCCCTCCCGGTGACCAGCGCCCACGGAATACCTCCAAAGTCCCCGTGAACACCGCATGTTCCCTCTCCAGGGACACACGTGCACGGACGTAGGCCCGAAAGAGGGGCAAGCAGCCGACCCTTGCCTGACCATCCATCGCCTGCTGCCTGGACCCGCGTATGGCCATCTTGGCCAGGCCCAGGAGTAGACCGACAGGTAGGTCCCAACCTCCCACTTGGCTCTCCCCACAACCTACCTTGTGTCCAAACACAAGAATCGTAGGACTAAAATGTAACCAGAACTTTAGCAACAACCCCTTCAGATATTGATACAGGGGCAGTAGCCTCTCACACTCCATATAAATGTGGAACACGGTCTCTTCCTCGCCACAAAAAATACAGGCCGCGGACGAGTCCGTGAACCGACTCAAAAGTTTGTTACATGCCACCGCCCCGTGCAGCACTCTCCACCCCAGGTCCCCAATGTAAAGGGGGACAACTCCCTTGTAGAGGGACCCCCACTGGGGACCTTCCCCGCCTTCAGGTGGTAACACCGTCCGCCATGGTGTCGGGACGGGAGACGAAGGCAAGGAGGTGCAGAATGTGCAGGAACATTCTATACAGTGAGCGTCTCTTGGCGTCACGAAACGGCACGCTATCCATCTCCGAAAGGCGGCTCAGGTTGTGTGGAGCCGGTGCCCGAGATATGTCCCGGAACCGAGGCCCGATGAGCAGATCTGACGGAGCGGGTAAGAGCTCATTCAAAACCACTCTAGGCGCATGCCTCTCCTCGACACCCGCCATGATTTGGTGAGGACCGGCCACTCCCGCAGCCGCACCATCCCCCTCCCCTCGTGGAGCAACACGCTGGCTGAAAACAACCAGATTCCTCACTCTTAACACATCCCGGTAGAAAACAGGCAAGCCCCTTAGGGCGGGTCGACTGATGCCCGCCTCCGGGAGCCGCGAGACCCCCCTTAGACAACGACCCCGTCGGAAAAAATACGTGGCCAAAACGTGCCATCTGGGGGGGTTCTCTATATACATATACCTCCTCAGAGTCCTGAGGCGGAGAGCCGCCACCTGGGTACGCACGCATACCAAGGACTGGCCCCCCTCCTCTAACGGGAGACTCAGGACCGCTGCGGAAACCCAGTGCTTCCTATTTCCCCAAAAGAAATCCACCAGCTTCATCTGTAAAGCATTTACAAAAATGGAAGGCGGGACAAGAGTAGCCAGCCGGTACCATAACATGGAGGCCACCAGCTGGTTTATGACCAACACCCTCCCCTGAAAAGAAAGAACTCCAAGCAGGCCTGACCAGCGCCCCAGCCTGGCAACCACTTTAGTCTCCAACTCCTGCCAGTTTGCCGGCCAAGCATCCTCAGTGGGACTCAGGTACACCCCCAGATAGAGGAGGTGCGTGGTGCTCCACGCAAACATTGCCATCTCCTCTGGCAGGGAGTCCACCTGCCACTGACACACTAAAAGTCCAGAGCACTTGCTCCAATTAATCCTGGCAGAGGATGCAGCCGAGAATATCTTCTGGCAATCACGCATCCTCCGCAGGTCACCAGGATCGGTGAACATAAGGAGTACATCATCGGCATATGCCGAAAGAACCAACTCCACCCCCGGGCCCGGTAGGGCCAGGCCTGTCAACCTCCTCCGAAGAAGACACAGGAACGGCTCCACACAGACCGCGTACAACTGACCTGACATGGGGCACCCCTGACGGACCCCCCTCCCAAAATGAAAGGGAGCCAACAACCCACCATTAACCTTCACAAGACACTCCACTGCAGCATACAAGAGGCGGACCCGGGCCACAAAATGCGGTCCAAATCCGAACGCTTGCAACGTCCCGAAAAGGTATTCATGCTCTACCCTATCAAAAGCCTTCTCCTGATCAAGAGACAGAAAAGCAGCTGACTGACCAGTTCCCTGTGCTAGATGTATCAGGTCCCTAACCAGGTGGATGTTATCCTGAATGGACCGACCAGGGACTGTGTAGGACTGGTCATAGTGAATCAACTGAGACAGCACGGAGCCCAGGCGATTTGCCATCGCCCGTGCAAAAACTTTATACTCTGTGCATAGGAGAGAGACCGGGGCGCCAGTTTTTCAACAAGCGGAGTTCCCCCTTCTTGGGCAGCAGGACAACAACTGCTCTACGCCACGAGAGGGGCATCTCCCCGGTCGCCAGGCTCTCCCCCAGAACCAACATGTAATCACCCCCCAGGATACCCCAGAAAGCTCTTACAAACTCTACCGTCAGCCCATCCAGCCCCGGGGACTTACCCCTCTTGAGCTGATGCAATGCTCGAGTCAACTCCTCCAAAGATAAAGGGCCATCAAGAATATCGGCCTCCTCCCTATCAATAATCGGTAGACTCTCCCACAGGTCCTGCTGAGCTTCCCCACTGACTCTACCTGCGGTGAACAGGGATCCATAAAAGGACCTGACCAAGGCACTAATCCTCTCTGGATCCGTGACAGAGGAGCCATCATCTGCTAGCAGCTCCACGAGCTGTTTGCGGGCTCCCCGCCCTTTCTCCAGAGAGAAAAAGAAAGGCGAAGCTCGATCCAGATCGTGCAGCATCTGGACCCGCGCCCTCACATAAGCGCCTCGGGACCTCTCAAGTTGCAGGTTCCTCAAGGCTTCCTTCTTCTCATGAAACACATCCCATTCGCAAGATTCACCTCCAACCTGACCCAGGCGAGACTCTGCGTCCCTCAGCTCCCTCTCAAGCTTCTCAACCGCTGAGTCCCGCCGCCCGGTCGACCCCCACGTGTATTCCTTACAAAAAATACGGATGTGAGCTTTCCCCACATCCCACCACTGCCTAAGGGAAGAGAAGCACCTCTGCCTCTCTCTCCACCTCATCCAAAACCGACTGAATGACTCCCGGAAACACCGATCCTCCAGCAGCCGGTTATTAAAGTGCCAGTACGCAGACCCGGCCCTAGCGCACGCTGGATTAAAATCCGCACGCACCAGACAATGGTCCGAGCATGGCACCAGCTGCATTGAGGCCGCCGAGACACGGGAAACAAACGCTCGGGAGATATAGATTCGATCAATGCGGGATCCACCGCCCTCAGACCTCCGCGAAAAAGCAGTGGAGTCTGGGTTGAGGTCCCGCCACACATCAACCAACTCAAAAGAATCAATCAACCTTCTCAGCTTCTTCGCTACAGCAGGGGCACACTGAGTACCAGAACGATCTCGCACCTCAAGTGTGCAGTTAAAGTCCCCCCCAAGGAAGACACACTCTCCCCGATCAATAGTGCTCAACAGAGCACTCACCTCATGAAGTAGGCCGGCCTGCATCGTGCCGGAGCTGGGGGCATACACGTTAATGAAATGCAACGGCATGCCATCCAGGCTCACGGCCAGATGGAGCAAACGTCCTGGCACAACTTCTTGCACTTTTATAATATTGGGCAAGAAATTCTGAGCCAACAGAATGGCCACCCCACTCGAATTTGAGCTAAGATGACTCATATAGACCTCACCTTCCCACTCCAATCTCCAGGTGGGTTCATCACTGACAACAGTATGCGTCTCCTGCAGAAAACACACTGCAAATTTCCCCTCCCTAAGGACCGATAAAAGCTGGAATCTGCGAAAACTCGCTCTACTCCCGTTTAAATTTAGGGTAGCTAATGTGAATGCACTGGTACATTAGTTTGAAATCCTCCCACTTCTCCTGGGCTCTGTAGCCCTCTCTCTCAGGAGCTCCAAAAAGCCCCTAAGCTGGCCCTGCTCAGAGCCTGGAAGACCACTATCCTCGCTGGCAAGGATAGCCTCGAGAGTTTCAACTAAGGCCGACAGATCACCCCACCGTCTCTTAGCAGCCTCAGCCTTTTTCTTGTTGCTGCGGCTTGTTTTTAGGAATTCCAGCAACTCGCAGATGATAACACTTGGTTCGTCCTTGGTTCCTGGGCTATCGGCCAAGTTTCTCGCACCTGACACAACACGCTCAGCATCACCAAGGTCATTTTCAGAAGTCGAAAGACCAGAGCTCTCTGGAATTTCGCCAACCCCTTCACACAAACTGGCCCCATCCCTCTCCCCTCCTCCGACATGTCACCACCCCCAGGATCAATGCCGGGGAAGGGTCCCGAAACCCCTATCCGCATCACGCAGCCCACTGACTGGCTGGGCTCCTGCGCTCTGTCCTCACCCTCCACATCTGGGCCTGGGGAAGAGAAAACAAGAGGCACCCCCAGGGTCTGTGGTAAACTGGCACCCCCAGAATCCGAAAGAAGGTCGCTGCCCGAAACAACTCCGACCTCCACAGCACCGAAAGCACCCCCTCCACTGGCAACACCCAGAGGCTCTCCACCAGTCTTTTTCCTCTCCCCTGCCAACTCAGCCGGCAGTACAATACACACCTCGGCACCTCCACTGGCTCCAATATTGAGCACTGATTGGTACACCATTCCCCCCGGCCCCCCTCCCTCGGGCTGACTCTGCTCGTCCCCCGTCTCAGGGTCCACACTACCAGGGGAGCTTACCCCACCCTCCTGCGTGCTAACACCCTTAGTAGGCCTCTGAAACGAGGGGACCTCCTCCGACCCAGAGGACGCACCCCCAGGGGAGCCAAGATCAACACACGATGAGATACCTCCCTCGGAGGGCCCCTGTGATGAAAGAACCTCCCCCCGCCCAGAGGACACAGCTCCAGAGGGGTCTACCCCGTCACCTGACCCTATGGTACCCTCGAGAGAACCCTGAAGCGGAGGCTCAACCTCCAACCCAGTAGACGTCATTTCCTGACCTCCACCCACATCGGTGGTGGAAGGACTGGAAAACTGCACCCCCCTTACTTTGGACTCACGTCCATGCTCTTCCTCGCCAGGCCCAATCCTCCTTTTTGTCCCACTAGCATGCGGCGGTGTGGTGACCTCCATAAAGAAAGGGTCTTCCTCCTCCACACTACCCCCAGCCACTTTACCACCCTCACGTGTTACCTTCCCTACTCCCGTCAGAGCCACCTCAGCTCCTTGCTGGGCCACGGCAGTTTCACTCTGGGCCTCCCTGGAGCTAACAGGCACCTCTTGGGTGATATTTTTCTGCTTTTTCTTCCTCTTCTTCAGCTGCTCCCATTCCTCTCCTCCCTCCCCCTGTGCCTCACCTTCAGCCACCCCCACATGTTCAGAATGTAGGGGGTGGGGGCCCTCGCTGCCCCGGGTCTCCAAGGCGGAAACTGCAGGCCCAGAAGGGCTATCCCCGCTGCCCCGGGTCACCGAGGCAGTGCCAGCAGCCCCAGCCAGGTCAGCGCCTCCACCCCGCCCCTCCGAGGCATGACGAGCCACCGCTGATGGGCCAGCAGTGCGTTCCTGGGCCGCTGCGCTAGAGGTTCTGGCAGCGACCCCATGATTAGGACATTCCCTACGGAGATGTCCATAACCACCGCACGCATGACACCGTGCCTTTCCCCAACTCCAACGCACGGTTCTAGGGAGACCCCTACACTCCACCTCGAAACTCCCCTCATCGCCTTCCCCCTCCCCCACCTTTACAAACACCCTCCTTTTGAAACTGAGAATCCCTTTTTCCTCCGGGTCCCCCCCCCGGGTGCATGAGCCTAAAGCACTTAGACCGCACCTCCCCAATCTGAGACAGGTACGGAATGAGTGTCGCATCCGGAATACATGTAGGGCAACTCCGCAGGAGAACCGGTCTCACCCTGGACACCCATGGGTCCACCTGTATATGGAGCCCCCCCACTGAAATCCCCCTCTCCACCACTGTGGCCACATCCTCCCGTTTCTTCAATATCATCTCAACCTTTCCCCTCTCGAGCTCGGAAGAGACAATAGCCCCCCTACCAAGAAGGGCATTCATAGCCTTCGTAATTGCTCCCCTGGACATCTGGGGCCCAGTTTGAACCGAGATACCAAAACTGTCCCAGTCCAAGTCAACATGAGGCTCATGTTCAGATGGCCTCGCTTCCGCTGCTGATGTCGCTGCTGCGTAGCTCCTCACCTTCTGCCGCGCCCCCGCCATCGCCATCCGGGCAGAGGCACAAACCAGCTCCCGTCCCTCCAGCAGCTCAGCAAATTAATTCCCAGGGACAGTCACAGTCCAAAGCAATCCTCAAAAAGCAAAGTCCTCCAGCTGAAGAAGGAATGTTCCAAACTCGTCCACGCCAGAATGCCAGGTCGCCCTTTCTTGCCGAACACAAAAGTACCGTCTTCACATTAAGCCAGGCAACCGCACTGTGCAAAATGACTTTAGGGCAGAGAATCAGTGCCAAAACACCGCAAAGGCACCGAAAAACTTCAAACCCTCGATATCCAGGCACTCTTGGCAGTCCGCCAATGACAGCCGCACCCTGCTCCCTCGACAATGCAGAAAATTATCAAGGGATTTTCGCGCTAAATGGAGGAGTCTTTAAAGCATTGGAAAGTTTCAACAGTCCAACAATAAGTCAGACTATGAATCCACACTGCCTCTGTTCCTTTCCCAGCGACAGAAACCTTCAAAGGCTGCTTAAAACTTCTCAGCCACTGGAGCTGAGACAGACACAGCCTGCCTCTCTCTCTCTCTCTCTCTCTAGAGAGAGAGAGCGCGAGACGCGAGAGACCGAGCGAGAGGAGAGAGAGAGAGCTTAGAGAAGATACGCGACTCTCTCTCTCGCATCTCGCTCTTATCTATCTCTATCGTACCGCTCTCTCCCTCTCTCTCTCTCTCTCTCTCTCTCTCTCTCTCTCTCTCTCTCTCTCTCTCTCTCTCTCTCTCACTCTCTCTCTCTCCCTCTCCCTTGACTCTCAATCTGAAGAACTGTGTGCAGGATAGTGTTAGTGTGCAGGGATCGGTGCAGACTCGGTGGGCCGAAGGGCCTGTTTCGGCGCTGTGTCTCTGAACTAAACTAAACAGATGACGGTGCTGTCTGTCCGGAGTTTATACGTTCTCCCCGTGACCTGCATTGGTTTTCTCCGAGATCTTCCGTTTCCTCTCGCTCTCTAAAGACGTACAGGTTGTAGGTTAGGTGGCTTGGTACAAATGTAAATTGTCACTAGTGCGTGTGGGATAGTGTTTATGTGTGGGGATTGCTGGTCGGTGCGGACTCGGTGGACCGAAGGGCCTGCTTCCGTGCTGTATCACTAAACTAAACTAAACTGGAGCAGATAATCTATGGAAAGAAACCAGAGCATCTTTATTGGTACATTATGACTTGACGGGGATTTCAAATCCCGCACGAGATACCTTCAAGAACGGAGCATGCATTTCTATCAGTCATAGAAACATAGAAAATAGGTGCAGGAGTAGGCCATTCGGCCCTTCGAGCCAGCACCGCCATTCTATATGATCATGGCTGATCATCTAAAATCAGTATCCTCGCTCCTGCTTTCTCCCCATATCCCTTGATTCTGTTAGCCCTAATAGCTAAATCTAAGTATCTCTTGAAAACAACCAGTAAATTGGCCACCACTGCCTTCTGTGGCAGAGAATTGCACAGATTCACAACTCTCTGGGTGAAAGGGTGAAAAGGTGTTTCCTCATCTCAGTCCTAAATGGCCGACCCCTTATCTCTGGTACGGAAGGCAGAGGGATCTTGGAGTGCAGGTGCATGGTTCCTTGAACGTGGAGTCGCAGATAGCTGGCCAAAAAGGCTTTTGGCAAATTGGCCATCAGTCAGAGTATTTAGTGTAAAAGCTGTGAGGTCATGTTGCAGTTATATAGATGTTAGTGAAGCCGCGTTTAGGGTAATGTGTTCAGTTCTCGGCACCATGCTGTAGGAAACATGGAAAGTGTACAGAGAACATTTACGAGGACATTGACAGGACTAGGGATTTAAGCTATAGGGAGAGATTGAGTAGGCTGGGATTCTATTCTTTGGAGCGAAGGAGGATGAGGGGTGATCTGATAGAGGTGTATAAAATCATGAGTGAAATAGATCGGGTACATGCACAGAGTCTCAAGCCCAGTGTAGGTGAATCGATAACCAGGGGACGTAGGTTTACGGTTAAGGGAAACATATTTAATAGGAGTCTGAGGGGTTAAGGGAAACATATTTAATAGGAGTCTGAGGGGTTACTTTTCACGCAAAGAATGTTGGGTGTATGGAACAAGCTACCAGAGGAGGAAGTTGAGGCACGCACTATCCCAACATATAAGAAACAGTTAGACCGGTACATGGAAAGGACATGTTTGTAGGGATATGGGCCAAATGTGGGCAGGTGGGGCTGGTGTAGCCCGGTGTGGGGAAATTGGGCCATCGGGCCTGTTTCCATACCGTTTAAGAAGGAACTGCAGATGCTGGAGCATCGAAGGTTCGAAACGTTGCCTATCTCCTTCGCTCCATAGATGCTGCTGCACCCGCTGAGTTTCTCCAGCATTTTTGTGAACCTTCTGTTTCCATACTGTTTGACTGCATGACTCTATAGCTCTATCCCTTTCTCAAGATGTGTTGTTTGACCCGCTGAGTTGCTTCAGCTTTTAGTGTCAAACTCATTATTTTATGTAGGTGTTCGGGGATGGGTAATCGAGATTCGGATTTTTTTCATCCTGACCTATTGTCCAGTGCGTGTTACGCTCGGTGCTTCTCCTGGGTGACGCAGGGCGTGTTGGAAGGGCTGCTATCAAATCGCCCTTGGGCAATGACATCGCCAATTACCATCGCTGCATTCGCTCGACCACAAAAGCCGCACTGTGGACCCCTACAACCAATTGGAGATCCAGACTGTTGCACGATCCCGATTCATGGTAAAAAAAATTGGGAGGAAATTAGTGCCAATATTATAAAGGCGTGGGGAATCAACACCAGTTAAATTCCTGTTCAAGAACTTTGCATCATAATAAAATGAAAAGGAAAAAAACATTGCATCCGATATCAGTTCATTGATTACATTGACTCATGGAATAAAAACAAAAAAAAACGAGGAAGCACGAATCACTTATTTGCCTTTATTCAATGTTGTTGAACATGCAGCACTAAGGTCACTTAAACTTGAACCAGCACATTCTTTGGCTATACAGCGTTTAGAATAACAGAGTTTACAATAACAGAGTTTCCAATACATAATATTTAATGAAAATTAAAACTGCTACGTTTTTGGTTGTTTATTTACGTATCTGTCCACCGTTCCGTTTATTTATTTACATATTCGCCTATTTTCCCAACTATTTTATATATTTTTTTATTTTTCTATTCATTTATCTACTCGTGTATTCGTTTATGTCCTTATTTATCTATTTATTTATTTATTGTTTTTGATTTTTCTTTCTTCCTTCCCCTCCCCTGCCTGTGCCCCACCTGTACACATATTTATCCCCCACTCTCCCTCCCCTTCCCCTTATATTCCTTCTTCTGTCTTCACGATTCGAACTGCTATCCTTAGATCACACTTATTGTATTTTCTTATCTGCCCGCTGTATCCAACTACTTATTAGGCTTAGTCATACCCCACCTCTCTCCAGCTTTGTCCTCCACCTCCACCACAATCAGTCAGAAGATAAGTCCCGATTTTAAACGCCACCTACCCATGTTCTCCCGAGGGCTCCCCACCACTTTGTGTAACATTTCGATCTGTTGTCACCTGGAAGAAATTAATGATCCAAGTTTCCCAGCTCAGCTCGCCAGGTTTTCACCATCAAATAAATTGGATCGGGATTTTTTACTTAATGGGATTTGCCTTTAGTCTCGTATTCAACCACACAGCTTGTGTAATTTCCAGTCTGAGGCTGGCAGAGGGTTGCCCGTCTCCTGCTGGACCCGGTTGGTCTCAACGCCATTCCTTCTCGCAGTTTTGTCTGCAGTCCACTCAATTTCTACACCCCGCGTATCACCGAACACACCAGGGTAGCGGGTCCATTCGTTCGGCGAAGGCGGCAGAACCGACCTTAGGATCTGGTTATAAAAAGGACCAGTTTAGTAAACGTTGGAAAACTACTTCTGAAACATTATGCTTTGCGATTTAATTATCAGAATATCTCTCAATCAGCGGTGGATACTCTGAATTATTCCAATTTGTGCGTGGGCTCATTTTGAGCGGTCCAGGACAGTCAGCTCAGTGTGGAAATGGGAATGAGTTAAAATGTTAGGTATTCATGTTCTGGCCTACACGTCTTCCTCCCCTCCCACTTCCAAATACTCCATCCCCTACTACCAATTCCTCTGTCGCCGCAGCTTTTTCTCCCAAGATGAGATGATCCAGACTAGTACATCGGAGATGTCCTAATTCTTTAGGGAACTAGAGTTCCACCCTTTTATCATAAATGAGACCATCACACGTGTCGCATCCGTATCCAGCAGTTCTGCAGTTGTTCCCAAGGCCCACAGTCGCGACAGGAACAGTTATTATCCTCCAAAATTCCTCCAGAAGTTACATTGTAGACAACTACATTATTATGCAGAAGATAAACACAAAATGCTGAAATAAATCAACGGGCAGGCAGAATATCTGGACACACAGGATAGGTGGCCGCTTCTGCACCAAGCGCCCAATGCAAACCAGCAGCTGCAGTACCTGGGCTCTGCAGAAAGACTTGGATATGTTGGGAGAGTGAGTTAACTAGCGGGAGATGGAATACAGTACAGCAAAGTGCGGAGTCATGCATTGGGGTGGCAGGAATAAAGGCATAGACTATTTTCTAAATGGGGAAATAATTCACAAATCGGAGATGCAAAGGGACTTGGGAGTGCTGTTGTAGGATTACCAAAAAGTTAATTTGCAAGTCGAATCAGTAGGAAGGAATGTGAATGCAATTCTAGGATGTATTTCGAGAGGGCTAGAATACAAAACATTGATGTCATGCTGAGGCTTTATAAGGAACTGCTCAGACTGGATTTGGATTATTATGCGCAGTTTTAGACCCCATATCTGAAGCAATATGTGTTGGCTTTGAATGAATGAATCTCTTAATTGTCATTGCACATGGTACAACGAAATTTAAAAGTCAATACCACGGTGCGATTCACAAGAGTAATTTTAAATATATAAGAAAAGGTAAAAATATATACATATTAAAAAAAATTACAGATAAATAACAATAGCAGCTGAGGTAGAACCATTCAGTTGAATGTGAGTGTTATTTCTTATTTTGCATTGTTAAGTTCACGTATGGCTATGGGGTAGAAGCTGTCTCTGAGTCTGTTTGTGCGAGTTTTGATAGACCTGTACCGTCTGCCAGAGGGCAGCAGGTGGAACAGGTTGTGTCCAGGGTGGGAAGGGTCCTTCAGGATGTTGGCTGCCCTGCCAAGGCAGCGACAGCTGAAGATGTCCTTCAGGGAGGGCAGTGGGCAGCCAGTGATTTTTTGTGCGGTGTTGATGACCCTTTGAAGGGCTCTCCTGTCCGCTTCAGAGCAGCTGGCATACCATGTGGTTATACAGTACGCCAGCACACTCTCGATTGAGCAGTGGTAGGACACCAGCAGCTTCTCCTCCACGTTGTTTTTCCTGAGGATCCTCAGAAAGTAGAGTCGCTGCTGGGCCTTCTTGACTGCTGTGGTGGTGTTTGTAGTCCAGGAGAGATCCTCCGTAATTTGTGTGCCCAGGAATCTGAAGTCTGAGACCCTTTCCACACAGTCCCCATTGATAATAATAATAATAATAAATTTTATTTAATGGGCGCCTTTCAAACATCTCAAGGACACCTTACATAGTATATCGGAATAACATATAATCGGAATATAACTAGTAATAAAGACATCACAGAGACACAAATTAAAAACAGGATTCAATCCAAAAACAGAAAATCAAAAACAGTGTGAAGAGGGAGCAGCGGCAACCAAATCGTGCCAGCGTCCACTCTCTCTTCACGGCAGCCATCTTGGACACAGACCTACAAGACTACAATTAGACAAAAAAATCATCCCCCCACAGTGGATAGCACTGTGGAGGAAGGCACAATGTCCAGTCCCCACCCCATGTTCACCCCAAAGTCAGGCCTATTGAGGCCACCGCAATTGCCTCTACGGAGGCCCGATGTTCCTGGCCGTTCTCACCGGGTGGTCTTGCCCCGGCGTCGGGAGAGTCCTTTTGGCGGCTGGGCCACTTGGAACGGCCGCTTCCTGGTTGGAGCCCGCGGCTGCCGAAGCCGACAAGGCCGCGCCGGTTTGGAGCACCCAGGCTCCCGTTGATAAAGTTGGCGCCGACTCTCCGCACTGCCGCCTCTCCGCACGCCGCCTCTACGCTCCGCAAACCCGCAGCCCGGAGATGTTGCTCTCGGCGGTCCAGCTCGCCAGAGCTCCAGCGCGTCGCTCCAGCGCGGCGACCCAGGCAAGGGATCGCCCGCTCCGCTCCAGCGCTCCAATGCTGTGCCGCCGACGAGGCCGAGGTGCTGGGCGGTTCCCGCCAGGAAACGGCGCTCCAAGCCCGCAGGTAGGCCACGAGGACGGGTCAACGGGCAGCCCGGAGAAAAGGCTGCCACACCGACCAGGTAGGGACCTAGAAATTAAGTTTACACCTACCCCCCACATTAAAAAGATCATATCCCCTACAAACAAAAAACAGGACTCACTAAAAACTATAAAAAAAACGGATTTAAAACGGACGGCTGCTGGCTAGCAGCCGTTCACCAAGATGGCTCCTCCTCCCGATGAATAGGGGTTTGGGGGCTGCACTGTTCTTACGGAAGTCTATGATAATTTCCTTTGTTTTTGTGGTGTTTAGGATGAGGTTGTTGTCTGAACATCACGCTGCCAGTCTTTGGACTTCCTCCCTGTAGGCTGTCTCATCTCCTCCTGAGATACGTCCAACCACAGTCGTGTCGTCTGCAAACTTGACGATGGTGTTGGTGGAGTGGGCGGGGGCACAATCGTGGGTGTAGAGGGCGTAGAGGAGGGGGCTCAACACACAGCCCTGTGGGCAGCCGGTGCTGAGTGTGATGGGGGTGGAGAGGTGATGGCTACCTTTGGAGAGGGTCCGGAGGAGGTTTACGCGAATGATCCCGGGATTAATTGGGTTAATAGTAATTAGCGCTTGAAGGCACAGGGCTTGTGTTTGCATGCGTTTAGAAGGATGAAGGGACACATCATTTAAACTTACAGAATAGTTGGCTTGTACAGAGTAAACGTGGAGAGAATGTTTCCACTGGTGCGAGTGTCTGGGGCCAGTGCCCATAGACTCAGCATTAAAGGATGTATCGTTAGAAAGGAGATGAGGAGGATTTTTTTTGTCAGAGGGTGGTGAATCTTTGGAATCAATTGCCATAGATAGGCGTGGATATTTTTTACATAGAAACATAGAAAATAGGTGCAGTAGAAGGCCATTTGGCCCTTCGAGCCAGCACCGCCAACCAATATGATCATGCCTAATGCCTTGATTCCGTTAGCCCTAACAGCTACCTGTATATCTATCTCTCTTGAAAAAATACAATGAATTGGCCTCCTCTGTCTTCTTTGACAGAGAATTCCAAAGATTCGCAACTCTCGTTGTGAAAACATTTCTCCTCATCTCAGTTCTAAATGGTCTACCCCTCATTCTAAATCTGTGACTCCTGGTTCTGTTCACCCACAACATCGAGAAAAAAATGTCTGCCTCTAGCTTGTCCAATCCATTCAGAATTTTATATGTTTCTATAAGATATCCTGTCATCCTTCTAATTTTAGTGAATACAAGCCCAGTCGTCCGATTCTTTCATCATATGTCAGTCCCGCCATCGCGCGAATTAACCTGGTGAATTTACGCTGCACTCCCTCAATAGCAAGAATGTCCTTCCTCAAATTAGGGTCCAAAACTGCACACAATAGTCCAGGTGTGGTCTCATCAGGGCCCTGTACAGCTGCAGGAGGACCTCCTTGCTCCTATACTCAAATCCTCTCACTATGAAGGCCAACATGCCATTTCCTTTCTTCACTGCCTGCTGTACCTGCATGCATACCTTCAGTGAATGATGTACAAGGACATCAAGGCCTCGTTGCACCTCACCTTGTCCCAATCTGACACAACGCAGATAATAATCTGCCTTCTTGTTCTTGCCACCAAAGTGGATAACCTCACATTTATCCACATGATAGCATCTGCCATGCATCTGCCCGCTCACCCCACCTATCCAAGTCACCCTACAGCCCCATACCACCATCCTCGCAACTCACACTTTGTATCATCCGCAAACTTGGAAATGTTACTTTTAATTCCCTAATCTAGATCGTTAATACACATTGTAAATAACTGGGGATCCAGCACTGAGCCTTGCGACACCCCACTAGTCACTGCCTGCCATTCTGAAAAGGACCCATTAATTCCTACTCGTTGCTTCCTGACAGCCAACCAGTTCCTTATCCTTGTCAATACCCTACTCCCAATACCATGTCCTCTAATTTTGCACACTCATCTCTTGTGTGGGACCTTGTCAAAGGCTTTTTGAAAGTCCAGATACAACACATCAACTGACTCTCCCTTTTCCATTCTATTTGATACACCCTCAAAAGTATCCAGAAGATTCGTCAAACATGATTTGCCCTTCATAAATCGCTGCTGACTTTGTCCGATCCCTTCATTGCTTTCCAAATGCGCTGCAATTACATCTTTAATAATGTAATCATTTTAAAGTCGAGATTGACAGATTCTTGATTGGTACAGGGGGTACGGAGATAAGACATGAGAATGGGGGTGAGAGGTTAAGATGGATCAGCCATGATTGAATGGTGGAGTGACCTTGATGGGCCGAAAGGCCTAATTCGGCTCCTAGAAAAATGAATTTATGAACATGAATTATGCGTCTGGTTCTTGAATGCCTTGGTGGCCATTTTGTTGAGGTTGCACATAAGGGCACTGATTAGAATGCATTATGTTGACGGCACAGACTGTGGGCTTGTTGCACTTGTGGCAAAGAGAGACAAAGGGTGGAATTATGTCATTAAAATAAAAACGTAATCCTGTAAAATGTCGCACTTCTTGAACGTTGTCGGAGCTGAAGTCATCACGACATGTGGCGAGGATGTGATCACAGCCATATTGCTCTTTTTAAAGTAATATCAGAGTCTTGAGAATTTGGTATTGAGTGGGGAACTGGAATGAGATGGAATGGAGATAGATTATTTTGGTTCCAACACGTAAATCTCCCGCCCGTTAAGCCTGAACTGATATACTTCGGTTAATAATAAGAAGTCAAATGTATTTCTCCTCTTCCAGGTTCCTGTTTCCTATAGCTGGTCCGGAGAACTGGAAATCCTGGCATCTTTCTGGATCATGATCTAATGTGCATCTTTCTCTCTCTCTCATGAAGGTGAGTTCTGCGAGCTGGATCGAAACATTCATTTATACAATCAATAAATCTGATCTGGAAACAAAAGTAAACTCAGTTTTAAGACTAGTTTTTCTTCTTTGTACTCAAGTAACGGTAAGCTAGTTATTAAATCAAGGGCCGAGCTAGTCTCGGATGTCTGTAAGATTGAAATTGAGATATCCCAATAGACATCTGGAATTGCAGCGGGGCCAACACTGTTTTATTAATCACCATGTCCACTTTCGTTGACATGGTATTGACATGGATAGTGAATTGGTTGGGAAACGGGAAACAAAGAGTAGGAATAAACGGGTCCCTGTCAGAATGGCCGGCAGTGGCGATTGGGGTGCCGCAAGGCTCAGTGCTGGGGCCGCAACTATTTACACTATATATTAATGATTTAGATGATGGGATTAAAAGTAACACTAGCAAATTTGTAGACGACACAAAGTTGGGTGGCATCGTGAACTGTGAAGAGGATGCTAGGAGGTTGCAGGGTGACTTGGGCAGGTTGAGTGAGTGGCCAGATGCAAGGCAGATGCAATATAATGTAGATAACTGTGAATTGATCCACTTGAGAAAATGGAAGTGCAGTGAGACCTGGGTGTCCTTCTGCAGCCGGCAATGAAGAAAGCTATTGGCATGTTGGCCTTCATAATGAGAGGATTTGAGTAGAGTAAATAGGTCCTCCTGCAGTTGTACAGGGCCCTGTTTAGACCACATCTGGAGTATTGTGTGCAGTTTTGGTCTCCTAATTTGAGGAAGGACATCCTTGCTATTGAGGCAGTGCAGCGTAGGTTCAAGAGATTAATCCCTGGCATTGCGGGACTGTCATATGAGGAAAGATTGGGCGTGTGTTCACTGGAATTTAGAAGGAGGGGATCTTATAGGAACATATAAAATCCAGAACCAGGGGCTGCAGTCTAAGAATAAAAGGGAGGCCATTTAAAACTGAGAGGAAAAAAAACTTTCACCTAGAGAGTTGTGAATTTGTGGAATACACTGGAACAGAAGGCAGTAAAGTCCCATTCACTGGATGAATTTAAAAGAGTTAGATAGATGTCTCGGTGCTAGCGGAATCAAGGGATATGGGGAGAAGGCAGGCAAGGGTTACTGATTGTGGATGATCAGCCATGATCACAATGAATAGCGGTGCAGGCTCAAAGGGCCAAATGGCCTCCTCCTGCACCTATGTTCTATGTATCTATCTCACTTGGCCACATCTAATTCTTCAACGTTATTCATTTGTAGGATGATCGCGTCTCTGGGAACGCAGTATTTATTGCCCATCCAAAAGTGGGAACACAGAGACACAAGGAACTGCGGATGCTGGAATCATGGTAAAACACAAAGTGCTGGAGTAACACGGGGTGTGCCTCAGGGTTCGTTTGTCATCCATATCAATGATTTGAATGAGATCATACTCGGGAAGATTAGCAAGTTTGCTGATGATTCAAACGTGGGAGGTTTTGAGATAGTGGAGATGGTTGTGAAAAAGTGCAGCAGGATCTGGATCAATTGGCCAGGTAGGCTGAGGAATGGTTGGTAGAATGGAATGCAGAGAAATGTGAAGTGTTGCATTTTGGGAATTCTAAAATAGGCAGGTCCTACGCAGTCGAGGTAGATCGGGTGGTCAAAAAGGCTTTTGGCACATTGGCCTTCATCAGCCAGAGTAATGAGTATAGAGGTTGGGAGGTATTGTTGCAGATGTATCAGCAGTTGGTGACGTCACATTTAGATTATTGTGTTCAGTCTGGGCACTATATTATAGGAAAGATTTCGACAAGCTGGAAAGGGGACAGAGACGATTTACGAGTTTGTTGCAGTGATTAGCGGGTCTGAGGTATAGGGAGGGGTTGAATAGGCTGGGACTCTATTCCTTGGAGCGCAAGAAGTTGAGGGGAAATCGTATAGAGGTGTATGGGGTCGTGAGAGGAATAGATCGGGTAGATGCACAGTCCCTTGTCCAGAGTAGGTGAATCGAGGACCAGGTTTATGGTGACAGGGCAAAGATTTAATAGGAATCTGAGGGGTAACGTTTTCCCACAGAGGGTGGTGGGTGTATGGAACAAGCAGCCAGAGGAGGTAGTTATGCCAAGGACTATCCCAACGTTTAAAAAACACTCAGACCGGTACATGGAAATGACAGATTTGGAGGGATATGGGGTCAATACGGGCAGGTTGGACTACTGTAGATAGGGCATGTTGGCCGATGTGGGAAAGTTGGGCTGAAGGGCTTGTTTCCACACTCTATGACTCTCTTTGACTCTATGGGGGATCATGTAGCATCTGCGGATCGGCGTTTGGGGAGGTAATAATGAACAGCCATGAGCCAGTGCAATCTTTCGCGTGTTCATTTTCTCACGGTATTGCACGTTGCAACTTGACAACATGCAGCAGTGAGAGAAGGATGAGAACGGTGAGAGCAGGGACCAGTGTAAATAAACATTAGGTAAACTTGCTAGTCGTGGTGACATGCCCAGTTTCAGAGAGGCTTATGCGCGCAATTACAGCTCAATCTGTAGATGGTACACATTGAAGTCACTTTAGTTTAATTTGGCGATACAGCGCCTAAACAGGCCCTTCTGCCCACTGATCAACAGTCCCCGCACATTAACATTATCCTACACACTTTAGGGACAATATATAATTTTACCATGTCAATGAACCTGCCAATCTGTCTTTGTGGTGTGGGGGGAAACCGGAGCTTCCTGGGAAATCCCAGGCAGGTCATGGGGAAAACGTAGTGGTGAAAGGATGAACGGTTAAGTTAATGGATCGCTGACCAGTCATGTGCACTGCTAAACTAATCTAGTTTCATGACAATTTAAGGACAATCATGTTTCTCACACGCTATTTCCCGAAAACCGCTCTTCGCGTTTCTCCCTTGTCAGTTTTGCCAGATAGCTGGAGTGCACGTGTTCTATTCAACTTTAATTGAATTTGGATGTGCTATATGTAAAATTCCTGCAGTCCTGTCGTACTATTCAGTCGAAAGAACTGGAGGTGGTCGGTGAGAGCCAATATGACCCCTTTTACTTCACTCATACATGCATTAATTTGGTACAGGCAACCTTTCCACTTTGAGTCGAGGCAAGTTTTGCGAATTACAATAGGAGAGTATCACAGACCACTTTACCAAGAACGACACACATCTGGTAGTCCAAGTTGCCTCCAAAACTGCAACTTTGCGGACATCTTTTAGTGATGTTCTGTCCCCCCAGGTCCTTTCTAAATGATCTGATACACAAGTATAAGGGAAGCCTGTGGGGTTTATCATTTCTAAAATTACAAAGATATCTAAATATAGATTTAATGTGATATTTACTAAAACAGTGCTGATGCTGTGACTGTGGTCATGTTATGTTCAGCGATACGGAGGTAGACAAAAATGCTGGAGAAACTCAGCGGGCGAGGGAGCGAAGGAAATCAGTGATACGGATTCAGTTGGTCCGTTTAGATAAAATATTTCTATTCCGTTTTCATTGTTGATTAAACAGTTACCGAATATAATATTTAAAACTGGCAATCTGTTTAATATATATATGCGGAGGGTTCATACAGAACATTATAGATTGTTTGTTTATAAAGAAGGGACAACTGTGACAATCCTTTTGATTCTGCTGGATGTATGAAGCATTTTAGAAATATAAGTCTCTAAAATAAGACCTGCGTGTTTCACAGGGGCGAATATTTTGAGGAAGAATCTGGCAATTACTGATTGGCTTCGACGAGCATACCGGTTTGATTGGTTTGGAGAGATAAACACACGGTGACATATCGTCATTCCATTTATAAAGAGAGCCAGAGAGCAAGATTACACGCCACTTGTCCTGGAAACTGCCGCCCCATCGGAGCTCAGTCGGTTAATGAACATGTCTTATTGGATCCGTGTGGTCGGTGCGTTAGTGTTTTGCGCAGTTTGTGAGTATTTTACTTTCCTGGATATTATACTTGTTTCTGTTCACCATTAATTTGGGATTATCTCCCACACTTCAACAAACTTAACAATTTTCTTTTTTTTTCTGATATTTCTCCTTTCTCAGACTTAAGCGCGGCAGTTACAGTAACTCAGCCGCCTTCGATGTCCACCTCTACGGGACAGAAAATACAAATATCCTGCACAATATCGGGTTCCAGTTCGGGCGCTAACTATGTCGGGTGGTACCAACAGATTCCTGGCAAAACTCCCAAGTATCTATTCTACCATTATACCAGCGGCAGCATTTATAAAGGCACGGACATTCCAGACCGTTTTTCCATCTCGGTGTCAGGCAGCTCTGTAATATTCGCAATATCTAGCGTTCAATCGTTGGATGCTGCTGACTATTACTGTGCCAAATGGGATAGTGGTTTACATTTCGGTAAAGGAACGAGGCTGGGTATTGGCGGTAAGTAAAATATATTCTTCGGACTGCGCGCTGTTTTATTTTTTATTTTAATGCAGATATTGCTTGAAAATAATGTATATAAGCGACTAAAATAATGTATATAATTGTTTTCACTGATCAGAGCCACATTCCGCCTTCAACGCATTTCAAAACAACCATGACCGGAGCAAGACTAACCCTTATAGCGTCAATATTACATTAGAAATCGCGCAGCTGCGATTCCAAACAATAATTATATTTACAATTCACAGAATTACTTAGCGCCGCGCCATGAATTTAATGCACTCGAAAATGTGATGCAAATCTTCCATTTTCCAAATTTTCCCCGTCTAATAATGACGAGTATTGCCCAATGTGAATGGTGTTATTTCTCTCGGATTTTGAAATCGTCATTTAGATGAGGGTTGATGTAGAATAGGGTGCGTTCAATAACTTGCAGAAATATTCTCAGTGATTGTCCAGATATGAAAGGAAATTGCTTGGGTAACGGGTGTCAGCAAAGTTAATATTCAACACGGTCAAAATTCCGGTTGACGGGTTTAACAAGGATATCAAAATGCGAAATGCGAAGAGAAAGTTTCGCACATTTCCTTCAGAAATTTTGTTTAATACGTAGAGCAGCTTTTCGTGGACGCAGCCGTATATTTCAAATTTAAATGAACATTCGAACTACAATGTCATCCTTGCTTGTGAACGACATCTACCAATCGGCAACCGTGGCTTTCGAAGACTAGATTCCATATATTTTTGCATAACTTCAATAACGTCACCCTCCATCTCAATGGGTGCAGACAATTAAATGTTGAAATCTGTTATTATAAATTTCGCGACCGAGAATCGTTTATATCTGCTGATATATTTATATAAATGTAAAGCCGGAGATGTGTAGCAAAATGAACAGTATAAAAGTTATAGTAATGTATTCAGTTTTATTAGAAAGTGCAGCCATGATCTATCACAGATGGTTTCTCGGAGTTTATGCAGAGGGTTGACAGGATCTATTTTAGTTGCTTTCACACACTTTATATATTGTTCACCCAATTAAAAAATACACACTATAATGGTTTGAAATAGGTCGCGAATTAAACGACTTATTTCTACAAATGAATAAATGAGTGCTGTAAATGAGATGTATTTTCGGCAAATAATGATATCTCAACGACAGCATTTCTCCGATTAAATGTGACTTCTTATTAAACAGATCCTCGGGCACCGATCGTGACGGTCCTGCCGCCTTCAGCCGCTGAAGTTACCTCAAAGGGCACCGCCACCCTGGTGTGTTTGGTGAACGGCTTTAACCCGGGCTCGGTGGCCGTTGAATGGAGCGTCGACGGTAGTGCAAAAAATAGCGGCGTTGAGACCAGCCCGATCCAGCAGGATAAGGACAACACGTTCAGTCTCAGCAGTTACCTGACTCTGACAGCCTCAGACTGGAACTTACACGAGCTTTACTCATGTGTGGTTAAACACCAGGCTCAGGCAAACCCACTTAAGACAAATATCATGAGATCCAGCTGTACCTGATGTTGGAAACGTGAGCTGACTCACCATTGGGTTCTTCCATGTGACAAAGTTAGTCTTTGTCTTTCGGAATTTTCATAAAGAAATGCCATTTATAGTTGAAACCTTGATTTTTATAACTTGTTCGCTTTAAATGTACTTCTTTCGAAAGAACATCGTTGTTGAATAAAGCATCGTCGATTCAATTGCGTTAACTAAATGCATGTATGTTGCTATTGTACCCAAGGTATTCTTTGCAGACTTTGAGTAAAGTTTTAAAACTATTGTCAAATGCATTGCTCATTCTCCTTGACTTATTTCTTTTTTTTATTTTAATTTTTTTATTTTATTTTTATTAGAAATACAGTAAATTACATTAATACACTTCACATAAATCTTATTACATTTTGTTGCACCACTTCGTTTTTCGAGCTTTAAAAAAGGTAGAAATAAAAGAAGTAAGGAAAGTGAGCAAGAATCGTGAAGGTGCAGGAAAGTGTTGGGAGAAGAAAGCCCCTTAGGGAAGAAATTAGAGAAGGAAGTAAAGAAAGGAAATAATACCCTAGAAAGAAAGAAGAAAAAAAAAAGGAAAAACAATCGCTCTATTGTAACACAAAACTCCGCAAAAAAGGATATACCAACCGTGTTTTTATTATAAATTTATTTTATGCCCCCCATTACCAGATCCTGGTACCATTTATATTTTAAATTACTATTGCACCTTATGCTTGATTTATTTCTGACCCCAAACATGACGACTTAATATGGATTGTGTTGTCTTCTACATTTGAGCAAGAAACGCTGATTTATTTCCCCTCAATCTCGATCTCGAATCACAATCGGAGAACAGTAGTGAGTTTGTGCCACTCGTCAAGTTATACAATGCGTTCTAAACCAACCATGACAAACGTGATCTCAACTCCGATAAGAATCCCCAAAATTGGCCGAAAATTCTCGGCAGGCGAGGCGGCCTGAAGTAAGAAATTGATTTGATGTTTCAGGTTGTTCTTTTGGTAAAAAATAAAATAAAAATGTCCCTAGCAACCCCACACCTTCATGGTTTAAAGGATTTGTTAAATATGTTTTCGTTCGTAAGGCTCACCATTACTTGCTGTAAATAAAGGCAAGATATGTGTATACCTGGACATTTACCGGAAACGCCATTAATTCCCAACAAATCAGCAAGATTCTGTAAAACTGATGGTTTGTTCCCACCTCCACTTTACTCTATCCACACTATGCACCGCACCTCCATCATTTATCACCGAAGACATTGACATTAACCGATGACGGGATTTGTATTTCAATCACGCTTAAGTTGTCGTTATCATGCCATGTTCCATCACAATCCCCGCTGTGGAAACAGCAAAGATTGAATCTTCCTGGTCTTGGCATTTCCATCTGTTCCTCTTGTGTCCAACTATCCATCAATATCAGACGATCAGATATGAATTGTTCCAATGACCGGACATTCAAAGCCACCCAACAGAGAGGAGTCCAATGATGTACAAACTTCTTCACGAAGACATTCCACTTTATCTCACCCCTACATAGCCAAATCCAGCATTATATTAAGTCCCCAAAACCAGGGTTCTCTTGTTCATCCCTCTCACAGTAAGTATTTATTTTTCTAAGAGTTCTCCTCTCTTTCTTCGAAACTCCCAGATAATCTTCTGCAGCCCAATTGAAATACACTGCCCGGTTGCAGATTAAAGAAACACGTAGTGTGTTGGAACTGCAGATGCCGGTTTGAACCGAAGATAGACATATAAAGTTGTAGTAATTCATTCGGGTCAGACAGCATCTCTGGATAAAAGGAATAGCTGACGTTTCGGGTCGAGACGCTTCAGATCACAAAGGTCGCCTACTACTTATCTCCAGAGATGCTGCCCGATCAGCTTTTTACGTCTATCTTCAAAGAAATACGTAGAGTTTTTATGAATGGTTCAATGGTGCGTTATTCTCACATCTACCATGGTATAGAGTAATTCATTTTTGTTTACAGTTCAGTACAAGTATCACTATACATAAGCACTTAAATACATCTTAGATAAACATCTCAGATACAGTAAAAGTGTATCGTGGTGGTACACTGAGACAGTATATAGAGTCGCCAGATTTGGCGCCATTTTCATATCCCAGTTGTTGTTAATGCAGGGTTCTTGACCGGACCATGAGAATCCGATGCCCTGCCAGCGTTACAGGTTCTTCATCGGCCTTCTTCACCGTCAGGGTAGTGCACTCCCTCCCGCAGTCAGTCTGCTTAACGGCCCTTCCTCACACTGCTTCATCTCCGGCCGGCGAGCCGGGTCTTCAGGGTGGGTCCCCTGTCCGGTCCGCGGCACCAGTCCTCGGCGCGAGATCGACCCTGAGAACTCCTCTTGCACTTATTTGGTTCATCCTAAATGTATTTGTATTAACCACACCGCTGCACTTATTAATAAATCAATCAACCTGTCTCAATTGGCGTCCGTACACCGTCTATTTTAACACCAGGTGCAACATCACCTTTATATTCACGATATTCCTGTCACTTGTCACCATTTTGCCCCATGGGCTTGATCTTCCGATGTAAAAAAACGCAATGTTCCCCTTACTTACAACATCTCTATTTGTTTAAGTCTTATCTACCCCATTTTTACCCTATTAGTAAGTAAGGTGGTCCCAGAATGATTCTCGTGGCCATGAGCTCATTGAAATATTGAAACGTTTATACTATTGCAAAACGTATATCGGCTACGCCAGGCCTTGAACTGCCTTATAAGATTCTGTCCCAGAGCAAATTTGCGCGTGGCACTGTGAACACTGGGATTATTAACACTGAACTTCTTAATTTCAAACCGCGCTCCCAAACCTCTCGTAGAACAAGTCCACATTTGGCGCTTTGAACTTTGCCAGTTCTTAGGCCGACTTAAATGTGTGTGTCATGTCAATTCCGCAACAATATTTCTCCAGACACGAAGATGCGTTAACATAGAAACATAGAAAATAGATGCAGGAGTAGGCCATTCGGCCCTTCGAGCCTGCAACGCCATTCAATATGATCATGGCTGATCATCCAACTCAGTATCCTGTACCTGCCTTCTGTCCATACCCCCTGATCCCTTTCGCCACAAGGGCCACATCTAACTCCCTCTTAAATATAGCCAATGAACTGGCCTCAACTACCTTCTGTGGCAGAGAGTTCCAGAGATTCACCACTCTGTGTGAAAAATGTTTTTCTCATCTCGGTCCTAAAGGATTTCCCCTTTATCCTTAAACTGTGACCCCTTGTCCTGGACTTCCCCAACATCGGGAGCAATCTTCCTGCATCTAGCCTGTCCAACCCCCTAAGAATTATGTATGTTTCTACAAGATCCCCCCTCAATCTTCTAAATTCTAGCGAGTACAAGCCGAGTATATCCAGTCTTTCTTCATATGAAATTCCTGACATCCCAGGAATCAGTCTGGTGAACCTTCTCTGTACTCCCTCTAACTCAAGTTAACTCTCCGCTCTGCACACCTGACACATACATTGGCGTTCTTCGTCAAAGTTCATAAAACAGAATGTTAGTTTGCCCTGCTCCATAATACTTCCTATTTCTTCTTCATCAACACCCGTATTACCGCAACCTGGAATCTCATATTTATTTCGTTCACATTTACACCCCCTGGTCACTGTTTTTTTAACTAATCTTTTTTTCTTCATCATCTCGGTTTAATTTATTGAGCTTTAGTGAAAACGGTTTTGGATGTGTGCTGTCCGGGTCTTCATGACTACAGAGGTCAGTGCGACAAGCCTGTAGTCAGTAAGACCAGTAATCCTCGACTTTTTTGGTAAAGGGTCAAACAGTGGAGACTTTGAAGCAGTTAGGGACAATATATGTTTGCAGGGACTGGTTAAAAATGCGTGTGTAGACCGGTGCCAGTTGTTTAGCACAGAGATTGAGAGTAGAGGGTGAAACATTACCCGGTCCTGGAGATTTCTGGCTTTTCTACCTTCTGAACAGCCTCTCCACCTCCTCTATTTTTATTGTTAATGATGAAGAAGTGATGTTGTGCAGCACGGAGTGGATGGGTAATTGGGCGTGAACTGGCGATGGGAGAGGGGTGGGTGGGAAAGGGTCCAGTTTTTTCAAACTGAAGTCTTGTTTTAAGTTGGTGTGAAGTGGTGATTGGGGAGGATTGGGTGTAGAAAGGGCCAGTCTTTGCAGACTGGGGTCAGGTTGCGGGTGTGTGTGAAGTGTTGGTTGGGGTGGGGAATAGTCCAGTCTTTTCAGACTGGAGTCTTTCTTTAAGTAGGTGTGAAGTGGTGAATGGGGAGGAGAGCTTGTAGAAGGGTCCACTCTTTGTAAACTGGGGTCTGTGTTGGTTGGGGATGGGGGGGGGGGGGGCGGGGGGGGGGGGCCGTGGAGGGGGTACCAGGGTTACATTTCTGCTTGTCAAACCTGCAGTATAACTCATTCAGGTCGTTGGTCAGCTGACGATTGTCCAAAGAGCGGGGGGGCTTTCCTCGTGTAGCTGGTGATTTCTTGCAAGCCCTTCCAAACTGAAGAAGTGTCATTATCTGAGAACTTGCTCCTCAACTTCTCAGAGTACCTTTCCTTGACAGCTCTGATTCCTCTTCTCAGCTTGTACTTTGCCTGCCTGTAGAGGTCTGCATCACCGCTCCTGTAGGCTTCCTCTTTAAGCTGTCGGAGGTGATGCTGGTGGCTCAGCAAGGTGGCGTGGTACAGGTGAAGTCCAAGAATGGTAGATTGGTTTGCGTGATGGCCTGGGCTCTGTCCACAACTCTCTACAATTTCTTGCGGGTTTCGATGGAGTTGTTCCAAACCATGGCATGATGCATGCTGATAAATGGTTTCTAGAGTGCAAATGTAGCACTATTGGGTACACGTCAAACTTGCCGAGCCTCCTAAGGGAATAAAGGTGTTGTGAGCATCCTTGGCGATTGCTTCCGTATGGCTGGTCCAGGACCATTTGCTGGTGATACCTTGCAAACAACTATATAATAATGCGGAAGATAGACACAAAATACTGGAGTAATTCCGCGAGTCATTTCGCATCCTCAGCGACAAAGGATGGATGGCAGCTTCTGCAGCAAACGCTCAATGCAAACCAGCAAATGCAGCTGTTTTGCGCATTCTATACATTATTATGCGTCTGTTGGTCTTGTCTGCCTTATAAGATCATAAGTGTTAAGATCATAAGTGATCTGTGCAGAATTAGGCCATATGACCGATCAAGTTTACTCCCCATCCGAGGAGCTTTGGGCCGAGGGCTGTGGGCCGAGGAGCTTTATTCCGGTTTTTCGTGACCGAAGTCACAGAACTACATGAAATGTTCACATATTGTGTAAACAAATTATATAAATCACCCCTGAAACTCGTCATGAACAAGACTTGCACATTTTAATTAAATTAGAGGAAAAAATGGGAACATTTCGGGAATTTTTAGTCTAATCAAAGCACGTTTAACATTGAGTTGTCTGCCAGTTGGCCAATCACGCGCTTTGTTTCAGGCTCGCACACATCATAGCTGAGAGGGCTTCACTGATGCCTGTTTTACTGGAGATTCCGATGAAGGTTCTTTGTCGTGGAAACTTGCAGCAGGGTAATTGAATTTAGTGAGAAAAGCATTAAGAAGTCTGAAATATGTGCAGCTAAGTGGATAGAAGTGGAAGAAAGTCTTGAAAGCAAAGTCCATGCTGAGATGCTGCAACACAAAGTTGTGAAACTTCGTGAATCAACTCACACTGAAAGGTAAGATCTAAAGTCTGTCCGTAGTGCCGTCCTTAGTGCCGTCCGTAGCGGCCGTTTCCAGGAAAACGGAGGAATATGTCTATCTGGAATATATATAGATATAATAATATAGAATATTATTATACCTATATATTATATTATTATATTATTATTATTATATTCTCATATATATTATATTATTATACCTATATTACTATCTGGAATATATATAGGTATAATAATATATAGATTAAATGGACTGCAACACGGAAATAGGCTGCCCATCGTGTAATATGGGCATTGGCCATTAGATGGCGCTTACTTTCCCGATCTCATTTTCTAATTAATGAATGTGCAACTTTCGGCAATAACGAGTTATGACTTCCTTCTCAATTATATTTCATCTAAATCTGTGGACATTTTCATATAGTTTGATGACTTGCGTCACGAAAACTGATTTCTAGACACACATTTTTGATGCCCGGCCCACAGCCTAATAAATTGTGATACCCGCACTAATCATACATTTATCTATCTCGTAAAATTAGCCACTGCCTTTGCCTCCACAGCCTTCTGTGGCAAATAATTCCACCGATTTACCAATGCATTCTTCCTCATCTCCTTCCTAAAATAACGGTCTTTAATTCTGTGTCTAGTCCTGGACTCACTACTACTGGACACATCCGCTCCACATCCACACCATCCAAGCCTTTCACTATTCTGCACGTTTCAATGAGGTCCCATCTCATTCTTCTAAACTCCAGCGAGTACAGTCCCAGTGCCGTCAAACGCTCATTATATGTTAACCCACTCATTCATGTGATCATTCTTGTAAACCTCCTCTGGACACTTTCCAGAGGCAGCACTTCCTCAGATACGGTGCCCAACATTGCTCACAATATTCCAAATCCGACCCGACCAGCGCATTATAGAGCCTCAGCATGACATTCCTGTTTTCGTATACAAGCCCTCTCCAAATAAATGTTATCATTGCGTTTGCTTTCTTTACTACCGAATCCATTTGCGAATCAACTTATTGGAGATCCTATACCAGTAGTCCCAAGTCGTGGATTCTCTCCGCATTTAGAAACTAGTCTACGCCTTCATTCCTTGGTGACAATGTTGCAGTTGGCTATACATAAGGGACTTCAGACGGCGCCGACTACGGCCTTGTTGCACTTGTGGTGGACAGAGACAAAGTTTAGGTTTATACCATTCAAATAAGAAACTTGATCCTGTAACATGTCGAACTTTTTCAATGTTGTTGGGGCTCATTGAAACATGTGGTGAGTATTCAATCACAGCCGTATAGCTCTTTTTTAAAACAATATCAGACAAGTCTTGAGAATTTAGGTTAAGGAGCCATTAGGAGGTAGTGACCATAATATGGTAAGTTTTAATCTACAATTTGAGAGGGAGAAGGGTAAATCGGAGGTGTCAGTGTTACAGTTGAACAAATGGGTCTATGGAACCATGAGGGAGGAGCTGGCCAAAGTTGTCTGGAAAGATACCCTAGCAGGGATGACAGTGGAACACCAATGGCAGGTATGTCTGGGAATAATACAGAAGGTGCATGATCAGTTCATTCCAAAGAGGAAGAAAGATTCCAAGGGGAGGAAGGGGCTGGCAAGGGAAGCCAGGGACAGTATAAAAATAAAAGAGAAGTACAACGTAGCAAAGATGATTGGTAAGCAAGAGGATTGGGTAATGTTTAGAGAGCAACAGAAGACAACTAAAAGGGCAATACGAGGAGAAAAGATGAGGTACGAATGTAAGCTAGCCAAGAATATGAAGGAGGATAGTAAAAGCTTCATTAGGTATGTGAAGAGGAAAAAAAATAGGTAAGACCAAAGTTGGACCCTTGCAGACTGAAAAAGGGTGATTTCATTATGGGGAACAAGGAAATGGCAGATGAGTGGAACAGGTACTTCGGATCTGTCTTCAACAAGGAGGTCACAAACAATCGTCCTGATGTTCTAGTGGCCAGAGGATCTGGGGTGACCGAGGAACTGAAGGAAATCCACATTAGACAGGAAATTGTGTTGGGTAGACTGATGGGACTGATAAATCTCCAGGGCCTGATGGTCTGCATCCCAGGGTACTTAAGGTAGTGGCTCTAGAAACTGTGGGCGAATTGGTGATCATTTTCCAATGTTCTATAGATTCAGGATCAGTTCCTGTGGATGAGAGGGTAGCTAATGTCATTCCACATTTTAAGAAAGGCGGGAGAGAGAAAACAGGGAATTATAGACCAGTTAGCCTGACATCGGTGGTGGGGAAGATACTGGAGTCAATCATAAAATATGAAATAGCGGCTCATTTGGATAGCAGTAACATGATCGGTCCGAGTCAGCATGGATTTACGAAGGGAATACCATGTTGAACTAATCTTCTGGATTTTTTTAGGATGTAACTCGGAAAATGGACAAGGGAGAGCCCGTGGATGTAGTGTACCTGGACTTTCAGAACGCATTTGATAAGGTCCCACATGGAGATTAGTGGGCAAAATTATAGCACATGGTATTGGGGTAGAAAATTGTTGGCAGACAGGAAACAAAGAGTAGGAATTAACGAGCTCTTTCAGAATGACAGGCAGTGACTAGTGGGGTACAGCAAGGCTCGGTGCTGGGACCACATCTATTTACAATATACATCAATGATTTGGATGAAGGGATTCAAAGTAACATTAGCAAATTTGCAGGTGACACAAAGCTGGGTGGCAGTTTGAGCTGTGAGGAGGATGCTATGACAATGCAAGGTGACTTGGACAGGTTGGGGGACTGGGCAGATGCATTGCAGATCCAGTTTAATGTGGAAAGATGTGAGGTTGTCCACTTTGGTAGCAAAAACAGGAAGGCAGATTATTATCTAAATGGTGTCAAGTTGGGAAAAGGGGAAGTACAACGGGACCTGGAGGTCCTTGTTCACCAGTTAATGAAAGTAAGCATGCAGATACAGCAGGCAGTGAAGAAAGCCTATGTCATGTTAGCCTTCATAACAAGAGGAGTTGCGTCTAGTGGAAAAGAGGCCCTTCTGCAGTTGTACAGAGCCCTAGTAAGACCACACCTGGAGTATTGTGTGCAGTTTTGGTCCCCTAATTTGTGGAAGGACATTCTTGCTATTGAGAGTGTGCAGCGTAGGTTTATAAGGCTAATTCCCAGGATTGCAGGACTGTGATATGCTGAGAGAATGGAATGGGTGAGCTTGTAAACTCTGGAATTTAGAAGGATGAGAGGCAATCTTATTGAAACATATAAGATTATTAAAGGTTTGGCCACGCTAGAGGCAGGAAACATGTTCGCGATGTTGGGGGAGTCCAGAACCGGGGGCCACCGTTTAAGAATAAGGTGTAAGCCACTTAGAACAGAGTTGTGAGTGTGGAATTCACTGCCTCGGAGGGTGGTGGGGACCGGTTCTCTGGATACTTTCAGAAGAGAGCTAGATAGGGCTCTTCAAGATAGCGGAGTCGGGGGATATGGGGAGAAGGGAGGAACGGGGTACTGATTGGGGATGATCAGTCATGATCACATTGAATGGCTCCTGCACCTATTGTCTATTGTCTATTATAATTTAGTATTGAGTGGGGAGCTGGAATGAGATGGAATGGAGACAGATATTTTTGTTTCCAAGACCATCTTTATCATAGCAAAATACGAGAAAATACTCATAAAGGAACAAATCTCACGCCCTATTGCTCATTAAGTCTTAACTGCTAATAACAATGAGTCACATGCATTTCTGCTTTTCCAGATTCCTGTTTGCTATGGCTAGTCTGGAGAAATCTCCGTTCCTGGAATGTCTTTTCATCGGGTGTCCACACACAAGATTAGAAGTTGTTCAACCAGAGCTGAACACACTTCTCGACATCTGCATACAATGGTGTCGGTCTTGTCGCTTCTTGTGCTTCTTGTGCGTGGTGGTGGAAAGATTGGTGAAAACAGGGCCGCGGCGTGAACGCTCTTTCCTTGACCCCAATGAATAAGCCTGATCTAGAAAAAAAGGGTAAATATGTTATGGAATTAGCCGTTTATCATGGTACTCAAATAGTGAGGGGTTATTTATTAAATCAAGTGCCCAGCTAGTCTCAGACGTGTCTAGGAAATAAATAGAGATATATCAATACACATCTGGGCGTGCAGTGGGATCAACACTGTTTTATTGGTACACAGTGTCCACTTTCCACGAATGTGAAATATGAAACAATCATGCAGCAGTGCACTCTGCTCGCTCTCGCTTGATCATACCTAATTCTCCAACATTTGTGGGATGTGTGGATCTCTGGTAACGCAGTATTCATTGTTCATTCAAAACTGGGAATGCAGAGACACAAGGAACTGCAGATACTGGAATATTGAGTAAAGCACAAACTGCTGGAGTAACTGAGGGCTTCAAGCAGCATATGTGGATGGGCATTTGGGAAGATTGTGATGAACAGCCTTGAGCCACTGCCATCGTTCTCCTGTTCTTTTTCATACAGCATTGCACGTTGCATAGTAAAGAACGGTAGCAGTGAGAGCAATGCGATATATATTTACAACCCTGGATACTGTGTACCAGAGAGACTCTTGGTGGGGATTCTGCCAATAAACATTTGGTAAACATGCCTGCCGTAGTGGCCTGCATACGTTTAGAGTGGCTTACGCGCGCAATTGCAACTAATTCTGTAGATGGTGCACATTGTGTTCCCGTCCCAGCCGTGCTGGAAAGAATGGACGTTTATGTTAATGGATGGCCGAGCAATAATGACGGCTGCTAAATTAATCTGGTTTAACGGGAATTTATGATTCATGCATTCACGTTAGTTGCCAGGTCTTAATTTATATTAAGGAGTATTCAGGAATGTTAAAGGATATTCAGAACAGTGATATTGTCGGGTGTAAATCAATGCCTTCGATTGATATTAATGTCTGAACAACCATTAACATTGTCCCTTCTTCTTTGCCCGTGGCCCTCTGTGTGTCGGCAGCAGTGTGTGACTGTGTGTTCTTCGTCTGCTCTCCCCGGATGAAAAAAATAGTGGCGCGCGCACCCAAAATCTAACTCCGGTTATTGGAGTTTAATTTCGAAAAAAACAAGTATCCCGAACTATTTCCAGATGTTAAGTTTGGAACTTTTGTTGTTGATCAAATGGAAGGAAAATGTCGTTCAAAATGTCGGGGATGGTGCGCAGATGACACAACGACTATCACGATCCATTCGTGCTGCCCTTGCCGGCGTTGTTTCTCATTGCTGATGCTCGTCATCCACTGGTGCTGTGTGGAATATACAAACACTGCATCAACTGTACATACAATTAGTTATCAATGATACGTATGTAGTATATCAACATGTTGTCAAACATATCACCAGTTTTAAACTTCATTAAAGTTAGATGCAACACCTCTGTTTTTGTAAATGCAGGTGCCCTTCTTTGCACCATGTATTCTGAATTGTTTCCGAAATCTGCAACTGCACTAACATTTGTTAGTGTTAATGTTAGTTAACATTCTCACACAAGAAGAATGATGGTCAGTGGGAATTATCATTTCGAAAATTCCGAAAGTATATCGATTTAAGATGACACTGAATAAAAACGGGGCAGAGGAGGGTGGCTGCCATCGCGTTATATTCAGGGATATGGTTTTATTTGGACCGTTTCGCGTACGTGTCCAAACAGTTACAAAATATAATATTGAAAACTCTCAGATAATTTCTTCATTATATTTTTGCATAAAGATCATACAGAAAATAATAGATTGTTTATTATCGGGAAGGGGCTAGTGCGCAAATCCCTTTTATTCCACGATATGTATGAGAACGCATCAAGCTATTTAGAAATGCAAATGACGAAAATAAGCCCCCCATGCTTCACAGTGGCGGAATATTTCGACGAAGGAAGAATCTGGCAATTTCTGATTGGATTCGACGAGCATTCTGGTTTGATTGGTTTGCAAAGATAAAGACACGGTGCCAACTCGTCATTCCATTTATAAAGCGAGCCCTAGAGCAAGTTTAGACGCCACTTAGTCAGGAAACTGACGCCCTGTCGGAGTGCAGTCGCTTAATTAAAATGTCTTGCTGGATCAGTGTGGTTGGTGCTCTGCTGTTATGCGCAGTTTGTGAGTATTATACTTCCCCGGGCAATAGATTTATTTCCGTGCACCATTAAATTGGGATCTTCTCCCACACTTCAACTATCTTAATGATTTTATATTTTTCTGATCTTGATCTTTTCTCAGATGTAAACGCGGTAATGACAATAAGTCAACAGCCTTCGATGTCCACCTCTACGGGGCAGAACATACAAATAACCTGCACCATATCGGGCTCCAGTTCAGGCGGTGACTATGTCCAGTGGTACCAACAGATCCCTGGCAAAACTCCAAAGTATTTATTCTACTATTATTCCGGCACCATTTATAAAGGCACGGACATTCCAAACCGTTTCTCCGTCTCAATGTCAGGCAACACTGCAACATTCGTAATATCTAACGTTCAAGCGGATGATGCTGCAGACTATTATTGTGCAAAATGGGATAGTGGTTTACATTTCGGTAAAGGAACGAGGCTGGGTATTGGTGGTAAGTGAAATATTATTTGGACGGCGCCCTGGATTATTTTGTAAATATAAATGAAATGTTTGTTGAATTAACGTCGTCATTTGCGTAAATTGGAGGAACAGCAGCTCATATTTCACTTGGCCAGCTTACAATACAGCGGCATGACTTGATTGCTCTAACTTCAAGTAACTCCGACGTACTCGCTACGTTCATTCTCCGTGCTTACCACGAGTTTGATTTTTTTTTAAACTCGGGAGAGCTCTTGGAATGCACTCGTACCGTGTGACAGGGCTTTGATACTCGTTTTCACCGAGCCCACAGTTAACCATGGTCTATTTCCTTTATCATCGTAACTTTTTCTTTATCTCTCAATCATTTTTCTTTATCTCTCTACACCGTCGATATATCTCGCGTCCCTTTCCCCTGACTCCCAGTCTGAAGAAGGGTCTCGACCCGAAATGTCACCTATTCCTTTTCTGCAGAGATTCGCTAAGTTACTCCAGCGTTTTGTGCCTATCTTCACATTATACTTGATTTTTACAGGTTTATTTCGATGTAGTTGGTGCCTTGTATAGATTCCTGCTTTACAGACGCTCACGCTCCGAGTTCACTTGGTCATAGCTCAGTGAAATAACTAGAAAATGGAGCTAAAAATAAATTTCTCAACTCGGCGCCCAGTAAACCTGAGCGGGCGAATGAACACATAGACTTTAACTACTTTGGGCGAATTAAATTATTTGGGACTGTAGCTAGTTTCCATCCTTTTTACGCATTGATATCCGACCGCACCGTGCAGGGATGCGAGGGAATAATTAGTTCCACGGTGTTTTTGTTTGATATTGAAACAAGTGTTTCACTCTGAATCCCTTTACATTTTAGTTGAATAACAAAAATAATTTATGTCATTGTTTTCGCAGGTGAGAGCCACAATTCTATCTCAAAGCCATTTCAAATTATTCAGGACCCGAGCAAGACTTGCCCGTTCAATACACACTCAATATTAGAGTAGAAATTGCGTACCTGTGATTCCAAGCTTTATGTGTGTTTACAGTTCACAATTTACCAAATTATTTAGGCTGCACTTCAAGAACTTTAATGTTCTCGAAAATGTGAGGCGACGCTCCAATTTTTCATTCTCGCCCAATAATGATCGCGTGTTTCCCAATGCGAATTATTGGCACTTTTTTCGGGATTTTGAAGTAGTCGTGTATATAAGGATTGACGTAGAATTGAAGTGCTCCCGAACTAAAATGCGGTTTGTTAAATAATTTGCAGAAGTATTCGCAGCGAATTTTCAACTCGCGAGAATAATTGTGCAGATGTGAAAGTAAACTGCTTGGTTAACGGGGTTCAGCAACGTTGACATTCAACTTTGCCGAAATTCAGGTGGACATGTCTAACGGGTATATAGTTTCTCCTCAAAATGTGAAAAGAGAACGTTTCTCACATTTCCTTCAGGACATAGGTTACTTTGTTTAATGCGTGTAACTGGCTTTGGTGAGCGCAACAATACATGTCAAATATAAATTAACATTCGAACTATAATGAAATCGAAATCTGCGAACCTGTACCGTGGCGGTTCCGAGAATCTTTTCCTTATATTCCTGCGGTACTTAAGCCCGCTATCTCAATTTGACACAATCAAATAAGTGTAAATCTGTTAATATGTAAATTCCGCGAAGTAAATTATTGACATCTGTTACATTTAAATAGACGGCAATGGAAGTAAAGCTGGAGACGTGTAGTGAAAATCACTTTTATAAAGTTATATCAATGTGTTCAATGTTATGAAACTGTACAGCCATGATATGTCACAGTTGTTTCTGTGGTGTTTATGGATAGGACAGACAGCATCTATCCTAGTTGCTTTCACGTTGTTTATTCATTGTTTATCCGATTTAAACAAAAACACACATTCAATGGTTTGAAATAGGTCGAGAATAAAACGATGTTCTACAAATGAATAAATTAGTGCTCTAATGGTATGCATTTTCTGAAATATGATATCTCTACGACAGCAATTCTCCAATTAAACTTGACTTCTTGTTAAACAGATCCTCGGGCACCGGTCGTGTCGGTTCTCCCGCCTTCTGCTGATGAAGTTACCTCAAAGGGCACCGCCACCCTGGTTTGTTTGGTGAACGGCTTTAATCCGGGCTCGGTGGCCGTTGAGTGGACAGTCGACGGCAGTGCAAAAAATAGCGGCGTTGAGACCAGCCCGATCCAGCAGAATAAGGACAACACGTTCAGTCTCAGCAGTTACCTGACTCTGACAGCCTCAGACTGGAACTTACACGAGCTTTACTCCTGTGTGGTTAAACACCAGAGTCAGGCAAACCCACTTAAGACAAATATCGTGAGATCCAGCTGTATCTGATGTTGGAAACGTGAGGCTCACCTGACAAAGTTAGTTTATCATCATTGGGTTCGTCCATGTGACAACGTTAGTAATGTATTGGACTTCGATGTTTTCGTTCGGAAATGCCATTTGTAATTGTAACTTCGATTTTTATGACGTTCACATTAAATGTAGTTCTTTCGAAAGAATGTCGTTCTTGAATGAAGCATCAAGTAGATTAAATTGCGTTAGTCAACAGCATGGATGTTGTTATTGTACCCATGGTATCTTTGTAGCCGTTCAATAAAGTTTAAAAAACGCATTTCAAATGCATTGTTGATTCCCTTTGGTTTATTTCTGACCCGAACCATGATGGCTTAACACGGGTTGTGTTGTCTCGTGGATTTGAGCTAGCAACACTGATTTTGTTTTTCTATTTCGATCACTAATTACAATCGTACAACTGTAGTGAGCCACTCGTCGATTTATACCATGTGTTCTACAGCGCTTTGTCAGTCCGTGTGCAACATTATGCCCCTGTCCCACTTAGGAAACCTGAACGGAAACCTCTGGAGACTTTGCGCCCCACCCAAGGTTTCCGTGCGGTTCCCGGAGGTTTTTGTCAGTTTCCCTACCTGCTTCCACTACCTGCAACCTCCGGCAACCACCTGCAACCGCCGGGAACCGCACAGAAACATTGGGTGGGGCGCAAAGTCTCCAGAGGTTTCTGTTCAGGTTTCCTAAGTGGGACAGGGGCACAAACCAGACAAAGAACCATGTGAACCAAGCATGGCAAACGTGGTCTTAATACCAAAAATATCACAGAAATAAACGGAAAATACTGTTAATACTCAGTAAGTCGGGCGGTATGTGGGAAGTGAGAAATAGATTGGAGGTTTCAGGCTGTTTAAAAAAACACAAAAAACCCCCCCAAAAAAACGTCCCGACCAGCCTCATGCGTTCATGGTTTGTTAAAGATGTCTTCGTTCATAAGGTGCACCGTTGCATAATTAAATAAATTACGTGCGCATACGTGGAAATCTGGAAATTTGGAAACACCATTAATTCCCAACATATCAGCAAGTTTCTGTAAACTGATGGGTTGTTCGCGCTTCCCCTTTACACCCCACGCACCAAGCATGGCACATCCATCCTTCATCACAGAAGGCCGTGCTTTCACACTAATCGGTGACGTGGTTTGTCTTTAAATATTTACAAACATTACACCTTATTTCTTCTTTATTTCTTCTGATTGTCAGCTTTAAAGAAACAGGGTGATTATTGGCGTTAGCAGAACAGCCACTGAGTTTGTATGTGGCGTGCACGTGTCTCACGGTGGTATTACACTGGAACTGGGCAACAACACTCTCAATAAGGCAGGATAATATCTACAGAAATATGCGATGAGTGCACGGCAGCTTCATATAGACCACGTGCAGAACGAAAGAGAGAGAGAGAGAGAGAGAGAGAGAGAGAGAGAGAGAGAGAGAGAGAGAGAGAGAGAGAGAGAGAGAGCGAGAGAGAGAGAGAGAGAGAGAGAGAGAGAGAGAGAGAGAGAGAGAGAGAGAGAGAGAGAGAGAGAGAGAGAGAGAGAGAGAGAGAGGTTGAGAATAGGACGGGGGCGGGGTTAATAGCGAACAATGAGGGATCTATATGCTATAGTCAGAGGACAATCAGTCACGGACAAACCCCTGACCTCTGTCACAAATCGCTTTTCACTTATTCCAAGCCTTATTCCCAATTATTTTCACGTTACATGAGCAACCTGGGCTTAAGTCTTAATGAATGGGAAGGATCTGCAGATGCTGGTTTATACCAAAGATAGACACAAAAAGCTGGAGTAACTCAGCGGGTCAGAAAGCATCTCTGGAGAAAAGGAATCGGTGACGTTTTGGGGCGAGACCCTTCTTCAGACAGTTTGAAGAAGGGTCTCGATCCGAAATGTCACCTATAATTTTCTCCAGAGATGCTGTCTGACCCGCTAAATTAATCCAGCTTTATGTGTCTTATCTTTTCTAAATGATCCGGATTGTAGGCATTTTTTTCTGATTCGAATAAAGCGTCACATATTTGTAATTGTTCACCTGATGGTTAGTTATTTTGGAAATTCCTCTAAATCTGTAACTTGTAAATTCTGAGCATTCTTTCACTCGGAACAAATTGGTCAATTAAAACACCTTGACTATGCCCCTCATTCAAATCACCATTATACCTTCCCTGTTCAAAGGAACCAATTCCGATTACACTCGAGCTGCCATTATTATGTCCAATTTCTTCCCAATTACTTCTGCGACTTGTAATTTTTATGAAGGGTCCAACAGCAGACATTTGAGTCTTCCCGGCCTTGCCTTTTCCTTCCGTTCCCCTAGTGTCCTGATTGTCCATTGTGAACTCCACCGTTCCCCCGTCATCGATATCGGGTCTCATTTGTTCGGAATATTTTCATAGAAACATAGAAACATATGAACATAGGTGCAGAAGGAGGCCATTCGGCCCGTCGAGCCAGCACCGCCATTCATTCTGATAATGGCTGATCGTCCCCAATCAATAACCAGTGCCTGCCTTCTCCCCATATCCCTTGATTCCACTAGCCTCTAGAGCTCTATCTAACTCTCTCTTAAATCCACCCAGTGATTTGGCCTCCACTGCCCTCTGTGGCAGAGAGGCACAAATTCACAACTCTCTGGGTGAAAAAGTGTTTTCTCACCTCAGTCTTAAATGGCCTCCAAGACTGTGGCCCCTGGTTCTGCACTCGCCCAGCATTGGGAACATTTTTCCTGCATCTAGCTTGTACAGTCCTTTTATAATTATATATGTTTCTATAAGAACCCCTCATCCTTCTAAACTCCTGCGAATACAAGCCTAGTCTTTTCAATCTTTCCTCATAGGACAGTCCCGCCATCCCAGGGATCAATCTCGTGAACCTACGCTGCATTGCGTCAATCACAAGGATGTCCTTTTCCAATGTTCAATAGATTGAGGATCAGTTCCTGTGGATTTGAGGATAGCTAATGTTATCCCACTTTTCAAGAAAGGAGTGAGAGAGAAAACGGGGAATTACAGACCAGGTGTATAAAATCATGAGTGAAATAGATCGGGTACATGCACAGAGTCTCAAGCCCAGTGTAGGTGAATCGATAACCAGGGGACGTAGGTTTACGGTTAAGGGAAACATATTTAATAGGAGTCTGAGGGGTTACTTTTCACGCAAAGAATGTTGGGTGTATGGAACAAGCTACCAGAGGAGGAAGTTGAGGCACGCACTATCCCAACATATAAGAAACAGTTAGACCGGTACATGGAAAGGACATGTTTGTAGGGATATGGGCCAAATGTGGGCAGGTGGGGCTGGTGTAGCCCGGTGTGGGGAAATTGGGCCATCGGGCCTGTTTCCATACCGTTTAAGAAGGAACTGCAGATGCTGGAGCATCGAAGGTTCGAAACGTTGCCTATCTCCTTCGCTCCATAGATGCTGCTGCACCCGCTGAGTTTCTCCAGCATTTTTGTGTACCTTCTGTTTCCATACTGTTTGACTGCATGACTCTATAGCTCTATCCCTTTCTCAAGATGTGTTGTTTGACCCGCTGAGTTGCTTCAGCTTTTAGTGTCAAACTCATTATTTTATGCAGGTGTTCGGGGATGGGTAATCGAGATTCGGATTTTTTTCATCCTGACCTATTGTCCAGTGCGTGTTACGCTCGGTGCTTCCCCTGGGTGACGCAGGGCGTGTTGGAAGGGCTGCTATCAAATCGCCCTTGGGCAATGACATCGCCAATTACCATCGCTGCATTCGCTCGACCACAAAAGCCGCACTGTGGACCCGACAACCAATTGGAGATCCAGACTGTTGCACGATCCCGATTCATGGTAAAAAAAATTGGGAGGAAATTAGTGCCAATATTAAAAAGGCGTGGGGAATCAACACCAGTTAAATTCCTGTTCAAGAACTTTGCATCATAATAAAATGAAAAGGAAAAAAACATTGCATCCGATATCAGTTCATTGATTACATTGACTCATGGAATAAAAACAAAAAAAAACGAGGAAGCACGAATCACTTATTTGCCTTTATTCAATGTTGTTGAACATGCAGCACTAAGGTCACTTAAACTTGAACCAGCACATTCTTTGGCTATACAGCGTTTAGAATAACAGAGTTTACAATAACAGAGTTTCCAATACATAATATTTGATGAAAATTAAAACTGCTACGTTTTTGGTTGTTTATTTATGTATCTGTCCACCGTTCCGTTTATTTATTTACATATTCGCCTATTTTCCCAACTATTTTATATATTTTTTTATTTTTCTATTCATTTATCTACTCGTGTATTCGTTTATGTCCTTATTTATCTATTTATTTATTTATTTATTGTTTTCGATTTTTCTTTCTTCCTTCCCCTCCCCTGCCTGTGCCCCACCTGTACACATATTTATCCCCCACTCTCCCTCCCCTTCCCCTTATATTCCTTCTTCTGTCTTCACGATTCGAACTGCTATCCTTAGATCACACTTATTGTATTTTCTTATCTGCCCACTGTATCCAACTACTTATTAGGCTTAGTCATACCCCACCTCTCTTCCAGCTTTGTCCTCCACCTCCACCACAATCAGTCAGAAGATAAGTCCCGTTTCTAAACGTCACCTATCCATGTTCTCCCGAGGGCTCCCCACCACTTTGTGTAACATTTCGATATGTTGTCACCTGGAAGAAATGAATGATCCAAGTTTCCCAGCTCAGCTCGCCAGGTTTTCACCATCAAATAAAATGGATCGGGGTTTTTTACTTAATGGGATTTGCCTTTAGTCTCGTATTCAACCACACAGCTTGTGTAGTTTCCAGTCTGAGGCTGGCATAGGGTTGCCCGTCTCCTGCTGGACCCGGTTGGTCTCAACGCCATTCCTTCTCGCAGTTTTGTCTGCAGTCCACTCAATTTCTACACCCCGCGTATCACCGAACACACCAGGGGAGCGGGTCCATTCGTTCGGCGAAGGCGGCAGAACCGACCGTAGGATCTGGTTATAAAAAGGACCAGTTTAGTAAACGTTGGAAAACTACTTCTGAAACATTATGCTTTGCGATTTAATTATCAGAATATCTCTCAATCAGCGGTGGATACTCTGAATTATTCCAATTTGTGCGTGGGCTCATTTTGAGCTGTCCATGACAGTCAGCTCAGTGTGGAAATGGGAATGAGTTAAAATGTTAGGTGTTCCTGTTCTGGCCTACACGTCTTCCTCCCCTGCCACTTCCAAATACTCAATCCCCTACTACCAATTCCTCTGTCGCCGCAGCTTTTTCTCCCACGATGAGATGATCGAGACTAGTACATCGGAGATGTCCTAATTCTTTAGGGAACTAGAGTTCCACCCTGTTATCATAAATGAGACCATCACACGTGTCGCATCCGTATCCAGCAGTTCCGCACTTGTTCCCAAGGCCCACAGTCGCGACAGGAACAGTTATTATCCTCCAAAATTCCTCCAGAAGTTACATTGTAGACAACTACATTATTATGCGGAAGATAAACACAAAATGCTGAAATAAATCAACGGGCAGGCAGAATCTCTGGACACACAGGATAGGTGGCAGCTTCTGCACCAAGCGCCCAATGCAAACCAGCAGCTGCAGTACCTGGGCTCTGCAGAAAGACTTGGATATGTTGGGGGAGTGAGTTAATTAGCGGGAGATGGAATACCGTACAGCAAAGTGCGGAGTCATGCAATTGGGTAGCAGGAATAAAGGCATAGACTATTTTCTAAATGGGGAAATAATTCACAAATCGGAGATGCAAAGGGACTTGGGAGTGCTGTTGTAGGATTACCAAAAAGTTAATTTGCAAGTCGAATCGGTAGGAAGGAATGTGAATGCAATTCTAGGATGTATTTCGAGAGGGCTAAAATACAAAACATTGATGTCATGCTGAGGCTTTATATGGAACTGCTCAGACTGGATTTGGATTATTATGCGCAGTTTTAGACCCCATATCTGAAGCAATATGTGTTGGCTTTGAATGAATGAATCTCTTTATTGTCATTGCATATGGTACAACGAAATTTAAAAGTCAATCCCACGGTGCGATTCACAAGAGTAATTTTAAATATATAAGAAAAGGTAAAAATATATACATATTTAAAACAATTACAGATAAATAACAATAGCAGCTGAGGTAGAACCATTCAGTTGAATGTGAGTGTTATTTCTTATTTTGCATTGTTAAGTTCACGTATGGCTATGGGGTAGAAGCTGTCTCTGAGTCTGTTTGTGCGAGTTTTGATAGACCTGTACCGTCTGCCAGAGGGCAGCAGGTGGAACAGGTTGTGTCCAGGGTGGGAAGGGTCCTTCAGAATGTTGGCTGCCCTGCCAAGGCAGCGAGAGCTGAAGATGTCCTTCAGGGAGGGCAGTGGGCAGCCAGTGATTTTTTGTGCGGTGTTGATGACCCTTTGAAGGGCTCTCCTGTCCCCTGCAGAGCAGCTGGCATACCATGTGGTTATACAGTACGCCAGCACACTCTCGATGGAGCAGCGGTAGAAGGACACCAGCAGCTTCTCCTCTAGGTTGTTTTTCCTGAGGATCCTCAGAAAGTAGAGTCGCTGCTGGGCCTTCTTGACTGCTGTGGTGGTGTTTTCTAGTCCAGTAGAGATCTTCCGTATTTGTGTGCCCAGGAATCTGAAGATGGAATGGAGATAGATTATTTTGGTTCCAACACGATCTTTATTATAGAAAATACGAGAAAATATTCATAAAGCAGGAAATCTCAATCCCTTCTGCTCGTTAAGCCTGAACTGATAGAAACGGCGGTTAATAATAAGAAGTCACATGAATTTCTCCTCTTCCAGGTTCCTGTTTCCTATAGCTGGTCCGGAGAACTGGAAAGTCCTGGCACCTTTCGGGATCATGATCTAATGTGCATCTTTCTCTCTCTCTCATGAAGGTGAGTTCTGCGAGCTGGATCGAAACATTCATTTATACAATCAATAAATCTGATCTGGAAACAAAAGTAAACTCAGTTTTAAGACTAGTTTTTCTTCTTTGTACTCAAGTAACGGTAAACTAGTTATTAAATCAAGGGCCGAGCTAGTCTCGGATGTCTGTAAGATTGAAATTGAGATATCCCATTAGACATCTGGAATTGCAGCGGGGCCAACGCTATTTTATTAGTCACCATGTCCCACTTTCTTGACTGTTAAACTTTAAACAATCCTTCATCAATGCCCTCTGCTCGATCTTTGACATGGTATTGACATGGATAGTGAATTGGTTGGGAAACAGGAAACAAAGAGTAGGAATAAACGGGTCCCTGTCAGAATGGCCGGCAGTGGCGAGTGGAGTGCCGCGACGCTCGGTGCTGGGGCCGCAACTATTTACAATATATATTAATGATTTAGATGATGGGATTAAAAGTAACACTAGCAAATTTGCAGACGACACAAAGTTGGGTGGCATCGTGAACTGCGAAGAGGATGCTAGGAGGTTGCAGGGTGACTTGGGCAGGTTGAGTGAGTGGCCAGATGCAAGGCAGATGCAATATAATGTAGATAACTGTGAATTGATCCACTTGGGGAAATGGAAGTGCAGTGAGACCCGGGTTTCCTTCTGCAGCCGGCAATGAAGAAAGCTAATGGCATGTTGGCCTTCATAATGAGAGGATTTGAGTAGAGTAAAGAGGTCCTCCTGCAGTTGTACAGGGCCCTGTTTAGACCACATCTGGAGTATTGTGTGCAGTTTTGGTCTCCTAATTTGAGGAAGGACATCCTTGCTATTGAGGCAGTGCAGCGTAGGTTCAAGAGATTAATCCCTGGCATGGCGGGACTGTCATATGAGGAAAGATTGGGCTTGTGTTCACTGGAATTTAGAATGAGGGGATCTTATAGAAACATATAAAATCCAGAACGAGGGGCCGCAGTCTAAGAATAAAAGGGAGGCCATTTAAAACTGAGAGGAAAAAAAACTTTCACCTAGAGAGTTGTGAATTTGTGAAATACTCTAGAACAGAAGGCAGTAAAGTCCCATTCACTGGATGAATTTAAAAGAGTTAGATAGATGTCTCGGTGCTAGCGGAATCAAGGGATATGGGGAGAAGGCAGGCAAGGGTTACTGATTGTGGATGATCAGCCATGATCACAATGAATAGCGGTGCAGGCTCAAAGGGCCAAATGGCCTCCTCCTGCACCTATGTTCTATGTATCTATCTCACTTGGCCACATCTAATTCTTCAACGTTATTCATTTGTAGGATGATCGCGTCTCTGGGAACGCAGTATTTATTGCCCATCCAAAAGTGGGAACACAGAGACACAAGGAACTGCGGATGCTGGAATCATGATAAAACACAAAGTGCTGGAGTAACACGGGGTGTGCCTCAGGGTTCGGTGCTGGGCCCGTTAATGTTTGTCAACCATATCAATGATTTGAATGAGATCATACTCGGGAAGATTAGCAAGTTTGCAGATGATTCAAACGTGGGAGGTTTTGAGATAGTGGAGATGGTTGTGAAAAAGTGGAGCAGGAACTGGATCAATTGGCCAGGTAGGCTTAGGAATGGTTGATGGAATATAATGCAGAGAAATGTGAAGTGTTGCATTTTGGGAATTCTAAAATAGGCAGGACCTACGCAGTCGAGGTAGATCGGGTGGTCAAAAAGGCTTTTGGCACATTGGCCTTCATCAGCCAGAGTAATGCGTCTAGATGGTGGGAGGTCCTGTTGCAGATGTATCAGCAGTTGGTGACGTCACATTTAGATTATTGTGTTCAGTCTGGGCACTATATTATAGGAAATATTTCGACAAGCTGGAAAGAGGACAGAGAAGATTTATGAGGATGTTGCCGTGACTAGCGGGTCTGAGGTATGGGGATGGGTTGAATAGGCTGGGACTCTATTCATTGGAGCGCAAGAAGATGAGGGGAAATCGTATAGAGGTGTATTGGGTCGTGAGAGGAATAGATCGGGTAGATGCACAGTCCCTTGTCCAGAGTGAATCGAGGACCAGGTTTATGGTGACAGGGCAAAGGTTTAATAGGAATCCGAGGGGTAACGTTTTCCCACAGAGGGTGGTGGGTGTATGGAACAAGCAGCCAGAGGAGGTAGTTGTGCCAGGGACTATCCCAACGTTTAAAAGACACTTAGACCGGTACATGGAAATGTCAGATTTTGAGGGATATGGACTCAATACGGGCAGGTTGGACTACTGTAGATAGGACATGTTGGCCGATGTGGGAAAGATGGGCCGAGGGGCTTGTTTCCACACTCTACGACTCTATGACTCTCTTTGACTCTATGGGGGATAATGTAGCATCTGCGGATCGGCGTTTAGGGAGGTAATAATGAGCAGCCATGAGCCAGTGCAATCTTTCGCGTGTTTATTTTCTCACGGTATTCCACGTTGCAACTTGACAATATGCAGCAGTGAGAGAAGGATGAGGACGTGCGAGCAGGGACCAGTGTAAATAAACATTAGGTAAACTTGCTAGTCGTGGTGACATGCCGACGTTCAGAGAGGCTTATGCGCGCAATTACAGCTCATTTTGTAGATGGTACACATTGAAGTCACTTTAGTTTAATTTGGAGATACCGCTCCTAAACAGGCCCTTCTACCCACTGATCAATAGTCCCCGCACAATAACATTATCCTACACACTTTAGGGACAATATATAATTTTACCAAGCCAATGAACCTGCCAATCTGTCTTTGTAGTGTGGGAGGAAACCGGAGCTTCCTGGGAAATCCCAGGCAGGTCATGGGGAAAACGTAGTGGTGAAAGGATGAACGGTTAAGTTAATGGATCGCTGACCAGTCGTGTTCACTGCTAAACTAATCTAGTTTCATGACAATTTAAGGACAATTATTCATGATAATCATGTTTCTCACCCGCTATTTCCCGAAAACCGCTCTTCGCGGTTCTCCCTTGTCAGTTTTGCCAGATAGCTGGAGTGCACGTGTTATATTCAACTTTAATTGAATATGGATGTGCTATATGTAGAATTCCTGCCGGCCTGTCGCACTATTCAGTCGAAAGAACTCTGGAGGTGGTCGGTGAGAGCCAATATGACCCATTTTACTTCACTCATACATGCATTAATTTGGTACAGGCAACCTTTCCACTTTGAGTCGAGGCAAGTTTTGCGAATTACTGCGCATTACAATAGGAGAGTATTACAGACCGCTTTACCAAGCACGACACGCATCGGGTAGTCTAAGTTGCCTCCAAAACTGCAACTTTATGGACATCTGTAGTGATGTTCTGTCCCCTCAGGACCTTTCTAAATGATCTGATACACAAGTATAAGGGAAGCCTGCGGGGTTTATCATTTGTAAAATTACAAAGATATCTAAATATAGATTTAATGTGTTTTTTAATAAAACAGTGCTGATGCTGTGACTGTGGTCATGTTATGTTCAGCGATACGGAAGTAGACAAAATGCTGGAGAAACTCAGCGGGTGAGGGAGCGAAGGAAATCAGTGATACGGATTCAGTTGGTCAGTTTAGATAAAATATTTCAATTCCGTTTTCATTGTTGATTAAACAGTTACCGAATATAATATTTAAAACTCGCAATCTGTTTAGTGTATATATGCGGGGGTTCATACAGAACATTATAGATTGTTTGTTTATAAAGAAGGGACAACTGTGACAATCCTTTTCATTCTGCTGGATGTATGAAGCTTTTTAGAAATACAAGTCATTAAAATAAGACCTGTGTGTTTCACAGTGGTGAATATTTTGAGGAAGAATCTGGCAATTTCTGATTGGCTTCGACGAGCATACCGGTTTGATTGGTTTGGATAATTAAACACACGGTGATATCTCGTCATTCCATTTATAAAGAGAGCCAGAGAGCAAGATTACACGCCACTTGTCCTGGAAACTGCCGCCCCATCGGAGCTCAGTCGGTTAATGAACATGTCTTATTGGATCCGTGTGGTCGGTGCGTTGGTGTTTTGCGCAGTTTGTGAGTATTTTATTTTCCTGGATATTATACTTATTTCTGTTCACCATTAATTTGGGATTATCTCCACACTTCAACAAACTGAACAATTTTCTTTTTTTTCCTGATATTTCTCCTTTCTCAGACTTAAGCGCGGCAGTTACAGTAACTCAGCCGCCTTCGATGTCCACCTCTACGGGACAGAATATACAAATATCCTGCACAATATCGGGTTCCAGTACAGGCGCTGATCGTGTCTCGTGGTACCAACAGATTCATGGCAAAACTCCCAAGTATCTATTCTGGTATTATTCCGGCACCATTTATAAAGGCACGGACATTCCAGACCGTTTTTCCATCTCGGTATCAGGCAGCTCTGTAATATTCGCAATATCTAGCGTTCACTCGGTGGATGCTGCTGACTATTACTGTGCCAAATGGGATAGTGGTATACATTTCGGTAAAGGAACGAGGCTGGGTATTGGCGGTAAGTAAAATATATTCTTCGGACAGCGCGCTGTTTTCTTTTTATTTTAATGCAGATATTGTTTGAAAATAATGTATATAAGCGACTAAAATAATGTATATAATCGTTTTCACTGATCAGAGCCACATTCCGCCTTCAAAGCATTTCAAAACAACCATGACCGGAGCAAGACTAACCCTTACAGCGTCAATATTAGATTAGAAATCTCGCAGCTGCGATTCCAAACAATATATATTTTTACAATTCACAGAATTACTTAGCGCCGCGCCATGAATTTAATGCACTCGAAAATATGATGCAAATCTTCCATTTTCCAATTTTCCCCCGTCTAATAATGACGCGTACTGCCCAATTCGAATGGTGTAATTTCTCTCCGATTTTGAAATCGTCAATTAGATGAGGGTTGATGTAGAACTGAAGTTGCATGGAATAGGGTTCGTTCAATAACTTGCAGAAATATTCGCAGTGATTGTCCAGATAGGAAAGGAAATTGCTTGGGTAACGGGGGTCAGCAAAGTTAATATTCAACACGGTCAAAATTCCGGTTGACGGGTTTAACAAGGATATCAAAATGCGAAATGCGAAGAGAAAGTTTCGCACATTTCCTTCAGAAATTTTGTTTAATACGTAGAGCAGCTTTTCGTGGCCGCAGCCGTGTATTTCAAATTTAAATGAACATTCGAACTACAATGTCATCCTTGCTTGTGAACGACATCTACCAATCGGCAACCGTGGCTTTCGAAGACTAGATTCCATATATTTTTGCATAACTTAAATAACGTCACCCTCCATCTCAATGGGTGCCGACAATTAAATGTTGAAATCTGTTATTATAAATTTCGCGACCGGGAATCGTTTATATCTGCTGATATATTTATATAAATGTAAAGCCTGAGATGTGTAGCAAAATGAACATTATAAAAGTTATAGTAATGTATTCAGTTTTATTTGAAAGTGCAGCCATGATCTATCATATAAGCTTTCCCGGTGTTTATGCAGAGGTTAGACAGGATCTATTTGAGTGTTTTAATGAGATGTATTTTCGGCAAATAATGATATCTCAACGACAGCATTTCTCCAATTAAATGTGACTTCTTATTAAACAGATCCTCGGGCACCGATCGTGACGGTCCTGCCGCCTTCAGCCGATGAAGTTAATTCAAAGGGCACCGCCACCCTGGTGTGTTTGGTGAACGGCTTTAACCCAGGCTCGGTGGCCGTTGAATGGAGCATCGACGGCAGTGCAAAAAATAGCGGCGTTGAGACCAGCCCGATCCAGCAGGATAAGGACAACACGTTCAGTCTCAGCAGTTACCTGACTCTGACAGCCTCAGACTGGAACTTACACGACCTTTACTCATGTGTGGTTAAACACCAGGCTCAGGCAAACCCACTTAAGACAAATATCATGAGATCCAGCTGTACCTGATGTTGGAAACGTGAGCTGACTCACCATTGGGTTCTTCCATGTGACAAAGTTAGTCTTTGCCTTTCGGAATTTTCATAAAGAAATGCCATTTATAGTTGAAACCTTGATTTTTATAACTTGTTCGCTTTAAATGTACTTCTTTCGAACGAACATCGTTGTTGAATAAAGCATCGTCGATTCAATTGCGTTAACTAAATGCATGTATGTTGCTATTGTACCCAAGGTATTCTTTGCAGACGTTGAGTAAAGTTTTAAAACTATTGTCAAATGCATTGCTCATTCTCCTTGATTTATTTATTTATTTATTTATTTTTATTTTTAAAAAATTTATTACAGTAAATTACATTAATACACTTCACATAAATCTTATTACATTTTGTTGTACCACTTCGTTTTTCGAGCTTTAAAAAAGGTAGAAATAAAATAAGTAAGTAAAGTGAGCAAGAATCGTGAAGGTGCAGGAAAGTGTTGGGAGAAGAAAGCCCCTTAGGGAAGAAATTAGAGAAGGAAGTAAAGAAAGGAAACAAGACCCTAGAAAGAAAATAAAAAAAAAAAAAAGAAAAAAAGGAAAAACAATCGCTCTATTGTAACGCAAAACTCCGCAAAAAAGGATATACCAACCGTGTTTTTATTAAAAAATTATTTTATACCCCCCATTACCAGATCCTGGTACCATTTATATTTTAAATTACTATTGCACCTTATGCTTGATTTATTTCTGACCCCAAACATGACGACTTAATATGGATTGTGTTGTCTTCTACATTTGAGCAAGAAACGCTGATTTATTTTCCCTCAATCTCGATCTCGAATTACAATCGGAGAACAGTAGTGAGTTTGTGCCACTCGTCAAGTTATACAATGCGTTCTAAACCAACCATGACAAACGTGATCTCAACTCCAATAAGAATCCCCAAAATTGGCCGAAAATTCTCGGCAGGCGAGGCGGCCTGAAGTAAGAAATTGATTTGATGTTTCAGGTTGTTCTTTTGGTAAAAAATAAAATAAAAATGTCCCTAGCAACCCCACACCTTCATGGTTTAAAGGATTTGTTAAATATGTTTTCGTTCGCAAGGCTCACCGTTACATGCTGTAAATAAAGGCAAGATATGTGTATACCTGGACATTTACCGGAAACGCCATTAATTCCCAACAAATCAGCAAGATTCTGTAAAACTGATGGTTTGTTCCCACCTCCACTTTACTCTATCCACACTATGCACCGCACCTCCATCCTTTATCACCGAAGACATTGACATTAACCGATGACGGGATTTGTATTTCAATTACGCTTAAGCTGTCGTTATCATGCCATGTTCCAGCACAATCCCCGCTGTGGAAACAGCAAAGATTGAATCTTCCTGGTCTTGGCATTTCCATCTGTTCCTCTAGTGTCCAACTATCCATCAATATCAGACGATCAGATATGAATTTTTCCAATGACCGGACATTCAAAGCCACCCAACAGAGAGGATTCCAATGATGTACAAACTTCTTCACGAAGACATTCCACTTTATCTCACCCCTACATAGCCAAATCCAGCATTATATTAAGTCCCCAAAACCAGGGTTCTCTTGTTCATCCCTCTCACGATAAGTATTTATTTTCAATGAGTTCTCCTCTCTTTCTTCGACACTCTCAGATAATCTTCTGCAGCCCAATTGAAATACACTGCCCGGTTGCAGATTAAAGAAACACGTAGTGTATTGTAACTGCAGATCCCGGTTTAAACCGAAGATAGACATAAAAAGTTGTAGTAATTCATTCGGGTCAGACAGCATCTCTGGATAAAAGGAATAGCTGACGTTTCGGGTCGAGACGCTTCAGATCACAAAGGTCACCTACTACTTTTCTCCAGAGATGCTGCCTGATCAGCTTTTTACGTCTATCTTCAAAGAAATACGTAGAGTTTTTATGAATGGTTCAATGGTGCGTTATTCTCACATCTACCATGGTATAGAGTAATTCATTTTTGTTTACAGTTCAGTACAAGTATCACTATACATAAGCACTTAAATACATCTTAGATAAACATCTCAGATACAGTAGAAGTGTATCGTGGTGGTACACTGAGACAGTATATAGAGTCGCCAGATTTGACGCCATTTTCATATCCCAGTTGTTGTTAATGCAGGGTTCTTGACCTGACCATGAAGGTCGGCTGCCCTGCCAGCGTTACAGGTTCTTCATCGGCCCTCTTCACTGTCAGGGTAGTGCACTCCCTCCCGCAGTCAGTCTGCTTAACGGCCCTTCCTCCCACTCCTTCATCTCCGGCCGGCGAGCCGGGCCTTCTGGATGGGTTCCCTGTCCGGTCCGCTGCACTTATTAATAAATCAATCAATGTCTCAATTAGCGTCCGTACACCGTCTATTTTAACACCAGGTGCAATATCACCTTTATATTCACGATATTCCTGTCACTTGTCACCATTTTGCCCCATGTAAAAAAACGCAATGTTCTCCTTACTTACAACACCTCTATTTGTTTAAGTCTTATCTACCCCATTTTACCCGACTAGTAAGAAGGTGGTCCCAGCATGATTCTCGTGGCCATGAGCTCATTGAAAAATTGAAACGTTTATACTATTGCAAAACGTATATCGGCTACGCCAGGCGTTGAACTGCCTTATAAGATTCTGTCCCAGAGCAAATTTGCGCGTGGCACTGTGAACACTGGGATTATTAACACTGAACTTCTTAATTTCAAACCGCGCTCCCAAACTTCTCGTAGAACAAGTCCACATTTGACGCTTTGAACTTTGCCAGTTCTTAGGCCGACTTAAATGTGTGTGTCATGTCAATTCCGCAACAATATTTCTCCAGAGACACGAAGATGTGTTAACATAGAAACATAGAAAATAGGTGCAGGAGTAGGCCATTCGGCCCTTCGAGCCGGCAACGCCATTCAATATGATCATGGCTGATCATCCAACTCAGTATCCTGTACCTGCCTTCTCTCCATACCTCCTGATCCCTTTCGCCACAAGGGCCACATCTAACTCCCTCTTAAATATAGCCAATGAACTGGCCTCAACTACCTTCTGTGGCAGAGAGTTCCAGAGATTCAGCACTCTGTGTGAAAAATGTTTTTCTCATCTCGGTCCTAAAGGATTTCCCCTTTATCCTTAAACTGTGACCCCTTGTTCTGGACTTCCCCAACATCGGGAGCAATCTTCCCGCATCTAGCCTGTCCAACCCCCTAAGAATTTTGTACGTTTCTATAAGATCCCCCCTCAATCTTCTAAATTCTAGCGAGTACAAGCCGAGTATATCCAGTCTTTCTTCATATGAAATTCCTGACATCCCAGAAATCAGGCTGGTGAACCTTCTCTGTACTCCCTCTAAGTCAAGTTAACTCTCCGCTCTGCACACCTGACACATACATTGACGTTCTTCGTCAAATTTCATAAAACAGAATGTTAGTTTGCCCTGCTCCATAATACTTCCTATTTCTTCTTCATCAACACCCGTATCACCGCAACCTGGAATCTCATACGTATTTCGTTCACATTTACACCCCCTGGTCACTGTTTTTTTAACTAATCTTTTTTTCTTCATCATCTTGGTTTAATTTATTGAGCTTTAGTGAAAACGGTTTTGGATGTGTGCTGTCCGGTCAATGAAAGGACTCTCTATGATTACAATCAAGCCGTCCACAATGTACAGATACTGGATAAAGATAAACCATTCAGTGCATGACGAGTTGGACCACCATTGCCTGTGGCAAATTGTGCTTCCTCAGCTGCCACAGGAAGTACATCCTCTGTTCTGCCTTTTTGACTGTGGTGTCGATGGAACCTAAAAGACTTCCCAGGAAGTTAAAGGCTCCACAGATGGGACGGTGGTGTTGTTGATGATAAGTGGGGTGAGGGGAGGCGGAGATCTCCTAAAGTCTACTATCAATTCCACTGTCTTAAGAGCATTGAGCTCCAGTTTGTTGCGATGGCACCAGGCCGCCAGCTGTGTCACTTCCTGCCTGCATCTATAGGCAGATTCTTCCCCATCCTAGATTAGTCCAATGAGGGTTGTGTCATCCGCAAACTTGAGAAGCTCGACAGAGGAGTTGGTGGAGGTGCAGTCATTGGTGTAGAGAGATTAGAGGAGAGGGGAGAATACACAGCCTTGCGGTGCTCCTATGCTGAGGGTTTGCGGGTCCGAGATGTGCTTTCCCAGCCTCACATGCTGCCTCCTGTCTGTCAGGAAGCCGGTGATCCACCGACAGAGAGGTTCAGGCACAGTCAACTCGGAAAGTTTGGAGTGTAGTAGCTCTGGCACAATGGTGTTGAATGCAGAGCTAAAATCAACAAACAAAATCCTCGCTTAGGTCCCAAGGCCGTCTAGGTGCTAGAGGATGAAGTGCAGGCCCAGATTGACTGCGTTATCCACAGATCTATAGGCCCAATATGAAAACTGCAGATTGTCCATTATGGTTCGTCATGACTACAGAGGTCAGTGCGACAAGCCTGTAGTCAGTAAGACCAGTAATCCTTGACTTTTTTGGTAAAGGGACAACAGTGGAGACTTTGAAGCAGTTAGGGACAACATATGTTTGCAGGGACTGGTTAAAAATGTGTGTGTAGACCGGTGCCAGTTGTTCAGCACAGAGCTTGAGAGTAGAGGGTGAAACATTACCCGGTCCTGGAGATTTCTGGCTTTTCTACCTTCTGAACAGCCTCTCCACCTCCTCTATTTTTATTGTTGATGATGAAGAAGTGATGTTGTGCAGCACGGAGTGGATGGGTAATTGGGTGTGAAGTGGTGATTGGAGAGGGGTGGGTGGGAAAGGGTCCAGTCTTTTCAAACTGGAGTCTTGTTTTAATTTGGTGTGAAGTGGTGATTGGGGAGGAGTGGGTGTAGAAAAGTCCAGTCTTTGCAGACTGGGGTCAGGTTGCAGGTGGGTGTGAAGTGTTGGTTGGGGTGGGAAAGGGTCCAGTCTTTTCAGACTGGAGTCTTTCCTTAAGTAGGTGTGAAGTGGTGAATGGGGAGGAGTGCTTGTAGAAGGGTCCAGTCTTTGTAGACTGGGGTCTGTGTTGGTTGGGGATGGGCGGGGGCGAGGGGACCTAGGGGGGGGGGGCGGTGGAGTGGGTACCAGGCTTATATTTCTGCTTGTCAAACCTGCAGTATAACTCATTCAGGTCGTTGGTCAGCTGACGATTGTCCAAAGAGCGGGGGGGGGGGGGCTTTCCTCGTGTAGCTGGTGATTTCTTGCAAGCCCTACCAAACTGAAGAAGAGTCACTAGCTGAGAACTTGCTCCTCAACTTCTCAGAGTACCTTTCCTTGGCAGCTCTGATTCCTCTTTTCAGCTTGTACTTTGCCTGCCTGTAGAGGTCTGCATCACCGCTCCTGTAGGCTTCCTCTTTAAGCTGTCGGTGGTGATGCTGGTGGCTCAGCAAGGCGGCGTGGTACAGGTGAAGTCCAAGTAAGGTAGATTGGTTTGCGTGATGGCCTGGGCTATGTCCATAACTGTCTGCAATTTCTTGCGAGGTTCGATGGAGCTGTTCCCAAACCAAGGCGTGATGCATGCTGATAAAAATGGTTTCTATGTGTGCACATGTAGCGGGGGATGTTGGGTACACGTCAAACTTGCCGAGCCTCCTAAGGGAATAAAGGTGTTGTGTGCATCCTTGGCGATTGCTTCCGTATGGCTGGTCCAGGACCATTGCTGGTGATACCTTGCAAACAACTATATAATAATGCGGAAGATAGACACAAAATACTGGAGTAATTCCGCGAGTCATTTCGCATCCTCAGCGAAAAAGGATGGATGACAGCTTCTGCAGCAAACGCTCAATGCAAACCAGCAAATGCAGCTGTTTTGCGCATTCTATACATTATTATGCGTCTGTTGGTCTTGTCTGCCTTATAAGATCATAAGTGTTAAGATCATAAGTGATGGGTGCAGAATTAGGCCATATGACCGATCAAGTTTACTCCCCATGTGGGCCGAGGAGCTTTGGACCCAAGTCACAGAACTACATGAAATTTTCACATATTGTGTAAACCAATTATATAAATCGCCCCTGAAACTCGTCATGAACAAGACCTGCACATTTTAATTAAATTAGAGGAATAAATGTAAAAAATTCTGGAATTTTTAGTCTAATCCAAGCACGTTTAACATTGAGTTGTCTGCCAGTTGGCCAATCACGCGCTTTGTTTCAGGCTAGCACACATCATAGCTGAGAGGGTTTCACTGATGCCTGTTTTACTGGAGATTCCGATGAAGGTTCTTTGTCGTGGAAACTTGCAGCAGGGTAATTGAATTTAGTGAGAAAAGCATTAAGAAGTCTGAAATATGTGCAGCTAAGTGGATAGAAATGGAAGAAAGCCTTGAAAGCAAAGTCCATGCTGAGATGCTGCAACACAAAGTTGTGAAACTTTGTAAATCAACACAAACTGAAAGGTAAGATCTAGAGTCTGTCCGTAGTGCCGTCCTTAGTGCCGTCCGTAGCTGCCGTTTCCAGGAAATCGGAGGAATATATCTGTTAGGCGCTTCCCCCTCCTGGTGAATGCTATGTACTTACCTTTCTCTGTTTCTATCCCAAGTACAGGCCTCGTGGCTGTGAGTCTGGAATCGAGGGGTTAAAGGCTCCTGTACCCGATTGGCCCAGCTGCGTCAGGTGACGGGTGACTCATCTGAAGTATAAATACGAGAGCTTCCCAGGATTCTCCTCTCTTCGTCGTAGACTCTGACTGATGAGCAGACTGCTGGTGTGGGGCCGAGGAAGCCGGACCACATGGCATAGAACTTTGTGTATTTTCACCATTCCTTGTTAACATATATTGAAGTGGGACGGATAAGGGCTGACCTTAGAGTTTTCGTGTATTTTGGTTTCAGGGTTGTATCTCTTTGGGCAGGTTTTGGAATCTCCGGTTCGACGGCCCATGGCGTGGCTGGCTGGAGCATTGTTAAATTGTTTGTCGGTTTATCCATATCCCTGACTGGGTTGTTTAAATCAGGTTTGAGTTTTGTGTTCCAATGAATAATTAAAACTGTTTTTTGAACCTGAACCTGGTTTTTGACTTGTGTTACGTGGCTCTGAAGTACTTGCATTCGGGAGTCGTAACAAAATGGGGGCTCGTCCTAAGTTTTGAGGACCCTAGACGTTTTTAGGGGGTTTTTTTGGTAGGCTTCTGGACTGAGGAAGTCTGTGTGTTGAGAGGGAATTTTTTCTTCCCTGTTTTTGGTAGCATTAAGGCCCAAGTTTTAGCTGGTGGTTTGGGGCTACATTAGAAATGGAATTTAAGGTGAAAGAATTTGTTGAGGCTCCTAGTCGGGAGTTGTTTGATAGATGTACGAAGGAGCATTTGATTTTGCTGGCTGAGAACTATGCCGTGACTATTGACAAGCATTCAAAGAAACACTCCATTAAATCGGAGTTGTGGGCTGCGTTGGTGGAGGCTGGGGTTTTGCCTGGTGGTGCAGACAGTCCCCCACCTTCTGTTCAGCCAGTTCAGAACATGGAGGCCATCATTAAACTGAAGGAGATGGAGCTTGAGTCACAGAGAATTGCCTCTTTGTTAAAAGAGAAAGAGCTCATGCATGTTCTTGAAATGAAACGGCTTGAGCTTGAGGAGGAAACCAAAAGGGCTGAATTTCAGCTGCGGGAAAAAGAAATAGATAATTCCCGGGTTTCTTCTAGGGAGCGGGAGTTTGATATGAGCAAGAACATCCGCCTGGTTCCCCCGTTTCGTGAGGAGGATGTGGACAAGTATTTCACAGTGTTTGAACGGGTGGCTTTGTCCTTGAAGTGGCCTAGGGACGTGTGGACCTTGCTATTGCAGTGTGTCCTTGTGGGTAAAGCACGGGAGGTGTACTCGTCTTTATCTGTTGAAAGCAGTCTGGACTATGAGTGTGTGAAGTCTACAGTATTAAGGGCTTATGAATTAGTTCCAGAGGCGTACCGGCAGAAATTCCGGCACTTTAGGAAGTTTGATAGTCAGACTTATGTGGAGTTTGCTAGGGAGAAGGAGGCACTTTTTGACAGGTGGTGCGCTTCTCAAGGAGTGAAGGATTTTGAGCTACTGCGGGCCTTGATAATTATGGAAGACTTTAAGAACTGTCTCCCTGAGAGGGTTACTACTTACCTTAATGAGCAGAAGGTGAATGAGGTGTCTAAGGCTGCAGTGTTGGCAGATGAGTATGTATTGACTCATAAATCTGATTTTGTTGGGCGATCCAATAGTTTTGGTGCACGGCCGGTTGATCGTGGTGGTGTCGCCGGTGGCAGTGTCAAAGCTGTTTCTGTGCCTGCAAGTGGCAGCACGTTGATACAGGGGGAGGTCCGAGCTGATAGGGTTGACGGAAATGTGAGGACAAATGAAGGTCCTGTGTGCTACTATTGTAGAAGGAGAGGGCACATGTTAAAGTCGTGTCCCGTTCTGAAGCAGAAAAATGCAAAGCCTGTGGCTTTGGTGGGTGCACAGAAGGCACCTGTCGTACCTGAGGTGCCTGAGTCTGATGAGTGTAGGGATTATTCTGCGTTCATCATGAATGGTTTTGTTTCTCTAGAGGATGGGGGTGATAGAGTTCCAGTATCCATCTTGCGTGATACTGGTGCTACTCAGTCCTTTATATTGGATGGTGTACTGCCGTTTTCTGGGGAATCATCGGTTGGGTCAAGTGTCCCAGTGGTAGGATTCGGGATGGATGACATGGTAGTGCCTTTGCATACCGTGCGTCTCGAGTCCGAGTTGGTTTCAGGCCGGGTAACTGTTGGGTTACGGCCGTGTTTTCCCGTTGGGGGAGTTTCTGTGATTTTGGGGAATGACTTGGCAGGAGGTAGAGTTTTAGTCACTCCTGAGGTGACGGCTGTTCCGATGGTGCAGAGTCCTGATAGATTGGCTATGCAGCATCCAAAGGTCTTCGCAGCTTGTGCTGTCACGAGGGCTATGGCTAAGAGCCAGGCGAAGTTTGAGGATGTGGTGGACCTGAGTGAGAGCATTTGTGGGGATCAGGATGATAGATCCTGTGTTGTGAAGGGTGTTTCTCCATCTCAAGATGGGATAGTGTCTGGAAATGTGCCGGTGTCACTGTCACGTGACCGGCTGGTTGAGGAGCAAAAGAGTGATCCAGGTTTATCTGATCTGTGTGACTGCGCAGTGCCTGAGGGGGATATGGATTCCACAGCAAAGGGGTATTTTCTAAGGGATGGCTTACTGATGCGAAAGTGGTCTCCCTTGGATATATCTGGGCATGATGATTGGAGCGTGGTTGATCAGATTGTGATGCCTCGTCGGTATAGGGACGAGATACTCTGTTTGGCTCATGATGGTCCTCTGGGTGGACATTTGGGGGTCAATAAGACGTATGACCGCATCTTACGGAATTTGTTTTGGCCAGGGTTGAAAAAGGACGTGAAACAGCACTGCAGGTGTTGTCACATTTGCCAGGTGGCAGGAAAGCCGAACCAATCGATTGTTCCTGCGCCTTTATATCCAATCCCTGTGGTCGGTGAGCCGTTTGAGCGGATTCTAGTTGATTGTGTGGGCCCTCTACCTCGGACAAGGGTGGGCAACAAGTTTTTATTAACAATTATGTGTGCGACTACCCGCTTTCCGGAGGTGGTCCCTTTGCGTAGAATTACTGCCCCTGCAATTGTTAAGTCTCTCACTAAGTTTTTTTCGTTGTTCGGTTTGCCCAAGGTTGTGCAGAGTGACCAAGGTACCAACTTCATGTCGAAGGTTTTTGGTCAGGTAATGAAGTTGTTAGATATTAAGCATTGTTACTCCAGTGCGTATCATCCTGAGAGCCAGGGAGCTCTCGAGAGGTTTCACCAGACTTTGAAATCTATGTTGAGGACTTACTGCCTGGAGTTTGAAAAAGACTGGGATGAGGGGGTTCATCTAGTTATGTTTGCGGTGCGTGAGGTCGTGCAGGAGTCTTTAGGGTTCAGTCCTGCTGACCTGGTGTTCGCGCATACTGTACGTGGTCCGTTGAGGGTCCTGAAGGAGAAATGGTTGCAGGAGGATACAAAACGTAGTATTTTAGACCACGTCTGTACCTTTCGCTCTAGACTGAGGAGGGCATGCGAACTGGCAATGGGTAATCTTGCCTCTGCTCAGTCTAGGATGAAGGACTGGTTCGACAGGAAGGCTTCTAGTAGGAATTTTTCTCCAGGTGACAAGGTCCTGGTGTTGTTGCCTATTCCTGGTTCCAGTCTGCAGGCTCGGTATAGCGGTCCCTATCAGGAGGTTAAGAAGGTTGGTGAGAGGGATTACGTTATTGGTACCCCTGATCGGAGGCGTAAGACTCAGCTCTGTCATGTTAACATGATGAAACAGGACCATGAGCAGGAGCCTGTGGAGGTTGATGGGTCGGAGCTATGTCCTTCTAAGCCTGTTTTGGCTGCAGTGGTGCTGCCCCCTGACACGGGTGGTGATGTGGGGGAGGCACGGTTGTCTGTGGCAGTAACGCAGGGAAAGCTGAGTAACTCTGAGGCTTTGGAGACGCTTCCCTTGCGGTTGTCTCATTTGACTGGCATATCCGTGGCAAGGATGATGTATTGGCTTATGCATTGTCGCGCCAGTGATGTCTGTGTTACTGAATAGTTGCTGAAATTTGGTGGTGTTTTTTTAGTTCATTTTCAGAAACTTATTCAGTATCTTTGGGTGGGGGTGTTAGGCGCTTCCCCCTCCTGGTGAATGCTATGTACTTACCTTTCTCTGTTTCTATCCCAAGTACAGGCCTCGTGGCTGTGAGTCTGGAATCGAGGGGTTAAAGGCTCCTGTACCCGATTGGCCCAGCTGCGTCAGGTGACGGGTGACTCATCTGAAGTATAAATACGAGAGCTTCCCAGGATTCTCCTCTCTTCGTCGTAGACTCTGACTGATGAGCAGACTGCTGGTGTGGGGCCGAGGAAGCCGGACCACATGGCATAGAACTTTGTGTATTTTCACCATTCCTTGTTAACATATATTGAAGTGGGACGGATAAGGGCTGACCTTAGAGTTTTCGTGTATTTTGGTTTCAGGGTTGTATCTCTTTGGGCAGGTTTTGGAATCTCCGGTTCGACGGCCCATGGCGTGGCTGGCTGGAGCATTGTTAAATTGTTTGTCGGTTTATCCATATCCCTGACTGGGTTGTTTAAATCAGGTTTGAGTTTTGTGTTCCAATGAATAATTAAAACTGTTTTTTGAACCTGAACCTGGTTTTTGACTTGTGTTACGTGGCTCTGAAGTACTTGCATTCGGGAGTCGTAACAATATCTATCTGGAACATATATAGGTATAATAATTATTATATTATTATACCTATATTACTATCTGGAATATATATAGATATAATAATATATAATATTATTATACCTATATATCATATTATTATATTATTATTATTATTATTATTATGTTATCATATATTTTATATTATTATACCTGTATTGCTATCTGGAATATATATAGGTATAATAATATATAGTTGAAATGGACTGCAACACGGAAATAGGCTGCCCATCGTGTAATATGGGCATTGGCCACTAGATGGCGATTACTTTCCCGATCTCATTTTATAATTAATGAATGTGCAACTTTCGGCAATGACGAGTTATGACTTCCTTCTCAATTATATTTCATCTAAATCTGTGGAAAATTTCATGTAGTTGATGACTTGGGTCACGAAAACTGATTTCTAGACACATTTTTGATGCTCGGCCCACAGCCTAATAAACTGTGATACCCGCACTAATCATACATTTATCTATCTCTTAAAATCAGCCACTGCCTTGGCCTCCACAGCCTTCTGTGGCAAATAATTCCACCGATTTACCAATAAATTCTTCCTCATCTCCTTCCTAAAAGAACGGTCTTTAATTCTGTGTCTCGTCCCGGACTCACTACTACTGGACACATCCGCTCCACACCCACACCATCCAAGCCTTTCACTATTCTGTACGTTTCAATGAGGTCCCATCTCATTCTTCTAAACTCCAGCGAGTACAGTCCCAGTGCCGTCAAACGCTCATTAGATGTTAACCCACTCATTCCTGTGATCATTCTTGTAAACCTCCTCTGGACCCTTTCCAGAGGCAGCACTTCCTCAGATACGGTGCCCAGCATTGCTCACAATATTCCAAATCCGACCCGACCAGCGCATTATAGAGCCTCAGCATGACATTCCTGTTTTCGTATACAAGCCCTCTCCAAATAAATGTTACTGCAGTTGTACAGGGTCTTGGTGAGACCACACCTGGAGTATTGCGTACAGTTTTGGTCTCCAAATCTGAGGAAGGACATTATTGCCATAGAGGGAGTGCAGAGAAGGTTCACCAGACTGATTCCTGGGATGTCAGGACTGTCTTATGAAGAAAGACTGGATAGACTTGGTTTATACTCTCTAGAATTTAGGAGATTGAGAGGGGATCTTATAGAAACTTACAAAATTCTTAAGGGGTTGGACAGGCTAGATGCAGGAAGATTGCTCCCGATGTTGGGGAAGTCCAGGACAAGGGGTCACAGCTTAAGGATAAGGGGGAAATCCTTTAAAACCGAAATGAGAAGAACTTTTTTTCACACAGAGAGTGGTGAATCTCTGGAACTCTCTGCCACAGAGGGTAGTCGAGGCCAGTTCATTGGCTATATTTAAGAGGGAGTTAGATGTGGCCCTTGTGGCTAAGGGGATCAGAGGGTATGGAGAGAAGGCAGGTACGGGATACTGAGTTGGATGATCAGCCATGATCATATTGAATGGCGGTGCAGGCTCGAAGGGCCGAATGGCCTACTCCTGCACCTAATTTCTATGTTTCTATCATTGCGTTTGCTTTCTTTACTACCGAATCCACTTGCGAATCAACTTATTGGAGATCCTTTACCAGTAGTCCCAAGTCCTGGATTCTCTCCGCATTTAGAAACTAGTCTACGCCTTCATTCCTTGGTGACAATGTTGCAGTTGGCTATACATAAGGGACTCCAGACGGCGCAGACTGCGGCCTTGTTGCACTTGTGGTGGACAGAGACAAAGTTTAGGTTTATACCATTCAAATAAGAAAATTCATCCTGTAACATGTCGAACTTTTTCAATGTTGTTGGGGCTCATTGAAACATGTGGTGAGTATTCAATCACAGCCGTTTTGCTCTTTTTTTAAACAATATCAGAGAAGTCTTGAGAATTTAGATTACGGAGTCATTAGGAGGTAGTGACCATAATATGGTAAGTTTTAATCTACAATTTGAGAGGGAGAAGGGTAAATCAGAGGTGTCAGTGATACAGTTGAACAAATAGGTCTATGGAATCATGAGGGAGGAGTTAGCCAAAGTTGTCTGGAAAGATACCCTAGCAGGGATGACAGTGGAACACCAATGGCAGCTATTTCTGGGAATAATACAGAAGGTGCAGGATCAGTTCATTCGAAAGAGGAAGAAAGATTCCAAGGGGAGTAAGGGGCTGACAAGGGAAGCCAGGGACAGTATAAATATAAAAGAGAAGTACAACGTAGCAAAGATGATTGGTAAGCAAGAGGATTGGGTAATGTTTAGAGAGCAACAGCAGACAACTAAAAAGGCAATACGAGGAGAAAAGATGAGGTACGAATGTAAGCTAGCCAAGAATATGAAGGAGGATAGTAAAAGATCATTAGGTATGTGAAGAGGAAAAAAATAGTTAAGACCAAAGTTGGACCCTTGCAGACTGAAAAAGGGTGATTTCATTATGGGGAACAAGGAAATGGCAGATGAGTGGAACAGGTACTTCGGATCTGTCTTCAACAAGGAGGTCACAAACAATCGTCCTGATGTTCTAATGGCCAGAGGATCTGGGGTGACAGAGGAACTGAAGGAAATCCACATTAGGCAGGAAATGGTGTTGGGTAGACTGATGGGACTGATAAATCTCCAGGGCCTGATGGTCTGCATCCCACGGTACTTAAGGAAACATAGAAACATAGAAACATATAAATTAGGTGCAGTAGTAGGCCATTCGGCCCTTCGAGCCTGCACCGCCATTCAATATGATCATGGCTGATCATCCAACTCTGTATCCCGTACCTGCCTTCTCTCCATACCCTCTGGTCCCCTTAGCCACAAGGGCCACATCTAACGCCCTCTTAAATATAGACAATGAACTGGCCTCGACTACCCTCTGTGGCAGAGATTTCCAGAGATTCACCACTCTCTGTGTGAAAAAAGTTCTTCTCATCTCGGTTTTAAAGGATTTCCCCCTTATCCTTAAGCTGTGACCCCTTGTCCTGGACTTCCCCAACATCGGGAGCAATCTTCCTGCACCTAGCCTGTCCAACCCCTTAAGAATTTTATAAGTTTCTATAAGATCCCCTCTCAATCTCCTAAATTCTAGAGAGTATAAACCAAGTCTATCCAGTCTTTCTTCATAAGACAGTCCTGACATCCCAGGAATCAGTCTGGTGAACCTTCTCTGCACTCCCTCTATGGCAACAATGTCCTTCCTCAGATTTGGAGACCAAAACTGTACGCAATACTCCAGGTGTGGTCTCACCAAGACCCTGTACAACTGCAGTAGAACCTCCCTGCTCCTATACTCAAATCCTTTTGCTATGAAAGCTAACATACCATTCGCTTTCTTCACTGTCTGTTGCACCTGCATGCCTACTTTCAATGACTGGTGTACCATGACACCCAGGTCCAGCTGCATCTCCCCTTTTCCTAGTCGGCCACCATTTAGATAATAGTCTGCTTTCCTGTTTTTGCCACCAAAATGGATAACCTCACATTTATCCACATTATACTGCATCTGCCAAACATTTGCCCACTCACCCAGCCTATCCAAGTCACCTTGCAGTCTCCTAGCATCCTCCTCACAGCTAACACTGCCCCCCAACTTAGTGTCATCCGCAAACTTGGAGATATTGCCTTCAATTCCCTCATCCAGATCATTAATATATATTGTAAATAGCTGGGGTCCCAGCACTGAGCTTTGCGGTACCCCACTAGTCACTGCCTGCCATTGTGAAAAGGACCCGTTTACTCCTACTCTTTGCTTCCTGTTTGCCAGCCAGTTCTCTATCCACATCAATACTGAACCCCCAATGCCGTGTGCTTTAAGTTTGTATACTAATCTCTTATGTGGGACCTTGTCGAAAGCCTTCTGGAAGTCCAGATACACCACATGCACTGGTTCTCCCCTATCCACGCTACTAGTTACATCCTCGAAAAATTCTATAAGATTCGTCAGACATGATTTACCTTTTGTAAATCCATGCTGACTTTGTCCAATGATTTCACCACTTTCCAAATGTGATGCTATCCCATCTTTAATAACTGACTCTAGCAGTTTCCCCGCTACCGATGTTAGACTAACTGGTCTGTAATTCCCCGTTTTCTCTCTCCCTCCCTTCTTAAAAAGTGGGGTTACGTTTGCTACCCGCCAATCCTCAGGAACTACTCCAGAATCTAAAGAGTGTTGAAAGATTATTACTAATGCATCCACTATTTCTGGAGCTACTTCCTTAAGTACTCTGGGATGCAGCCTGGGGATTTATCGGCCTTTAATACATTCAATTTACCCAACACCACTTCCCGGCTAACCTGGATTTCACTCAATTCCTCCAACTCCTTTGACCCGCGGTCCCCTGCTATTTCCGGCAGATTATTTATGTCTTCCTTAGTGAAGACGGAACCAAAGTAGTTATTCAATTGGTCCGCCATATCCTTGTTCCCCATGATCAACTCACCTGTTTCTGACTGCAAGGGACCTACATTTGTTTTAACTAATCTCTTTCTTTTCATATATCTATAAAAACTTTTGCAGTCAGTTTTTATGTTCCCTGCCAGTTTTCTTTCATAATCTATTTTTCCTTTCCTAATTAAGCCCGTTGTCCTCCTCTGCTGGTCTCTGAATTTCTCCCAGTCCTCCGGTATGCTGCTTTTTCTGGCTAATTTGTACGCATCATCCTTCGCTTTGATACTATCCCTGATTTCCCTTGTTATCCACGGATGTACTACCTTCCCTGATTTATTCTTTTGCCAAACTGGGATGAACAATTTTTGTAGTTCATCCATGCAGTCTTTTAATGTCTTCCATTGCATATCCACCGTCAACCCTTTTAGAATTAATTGCCAGTCAATCTTGGCCAATTCACGTCTCATACCCTCAAAGTTACCTTTCTTTCTGAATTAACAATGTCACTCTCCATCCTAATGAAGAACTCAACCATATTATGGTCACTCTTGCCCAAGGGGGCACGTACAACAAGACTGCTAACTAACCCTTCCTCATTACTCAATACCCAGTCTAAAATAGCCTGCTATCTCGTTGGTTCCTCTACATGTTGAGTAGAGGAAGTGGCTCTAGAAACTGTGGGCGCATTAGTGATCATTTACCAATGTTCTATAGGTTCAGCATCAGTTCCTGTGGATGAGAGGGTAGCTAATGTCATTCCACATTTTAAGAAAGGCGGGAGAGACAAAATAGGGAATTATAGACCAGTTAGCCTGACATCGGTGGTGGGGAAGATACTGGAGTCAATTATAAAATATGAAATAGCGGCTCATTTGGATAGCAGTAACAGGATCGGTCCGAGTCAGCATGGATTTACGAAGGGAATACCATGTTGAACTAATCTTCTGGATTTTTTTAGGATGTAACTAGGAAAATGGACAAGGGAAAGCCCGTGGATGTAGTGTACCTGGACTTTCAGAAAGCATTTGATAAGGTCCCACATGGAGATTAGTGGGCAAAATTATAGCACATGGTATTGGGGTATGAAAATTGTTGGCAGACAGGAAACAAAGAGGAAGGATTAACGAGCTCTTTCAGAATGGCAGGCAGTGACTAGTGGGGTACAGCAATGCTCGGTGCTGGGACCACAGCTATTTACAATATACATCAATGATTTGGATGAAGGGATTCAAAGTAACATTAACAACTTTGCAGGTGACACAAAGCTGGGTGGCAGTGTGAGCTGTGAGGAGGATGCTATGACAATGCAGGGTGACTTGGACATGTTGGGGGTCTGGGCAGATGCGTTGCAGATCCAGTTTAATGTGGAAAGATGTGAGGTTGTCCACTTTGGTAGCAAAAACAGGAAGGCAGATTATTATCTAAATGGTGTCAAGTTGGGGAAAGGGAAAGTACAACGGGATCTGGAGGTCCTTGTTCCCCAGTCAATGAAAGTAAGCATGCAGATACACCAGGCAGTGAAGAAAGCGAGTGTCATGTTAGCCTTCATAACAAGAGGAGTTGCGTCTAGTAGAAAAGAGGCCCTTCTGCAGTTGTACAAAGCCCTAGTAAGACCACACCTGCAGTATTGTGTGCAGTTTTGGTCCCCTAATTTGTGGAAGGACATTCTTGCTATTGAGAGTGTGCAGCGTAGGTTTATAATGTTAATTCCCAGGATTGCAGGACTGTCATATGCTGAGAGAATGGAATGGGTGAGCTTGTATACTCTGGAATTTAGAAGGATGAGAGGAGATCTTATTGAAACATATAAGATTATTAAGGGTTTGGCCACGCTAGAGGCAGGAAACATGTTCGCGATGTTGGGGGAGTCCAGAACCAGGGGCCACAGTTTAAGAATAAGGGGTAAGCCACTTAGAACAGAGTTGTGAGTGTGGAATTCTCTGCCTCAGAGGGTGGTGGGGACCGGTTCTCTGGATACTTTGAGAAGAGAGCTAGATAGGGCTCTTAAAGATAGCGGAGTCAGGGGATATGGGGAGAAGGCAGGAACGGGGTACTGATTGGGGATGATCAGTCATGATCACATTGAATGGCTCCTGCACCTATTGTCTATTGTCTATTATAATTTAGTATTGAGTGGCGAGCTGGAATGAGATGGAATGGAGATAGATATTTTTGTTTCCAAGACCATCTTTATCATAGCAAAATACGAGAAAATACTCATAAAGGAACAAATCTCACGCCCTATTGCTCATTAAGTCTTAACTGCTAATACCAATGAGTCACATGAATTTCTGCTTTTCCAGATTCCTGTTTGCTATGGCTAGTCTGGAGAAATCTCCGTTCCTGGAATGTCTTTTTATCGAGTGTCCACACACAAGATTAGAAGTTGTTCAACCAGAGCTGAACACACTTCTCTGCATCTGCATACAATGGTACCTGTCTTGTCGCTTCTTGTGCTTCTTGTGCGTGGTGGTGGAAAGATTGGTGGAAACAGGGCCGCGGCGTGAGCGCTCTTTCCTTGACCCCAATTAATAAGTCTGATCTAGAAAAAAAGGGTAAATATGTTATGGAATTAGCCGTTTATCATGGTACTCAAATAGTGATGGGATATTTATTAAATCAAGTGCCCAGCTAGTCTCAGACGTGTCTAGGAAAGAAATAAAGATATATCAATACACATCTGGGCGTGCAGTGGGATCAACACTGTTTTATTGGTACACAGTGTCCACTTTCCACGAATGTGAAATATGAAACAATCATGCAGCAATGCACTCTGCTCGCTCTCGCTTGATCATATCTAATTCTCCAACATTTGTGGGATGTGTGGATCTCTGGGAACGCAGTATTCATTGTTCATTCAAAACTGGAAACGCAGAGACACAAGGAACTGCAGATACTGGTATCTTGAGTAAAGCACACACTGCTGGAGTAACTGAGGGCGTCAAGCAGCATCTGTGGATGGGCATTTGGGAAGATTGTGATGAACAGCCTTGAGCCACTGCCATCGTTCTCCTGTTCTTTTTCATACAGCATTGCACGTTGCATAGTAAAGAACGGCAGCAGTGAGAGCAATGTGAGATATTTACAGCCCTGGATACTGTGTACCAGAGAGACTCTTGGAGGGGATTCTGCCAAAAAACATTTGATAAACATGCCTGTCGCAGTGGCCTGCATACGTTTAGAGTGGCTTACGCGCGCAATTGCAACTAATTCTGTAGATGGTGCACATTGTGTTCGCGTTCCAGCCGTGCTGGAAAGAATGGACGTTTATGTTAATGAATGGCCCAGCAATAATGACGGCTGCTAAATTAATGTGGTTTAACGGGAATTTATGATACATGCATTCACGTTAGTTGCCAGGTCATAATTTATATTAAGGAGTATTCGGGAATGTTAAAGGATATTCAGGACAGTGATATTGTCGGGTATAAATCAATGCCTTCGATTGATATTAATGTCTGAACAACCATTAATATTGTCCCTGTGTGTCGGCAGCAGTGTGTGACTGTGTGTTCTTCGTCTGCTCTCCCCGGATGGAAAAAATAGTGGCGCGCGCACCCAAAATCTAACTCCGGTTATTGGAGTTTAATTTCGAAAAAACAAGTATCCCGAACAATTTTCAGATGTTAAGTTTGGAACTTTTGTAGTTGATCAAATGGAAGGAAAATGTCGTCCAAAATGTCGGGGATGGTGCGCAGATGACACAACGACTATCACGATCCATTCGTGCTGCACTTGCAGACGTTGCTTCTTATTGCTGATGCTCATAATCCACTGGTGCTGTGTGGAATATACAAACACTGCATCAACTGTACATACAATTAGTTATCAATGATACGTATGTAGTATATCAACATGTTGTCAAATATATCACCAGTTTTAAACTTCATTAAAGTCAGATGCAACACCTCTGTTTTTGTAAATGCAGGTGCCCTTATTTGGACAAAAGTCTACTGCGCATTACAGTATTAGAGTGAAAGCTCTTCCAAGCAACATATGCATCATGTAGACTGAATTGCTTCCTAAAGCTGCAACTGCACTAACATTTGTCAGTGTTAACGTTAGTTAACATTCTCACACAAGAAGAATGATGGTCAGTGGGAATTATCATTTCGAAAATTCCGAAAATGTATCGATTTAAGATGACACTGAATAAAAACGGGGCAGAGGAGGGTGGCTGCCATCGCGTTATATTCAGGGATATGGTTTTATTTGGACCGTTTCGCTTACGTGTCCAAACAGTTACAAAATATAATATTGAAAACTCTCAGATAATTTCTTCATTATATTTTTGCATAAAGATCATACAGAAAATAATAGATTGTTTATTATCGGGAAGGAACGAGTGCGCAAATCCCTTTTATTCCACGACATGTATGAGAATGCATCAAGCTATTTAGAAATACAAATGACGAAAATAAGCCCCCCATGCTTCACAGTGGCGGAATATTTCGACGAAGGAAGAATCTGGCAATTTCTGATTGGCTTCGACGAACATTCTGGTTTGATTGGTTTGCAAAGATAAACACACGGTGCCAACTCGTCATTCCTTTTATAAAGCGAGCCCTAGAGCAAGTTTAGACGCCACTTAATCAGGAAACTGACGCCCTGTCGGAGTGCAGTCGCTTAATTAAAATGTCTTGCTGGATCAGTGTGGTTGGTGCTCTGCTGTTATGCGCAGTTTGTGAGTATTATACTTCCCCGGGCAATAGATTTATTTCCGTGCACCATTAAATTGGGATCTTCTCGCACACTTCAACTATCTTAATGATTTTGTATTTTCTTGATCTTGATCTTTTCTCAGATGTAAACGCGGCAATGACAATAAGTCAACAGCCTTCGATGTCCACCTCTACGGGGCAGAACATACAAATAACCTGCACCATATCGGGCTCCAGTTCAGGCGGTGATTATGTCTCCTGGCACCAACAGATCCCTGGCAAAACTCCAAAGTATTTATTCTACTATTATTCCGGCAGCATTGATAAAGGCACGGACATTCCAGACCGTTTCTCCGTCTCAATGTCAGGCAACACTGCAACATTCGCAATATCTAATGTTCAAGCGGATGATGCTGCGGACTATTACTGTGCAAAATGGGATAGTGGTTTACATTTCGGTAAAGGAACGAGGCTGGGTATTGGTGGTAAGTGAAATATTCTTTGGACGGCGCCCTGGATTATTTTGTAAATATAAATGAAATGTTTGTTGAATTAAAGTCGTCATTTACACAAATTGGAGGAACAGCAGCCAGCTTACAATACAGCGGCATGACTTGATTGCTCTAACTTCAAGTAACTCCGACGTACTCGCTACGTTCATTCTCCGTGCTTACCACGAGTTTGATTTTTTTTAAACTCGGGAGAACTCTTGGAATGTAGTCGTACCGTGTGACAGGGCTTTGATACTCGTTTTCACCGAGCCCACAGTTAACCATGGTCTATTTCCTTTAGCATCGTAACTTTTTCTTCATCTCTCTATCATTTTTCTTTATCTCTCTACACCGTCTATATATCTCGGGTCCCTTTCCCCTGACTCCCAGTCAGAAGAAGGGTCTCGACCCGAAACTTCACCTATTCCTTTTCTGCAGAGATTCGCTAAGTTACTCCAGCGTTTTGTGCCTATCTTCACATTATACTTGATTTTGACAGGATTAATTCGATGTAGTTGGTGCATTGTATAGATTCCTGCTTTACAGACGCTCACGTTCCGAGTTCACTTGGTCATAGCTCAGTGAAATAACTGGAAAATGGAGCTAAAAATAAATTCCTCAACTCGGCGCCCAGTAAACCTGAGCAGGCGAATGAACACATAGACTTTAAATACTTTGGGCGAATAAATTTTTTTTGGACTGTAGCTAGATTCCATCCTTTTTACGCATTCATATCCGACCGCGCCGTGCAGGGATGCGATGGAATAATTAGTTCCACGGTGTTTTTGTTTGATATTGAAACAAGTGTTTCACTCTGAATCCCTTTACATTTTAGTTGAATAACAAAAATAATTCATGTCATTGTTTTCGCAGATGAGAGCCACATTTCTATCTCAAAGCCATTTCAAATTATTCAGGACCCGAGCAAGACTTGCCCGTTCAATACACACTTAATATTAGAGTAGACATCACGTACCTGTGATTCCAAGCTTTATGTGTGTTTACAGTTCACAATTTACCAAATTATTTAGGCTGCACTTTAATGTTCTCGAAAATGTGAGGCGACTCTCCAATTTTTCATTCTCGCCCAATAATTATCGCGTGTTTCCCAATGCGAATTATTGGCACTTTTTTCGGGATTTTGAAGTAGTCATGTATATAAGGATTGACGTAGAATTGAAGTGCCCCCGAACTAAAATGCGGGTTGTTAAATACTTTGCAGAAGTATTCGCAGCGAATTTTCAACTCGCGAGAATAATTGTGCAGATGTGAAAGTAAACTGCTTGGTTAACGGGGTTCAGCAACGTTGACATTCAACTTTGCCCAAATTCTGGTGGACATGTCTAACGGGTATATCGTTTCTCCTCAAAATGTGAAAAGAGAACGTTTATCACATTTCCTTCAGGACATGGGTTACTTTGTTTAATGCGTGTAACAGGCTTTGGTGAGCGCAACAATACATGTCAAATATAAATTAACATTCGAACTATAATGAAATCGAAATCTGCGAACCTGTACCGTGGCGGTTCGGCGAATCTTTTCCTAATATTCCTGCGGTACTTAAATAGAATCACCCTCTATCTCAATGGGTGCACACAATCAAATAAGTGTCAGTCTGTTAATATGTAAATTCCGCGAAGTAAATTATTGACATCTGTTACATTTAAATAGACGGCAATGGAAGTAAAGCTGGAGACGTGTCGTGAACAACACTTTTATAAAGTTATATCAATGTGTTCAATGTTATGAAACTGTACAGCCATGATATATCACAGTTGTTTCTGTGGTGTTTATGGATAGGACAGACAGCATCTATCCTAGTTGCTTTCACGTTGTTTATTCATTGTTTATCCGATTTAAACAAAAACACACATTCAATGGTTTGAAATAGGTCGAGAATAAAACGATGTTCTACAAATGAATAAATGAGTACTCTAATGAAATGCATTTTCTGAAATATGATATCTCAACGACAACAATTCTCCAATTAAACTTGACTTCTTGTTAAACAGATCCTCGGGCACCGATCGTGACGGTTCTCCCGCCTTCCGCTGATGAAGTTACCTCAAAGGGCACCGCCACCCTGGTTTGTTTGGTGAACGGCTTTAATCCGGGCTCGGTGGCCGTTGAGTGGACAGTCGACGGCAGTGCAAAAAATAGCGGCGTTGAGACCAGCCCGATCCAGCAGGATAAGGACAGCACGTTCAGTCTCAGCAGTTACCTGACTATGACAGCCTCAGACTGGAACTTACACGAGCTTTACTCCTGTGTGGTTAAACACCAGAGTCAGGCAAACCCACTTAAGACAAATATCGTGAGATCCAGCTGCATCTGATGTTGGACACGTGAGGCTGACCTGACAAAGTTAGTTTATCATCATTGGGTTCGTCCATGTGACAAAGTTAGTAATGTATTGGACTTCGATGTTTTCGTTCGGAAATGCCATTTGTAGTTGAAACTTCGATTTTTATGACTTGTTTACTTTAAATGTAGTTCTTTCGAAAGAATGTCGTTCTTGAATGAAGCATCAAGTAGATTCAATTGCGTTAGTCAACAACATGGATGTTGTTATTGTACCCATGGTATCTTTGTAGCCGTTCAATAAAGTTTAAAAAACGCATTTCAAATGCATTGTTGATTCCCTTTGGTTTATTTCAGATAAATATCGTACAACTGTAGTGAGCCACTCGTCGATTTATACCATGTGTTCTACAGCGCTTTGTCAGTCCGTGTGCAACATTATGCCCCTGTCCCACTTAGGAAACCTGAACGAAAACCTCTGGAAACTTTGCGCCCCACCCAAGGTTTCCGTGCGGTTCCCGGTGGTTTTTGTCAGTTTCTCTACCTGCTTCCACTACCTGCAACCTCCGGCAACCACCTGCAACCTCCGGGAACCGCACAGAAACCTTGGGTGGGGCGCAAAGTCTCCAGAGGTTTCTGTTCAGGTTTCCTAAGTGGGACAGGGGCATAAATCAGACAAAGAACCATGTAAACCAAGCATGGCAAACGTGGTCTTAATACCAAAAATATCACAGAAATAAACAGAAAATACTGTTAATACTCAGTAAGTCGGGCGGTATGTGGGAAGTGAGAAATAGAATGGAGGTTTCAGGCTGTTTAAAAAAAACAAACAAAAAAAACGTCCCTACCAGCCTCATGCATTCATGGTTTGTTAAATATGTCTTCGTTTATAAGGTGCACCGTTACATAATTAAATAAATTACGTGTGCATACGTGGAAATCTGGAAATTTGGAAACGCCATTAATTCCCAACATATCAGCAAGTTTCTGTGAACTGATGGGTTGTTCGCATCTCCCCTTTACAACCCTCGCACCAAGCATGGCACATCCATCCTTCATCACAGAATGCCGTGACTTTCACACTAATCGGTGACGGGGTTTGTATTTAAATATTTACAAACATTACACCTTATTTCTTCTTTATTTCTTCTGATTGTCAGCTTTAAAGAAACGGGGTGATTATTGGCGTTAGCAGAACAGCCACTGAGTTTGTATGTGGCGTGCACGTGTCTCACGGTGGTATTACACTAGAACTGGGCAACAACACTCTCAATAAAGCAAGATAATATCTACAGAAAGATGCGATGAATGCACGGCAGCTTCATATAGACCACGTGCAGAACGAAAGAGAGAGAGGGAGGGAGAGAGGGAGAGTGCGAGGGAGAGGAGAGGAGAGAGAGGAGGAGCAGGAGAGAAGAGAGAGAGAGAGAGAGGAGAGAGTAGTAGAGAGAGAGAGAGATATCGAGATAGATAGCTCATAGATATCTAGATAGCTATAGATTCTTCCTCTCTACTCTCTCTATCTCTCTCATCTCTCTTCTCTCTCTCTCTTCTCTGCTATCTCCGCTGCTAAATCTCTCTCAGACTAGATGTGTTGTTTGTATGATCCAGGACGGGGGACGGGGTTAATAGCGAACAATGAGGGAACTATATGCTATAGTTAGAGGACAATCAGTCACGGACAAACCCCTGACCTCTGTCACAAATCAATTTTCACTTATTCCAAGCCTTATTCCCAATTATTTTCACGTTACATGAGCAACCTGGGCTTAAGTCTTAATGAATGGGAAGGAGCTGCAGATGCTGGTTTAAACCAAAGATAGACACAAAAAGCTGGAGTAACTCAGCGGGTCAGAAAGCATCTCTGGAGAAAAGGAATCGGTGACGTTTTGGGGCGAGACCCTTCTTCAGACAGTTTGAAGAAGGGTCTCGATCCGAAATGTCACCTATAATTTTCTCCAGAAATGCTGTCTGACACGCTAAATTAATCCAGCTTTATGTGTGTTATCTTTTCTAAATGATCCGGATTGTAGGCATTTTTTTCTGATTCGAATAAAGCGTCACATATTTGTAATTGTTCACTTGATGGTTAGTTATTTTGGAAATTCCTCTAAATCTGTAACTTGTAAATACTGAGCATTCTTTCACTCGGAACAAATTGGTCAATTAAAACACCTTGACTGTGCCCCTCATTCAAATCACCATTATACCTTCCCTGTTCAAAGGAACCAATTCCGATTACACTCGAGCTGCCATTATTATGTCCAATTTCTTCCCAATTTCTTCTGCGACGTAATTTTTATGAAGGGTCCAACAGCAGACATTTGAGTCTTCCCGGCCTTGCCTTTTCCTTCCGTTCCCCTAGTGTCCTGATTGTCCATTGTGAACTCCACCGTTCCCCGGTCATCGATATCGGGTCTCATTTGTTCGGAATATTTTCATAGAAACATAGAAACATAGAAAATAGGTGCAGAAGGAGGCCATTCGGCCCGTCGAGCCAGCACCGCCATTCATTGTGATCATGGCTGATCGTCCCCAATCAATAACCCGTGCCTGCCTTCTCCCCATATCCCTTGATTCCACTAGCCTCTAGAGCTCTATCCAACTCTCTCTTAAATCCATCCAGTGATTTGGCCTCCACAAATTCACAACTCTCTGGGTGAAAAAGTGTTTTCTCACCTCAGTCTTAAATGGCCTCCAAGACTGTGGCCCCTGGTCCTGCACTCGCCCAGCATTGGGAACATTTTTCCTGCATCCAGCTTGTGCAGTCCTTTTATAATTGTATATGTTTCTATAAGAACCCCTCATCCTTCTAAACTCCTGCCAATACAAGCCTAGTCTTTTCAATCTGTCCTCATAGGACAGTCCCGCCATCCCAGGGATCAATCTCGTGAACCTACGCTGCATTGCGTCAATCACAAGGATGTCCTTTTGCAATGTTCAATAGATTGAGGATCAGTTCCTGTGGATTGGAGGATAGCTAATGTTATCCCACTTTTCAAGAAAGGAGTGAGAGAGAAAACGGGGAATTACAGACCAGTTAGCCTGACTTCGGTGGTGGGAAAGATGCTGGAGTCAATTATTAAAGAGGTAATAATGGGGCATTTGGATAGCAGTAAAAGGATTAGTCCAAATCAACATGGATTTATGAAAGGGAAATCATTCTTGACTAATCTTCTGAATTTTTTTGAGGATATGACAAATAAAATGGATGAAGGGGTGCCAGTGGATGTAGTGTATCTAGACTATCAGAAAGCCTTAGATAAGGTCCCGCACGGGAGACTGGTGACTAAAATTAGAGCACATGGTATTGGGGATAGGGTGTTGACATGGATAGAAATTTGGTTGGCAGACAGGAAGCAAAGAGTAGGAGTGAACGGGTGTACACCAAATTGCTGGGGAAACTCAGCGGGTGCAGCAGCATCTATGGAGCGAAGGAAATAGGCGACGTTTCGGCCCGAAACCCGAAAAGTGAACGGGTCCTTTTTTTAAACGAACATGGATAAAAACCACTGCACCGGCCATCAGACAAAAACGATGTGTTAACTACTAGCACGTTAACAGCCAGTAGTTATCACGTAGTTATACGACGTGTCATCAATTAATCGATCTACATTCCTCAGTAAATGTAATTGTGTTTGGACCAAGTATTAATGACGCCCTGTGAAATGTATTCAAAGGAGCGCGACGTCATTAATACTTGGTCAAACACAATTACACTGAGGAATTTAGATCGATGCATTGACGACATTGAGAATTTCTTAAAACTCATCATCATGGTTGAGGGCTCAGACCGCGAGCTTCTTCTTGGTGTGCAGGTTAGTCATTTACCTACGGACCCACGTTGTGTCTATCTGTCTTTCGCTCCTCTCTCTCTCTCTCCCGCTCCCATTTCGTCTCTCTCTCGCACTCTCACGCTCTCTCACACCCTCTCTCTCACCTTGTCGCCTCGGCATTCCCGGAATCTTTGACGTGTTGCGGTGACGGCTGCATCTGCGGTTCCTTTCCGTGGGGGATGAGGGGGGGGGGGGGGGGGTCATTGGCTTTTGTTGCCAAGGTTTTAGAGTAAAGCATAACTTACTTCCCCAAAGTGCTGGACAAAACTAGAAGAAGCATTGCCCTGCACTGTTTCACAGACTTCCAATGAACTGGTTCAATCGTTGAAGGGTCTGAAGAAGGGCCTCAACCCAAAACGTCACCCATTCCTAGTATCCAGAGATGCTGCCTGTCCCACCGAGTTACTCCAGCATTTTGTGTCAAACTTCGTTTCAATGGTTCAAAGGTTTCCATATTATTAGGAAAACTAGAGGTGAGAAAATGTGCAGAACAGATCATTCTGTTCTGGGGTTTGTTCTGTATCTTCATACCTCTAGTTTCCCTCTCCCTTGACTCTCAGTCTGAAGACCTGTGTGCAGGATAGTGTTAGTGTACAAGGGTCGGTGCGGACTCGATGGGCCGAAGGGCCTGTTTCCGCGCTGTGTCTCTCAACTAAACTAAACAGATGACGGTGCTGTCTGTCCGGAGTTTATACGTTCTCCCCGTGACCTGCATTGGTTTTCTCCGAGATCTTCCGTTTCCTCCCGCTCTCCAAAGACGTACAGGTTGTAGGTTAAGTGGCTTGGTACAAATGTAAATTGTCACTAATGCGTGTGGGATAGTGTTTATGTGTGGGGGTTGCTGGTTGGTGCGGACTCGGTGGACCGAAGGGCCTGTTTCCGTGCTATATCACTAAACTAAACTAAACTAGAGCAGATAATCTATGGAAAGAAAGCAGAGCATCTTTATTGGTACATTATGACTTGACGGGGATTTCAAATCCCGCACGAGATACCTTCAAGAATGGAGCATGGATTTCTATCAGTCATAGAAACATAGAAAATAGGTGCAGGAGTAGGCCATTCGGCCCTTCGAGCCAGCACCGCGATTCTATATGATCATGGCTGATCATCTAAAATCAGTATCCCCGTTCCTGCTTTCTCCCCATATCCCTTGATTCTGTTAGCCCTAATAGCTAAACCTAAGTATCTCTTGAAAACAACCAGTAAATTGGCCACCACTGCCTTCTGTGGCAGATAATTGCACAGATTCACAACTCTCTGGGTGAAAGGGTGAAAAGGTGTTTCCTCATCTCAGTCCTAAATGGCCGACCCCTTATCTCTGGTACGGATGGCAGAGGGATCTTGGAGTGCAGGTGCATGGTTCCTTGAACGTGGAGTCGCAGATAGCTGGTCAAAAAGGCTTTTGGCAAATTGGCCATCAGTCAGAGTATTTAGTGTAAAATCTGTGAGGTCATGTTGCAGTTATATAGATGTTGGTGAAGCCGCGTTTAGGGTAATGTGTTCAGTTCTCGGCACCATGCTGTAGGAAATATGGAAAGTGTACAGAGAACATTTACGAGGACATTGACAGGACTAGGGATTTAAGCTATAGGGAGAGATTGAGTAGGCTGGGATTCTATTCTTTGGAGCGAAGGAGGATGAGGGGTGATCTGATAGAGGTGTATAAAATCATGAGTGAAATAGATCGGGTACATGCACAGAGTCTCAAGCCCAGTGTAGGTGAATCGAGAACCAGGGGACGTAGGTCTACGGTTAAGGGAAACATATTTAATAGGAGTCTGACGGGTTACTTTTTCACGCAAAGAATGTTGGGTGTATGGAACAAGCTACCAGAGGGGGAAGTTGAGGCAGGCACTATCCCAACATATAAGAAACAGTTAGACCGGTACATGGAAAGGACACGTTTGTAGGGATATGGGCCAAATGTGGGCAGGTGGGGCTGGTGTAGCCCGGTGTGGGGAAATTGGGCCATCGGGCCTGTTTCCATACCGTTTAAGAAGGAACTGCAGATGCTGGAGAATCGAAGGTACACAAAAATGCTGGAGAAACTCAGCGGGTGCAGCAGCATCTATGGAGCGAAGGAGATAGGCAACGTTTCGGGCCGAAACGTTGCCTATGTCCTTCGCTCCATAGATGCTGCTGCACCCGCTGAGTTTCTCCAGCATTTGTGTGTACCTTCTGTTTCCAAACTGTTGGACTGCATGACTCTATAGCTCTATCCCTTTCTCCAGATATGTTGTTTGACCCGCTGAGTTGCTTCAGCTTTTAGTGTCAAACTCATTATTTTATGCAGGAGTTCGGGGATGGGCAATCGAGATTCGGATTTTTTTCATCCTGACCTATTGTCCAGTGCGTGTTACGCTCGGTGCTTCCCCTGGGTGACGCATGGCGTGTTGGAAGGGCTGCTATCAAATCGCCCTTGGGCAATGACATCGCCAATTACCATCGCTGCATTCGCTCGACCACAAAAGCCGCATTGTGGACCCCGACAACCAATTGGAGATCCAGATTGTTGCACGATCCCGATTCATGGTAAAAATAATTGGGAGGAAATTAGTGCCAATATTAAAAAGGCGTGGGGAATCAACACCAGTTAAATTCCTGTTTAAGAACTTTGCATCATAATAAAATGAAAAGGAAAAAAACATTGCATCCGATATCAGTTCATTGATTACATTGACTCATGGAATAAAAACAAAAAAAAACGAGGAAGCACGAATCACTTATTTGCCTTTATTCAATGTTGTTGAACATGCAGCACTAAAGTCACTTAAACTTGAACCAGCACATTCTTTGGCTATACAGCGTTTACAATAACAGAGTTTATAATAACAGAGTTTCCAATACATAATATTTGATGAAAATTAAAGCTGCTACGTTTTTGGTTGTTAATTTATGTATCTATCCACCCATCCGTTTATTTATTTACATCTTCGCCTATTTTCCCATCTATTTTATATATTTTTTTATTTTTCTATTTATTTATCTACTCGTGTATTCGTATATGTCCTTATTTATCTATTTATTTATTTATTGTTTTTGATTTTTCTTTCTTCCTTCCCCTCCCCTGCTTGTGCCCCACCTGTACTGACACATATTTATCCCCCACTCTCCCTCCCCTTCCCCTTATATTCCTTCTTCTGTCTTCACGATTCGAACTGCTATCCTTAGATCACACTTATTGTCTTTTCTTATCTGGCCATTGTATCCAACTACTTATTAGGCTTAGTCATACCCCACCTCTCTTCCAGCTTTGTCCTCCACCTCCACCACAATCAGTCAGAAGATAAGTCCCGATTCTAAACGTCACCTATCCATGTTCTCCCGAGGGCTCCCCACCACTTTGTGTAACATTTCGATCTGTTGTCACCTGGAAGAAATGAATGATCCAAGTTTCCCAGCTCAGCTCGCCAGGTTTTCACCATCAAATAAAATGGATCGGGATTTTTTACTTAATGGGATTTGCCTTTAGTCTCGGATTCAACCACACAGCTTGTGTAGTTTCCAGTCTGAGGCTGGCAGAGGGGTGCCCGTCTCCTGCTGGACCCGGTTGGTCTCAACGCCATTCCTTCTCGCAGTTTTTTCTGCAGTCCACTCAATTTCTACACCCCGCGTATCACCGAACACACCAGGGTAGCGGGTCCATTCGTTCGGCGAAGGCGGCAGAACCGACCTTAGGATCTGGTTATAAAAAGGACCAGTTTAGTAAACGTTGGAAAACTACTTCTGAAACATTACGCTTTGCGATTTAATTATCAGAATATCTCTCAATCAGCGGTGGATACTCTGAATTATTCCAATTTGTGCGTGGGCTCATTTTGAGCGGTCCAGGACAGTCAGCTCAGTGTGGAAATGGGAATGAGTTAAAATGTTAGGTGTTCCTGTTCTGGCCTACCCGTCTTTCTCCCCTGCCACTTCCAAATACTCCATCCCCTACTACCATTTCTTCTGTCGCCGCAGCTTTTTCTCCCAAGATGAGATGATCCAGACTAGTACATCGGAGATGTCCTAATTCTTTAGGGAACTAGAGTTCCACCCTTTTATCATAAATGAGACCATCACACGTGTCGCATCCGTATCCAGCAGTTCTGCAGTTGTTCCCAAGGCCCACCGTTGCAACAGGAACAGTTATTATCCTCCAAAATTCCTCCAGAAGTTACATTGTAGACAACTACATTGTTATGCGGAAGATAAACACAAAATGCTGAAATAAATCAACAGGCAGGCAGAATCTCTGGATACACATGATAGGTTGCCGCTTCTGCACCAAGCGCCCAATGCAAACCAGCAGCTGCAGTACCTGGGCTCTTCAGAAAGACTTGGATATGTTGGGGGAGTGAGTTAAGTAGCGGGAGTTGGAATACAGTACGGCAAAGTGCGGAGTGATACATTTAGGTGGCAGGAATAAAGGCATAGACTATTTTCTAAATGGGGAAATAATTCACAAATCGGAGATGCAAAGGGACTTGGGAGTGCTGTTGTAGGATTACCAAAAAGTTAATTTGCAAGTCGAATCAGTAGGAAGGAATGTGAATGCAATTCTAGGATTTATTTCGAGAGGGCTAGAATACAAAACATTGATGTCATGCTGAGGCTTTATAAGGAACTGCTCAGACTGGGTTTGGATTATTATGCGCAGTTTTAGACCCCATATCTGAAGCAATATGTGCTGGCTTTGAATGAATGAATCTCTTTATTGTCATTGCACATGGTACAACGAAATTTAAAAGTCAATCCCACGGTGCGATTCACAAGAGTAATTTTAAATATATAAGAAAAGGTGGAAATATATACATATTAAAAAAAATTACAGATAAATAACAATAGCAGCTGAGGTAGAACCATTCAGTTGAATGTGAGTTTTATTTCTTATTTTGCATTGTTAAGTTCACGTATGGCTATGGGGTAGAAGCTGTCTCTGAGTCTGTTTGTGCGAGTTTTGAAAGACCTGTACCGTCTGCCAGAGGGCAGCAGGTGGAACAGGTTGTGTCCAGGGTGGGAAGGGTCCTTCAGGATGTTGGCTGCCCTGTCAAGGCAGCGAGAGCTGAAGATGTCCTTCAGGGAGGGCAATGGGCAGCCAGTGATTTTTTGTGCGGTGTTGATGACCCTTTGAAGGGCTCTCCTGTCCGCTGCAGAGCAGCTGGCATACCATGTGGTTATACAGTACGCCAGCACACTCTCGATGGAGCAGCGGTAGAAGGACACCAGCAGCTTCTCCTCCAGGTTGTTTTTCCTGAGGATCCTCAGAAAGTAGAGTCGCTGCTGGGCCTTCTTGACTGCTGTGGTGGTGTTTGTAGTCCAGGAGAGATCCTCCGTAATTTGTGTGACCAGGAATCTGAAGTCTGAGACCCTTTCCACACAGACCCCATGGACGAATAGGGGTTTGGGGGCTGCACTGTTCTTACGGAAGTCTATGATAATTTCCTTTGTTTTTGTGGTGTTTAGGATGAGGTTGTTGTCTGAACACCACGCTGCCAGTCTTTGGACTTCCTCCCTGTAGGCTGTCTCATCTCCTCCTGAGATACGTCCAACCACAGTCGTGTCGTCTGCAAACTTGACGATTGTGTTGGTGGAGTGGGCGGGGGCACAATCGTGGGTGTAGAGGGCGTAGAGGAGGGGGCTCAACACACAGCCCTGTGGGTAGCCCGTGCTGAGTGTGATGGGGGTGGAGAGGTGATGGCTACCTTTGGAGAGGGTCCGGAGGAGGTTTACGCGAATGATCCCAGGGTTAATTGGGTTAATAGTAATGAGCGCTTGAAGGCACAGGGCTTGTGTTTGCATGCGTTTAGAAGGATGAAGGGACACATCATTTAAACTTACAGAATAGTTGGCTTGTACAGAGTAAACGTGGAGAGAATGTTTCCACTGGTGCGAGTGTCTGGGGCCAGTGCCCATAGACTCAGCATTAAAGGATGTGTCGTTAGAAAGGAGATGAGGAGGATTTTTTTTGTCAGAGGGCGGTGAATCTTTGGAATCAATTGCCATAGATAGGCGTGGATATTTTTTACATAGAAACATAGAAAATAGGTGCAGTAGAAGGCCATTTGGCCCTTCGAGCCAGCACCGCCAACCAATATGATCATGCCTAATGCCTTGATTCCATTAGCCCTAACAGCTGCCTGTATATCTATCTCTCTTGAAAAAATCCAATGAATTGGCCTCCTCTGCCTTCATTGACAGAGAATTCCAAAGATTCGCAACTCTCGTTGTGAAAACATTTCTCCTCATCTCAGTTCTAAATGGCCTACCCCTCATTCTAAACCTGTGACTCCTGGTTCTGTTCACCCACAGCATCGAGAAAAAAATGTCTGCCTCTAGCTTGTCCAATCCATTCAGAATTTTATATGTTTCTATAAGATATCCTGTCATCCTTCTAATTTTAGTGAATACAAGCCCTCGTCGTCCGATTCTTTCATCATATGTCAGTCCCGCCATCGCGCGAATTAACCTGGTGAATTTACGCTGCACTCCCTCAATAGCAAGAACGTCCTTCCTCAAATTAGGGTCCAAAACTGCACACAATAGTCCAGGTGTGGTCTCATCAGGGCACTGTAAAGCTGCAGGAGGACCTTCTTGCTCCTATACTCAAATCCTCTCACTATGATGGCCAACATGCCATTTCCTTTCTTCACTGCCTGCTGTACCTGCATGCTTACCTTCAGTGAATTATGTACAAGGACATCAAGGCCTCGTTGCACCTCACCTTGTCCCAATCTGACACAACGCAGATAATAATCTGCCTTCTTGTTCTTGCCACCAAAGTGGATAACCTCACATTTATCCACATGATACAGCATCTGCCATGCATCTTCCCGCTCACCCCACCTATCCAAGTCAGCCTACAGCCCCATACCACCATCCTCGCAACTCACACTTTGTGTCATCCGCAAACTTGGAAATGTTACTTTTAATTCCCTAATCTAGATCGTTAATATACATTGTAAATAACTGGGGATCCAGCACTGAGCCTTGCGGCACCCCACTAGTCACTGCCTGCCATTCTGAAAAGGACCCATTAATTCCTACTCTTTGCTTCCTGCCAGCCAACAAGTTCCTTATCCTTGTCAATACCCTACTCCCATTACCATGTCCTCTAATTTTGCACACTCATCTCTTGTGTGGGACCTTGTCAAAGGCTTTTTGAAAGTCCAGATACAACACATCAACTGGCTCTCCCTTTTCCATTCTACTTGATACACCCTCAAAAGTTTCCAGAAGATTAGTCAAGCATGATTTGCCCTTCATAAATCCCTGCTGACTTTGTCCGATCCCTTCATTGCTTTCCAAATGCGCTGCAATTACATCTTTAATAATGTAAGCATGTTAAAGTCGAGATTGACAGATTCTTGATTGGTACAGGGGGTACGGAGATAAGACAAGAGAATGGGGTTGAGAGGTTAAGATGGATCAGCCATGATTGAATGGTGGAGTAACCGTGATGGGCCGAATGGCCTAATTCGGCTCCTAGAAAAATGAATTTATGAACATGACTTATGCGTCTGGTTCTTGAATGCCTTGGTGGCCATTTTGTTGAGGTTGCACATAAGGGCACTGATTAGAATGCATTATGTTGACGGCACAGACTGTGGGCTTGTTGCACTTGTGGCAAAGAGAGACAAAGGGTGTAATTATGTCATTAAAATAAAAACGTGATCCTGTAAAATGTCGCACTTCTTGAACGTTGTCGGAGCTGAAGTCATCACGACATGTGGCGAGGATGTTATCACAGCCATATTGCTCTTTTTTTAAAGTAATATCAGAGTCTTGAGAATTTGGTATTGAGTGGGGAACTGGAATGAGATTGAATGGAGATAGATTATTTTGGTTCCAACACGTAAATCTCCCGCCCGTTAAGCCTGAACTGATATAGACGGCGGTTAATAATAAGAAGGTCACATGAATTTGTCCTCTTCCAGGTTCCTGTTTCCTATAGCTGGTCCGGAGAACTGGAAAGTCCTGGCACCTTTCTGGATCATGATCTAATGTGCATCTTTCTCTCTCTCTCATGAAGGTGAGTTCTGCGAGCTGGATCGAAACATTCATTTATACAATCAATAAATCTGATCTGGAAACAAAAGCAAACTCCGTTTTAAGACTAGTTTTTCTTCTTTGTACTCAAGTAACGGTAAGCTAGTTATTAAATCAAGGGCCGAGCTAGTCTCGGATGTCTCTAAGATTGAAATTGAGATAACCCAATACACATCTGGAATTGCAGCGGGGCCAACGCTGTTTTATTAGCCACCATGTCCACTTTCTTGACTGTTAAACTTTAAACAATCCTTCATCAATGCCCTCTGCTCGATCTTTGACATGGTATTGACATGGATAGAGAATTGGTTGGGGAACAGGAAACAAAGAGTAGGAATAGACGGGCCCCTGTCAGGATGGCCGGCAGTGGCGAATGGAGTGCCGCGACACTTGGTGCTGGGGCCGCAACTATTTACAATATATATTAATGATTTAGATGATGGGATTAAAAGTAACACTAGCAAATTTGCAGATTACACAAAGTTGGGTGGCATCGTGAACTGTGAAGAGGATGCTAGGAGGTTGCAGGGTGACTTGGGCAGGTTGAGTGAGTGGCCAGATGCAAGGCAGATGCAATATAATGTAGATAACTGTGAATTGATCCACTTGAGAAAATGGAAGTGCAGTGAGACCTGGGTGTCCTTCTGCAGCCGGCAATGAAGAAAGCTAATGGCATGTTGGCCTTCATAATGAAAGGATTTGAGTAGAGCCAAGAGGTCCTCCTGCAGTTGTACAGGGCCCTGTTTAGACCACATCTGGAGTATTGTGTGCAGTTTTGGTCTCCTAATTTGAGGAAGGACATCCTTGCTATTGAGGCAGTGCCGCGTAGGTTCAAGAAATTAATCCCTGGCATGGCGGTACTGTCATATGAGGAAAGATTGGGCTTGTGTTCACTGGAATTTAGAAGGAGGGGATCTTATAGAAACATATAAAATCCAGAACCAGGGGCCGCAGTCTAAGGATAAAAGGGAGGCCATTTAAAACTGAGAGGAAAAAAACTTTCACCTAGAGAGTTGTGAATTTGTGGATTACTCTGGAACAGAAGGCAGTAAAGTCCCATTCACTGGATGAATTTAAAAGGTTAGATAGATGTCTCGGTGCTAGCGGAATCAAGGGATATGGGGAGAAGGCAGGCAATGATTACTGATTGTGGATGATCAGCCATGATCACAATGAATAGCGGTGCAGGCTCGAAGGGCCAAATGGCCTCCTCCTGCACCTATGTTCTATGTATCTATCTCACTTGGCCACATCTAATTCTTCAACGTCATTCATTTGTAGGATGATTGAGTCCCTGGGAACGCAGTATTTATTGCCCATCCAAAAGAGGGAACACAGAGACACAAGGAACTGCGGATGCTGGAATCATGATAAAGCACAAAGTGCTGGAGTAACACGGGGTGTGCCTCAGGGTTCTGTGTTGGGCCCGTTAATGTTTGTCATCCATATCAATGATTTGAATGAGATCATACTCGGGAAGATTAGCAAGTTTGCAGATGATTCAAACGCGGGAGGTTTTACAGATAGTGGAGATGGTTGTGAAAAAGTGCAGTAGGATTTTGATCAATTTGCCAGATAGGAATGGTTGATGGAATATAATGCAGAGAAATGTGAAGTATTGCATTTTGGGAATTCTAACATAGGCAGGACCTACGCAGTCGACGGTAGATCGGGTGGTCAAAAAGGCTTTTAGCACATAGGCCTTCATCAGCCAGAGCAATGAGTATAGAGGTTGGGAGGTCTTGGTGCAGATGTATAAGACGTTGGTGATGCCGCATTTAGATTATTGTGTCAGTCTGGGCACCATTTTAGAGGAAAGATTTCGACAAGCTGGAAAGGGGACAGAGAAGATTTATGAGGATGTTGTAATGACTAGCGGGTCTGAGGTATAGGGAGGGGTTGAATAGGCTGGGACTCTATTCCTTGGAGCGCAAGAAGATGAGGGGAAATCGTATAGAGGTGTATAGGGTCGTGAGAGGAATAGATCGGGTAGATGCACAGTCCCTTGTCCAGAGTAGGTGAATCGAGGACCAGGTTTATGGTGACAGGGCAAAGATTTAATAGGAATCTGAGGGGTAACGTTTTCCCACAGAGGATGGTGGGTGTATGGAACAAGCAGCCAGAGGAGGTAGTTGTGCCAGGGACCATCGCAACGTTTAAAAAACACTTAGACCGGTACATGGAAATGACAGATTTGGAGGGATATGGACTCAATACGGGCAGGTTGGACTACTGTAGATAGGACATGTTGGCCGATGTGGGAAAGATGGGCCGAAGGGCTTGTTTCCACACTCTATGACTATATGACTCTCTTTGACTCTATGGGGGATCATGTAGCATCTGCGGATCGGCGTTTGGGGAGGTAATAATGAGCAGCCATGAGCCAGTGCAATCTTTCGCGTGTTCATTTTCTCACGGTATTCCACGTTGCAACTTGACAACATGCAGCAGTGAGAGAAGGATGAGGACGGTGAGAGCAGGGACCAGTGTAAATAAACATTAGGTAAACTTGCTAGTCGTAGTGGCATGCCGACGTTCAGAGTGACTTATGCGCGCAATTACAGCTCATTCTGTGGATGGTACACATTGTAGTCACTTTAGTTTAATTTGGAGATACAGCGCCTAAACAGGCCCTTCTACCCACTGATCAACAGTCCCCGCACATTAACATTATCCTACACACTTTAGGGACAATATATAATTTTACCAAGCCAATGAACCTACCAATCTGCTTACAGGCAGGTCATGGGGAAAACGTAGTGGTGAAAGGATGAACGGTTAAGTTAATGGATCGCTGACCAGTCATGTTCACTGCTAAACTAATCTAGTTTCATGACAATTTAAGGACAATTATTCATGATAATTATTTTTCTCACCCGCTATTTCCCGAAAACAGCTCTCCGTGTTTGTCCCTTGTCAGTTTTGCCAGTTAGTTTGAGTGCCCGTATTCCACTCAACTTTAATTGAATATGGATGTGCTGTATGTAGAATTCCTGTCGTCCTGTCGTACTACAAAGTCGAAAGAATTCTGGAAGTGGTCGGTGAGAGCCAATATGACCCCTTTTACTTCACTCATAGATGCATTAATTTGGTGCAGGTGTACTTTCCACTTTGAGTCGAGGCAAGTTTTGCGAATTACTGCGCATTACAATAGGAGAGTATCACAGACCGCTTTTCCAAGCACGACACACATCGGGTAGTCTAAGTTGCCTCCAAAACTGCAACTTTACGGACATCTGTAGTGATGTTCTGTCCCCTCAGGTCCTTTCTAAATGATCTGATACACAAGTATAAGGGCAGCCTGTGGGGTTTATCATTTCTAAAATTACAAAGATATCTAAATATAGATTGAATGTGCTTTTTAATAAAACAGTGCTGATGCTGTGACTGTGGTCATGTTACTTTCAGCGATACGGAGGTAGACAAAAATGCTGGAGAAGCTCAGCGGGTGAGGGAGCGAAGGAAATCTGCGTAACGGATTCAGTTGTACCGTTTAGATAAAATATTTCTATTCCGTTTTCATTGTTGATCAAACAGTTACCGAATAGAATATTTAAAACTCGCAATCTGTTTAATATATATATGCGGAGCGTTCATACAGAACATTATAGATTGTTTGTTTATAAAGAAGGGACAACTGTGACAATACTTTTTATTCTGCTGGATGTATGAAACTTTTTAGAAATACAAGTCTCTAAAATAAGACCAGCGTGTTTCACAGTGGCGAATATTTTGAGGAAGAATCTGGCAATTTCTGATTGGCTTCGACGAGCATACCGGTTTGATTGGTTTGGAGAGATAAACACACGGTGACATATCGTCATTCCATTTATAAAGAGAGCCAGAGAGCAAGATTACACGCCACTTGTCCTGGAAACTGCCGCCCCATCGGAGCTCAGTCGGTTCATGAAAATGTCTTATTGGATCCGTGTGGTCGGTGCGTTGGTGTTTTGCGCAGTTTGTGAGTATTTTACTTTCCTGGATATTATACTTATTTCTGTTCACCATTAATTTGGGATTATCTCCCACACTTCAACAAACTTAACAATTTTCTTTTTTTTTCTAATATTTCTCCTTTCTCAGACTTAAGTGCGGCAGTTACAGTAACTCAGCCGCCTTCGATGTCCACCTCTACGGGACAGAAAATACAAATATCCTGCACCATATCGGGTTCCAGTTCGGGCGCTAACTATGTCTCGTGGTACCAACAGATTCCTGGCAAAACTCCCAAGTATCTATTCTACTATTATTCCGGCAGCACCATTTATAAAGGCACGGACATTCCAGACCGTTTTTCCATCTCGGTGTCAGGCAGCTCTGTAACATTCGCAATATCTAGCGTTCAATCGGTGGATGCTGCTGACTATTACTGTGCCAAATGGGATAGTGGTTTATATTTCGGTAAAGGAACGAGGCTGGGTATTGGCGGTAAGTAAAATATAATCTTCGGACAGCGCGCTGTTTTCTTTTTATTTCAATGCAGATATTGCGTGAAAATAATGTATATAAGCGACTAAAATAATGTATATAATTGTTTTCATTGATCAGAGCCACATTCCGCCTTCAAAGCATTTCAAAACACCCATGACCGGAGCAAGACTAACCCTTACAGCGTCAATATTAGATTAGAAATCGCGCAGCTGCGATTCCAAACAATATATATATTTACAATTCACAGAATTACTTAACGCCGCGCTATGAATTTAATGCACTCGAAAATGTGATGCAAATCTACAATTTTCCAATTTCCCTCCGTCTAATAATGACGCGTACTGCCCAATGCGAATGGTGTCATTTCTCTCGGATTTTGAAATCGTCAATTAGATGAGGGCTGATGTAGAACTGAAGTTGCATGGAATAGGGTTCGTTCAATAACTTGCGGAAATATTCGCAGTGATTGTCCAGATATGAAAGGAAATTGCTTGGGTAACGGGGGTCAGCAAATTTAATATTCAACACGGTCAAAATTCCGGTTGACGGGTTTAACAAGGATATCAAAATGCGAAATGCGAAGAGAAAGTTTCGCACATTTCCTTCAGAAATGTTGTTTAATACGTAGAGCAGCTTTTCGTGGACGCAGCCGTGTATTTCAAATTTAAATGAACATTCGGACTACAATGTCATCCTTGCTTGTGAACGACATCTACCAATCGGCAACCGTGGCTTTCGAAGACTAGTTTCTATATAATTTTGCATAACTTAAATAGCGCCACCTTCCATCTCAATGGGTGCCGACAATTAAATAAGTTTAAATCTGTTATTATAAATTTCGCGACCGGGAATCGTTTATATCTGCTGATATATTTAAATAAATGTAAAGCCGGAGATGTGTAGCAAAATGAACATTATAAAAGTTATAGTAATGTATTCAGTTTTATTAGAAAGTGCATCCATGATCTATCACAGATGGTTTCCCGGAGTTTATTCAGAGGGTAGACAGGAATTATTTTAGTTGCTTTCACGCACTTAATTTATTGTTCACCCAATTAAAAAATACATACTATAATGGTTTGAAATAGGTCGAGAATAAAACGACTTGTTTCTACAAACGAATAAATGAGTGCTTTAATGAGATGTATTTTCGGCAAATAATGATATCCCAACGACAGCAATCCTCCAATTAAATGTGACTTCTTATTAAACAGATCCTCGGGCACCGATCGTGACGGTCCTGCCGCCTTCAGCCGCTGAAGTTACCTCAAAGGGCACCGCCACCCTGGTGTGTTTGGTGAACGGCTTTAACCCGGGCTCGGTGGCCGTTGAATGGAGCGTCGACGGCAGTGCAAAAAATAGCGGCGTTGAGACCAGCCCGATCCAGCAGGATAAGGACAACACGTTCAGTCTCAGCAGTTACCTGACTCTGACGGCCTCAGACTGGAACTTACACGAGCTTTACTCATGTGTGGTTAAACACCAGGCTCAGGCAAACCCACTTAAGACAAATATCATGAGATCCAGCTGTACCTGATGTTGGAAACGTGAGCTGACTCACCGTTGGGTTCTTCCATGTGACAAAGTTAGTCTTTGTCTTTCGGAATTTTCATAAAGAAATGCCATTTATAGTTGAAACCTTGATTTTTATAACTTGTTCGCTTTGAATGTACTTCTTTCGAATGAACATCGTTGTTGAATAAAGCATCGTCGATTCAATTGCGTTAACTAAATGCATGTATGTTGCTATTGTACCCAAGGTATTCTTTGCAGACGTTGAGTAAAGTTTTAAAACTATTGTCAAATGCATTGCTCATTCTCCTTGATTTATTTATTTTTTAATTTTAATTTTTTAATTTTATTTTTTATTAGAAGTACAGTAAATTACATTAATACACTTCACATAAATCTTATTACATTTTGTTGTACCACTTCGTTTTTAGAGCTTTAAAAAAAGTAGAAATAAAAAAGTAAGGAAAGTGAGCAAGAATCGTGAAAGTGCAGGAAAGTGTTGGGAGAAGAAAGCCCCTTAGGGAAGAAATTAGAGAAGGAAGTAAAGAAAGGAAATGAGACCCTAGAAAGAAAAAAAAGAAGAAAAAAAAAAGGAAAAACAATCGCTCTATTGTAACACAAAATTCCGCAAAAAAGGATATACCAACCGTGTTTTTATTTTAAAATTATTTTATACCCCCCATTATCAGATCCTGGTACCATTTATATTTTAAATTACTATTGCACCTTATGCTTGATTTATTTCTGACCCCAAACATGACGACTTAATATGGATTGTGTTGTCTTCTACATTTGAGCACGAAACGCTGATTTATTTTACCTCAATCTCGATCTCGAATTACAATCGGAGAACAGTAGAGAGTTTGTGCCACTCGTCAAGTTATACAATGCGTTCTAAACCAACCATGACAAACGTGATCTCAACTCCAATAAGAATCCCCAAAATTGGCCGAAAATTCTCGGCAGGCGAGGCGGCCTGAAGTAATAAATTGATTTGATGTTTCAGGTTGTTCTTTTGGTAAAAAATAAAATAAAATTGTCCCTAGCAACCCCACACCTTCATGGTTTAAAGGATTTGTTAAATATGTTTTCGTTCGTAAGGATCACCGTTACATACTGTAAATAAAGGCAAGATATATGTATACCTGGACATTTACCGGAAACGTCATTAATTCCCAACAAATCAGCAAGATTCTGTAAAACTGATGGTTTGTTCCCACCTCCACTTTACTCTATCCACACTATGCACCGCACCTCCATCCTTTATCACCGAAGACATTGACATTAACCGATGACGGGATTTGTATTTCAATTACGCTTAACCTGTCGTTATCATGCCATGTTCCATCACAATCCCCGCTGTGGAAACAGCAAAGATTGAATCTTCCTGGTCTTGGCATTTCCATCTGTTCCTCTTGTGTCCAACTATCCATCAATATCATACGATCAGATATGAATTGTTCCAATGACCGGACATTCAAAGCCACCCAACAGAGAGGATTCCAATGATGTACAAACTTCTTCACGAAGACATTCCACTTTATCTCACCCCTACATAGCCAAATCCAGCATTATATTAAGTCCCCAAAACCAGGGTTCTCGTGTTCATCCCTCTCACAGTAAGTATTTATTTTCAATGAATTCTCCTCTCTTTCTTCGAAACTCTCAGATAATCTTCTGCAGCCCAATTGAAATACACTGCCCGGTTGCAGATTAAAGAAACACGTAGTGTGTTGGAACTGCAGATGCCGGTTTAAACCGAAGATAGACGTAAAAAGTTGTAGTAATTCATTCGGGTCAGACAGCATCTCTGGATAAAAGGAATAGGTGACGTTTCGGGTCGAGACGCTTCAGATCACAAAGGTCACCTACTACTTTTCTCCAGAGATGCTGCCTGATCAGCTTTTTACGTCCATCTTCAAAGAAATAGGTAGAGTTTTTATGAATGGTTCAATGGTGCGTTATTCTCACATCTACCATGGTATAGAGTAATTCATTTTTGTTTACAGTTCAGTACAAGTATCACTATACATAAGCAACTAAATACATCTTAGATAAACATCTCAGATGCAGTAAAAATTTATCGTGGTGGTACACTGAGACAGTATATAGAGTCGCCAGATTTGGCGCCATTTTCATATCCCAGTTGTTGTTAATGCAGGGTTCTTGACCTGACCATGAAGGTCCGCTGCCCTGTCAGCGTTGCAGGTTCTTCATCGGCCCTCTTCACCGTCAGGGTAGTGCACTCCCTCCCGCAGTCAGTCTGCTTAACGGCCCTTCCTCCCACTCCTTCATCTCCGGCCGGCGAGTCGGGCCTTCTGGGTGGGTTCCCTGTCCGGTCCGCGGCACCAGTCCTCGGCGCGAGATCGACTCTGAGAACTCCTCTTGCACTTTTTTGGTTTATCCTAAATGTATTTGTGTTAACCACACAGCTGCACTTATCTGTCTCAAGTGGCGTCCGTACACCGTCTATTTTAACAACAGGTGCAATATCACCTTTATATTCACGATATTCCTGTCACTTGTCACCAATTTGCCCCATGGGCTTGATCTTGCGATGTAAAAAAACGCAATGTTCTCCTTACTTACAACACCTCTATTTGTTTAAGTCTCATCTACCCCATTTTTACCCGATTAGTAAGAAGGTGGTCCCAGCATGATTCTCGTGGCCATGGACTCATTGAAATATTGAAACGTTTATTCTATTGCAAAACGTATACCGTCTACGCCAGGCGTTGAACTGCCTTATAAGATTCTGTCCCAGAGCTAATTTGCGCGTGGCACTGTAAACACTGGGATCATTAACACTGAACATCTTAATTTCAAACCGCGCTCCCAAACTCCTCGTAGAGCAAGTCCTCATTTAGCGCTTTGAATTTTGCCAGTTCTTAGGCCGACTTAAATGTGTGTGTCATGTCAATTCCGCAACAATATTTCTCCAGAGACACGAAGCTACGTTAACATAGAAACATAGAAAATAAGTGCAGGAGTAGGCCATTCGGCCCCTTTGAGCCTGCAACGCCATTCAATATGATCATGGCTGATCATCCAACTCAGTATCCTGTACCTGCCTTCTCTCCATACCCCCTGATCCCTTTCGCCGCAAGGGCCACATCTAACTCCCTCTTAAATATAGCCAATGAACTGGCCTCAACTACCTTATGTGGCAGAGAGTTCCAGAGACTCACCACTCTCTGTGTGAAAAATGTTTTTCTCATCTCGGTCCTAAAGGATTTCCCCTTTATCCTTAAACTGTGACCCCTTGTCCTGGACTTCCCCAACATCGGGAGCAATCTTCCTGCATCTAGCCTGTCCAACCCCCTAAGAATTTTGTACGTGTCTATAAGATCCCCCTACAATCGTCTAAATTCTAGCGAGTATATCCAGTCTTTCTTCGTATTAAATTCCTGACATCCCAGGAATCAGTTTGGTGAACCTTCTCTGTACTCCCTCTAAGTCAAGTTAACTCTCCGCTCTGCACACCTGACACATACATTGGCGTTCTTCGTCAAAGTTCGTAAACCAGAATGTTAGTTTGCCCTGCTCCATAATACTTCCTATTTCTTCTTCATCAACACCCGTATCACCGCAACCTGGAATCTCATATTTATTTCGTTCACATTTACACCCCCTGGTCACTGTTTTTTTAACTAATCTTTTTTTCTTCATCATCTTGGTTTAATTTATTGAGCTTTAGTGAAAACGGTTTTGGATGTGTGCTGTCCGGTCAATGAAAGGACTCCCTATGATTACAATCAAGCCGTCCACAATGTACAGATACTGGATAAAGATAAACCATTCAGTGCATGACGAGTTGGACCACCATTGCCTGTGGCAAATTATGCTTCCTCAGCTGCCACAGGAAGTACATCCTCTGTTCTGCCTTTTTGACTGTGGAGTCGATGGAACCTAAAAGACTTCCCAGGAAGTTAAAAGGCTCCACAGATGGGACTGTGGTGTTGTTGATGGTAAGTGGGGTGAGGGGAGGGGGAGCTCTCCTAAAGTCTACTATCAATTCCACTGTCTTAAGAGCATTGAGCTCCAGGTTGTTGCGATGGCACCAGGCCGCCAGCGGTGTCACTTCCTGTCTATAAGCAGATTCTTCCCCATCCTAGATGAGTCCAATGAGGGCTGTGTCATCCGCAAACTTGAGAAGCTCGACAGAGGAGTCGGTGGAGGTGCAGTCATTGGTGTAGCGAGATTAGAGGAGAGGGGAGAATACGCAGCCTTGCGGTGCTCCTTTGTTGAGGGTTTACGGGTCCGAGATGTGCTTTCCCAGCCTCACATGCTGCTTCCTGTCTGTCAGGAAGCCGGTGATCCACCGACAGAGGGGACTGGTGAACAAGGACCTCCAGATCCCGTTGTACTTCCCCTTTTCCCAACTTGACACCATTTAGATAATAATCTGCCTTCCTGTTTTTGCTTCCAAAGTGGACAACCTCACATATTTCCACATTAAACTGGATCTGCAATGCATCTGCCCAGTCCCCCAACCTGTCCAAGTCACCCTTCATTGTCATAGCGTCCTCCTCACAGCTCACACTGCCACCCAGCTTTGTGTCACCTGCAAATTTGCTAATGTTACTTTGAATCCCTTCATCCAAATCATTGATGGATATTGTAAATAGCTGTGGTCCCAGCACCGAGCATTGCTGTACCCCACTAGTCACTGCCTGCCATTCTGAAAGGGCTCGTTAATCCCTACTCTTTGTGTCCTGTCTGCCAACAATTTTCTACCCCAATACCATGTGCTATAATTTTGCCCACTAATCGCCATGTGGGACCTTATCAAATGCTTTCTGAAAGTCCAGGTACACTACATCTACGCGCTGTCCCTTGTCCATTTTCCTAGTTACATCCTAAAAAAATCCAGAAGATTAGTTCAACATGGTATTCCCTTCGTAAATCCATGCTGACTCGGACCGATCCTCTTACTGCTATCCAAATGAGCCGCTATTTCATATTTTATGATTGACTCCAGTATCTTCCCCACCACCGATGTCAAGCTAACTGGTCTATAATTCCCTGTTTTCTCTCTCCCGCCTTTCTTAAAATGTGGAATGACATTAGCTACCCTCTCATCCACAGGAACTGATCCTGAATCTATAGAACATTGGAAAATGATCACCAATGCGCCCACAGTTTCTAGAGCCACTTCCTTAAGTACCGTGGGATGCAGACCATCAGGCCCTGGAGATTTATCAGTCCCATCAGTCTACCCAACACCATTTCCTGCCTAATGTGGATTTCCTTCAGTTCCTCGGTCACCCCAGATCCTCTGGCCACTAGAACATCAGGACGATTGTTTGTGTCCTCCTTATTGAAGGCAGGTCCGAAGTACCTGTTCCACTCATCTGCCATCTCCTTGTTCCCCATAATGAAATCACCCTTTTTCAGTCTTCAAGGGTCCAACTTTGGTCTTAACTATTTTTTTCCACTTAACGTACCTAATGAAGCGTTTACTATCCTCCTTCATATTCTTGGCTAGCTTACATTCGCACTTCATCTTTTCTCCTCGTATTGCCTTTTTAGTTGTCTTCTGTTGCTCTCTAAACATTACACAATCCTCTTGCTTACCAATCATCTTTGCTACGTTGTACTTCTCTTTTATTTTTATACTGTCCCTGGCTTCCCATGTCAACCCCTTACTCCCCTTGGAATATTTCTACCACTTTGGAATGAACTGATCCTGCACCTTCCGTATTATTCCCAGAAATACCTGCCATTGTTGTTCCACTGTCATCCCTGCTAGGGTATCTTTCCAGACAACTTTGGCCAGCTCCTACCTCATGGTTCCATAGACCCATTTGTTCAACTGTAACACTGACACCTCCGATTTACCCTTCTCCCTCTCAAATTGTAGATTAAAACTTACCATAGTGTGGTCACTACCTCCTAATGGCTCCTTAACCTAAATTCTCAAGATTTCTCTGATATTGTTTTAAAAAAGAGCAATACGGCTGTGATTGAATACTCACCACATGTTTCAATGAGCCCCAACAACATTGAAAAAGTTCGACATGTTACAGGATGAATTTTCTTATTTGAATGGTATAAACCTAAACTTTGTCTCTGTCCACCACAAGTGCAACAAGGCCGCAGTCTGCGCCGTCTGGAGTCCTTTATGTATAGCCAACTGCAACATTGTCACCAAGGAATGAAGGCGTAGACTAGTTTCTAAATGCGGAGAGAATCCGGGACTTGGGACTTCCGGTGGCGACATGCTTTGTTAGCAGTCGCAAACTTTCTAGCTCCGCTGAAAAAATCGCGATTTTTCGCGTTAAAATCGGGTCAGGAGGTCGGGACCGTTTTTAAAAATTTACCGGAGTCTCATGTCGCGGTGCTGATGACGTCATCAGTAAGCGCCGTGAATTTAACGGAGGGAAAGGCATTTTAAATGAAAAAAACGTCTCCAGGTCAGAGCCCACAGAGGAAAGCTACAAAACACCTGCTGAAGACTCAGGAACACCAAGAAACTGCAAAACTGACCTCTGGAGTGGACTCTGGAATGGCTACACGATCTAAGACTGAGATGACCACAAAAGAGAAAACCGAAATGGAGGAGTTAAAGAACTCGGTAAGAGATTTGAAAAATGAGTTGAAAGCTGGAAACTTAAATTTGATGGAAAACATGCATGCATTTATTAATGCCGGTAATGAAAAAATACTTGAGTGCATTGGGGCTCTGCAAAAAAAAGTTGATGATGTGCAAGAAGAATTAACGGAGAAAATTAATAAGGTGGCAGAAGAGTCCACAAAGATGTTTGAGGCTGTGCATGAAACTGTTTCTGCAAATGTAACTGCAGTGAAAGATATAAAAGCTGTTGTGGAAGAGATGGCTGGAGAGATGCAGATGATGAAGTCAGAAATAGACAGCCTCAAGAGCCAACTTACAAAGGTTTCTGATAAATATGTTGACCTAGAAGCTCGCTCAAGACGTCAAAATATACGAATACGTGGAGTAAAAGAGGGAGCTGAGGGGGACAATGCTCGTGGGTACACTGCCAACCTAATTAAAACACGTGCTCAATCTATCTGAGGCACCTGTAATTGAAGAAGCACATCGACTACCCAGAGTTAAACCAAAATCTCAAGGAGAACATGCTTACCCAAGACAGATCATAATCAAACTTCGGGATATCCCAACAATGGAAGCGCTGATGAAAAAGATTAAATACGGAGAGAACATGATGTACGGAAATGATTCTATTAAACTCCTACGGGACTACCCTCACGAGATTGTTCTGAAGAGAAGAAAGTTCTCACAGACCAGAGAAGCTCTTTACGAGGTCAAGGGTGTCAGATGTGGAGTATATTATCCGGCCAGAATGCGTATTACTTTCAGGGGAATCTCAAAAACATTTATTAACTCGGTGGAATCTCTTAAATACGCTCAAGAAATCGTGGCCAAGGCAGCAACAACTGAAGATTGATCACCAAGACGTCATGAACAAATTAATTTGCTTATCCCCCCAACAAGAATATCACAAGAAAAGTGAAATAAGCGAACAACACCAATCTTTAAAAATTACTACACGCAACAGATTTTCCAAGAGACGTGTCTAGACATTATTATCTTGCCTTGAACATTGCGGAATCTAACTCAAGGACATTCTGTGCTCAAACGAGGAAAGACTGATAACATGGGAGTGAATCTGCTGAGCTGAGAGCGAAAAACATCACATGGCTTATATAGTTTTACAAAATATTGAGAATTAATAATTAATAACTAACAATACTAATATAGAAATAGCAACTGAAACTGATAAAAATTAATAATTAATAATTAATAACTAAAAATTCTAATATAGAAATAGCAACTGAAACCGATAAAAATGTGTTGCCTGCTTTATAACGCAGACAACCGTAATCACATATGTTCCGCAGCTCGAATGGGGAGGGGAGGAGACTCGGGCACCTGGCACAGTTCCAGGAGCCTGACTTCGGTTAACCCTTTCAACGAACAAATCACTTTTAACAATACTAAAACCATTTACAAATAGTTAAGAGATAAAGAGTGAGGAATATATGTAACTTAATACATGATTAGATTTGATAAGTTGGAATGAAACATATATATATATATACTACAACTGGGTGAAATAGAACTTATTTGGAAACGGTACCGACCCCCTAGGGTTTGGGTAATAAAGGCAGCGGGGCTAATTTTTTAACATCTACACCGGAAGCGATATAGATGTCGTACCCCACAGACGAGTGGGTCACTCACTACGGTGTCCGAAACTCAGACACCGTAAATTTATTTGATATACTTTTTTTTTTTATTATCACAATATGTCACATCTATGTGTTTTCTTTTCAAGGACAATCGCAGAGGGGAACTACCAAGGAAGTCTATATTATAAATGCTCCCAAAATAACCAGAGTCCTGAGGTATGAATGCACCATAATAAATAAGGTCATCAAAATAGGTAGAAATGTATGACGACAATCAAAAGAAAATGGGAGGAATCACACTATGCAGTTGGAATATAAGGGGTATTAATGAACCTATTAAAAGGGGCAAGATACTAGCTCAGTTGAAATCATACAACACGGATATTTCGTTTCTACAGGAAACGCATCTTAAACATCAAGATCAGACGAGACTGAGGGCGAACTGGATAGGCCAAACATTTCACTCTTCATTTACTTCCAAATCTAGAGGTACCGCTATCATTATTCGTAAAGGAATTCCATTTAAATCAAAGAATATTATTTCAGATAAGGAAGGGAGATACCTTATAGTAGCAGGAGAGATCAATAATACGCCAATTACGTTGGTAAACATATATGCGCCCAATTTTGATAATCCTCAATTTTTAATAAAATTCTGAATATAATTGCAGAATGTACTTATCAAAATGTCATAATTGGAGGAGACTTTAACTGTGTTTTAGACCCTTATCTAGATAAATCGATGCAAAAACAAAAAGGTAATAGGAAATCTAAAACCAGTGAACTTTTACATACATATATGGAAAACACAAATATAGTAGATGTGTGGAGGATTGCAAACCCGACGGGAAGGGATTATTCGTTTTATTCAACGGTGCATAAAACATACTCACGGATAGACTATTTTCTTGTGGATACAAAATTAATTCCGCACACTATGAACCCTAAATACCACACTAATGCGATCTCAGACCACTCCCCGCTAACTTTTGTTTTAAAACTAGAAGGAATGTCTATGAATAAATCGTTCTGGAGGTTTAACTCGCAAATTTTAAAAGACCCACAAGGGAGTATATATCTAAAAAAACAGATGGACCTATTTTTTGAGATAAATGATACACCAGATATATCCCCCACGCTATTATGGGAATCCTTCAAAGCATTTATTAGAGGAGTCATTATTTCATTTCAAGCTTATCAAAATAAAAAGAATAAGAATGAACAAAGACATTTAGAAGAACAAATAAAACAATTAGATACAGATAATGCTAAAGATCCAACTATGGATAAACATAATAAAATCCTATTATTGAAATTCAAGCTAAATAAATTACTGTCAGAGAAAGTTATAACATTATTTCAAATTACAAAACAAGAACACTTCGAATTCGGGGATAAACCCCACAAACTTTTAGCACGCCAACTGAAAAAACGGGAAAAAGAGAATGCAATATTAAAGATTAAATCAGATAGAGGGGAATTATTAACATTACCCAAGGATATCAATAAAAGATTTGCTCAATTTTACCAGAATCTATACACATCTAAAACGTTAATAGACAATAATAAAATTTCAGAATTTCTAGATAACTGTAACCTACCACAATTAGAACTGAGGGAACAAGAGGAACTGGGAGCACAAATTACTTCTAAGGAGATAGAAGACACAATAAAAACACTAAAGAATGGAAAAACACCAGGACCAGATGGATTCAGTAATGAATTTTATAAATCTTTTTATGACATAGTTACTCCACGATTACAGAAAATGTATACATATGCTTTTGAGGAGCAAAGCTTACCTGAAACACTAGCAGAATCAACGATCATATTAATACTTAAAAAAGATAAAAATATAGAAGAACCAGGTTCATATAGAGCTATTGCTTTGTTAAATACGGATCAAAAAATAATAGCGAAAACACTAGCCAGTAGACTAAGCAGGTATGTTAGTAGATTAATAAATGAGGATCAAACAGGATTTATACCTAAGAGACATTCATTCAATAACTTGAGACGTTTGCTTAACATAATGCACTCACATAAATCTCACGACCAAGAGTTAGCTATCATCTCACTGGATGCAGAAAAAGCGTTTGATCAAGTAGAATGGGATTATATGATTAAAGTATTGCAAAAATTCCAATTGGGAGAGAACTTCATTGCATGGATAAAACTATTATATAACAAACCCACGGCTAGAATACTAACTAATAATATATTATCCTCGAAATTTGAACTATCAAGGGGCAATAGACAAGGTTGTTCATTATCTCCGCTGTTATTTGCTTTGGTAATTGAACCCCTTGCTGAAAAAATAAGAACACACCTGGATATTCACGGTTATAATACAAAATATTCAAATAACAAAATATCCCTATATGCCGATGATGTACTACTGTACATCACAAAACCACAAATTAGTATACCGAATATATTAAATTTAATTGAGGACTTTGGATCCTTTTCAGGATATAGAATAAATTGGAACAAAAGTGAAATTATGTCGATAAAACCAAAAGACTCAACACATCTCAGGAAATTCCCCTTTAAAATAGCTACAGAAAAATTCAAATATTTGGGAATTGAAATTACTAGAAATTACCAGGATATGTTTAAAGCCAATTATAATCCCCTACTTAAGAAATTAAATAATTTGATTAAATTCTGGAAAACACTTCCGATGTCCTTAATAGGCAGAATAAATGCTATAAAAATGATTTTCTTACCACAAATTCTATACCTATTTCAATCAATACCTATATATCTCCCAAAAAAGTTTTTCAAAAAATTGGACTCAGACATTACAAATTTCATATGGGATTATAAACCCCATAGAATACAAAGAACACACCTTAATAAACGAAAAGAGTGGGGGGGTCTAGCGCTCCCTAACTTTATGTATTATAATTGGGCAGTAAATATTAAAAATATGATTCACCTGCTGGACAATTCTGCCCAGCAGGCGGACTGGATTGTAATGGAAAAAGGGGATTGCTCCCCGAGTAATATAGGAGCGATTATCCTCTCACCAATAAATCTGAATAATAAAAATTATAATAAAAACCCAATTATACATAGCACAATTAGAACATGGAAACAAATAAAACAGAATCTAAAATTAAGAAACCTATCTCTCTCAATACCAATAGCCAATAACCCATCGTTTAAACCATCAATCATAGACAAATCATTTATACATTGGGAAAGAATGGGAATCAAAACGCTCGAAGATCTGTATGAAGTGGGAAAATTACTATCATTTCAACAACTACAACTGAAATATAATTTGAAAAATAACCAATATTTTAAATATCTTCAAATTTGTGATTATTTGAAAAAATACACAAAAGACTATCATAATATGCCTTCCGACTTACTGGATGAAGCAATGAAGACAAAGGCGGAATCAGCTAACTTAATATCGTACTTATATAATATCATTTTAAACATAGAAATACCCACAACAGATGGAATTAGAAGAGACTGGGAACAAGAATTAGCTATAAAAATTTCAAAAGAGAGCTGGGATAAACATTTACTACAGGTGCATAAATGCTCGATCAATGTACGACATACGCTTATCCAATTCAAAACATTACATAGACTATACTATTCAAAAACTAAATTAAATAAAATCTTTCCCAATGTTTCACCAATCTGTGATAAATGTCTGTGTCAAGAAGCTACCATAGCGCATTCTTTTATTTTTTGTACAAAAATCCAAAAATTCTGGCATGGAATATTTGATATTTTTTCAAAATTAATTAAAATAAAACTGGTACCAAAACCAGAATGGATCATTTTTGGGATATCGGAAGATATCCCTGAATTAAACGTGTATCAGAAGAATTTACTCAATTACGGGCTAATAATGGGAAAAAAGCTCATACTTAAATTCTGGAAAAATGCGCCCACACCAACAATAAAAATGTGGATATCAAATATGTTTGAAACATTACATCTGGAAGAGATGAGATTCCTCTTAGCAGATAAAGCAAACCAATTCCAAAAGACGTGGTCTACGTTTATGGACCTATTACAAGCATGAGGTGCAATAGTAATTTTTAAAAATAAATAAATAAATAAATGGTATCAGGACCTGGCATTGGGAGATAAAACAACAAAAACAGACTTGGTTGGTAGTCTTTCTGCGGAGTTTAATGTTATAATAGAGCGATTGTCCTTACTTTCTTTTTCTTTCTTTTCTAGGGTCTACTTTCTTACTTTACTTCCTTCTCTAACTTCTTTTCTAAGGGGCTTTCTTTTCCCAACACTCTTCTGCACTTCACAACTCTTGCGCACCTTCTTTACTTTCCTTACTTCTATCTTTTTCTTAAAGCTTTAAAAAAAAAAAAAAAATGAAGCGGTACAAAAAATGTATTAAGATATATGTGTTGTGTGTTATTGTAATTTACCGTACTTCTAATAAAAAAAAAAAAAAAAAAAATGTTTCAATGAGCCCCAACAACATTGAAAAAGTTCGACATGTTACAGGATGAATTTTCTTATTTGAATGGTATAAACCTAAACTTTGTCTCTGTCCACCACAAGTGCAACAAGGCCGCAGTCTGCGCCGTCTGGAGTCCTTTATGTATAGCCAACTGCAACATTGTCACCAAGGAATGAAGGCGTAGACTAGTTTCTAAATGCGGAGAGAATCCGGGACTTGGGACTACTGGTATAGGATCTCCAAAAAGTTAATTCGCAAGTGGTTTCGGTAGTAAAGAAAGCAAACGAAATGATAACATTTATTTGGAGAGGGCTTGTATACGAAAACAGGAATGTCATGCTGAGGCTCTATAATGCGCTAGTCGGGTCGGATTTGGAATATTGTGAGCAATGCTGGGCACCGTATCTGAGGAAGGATGTGCTGCCTCTGGAAAGGGTCCAGAGGAGGTTTACAAGAATGATCACAGGAATGAGTGGGTTAACATCTAATGAGCGTTTGACGGCACTGGGACTGTGCTCGCTGGAGTTTAGAAGAATGAGATGGGACCTCATTGAAACGTACAGAATAGTGAAAGGCTTGGATGGTGTGGATGTGGAGCGGATGTGTCCAGTAGTAGTGAGTCCAGGACTAGACACAGAATTAAAGACCGTTCTTTTAGGAAGGAGATGAGGAAGAATTTATTGGTAAATCGGTGGAATTATTTGCCACAGAAGGCTGTGGAGGCCAAGGCAGTGTCTAATTTTAAGAGATAGATAAATGTATGATTAGTGCGCGTATCACAGTTTATCAGGCTGTGGGCCGAGCATCAAAAATGTGTCTAGAAATCAGTTTTCGTGACCCAAGTCATCAACTACATGAAATTTTCCACAGATTTAGATGAAATATAATTGAGAAGGAAGTCATAACTCGTCATTGCCGAAAGCAGTGTGTGACTGTGTGTTCTTCGTCTGCTCTCCCCGATGGAAAAAATAGTGGCGCGCGCACCCAAAATCTAACTCCGGTTATTGCAGTTTAATTTCGAAAAAAACAAGTATCCCGAACAATTTCCAGATGTTAAGTTTGGAACTTTTGTTGTTGATCAAATGGAAGGAAAATGTCGTCCAAAAATTTGGGGATGGTGCGCAGATGACACAACGACTATCACGATCCATTCGTGCTGCCCTTGCAAACGTTTCTTCTTATTGCTGATGCTCATCATCCACTGGTGCTGTGTGGAATATACAAACACTGCATCAACTGTACATACAATTAGTTATCAATGATACGTATGTAGTATATCAACATGTTGTCAAATATATCACCAGTTTTAAACTTCATTAAAGTCAGATGCAACACCTCTGTTTTTGTAAATGCAGGTGCCCTTCTTTGGACAAAGGTCTACTGCGCATTACAGTATTAGAGTGGAATCTCTTCCAAGCAACATATGCATCATGTAGTCTGAATTGCTTCCTAAAACTGCAACTGCACTAACATTTGTTAGTGTTAATCTTAGTTAACATTCTCACACAAGAAGAACGATGGTCAGTGGGAATTATCATTTCGAAAATTCCGAAAATGTATCGATTTAAGATGAATAAAAACGGGGCAGAGGAGGCTGGCTGCCATCGCGTTATATTCAGGGATATGGTTTTATTTGGACCGTTTCGCTTACGTGTCCAAACAGTTACAAAATATAATATTGAAAACTCTCAGATAATTTCTTCATTATATTTTTGCATAAAGATCATACAGAAAATAATAGATTGTTTATTATCGGGAAGGCGCTAGTGCGCAAATCCCTTTTATTCCACGACATGTATGAGAACGCATCAAGCTATTTAGAAATACAAATGACGAAAATAAGACCCCCATGCTTCACAGTGGCGGAATATTTCGACGAAGGAAGGATCTGGCAATTTCTGATTGGCTTCGACGAGCATTCTGGTTTGATTGGTTTGCAAAGATAAACACACGGTGCCAACTCGTCATTCCATTTATAAAGCGAGCCCTAGAGCAAGTTTAGACGCCACTTAGTCAGGAAACTGACGCCCTGTCGGAGTGCAGTCGCTTAATTAAAATGTCTTGCTGGATCAGTGTGGTTGGTGCTCTGCTGTTATGCGCAGTTTGTGAGTATTATACTTCCCCGGGCAATAGATTTATTTCCGTGCACCATTAAATTGGGATCTTCTCCCACACTTCAGCTATCTTAATGATTTTATATTTTTCTGATCTTGATCTTTTCTCAGATGTAAACGCGGCAATGACAATACGTCAACAGCCTTCGATGTCCACCTCTACGGGGCAGAACATACAAATATCCTGCACCATATCGGGCTCCAGTTCAGGCGGTGACTATGTCCAGTGGTACCAACAGATCCCTGGCAAAACTCCAAAGTATTTAATGTACTATTATTCCGGCAGCATTGATAAAGGCACGGACATTCCAGACCGTTTCTCCGTCTCAATGTCAGGCAACACTGCAACATTCGCAATATCTAACGTTCAAGCGGATGATGCTGCGGACTATTACTGTGCAAAATGGGATAGTGGTTTACATTTCGGTAAAGGAACGAGGCTGGGTATTGGTGGTAAGTGAAATATATTCTTTGGACGGCGCCCTGGATTATTTTGTAAATGTAAATGAAATGTTTGTTGAATTAACGTCGTAATTCACGCAAATTGGAGGAACAGCAGCTCATATTTCACTTGGCCAGCTTACAATACAGCGGCATGACTTGATTGCTCTAACTTCAAGTAACTCCGACGCTACGTTCATTCTCCGTGCTTACCACGAGTTTGATTTTTTTTAAACTCGGGAGAGCTCTTGGAATGTACTCGTACCGTGTGACAGGGCTTTGATACTCGTTTTCACCGAGCCCACAGTTAACCATGGCCTATTTCCTTTTTTCATCGTAACTTTTTCTTTATCTCTCTATCATTTTTCTTTATCTCTCTACACCGTCTATATATCTCGCGTCCCTTTCCCCTGACTCCCAGTCTGAAGAAGGGTCTCGACCCGAAACGTCGCCTATTACTTTTCTGCAGAGATTCGCTAAGTTACTCCAGCGTTGTGTGCCTATCTTCACATTATACTTGATTTTAACAGGATTATTTCGATGTAGTTGGTGCAGTGTATAGATTCCTGTTTTACAGACGCTCACGCTCTGAGTTCACTTGGTCATAGCTCAGTGAAATAACTGGGAAATGGAGCTATAAATACATTTCTCAACTCGGCGCCCAGTGAATCTGAGCGGGCGAATGAACACATAGACTTTAACTACTTTGGGCGAATTAAATTATTTGGGACTGTAGCTAGTTTCCATCCTTTTTACGCATTGATATCCGACCGCACCGTGCAGGGATGCGAGGGAATAATTAGTTCCACGGTGTTTTTGTTTGATATTGAAACAAGTGTTTCACTCTGAATCCCTTTACATTTTAGTTGAATAACAAAAATAATTTATGTCATTGTTTTCGCAGGTGAGAGCCACATTTCTATCTCAAAGCCATTTCAAATTATTCAGGACCCGAGCAAGACTAGCCCGTTCAATACACACTCAATATTAGAGTAGAAATCGCGTACCTGTGATTCCAAGCTTTATGTGTGTTTACAGTTCACAATTTACCAAATTATTTAGGCTGCACTTCAAGAACTTTAATGTTCTCGAAAATGTGAGGCGACGCTCCAATTTTTCATTCTCGCCCAATAATTATCGCGTGTTTCCCAATGCGAATTATTGGCACGTTTTTCGGGATTTTGAAGTAGTCGTGTATATAAGGATTGACGTAGAATTGAAGTGCCCCCGAACTAAAATGCGGTTTGTTAAATAATTTGCAGAAGTATTCGCAGCGAATTATCAACTCGCGAGAATAATCGTGCAAATGTGAAAGTAAACTGCTTGGTTAACGGGGTTCAGCAACGTTGACATTCAACTTTGCCGAAATTCAGGTGGACATGTCTAACGGGTATATAGTTTCTCCTCAAAATGTGAAAAGAGAACGTTTCTCACATTTCCTTCAGGACATAGGTTACTTTGTTTAATGCGTGTAACTGGCTTTGGTGAGCGCAACAATACATGTCAATTATAAATTAACATTCGAACTATAATGAAATCGAAATCTGCGAACCTGTACCGTGGCGGTTCCGAGAATCTTTTCCTTATATTCCTGCGGTACTTAAACCCGCTATCTCAATGGGTGCACACAATCAAATAAGTGTAAATCTGTTAATATGTAAATTCCGCGAAGTAAATTATTGACATCTGTTACATTTAAATAGACGGCAATGGAAGTAAAGCTGGAGACGTGTAGTGGAAATCACTTTTATAAAGTTATATCAATGTGTTCAATGTTATTAAACTGTACAGCCATGATATATCACAGTTGTTTCTGTGGTGTTTATGGATAGGACAGACAGCATCTATCCTAGTTGCTTTCACGTTGTTTATTCATTGTTTATCCGATTTAAACAAAAACACACATTCAATGGTTTGAAATAGGTCGAGAATAAAACGATGTTCTACAAATTAATAAATAAGTGCTCTAATGGAATGCATTTTCTGAAACATGATATCTCAACGACAGCAATTCTCCAATTAAACTTGACTTCTTGTTAAACAGATCCTCGGGCACCGATCGTGACTGTTCTCCCGCCTTCCGCTGACGAAGTTACCTCAAAGGGCACCGCCACACTGGTGTGTTTGGTGAACGGCTTTAATCCGGGCTCGGTGGCCGTTGAGTGGACAGTCGACGGCAGTGCAAAAAATAGCGGCGTTCAGACCAGCCCGATCCAGCAGGATAAGGACAACACGTTCAGTCTCAGCAGTTACCTGACTCTGACAGCCTCAGACTGGAATTTACACGAGCTTTACTCCTGTGTGGTTAAACACCAGAGTCTGGCAAACCCACTTAAGACAAATATCGTGAGATCCAGCTGTATCTGATGTTGGACACGTGAGGCTGACTTGACAAAGTTAGTTTATCATCATTGGGTTCGTCCATGTGACAAAGTTAGTAATGTATTGGACTTCGATGTTTTCGTTCGGAAATGCCATTTGTTGTTGAAACTTCGATTTTTATGACATGTTCACTTTAAATGTAGTTCTTTCGAAAGAATGTCGTTCTTGAATGAAGCATCAAGTAGATTCAATTGCGTTAGTCAACAACATGGATGTTGTTATTGTACCCATGGTATCTTTGTAGCCGTTCAATAAAGTTTAAAAAACGCATTTCAAATGCATTGTTGATTCCCTTTGGTTTATTTCTGACCCGAACCATGATGGCTTAACACGGGTTGTGTTGTCTCGTGGATTTGAGCTAGCAACACTGATTTTGTTTCTCTATTTCGATCACTAATTACAATCGTACAACTGTAGTGAGCCACTCGTCGATTTATACCATGTGTTCTACAGCGCTTTGTCAGTCCGTGTGCAACATTATGTCCCTGTCCCACTTAGGAAACCTGAACGGAAACCTCTGGAGACTTTGCGCCACACCCAAGGTTTCCGTGTGGTTCCCGGAGGTTTTTGTCAGTTTCCCTACCTGCTTCCACTACCTGCAACCTCCGGCTACCACCTGCAACCTCCGGGAACCGCACAGAAACCTTGGGTGGGGCGCAAAGTCTCCAGAGGTTTCTGTTCAGGTTTCCTAAGTGGGACAGGGGCATAAATCAGACTAAGAACCATGTAAACCAAGCATGGCAAACGTGGTCTTAATACCAAAAATATCACAGAAATAAACAGAAAATGCTGTTAATACTCAGTAAGTCGGGCGGTATGTGGGAAGTGAGAAATAGATTGGCGGTTTCAGGCTGTTTAAAAAAAAAAATCAAAAAAACGTCCCTAGCAGCCTCATGCGTTCATGGTTTGTTAAAGATGTCTTCGTTCACAAGGTGCACCGTTACATAATTAAATAAATTACGTGCTCATACGTGGAAATCTGGAAATTTGGAAACGCCATTAATTCCCAACATATCAGCAAGTTTCTGTAAACTGATGGGTTGTTCGCACTTCCCCTTTACACCCCTCGCACCAAGCATGGCACATCCATCCTTCATCACAGAAGGCCGTGACTTTCACACTAATCGGTGACGGGGTTTGTCTTTAAATATTTACAAACATTACACCTTATTTCTTCTGATTGTCAGCTTTAAAGAAACAGGGTGATTATTGGCGTTAGCAGAACAGCCACTGAGTTTGTTTGTGGCGTGCACGTGTCTCACGGTGGTATTACACTGGAACTGGGCAACAACACTCTCAATAAAGCGGGATAATATCTACAGAAAGATGCGATGAGTGCACGGCAGCTTCATATAGACCACGTGCAGAGAGAGAGAGAGAGAGAGAGAGAGAGAGAGAGAGAGAGAGAGAGAGAGAGAGAGAGAGAGAGAGAGAGAGAGAGAGAGAGCGATAGAATCGAGGAACGAAGTAGATAGATAGAGACTAGAGATCTATAGCGTTCGCTCGCATCGATCTAGAGGTCGCTTCGCTCTCGCTCTTCTTTTTCTTTTCCTTTCTTTTTTCTTTTTCTTTCTTTTCTTTTTTCTTTTTCCCTTTTTTTTCTTTTTCCTTATCTCTCGCTCTTCTTCTCTCCTCGCTCATCTCTCTCTCCTCTCTTCCCTCTCTCTCTCTCTCTCTCTTCTCTCTCTCTCTCTTCTCGCTTTCTTTCTTTTGTTTCTTCTTTCTTTTCTTTTTCTTTTTTTCTTTCTATTTTCTACTTCTCATCTCTCTCTCTCTCTCTCTCTCTCTCTCTCGTCTCTCTCTCCTCTCTTATCTCTCTCTCTCGTCTCTCTCTCTCTCTCTCTCTCTCTCTCTCTCTCTCTCTCTCTCTCTCTCTCTCTCTCTCTCTCTCTCTCTCTCTCATCTCTCTCTCTTCTACCATCTTCCTTTCGCGGGGTTAAGAGCGAACAATGAGGGAGCTATATACTATATTGAGAGGCCAAGCAGTCACGGACAAACCCCTGACCTCTGTCACAAATCGCTTTTCATTTATTCCAAGCCTTATTCACAATTATTTTCACGTTACATGAGCAACCTGGGCTTAAGTCTTAATGAATGGGAAGGAGCTGCAGATGCTGGTTTAAACCACAGATAAACACAAAAAGCTGGAGTAACTCAGCGGGTCAGAAAGTATCTCTGGAGAAAAGGAATCGGTGACGTTTTAATAATAATAATAATAATAATAATAATAATAATAATACATTTTATTTATGGGCGCCTTTCAAGAGTCTCAAGGACACCTTACAAAAAATTAGCAGGTAGAGGAAAAACATGTAAGGGGAATAAAATAAATAGTAGAGACATGACTAGTACACAAAGTAAAGACAGAATTCAATACAAAACACAATATGAGGCAATTAATGCACAGATGAAAAGGGAGGGGGACGTGGGGCTAAGGATAGGCAGAGGTGAAGAGATGGGTCTCACTGGGGCGAGACCCTTCTTCAGACAGTTTGAAGAAGGGTCTCGATCCGAAATGTCACCTATAATTTTCTCCAGAGATGCCGTCTGACCCGCTAAATTACTCTAGCTTTATGTGTGTTATCTTTTCTAAATGATCCGGATTGTAGGCATTTTTTTCTGATTCGATTACAGCGTCACATATTTGTAATTGTTCACCTGATGGTTAGTTATTTTGGAAATTCCTCTAAATCTGTAACTTGTAAATACTGAGCATTCTTTCACTCGGAACAAATTGGTCAATTAAAACACATTGACTATGCCCCTCATTCAAATCACCATTATACCTTCCCTGTTCAAAGGAACCAATTCAGATTACACTCGAGCTGCCATTATTATGCCCAATTTCTTCCCAATTTCTTCTGCGACCTGTAATTTTTATGAAGGGTCCAACAGCAGACATTTGAGTCTTCCCGGCCTTGCCTTTTCCTTCCAACCTAGTGTCCTGGTTGTCCATTGTGAACTCCACCGTTCCCCGGTCATCGATATCGGGTCTCATTTGTTCGGAATATTTTCATAGAAACATAGAAACATAGAAAATAGGTGCAGAAGGAGGCCATTCGGCCGTCGAGCCAGCACCGCCATTCATTATGATCATGGCTGATCGTCCCCAATCAATAACCCGTGCCTGCCTTCTCCCCATATCCCTTGATTCCACTAGCCTCTAGAGCTCTATCTAACTCTCTCTTAAATCCATCCATTGATTTGGCAGGGAATTCCACAAATTCACAACTCTCTGGGTGACAAAGTGTTTTCTCACCTCAATCTTAAATGGCCTCCAAGACTGTGGCCCCTGGTTCTGCACTCGCCCAGCATTGGGATCATTTTTCCTGCATCTAGCTTGTGCAGTCCTTTTATAATTGTATATGTTCTATAAGAACCCCTCATCCTTCTAAACTCCTGCGAATACAAGCCTAGTCTTTTCAATCTTTCCTCATAGGACAGTCCCGCCATCCCAGGGATCAATCTCGTGAACCTACGCTGCATTGCGTCAATCACAAGGATGTCCTTTTCCAATGTTCAATAGATTGAGGATCAGTTCCTGTGGATTGCAGGATAGCTAATGTTATCCCACTTTTCAAGAAAGGAGTGAGAGAGAAAACGGGGAATTACAGACCAGTTAGCCTGACTTCGGTGGTGGGAAAGATGATGGAGTCAATTATTAAAGAGGTAATAATGGGTCATTTGGCTCGCAGTAAAAGGATTAGTCCAAGTCAACATGGATTTATGAAAGGGAAATCAGGCTTGCCAGATCTTCGGTTTCCTCCCGCTCTCCAAAGACGTACAGGTTGTAGGTTTAGTGGCTTGCTACAAATGTAAATTGTCACTAGTGCGTGTGGGATAGTGTTTATCTGTGGGGATTGCTGGTCGGTGCGGACTCGGTGGACCGAAGGGCCTGTTTCCGTGCTATATCACTAAACTAAACTAAACTAGAGCAGATAATCTATGGGAAGAAAGCAGAGCATCTTTATTGGTACATTATTACTTGACGGGGATTTCAAATCCCGCACGAGATACCTTCAAGAATGGAGCATGCATTTCTATCAGTCATAGAAACATAGAAAATAGGTGCAGTAGTGGGCCATTCGGCCCTTCGAGCCAGCGCCGCCATTCTATATGATCATGGCTGATCACCTAAAATCAGTATCCCAGTTCCTGCTTTCTCCCCATACCCCTTGATTCTGTTAGCCCTAAGAGCTAAATCTAAGTCTCTCTTGAAAACATCCAGTGAATTGGCAACCACTGCCTTCTGTGGCAGAGAATTGCACAGATTCACAACTCTCTGGGTGAAAAGGTGTTTCCTCATCTCAGTCCTAAATGGCCGACCCCTTATTCTTAAACTGTGGCCCCTTGTTCTGGACTCCCCAGTCACTCTGGATGAAGTCCAGATGGAGCTGACAATGTCAACTGAATTGCGGAACGTTAGAGAAAGAAGTGTATTGATTTCTCTTTCATCAGAAGCACGGTTAACATTTGTTACAATGAGAAATCAACTTTTATTTCAAGTAATTTAAAAGTCACTTCATTAAACGCGGGGACAAGCAGTGTGGAGATGGCCTTCTTCACTGCTTTCAGTGACACATCCATGGGCTCCACCGAACAAGGTCCTTCCTGACAGGATATTCCCTAGGACATTGAGGGAAGTTAGTGTAGAAATAGCAGGGGCTATGACAGAAATATTTCAAATATCATTAGAAACGGGAATAGTGCCGGAGGATTGGCGTACTGCGCATGTTGTTCCATTGTTTAAAAAGGGTTCTAAGAGTGAATCTAGCAATTGTAGACCTGTTAGTTTGACGTCAGTGGTGGGCAAATTAATGGAAAGGATACTTAGAGATAATATATATATAAGCATCTGGATAAACAGGGTTTGATTAGGAACAGTCAACATGGATTTGTGCCTGGAAGGTCATGTTTGACTAATCTTCTTGAATTTTTTGAAGAGGTTACTAGGGCAATTGATGAGGGTAAAGCAGTGGATGCTGTCTATATGGACTTGAGTAAGGCCTTTGACAAGGTTCCTCATGGAAGGTTGGTTAAGAAGGTTCAATTGTTGGGTATTAATGGTGGAGTAGCAAGATGGATTCAACAGTGGCTGAATGGGAGATGCCAGAGAGTAATGGTGGATGGCTGTTTGTCAGGTTGGAGGCCGGTGACTAGTGGGGTGCCACTGGGATCTGTGTTGGGTCCACTGTTGTTTGTCATGTACATCAATGATCTGGATAAATTGGATTAGTAAGTATGCAGATGATACTAAGATAGGTGGTGTGGATAAAGAAGTAGATTTTCAAAGTCTACAGAGAGATTTAGGCCATTTGGAAGAGTGGGCTGAAAGACGGCAGATGGAGTTTAATGCTGATAACTGTGAGGTGCTACATCTTGACAGTACAAATCAAAATAGGACGTCCATGGTGAATGGTAGCGAATTGAGGAATGCAGTTAAACAGAGGGATCTAGGAATAACTGTGCATAGGTGGAATCTCATGTAAATGGGGTGGTAAAGAAAGCTTTTGGTGTGCTGGCCTTTATAAATCAGAGCATTGAGTATAGAAGTTGGGATGTAATGTTAAAATTGTACAAGGCATTGGCGAGGCCAATTCTGGAGTACGGTGTACCATTTTGGTCGCCTAATTATAGGAACGATGTCAACAAAATAGAGAGAGTACAGAGGAGATTTACTAGAATGTTGCCTGGGTTTCAGCAACTAAGTTACAGAGAAAGGTTGAACAAGTTAGGTATTTATTCTTTGGAGCGCAGAAGGTTAAGGGGAGACATGATAGAGGTCTTTAAAATGATGAGAGGGGTAGACAGAGTTGACGTGGATAAGCTTTTCCCATTGAGAGTAGGGAAGCTTCAAACAAGAGGACATGACTTGAGAATTAAGGGACAGAAGTTTAGGGGTAACATAAGGGGGAACTTCTTTTCTCAGAGAGTGGTAGCTGTGTAGTATGAGCTTCCAGTGGAAGTGGCGGAGGCAGGTTCGATTTTATCATTTAAAAATAAATTGGATAGGTACATGGACGGGAAAGGAATGGAGGGTTATGGTCTGAGTGCAGGTAGATGGGACTAGGTGAGAATAAGTGCTCGGCATGGACTTGAAGGGCCGAGATGGCCTGTAATTGTTATGGTTACACGGTTAATATCTTCTTCATTTGACCTCAACTGAGCGTCACGACAATATTTACTTAGCGAGGTCATAGATCACCTTGCAATTAAGCTCTAGCCATCATGGTTAGAGTGAAAAACGTCACTGTTTTTTTTAATTGAGAAGAGCTATCATCTTATGTATTGATCTCATGTCGCTTTACCCACTCTGGTCTCAGAGCCGGTGATTCCAACCACGGCAGCCTCTTGAATGCAGAGATGTGTGAGTTTACTGAGACCAATGTGATGATACAATTGAGTCTGGTTTAGGTTTTTAGTTCAGGGTCAATGCCGAAGGCAGACCGAACATCTTAAACGGAGATTGGTCGGATACAGTGAGAAATCATGTGAAATAATCACTATATTGTATTTTAATGAATGTACCTGCATGTTATACTGTTTAGTTTGGAGATACAGCGCAGATAGTTTACTGAGTTCGCACCAACCAGCGATTTTATTATTTTCCTATTTGTCAATTTGTGCCCGATTATTTGGTGGCCAATCAACCGCTGTCTCTAAGGGGGTTGCGTCCAATCACCAACCAGCTTGCCTTACAATTCCCGTCCAATCAACAATTCGGTCTCCTCCCGTCCAATCAACCGCTGTCTCAAAGGGCAATGTGTCCAAGCACATAATGCAGTTTTATGGTAATTAACTGCTACGGTAAAGTTTGGAAGCCAGTGGAGCTACTGACAGTCAAACGGGAGGGAGCCGGAGAGATTCACACCGTGTATAATCCATAGCACCTAGTGTACAATTTCATAATATATACTAAATAACAGGGCTGACACACCTTGGCTGGGAACCTGGGGCCCACCAAAATTGTTCCCAACTGGGCCCCGCACACCCTAAGGCCGGCCCTGCCTGGACAGGTTGAGTGAGTGGGCAGATGCGTGGCAGATGCAGTATAATATAGATAAATGTGAGGTTATCCACTTTGGCGGCAACAACAAGGGAAAATATTATTATCTCTATGGGGTTAGGTTAGGTAAGGGGGAGGCGCAGCGAGACCTGGGCGTCCTTGTACACCAGTCACTGAAAGTTGGCGTACAGGTACAGCAGGCAGTGAAGAAAGCTAATGGAATGTTGGCCTTCATAACAAGAGGATATCAGTATAGGAGTAAAGAGGTTCTTCTGCAGTTGTATAGAGCTCTGGTAAGACCACATCTGGAGTATTGTGTACAGTTTTGATCTCCTAATTTGAAGAAGGACATCCTTGTGATTGAGCCAGTGCAGCGTAGGTTAACGAGATTGAACCCTGGGATGGCGGGACTGTCCTATGAGGAAAGATTGAAAAGACTAGGCTTGTATTCACTGGAGTTTAGAAACATATAAAATTATAAAAGGACTGGAGAAGCTAGATGCAGGAAAAATGTTCCCAACGCGGGGCGATTGGAATATTGGAATGTTTCCAAAATAACTAACGATCAGGTGAGCAATTGCAGATATGTGTCGATTTATTCGAATCAGCAAATAATGCCTACAATCCGGATCATTTAGAAAAGATAAGGCACATAAAGCTGGAGTAACTTAGTGGGTCAGACAGCATCTCTGGAGAAAATGAATAGGTGACAGTTCGGATCGAGACCCTTCTTCAAACAGTCTGAAGAAGGGTCTCGCCCCAAAACGTCACCGATTCCTTTTCTCCAGAGATGCTTTCTGACCCGCTGAGTTACTCCAAATTTTTGTGTCTATCTTTGCTTTAAACCAGCATCTGCAGCTCCTTCCCATTCATTAAGACTTAAGCCCAGGTTGCTCATGTAACGTGAAAATAATTATGAATAAGGCTTGGAATAAGTGAATAAGTGAAAAGCGATTTGTGACAGGGGTTTGTCCGTGACTGATTGTCCTCTAACTATAGCATATAGTTCCCTCATTGTTCGCTATTAACCCCGCCCCCGTCCTATTCTCTCCCCCCCCCCCCTCTCTCTCTCTCTTTCTGCAAGTGGTCTATATGAAGCTGCCGTGCACTCATCGCATCTTTCTGTAGATATTATCCTGCTTTATTGAGAGTGTTGTTGCCCAGTTCTAGTGTAATACCACCGTGAGACACGTGCACGCCACATACAAACTCAGTGACTGTTCTGCTAACGCCAATAATCACTCCGTTTCTTTAAAGCTGACAATCAGAAGAACTAAAGAAGAAATAAAGTGTAATGTTTGTAAATATTTAAATACAAACCCCGTCACCGATTAGTGTGAAAGTATCGGTCTTCTGTGATGAAGGATGGAGCTGCTATGCTTAGTGCGAGGGGTGTAAAGGGGAGGTGCGAACAACCCATGAGTTTTACTGCTGATATGTTGGGAATTAATGGCGTTTCCAAATTTCCAGATTTCCAGGTATGCACACGTATTTTATTTAATTATGTAACCGGGCACATTATGAACGAAGACATATTTAACAAACGCTGAACGCACGAGGCTGGTCGGGACGTTTGTTTTATTTATTTTTTAAACAGCCTGAAACGTCCAATCTATTTCTCACTTCCCACATACCGCCCGACTTACTGAGTATTAATAGTATTTTCTGTTTATTTCTGTTATATTTTGAGTTTTAAGACCACGTTTGCCCTGCTTGGTTTATACGGTTCTTTGTCTGATTCACGAACTGACAAAGCGCTGTAGAACGCGTGGTATAAATCGACGAGTGGCTCACGACTGTTGTACGATTGCAATTAATGATCGAAATAGAGAATCAAAATCAGTGTTGCTGGCTCAAATCTACGAGACAACGCAACCCGTGTTAAGCCATCATGGTTCGGGTCAGAAATAAACCAAAGGGAATCAACAATGCATTTGAAATGCGTTTTTTAAACTTTATTCAGCGGCTACAAAGATACCATGGGTACAATAGTAACATCCATGCTGTTGGATAACGCAATTGAATGTACTTGATGCTTCATTCAAGAACGACATTCTTTCGAAAGAACTATATTTAAAGTGAACAAGTCATAAAAATCGAAGTTTCAACTACATTCGGAGGGGGCGCTGCTCTGGCAGCAGCCATGTCATGCAGCTCGTCAGTTTTTCAACTTTTTTTTACTTCTTTTAGTATGTTTTAAAGTCTGTATTTAATGTGTCTTTGTGTGTTTTGTGTGGGGAGTGGTGTGGGGGGCTAAGGGGAAACCGCTTCGGTCGCCTCGTCCACGGAGAGGCGAGTTTTTCCAGGTCCTAACATCAAGGATCGACGCGGCCTTTCCCGGTGACGCGCCCGGGGCTTCAGCGGCGGGCGCAGCGTGGACTCTCGGCGTGGAGCGGGTGAGCCCTCGCTGGGGCTCGCTGGAGGGGAGCGCTCCGTTTCGCTGGCCCGGGGCAGCCGGCAGCCTGAAGTCGCAGCCTGAAGTCGCGGTCTGCAGAGCTCCAGCTGGTGCGGCGTCTACAGCCCGGGATCTCACGTTGGGGACCCGGGGGAAGAAGAAGCCATCACTGCCGGCCCGCTGCCGACTTCTACCGCGGGTCCGGCATGGACTTACCATCACCCCTGGAGGGGAGCTTCGACCGCCGGCCCTGCAGTCTACGGTGCTTCTGGCTGCGGCGGGGACTTAAATCTTGACCGCCGGTCTGCGGCCTACAACAACTTAAAGCCACGGTCTCCGGTGAGGAAGAGCCGATCCTGGACTGACTCTGGACTCTGGTCCTGACCACGGGGGGGAAATGGAGGAGGACTGGCCAAATTTTGTGCCTTCCACCACAGCGATGAATGCTGTGGTGGATGTTTGTGTTACAGTTTTATTGTGGTTGTGTGTTCTTTATTATTGTATCGCTGACCACCCAAATTTCCACCAGCCTGGCTGTGTGGCAATAAATTATATCTAATCTAATATCTAATATCTAAATGGCATTTCTGAACGAAAACACCGAAGTCCAATACATTACTAACTTTGTCACATGGACGAACCCAATGATGATAAACTAACTTAGTCAGGTCAGCCTCACGTTTCCAACATCAGATACAGCTCGATCTCACGATATTTGTCTTAAGTGGGTTTGCCTGAGCCGGGTGTTTAACCACACAGGAATGCGGCTTTTTCACGGGGCGCCTTGACGCAAGATGTAACCAGAGTGAAGTGGTCGTGGTCTAGCACGATATCACACGATATAACGGGGGGTAGATAAACAGTGCCCACGGTACTCGGCATTTCTGTTGTTTGTGCGAGTGACTTGTCCGTCTCCCGAGCTTTCCCGTTAAATCTTGAATGAACATTGTGAAGTGTTGTTAAATCATCACGTGGCACAAATGATGTCATTTTTTTTTCACACACTATAAATATCCTCCCTTGGTTGAATTGGCTCATTTGGAGACATGTTTTACTGTGTATGTGGGAGACACAGATGGACTGAGCACAGTACCTCGGTCTTACTGTGTGTGGGAGAGGGGGAGAAAGAGACGTACACTCACAGAGGCAGAGTCTATCAGCCTGTGTACGAGGGAGGGAGGGAGAGAGCGAGAGAGGCACACACAAGGTGGATGTGAAATCTCACCTGCCTGTTTCAGTGACAGACACCCGCCGCCAGTAAACCCCCATCTGTCTCCCCCTCCTCTCCTTCGACTCCCCCGCCTTTCCCTCTCAACTCCAGTCCCGTCCCAACCCCCTGGGAAACTGAATAGAGCAACAATCAACTGCTGCCTGTGCGCTAATATGACAATAAAGGCTACTTTACTTGACTTTACTTTACTGAGTTAAAGCGTTCCCACGGTAGACTGTAAAACTGGGAGCCTGGTTCTGGACTCCCCCAACATCGGGAACATACTTCCTGCATCTAGCCTGTCCAATCCCGTAGATACTGAGTAGACCGGTATCTATTTATTTACTTTATTAATGATTTCAATTAAATATTGGGAACATCAGGCCGCAAACGTTATTTCTTGAGTGTTAGTGCTGGACTTTGACTCTACCTTCCTAGTTAGCCGGCGCCTGAGACTGAGCCAAGCAATGTCCAGACCTGACTTCAACACAAAGTGATGGAGGAACTCAAAGGGTCAAGCTCGTCCAACGCTCTGTGTTTTGCTCGTGATTCCTGCATCTGCAGTTCCTCGTGTCTACAGACCAGAGTTGCCACTTGACTCCGAGATTACCTAACTTTGCCAGGTCAGCCTCACGTGTCCAACATCAGATACAGCTGGATCTCACGATATTTGTCTTAAGTGGGTTTGCCTGACTCTGGTGTTTAACCACACAGGAGTAAAGCTCGTGTAAGTTCCAGTCTGAGGCTGTCATAGTCAGGTAACTGCTGAGACTGAACGTGTTGTCCTTATCCTGCTGGATCGGGCTGGTCTCAACGCAGCTATTTTTTGCGCTGCCGTCGACGCTCCATGCAACGGCCACTGAGCCCGGAATAAAGCCGTTCACCAAACACACCAGGGTGGCGGTGCCCTTTGAGGTAACTTCATCGGCTGAAGGCGGCAGGACCGTCACGATCGGTGCCCGAGGATCTGTTTAATAAGAAGTCACATTTAATTGGAGAAATTATGTCGTTGAGATATAATTATTTACCGAAATACATCTCATTAAAGCACTCATTTATTCATTTATAGAAATGTCGTTTTATTCTCGACCTATTTCAAACCATTATAGTGTGTTTATTTTAATTGGGTGAACAATAAATAAAGTGCGTGAAAGCAACTAAAATAGATCCTGTCTACCCTCTGTATAAACACCGGGAAACCATCTGTGATAGATCATGGCTGCAGTATATTGTAAAACTGAATACATTATTATAACTTTTATAATGTTCATTTTACTACACATTTCCGGATTTACATTTATTTAAATATATCAGCAGATATAAACGATTCGCGGTCGCGACATTTATAATAACAGATTTAAACTTATTTAATTGTCGGCGACCATTGAGATGGAGGGTGACGCTATTTAAGTTCGGCAAAAATATATGGAAACTAGTCTTCGAAAGCCACGGTCACCGATTCGCAGATATAGTTCACAAGCAAGAATTACATTATAGTTCGAATTTTCATTTAACTTTGAAATACACAGCTGCGTCCACGAAAAGCTGCTCTACGTATTAAACACAATTTCTGAAGGAAATGTGCGAAACTTTATCTTTTCGCATTTCGCATTTTGATATCCTTGTTCAACCCGTCAACCGGGTTTTTGACAGTGTTGAATATTAACGTTGGTGAACCCCGTTACCCAAGCAATTTCCTTTCATATCTGCACAATCACTACACAATCCGCAATTTATTGAAGGAAGCTCAAGACAAAGCATTAGCTCGCTTTCCCAGTCATTTCATTGAGTTACGTCCAAGTGAACTCGGAACATTTGAATAGCAAGATCGCACCATCTGCACTGAAATACAACAGGCCCAATCAAGTATGATGTGAACTCACGACATTATATCAAGCAATATCTGCATTAAAACAAAAAGAAAACAGCGGGCTGTGCGAAGAACATATTTTACTTACCGCCAATGCCCAGCCTCGTTCCTTTACCGAAATGTAAACCATTATCCCATTTGGCACAGTAATAGTCAGCGGCATCCACCGATTGAACGCTAGATATTGCGAATATTACAGAGCTGCCTGACTCCGAGATGGAAAAACGGTCTGGAATGTCCGTGCCTTTATAAATGGTGCCGCTGCTAGAATGGTAGAATAGATACTTGGGAGTTTTGCCAGGAATCTGTTGGTACCACGAGACTAACTTAGCGCCTGTACTGGAACCCGATATGGTGCAGGATATTTGTATTTCCTGTCCCGTAGAGGTGGACATCGAAGGCGGTTGAGTTACTGTAACTGCCGCGCTTAAGTCTGAGAAAGGAGAAATATCAGAAAAAAAAGAAAATAGTTAAGTTTGTTGAAGTGTGGGAGATAATCCCAAATTAATGGTGAACAGAAATAAGTATAATATCCAGGAAAGTAAAATACTCACAAAATGCGCAAAACACCAACGCACCGACCACACGGATCCAATAAGACATGTTCATTAACCGACTGAGCTCCGATGGGGCGGCAGTTTCCAGGACAAGTGGCGTGTAATCTTGCTCTCTGGCTCTCTTTATAAATGGAATGACGATATGTCACCGTGTGTTTAATTATCCAAACCAATCAAACCGGTATGCTCGTCGAAGCCAATCAAAAATTGCCAGATTCTTCCTCAAAATATTCGCCCCTGTGAAACACGCAGGTCTTATTTTAGAGACTTGTATTTCTAAAAAGCTTCATTCATCCAGCAGAATGAAAAGGATTGTCACAGTTGTCCCTTCTTTATAAACAAACAATCTATAATGTTCAGTATGAACCCTCCGCATATATACACTAAACAGATTGCGAGTTTTAAATATTATATTCGGTAACTGTTTAATCAACAATGAAAACGGAATAGAAATATTTTATCTAAACGGACCAACTGAATCAGTATCGCTGATTTCCTTCGCTCCCTCACCCGCTGAGTTTCTCCAGCATTTTTGTCTACCTCCGTATCGCTGAACATAACATGATCACAGTCACAGCATCAGCACTGTTTTATTAAAAAGCACATTAAATCTATATTTAGATATCTTTGTCATTTTCGAAATGATAAACCCCACAGGCTGCCCTTCTACTTGTGTATCAGATCATTTAGAAAGGACCTGGGGGGAAAGAACATCACTACAGATGTAAGTAAAGTTGCAGTTTTGGAGGCAACTTAGACTACCCGATGTGTGTCGTGCTTGGAAAAGCGGTCTGTGATACTCTCCTATTGTAATGCGCAGTAATTCACGAAACTTGCCTCGACTCAAAGTTGAAAGGTTGCCTGTACCAAATTAATGCATGTATGAGTGAGGTAAAAGGGGTCATGTTGGCTCTCACCGACCACTTCCAGAGTTCTTTCGACTTTGTAGTACGACAGGACGACAGGAATTCTACATACAGCACATCCATATTCAATTAAAGTTGAATAGAACACGGGCACTCCAGCTATCTGGCAAAACTGACAAGGGAGAAACGTGAAGCGCGGTTTTCGGGAAATAGCGAGTGAGAAAAAGTATTACCATGAATAATTGTCCTTAAAGTGTCATTAAACTAGATTAGTTTAGCAGTGAATATGACTGGTCAGCGATCCATTAACTTAACCGTTCATCCTTTCACCACTACGTTTTCCCCATGACCTGCCTGGGATTTCCCAGGTAGCTCCGGTTTCCTCCCACACTACAAGACAGATTGGTAGGTTCATTGGCTTGGTAAAATTATATATTGTCCCTAAAGTGTGTAGGATAATGTTAATGTGCGGGGACTGTTGATCAGTGGGTAGAAGGGCCTGTTTAGGCGCTGTATCTCCAAATTAAACTAAAGTGACTACAAAGTGTACCATCTACAGAATGAGCTGTAATTACGCGCATAAGCCACTCTGAACGTCGGCATGTCACTACGATAAGCAAGTTTACCTAATGTTTATTTACACTGGTCCCTGCTCGCACCGTCCTCATCCTTCTCTCTCTGCTGCACGTTTTAAACTTTGCAACGTGAACACGCGAAAGATTGCACTGGCTCATGGCTGCTCATTATTACCTCCCCAAACGCCGATCCGCACCCTCTTCCCCCCCCCCTCCCCCTCCCCCCCCCACCCTCTCTCAACCCCTCAAACACCGCTCTCCTCCTCCCTTTCCCCCTCTCTCCCCTCTCCCTCTCTCCTCACCCCCTCCCTCCTCCCCTCCAACGCCAACCCCCACCCCACTCTCCCCCACCTCTCCCCCCTACCCACCTCTGCCTCTTCCACCACTCCCCCTACCCCTCTGCCCATCTTCCGCACTCTTATCCTCCCCCTCCCTCACCAATATTCCCCTCTCTCCCCCCTACCCCTCTCCCCCTCTCCCCCTCTCCCCTTCCTATCCCACTCTTCCCCCGCCCCCCTACCACTCTCCCCTCCCTCCACACACTTCCCCCTCTCCCTCCTCCTTCCCCTCCCTCCCCCCCTCCTCCCTCCTCCTCCCTCTCTCCCCTTCCCCCACCTCTCTCTCCCCCTCCCCCACCACTCTCTCATCCCCTCCCCCACCCCACTCTCCTCCTCCCCTTCCCCCCTCTCTCCTCACCCATCTCCCTCCTCCCCTCCCACCCCCTCCTCACCTCTTCACCCCCATCTACCCCCCACCCCTCCCCATCTCTCTTGCACCATTCCCCGCTACCCCTCTCCCACCCCCTAACCCCCTTCCTGACCTCCCCGCTCTCCTCCCACTCCCCACTCTCCTCCCCCTTCCCATCCCCCTCTCTCCCCCCTACCCCGCTCTGCTCTCCCTCCCAAATCTCTCCCGTTTCCTCCTCCCCCTCTCCCCTCCCTCCCCTCCCTCCCCTTTTCTCAACCTCCCCTCTCCCCACCCCGTCTCCCCCTCCCCCCACCTGTGTGTTTGGGGGGTGGTTAGTGTGAGGGTGATGCCCCAGCCCCCCCCCCCCTCCCCCTCTTCCCCCGCAAACGCGCGTTGGGGAAACAGACCCAACGGGTCTGCACTTGGTCTAGTATAATATTAAAACTCTGTGGCTGGCTGCTGGCTGGCTGTGTTTCTGCCTGACATGTGGTTCCCAGCCTGTGGGTGCCAGCCTTTGATTCGTTGCTACGCCAACACCAGACCCACACACGCCCAGAATGTTTCCATTTCGGTAGAGATTTCACTTTTCATTCCAAGTATCCACTCCTGATTAAATTTCGTCGTGTTCATGTACAAATTTTAAATAAAATCATTCATCGCCCCCCCCCCCCCCACCCCCAAACGGGTCTGCACTTGGTCTAGTTTAATTTAAAACCACCTGTGTAACAGTGGCAAACCTGCCTGCCAGAATGCTGGTCCCCCGTCTGTCAAAGTGCAATCCGTCCCTTTTGTACAATTCCCCCTTACTCCAAAACACATCTAAGTGGTCTAAGAATCTAAATCCCTGCCCCTGCACCAGTTCCTCAGCCATACATTCAGGTCCCGTATCTCCCTGTTCCTGCTCTCGTCAGCACGAGGACCTGGAAGCAAACCGAAGTTAACCACCATGGAGGTTTCAGCATTTTCAGCATTTTTCCGAGCTCCCTAAAACGAAACAGACCTTAACCAACATTAGATACAACATGCTGGAGTGACTCAGCGGGACAGGCAACATCTCTGGACAGAAGGAATTTGTGACCTCTCCGGTCGAGACCCTGCTTCAGACCCGAAACGTCACCCATTCATTCTATCTAGAGACGTTTCCTGTCCCGCTGCCTTCCTACACGTTAACTAACACTGTCGGTTTATGGTTCTTTGGCTAAATTAATCCCTATCCATTGATTTATTTTGAGGATTAATGTGTTGTTGGCCAGACACTGCATCGATTTCCTATCCCTATCTATTGCTCTAATACCCTTAGTGAAGATAAGTCGCTTTACTTAGGAGTCCAGGGCCGAAGTATTATATAATATAGTTTATTAAAGTAGGCGAGGGGACGTTTGAAGGGGGCACACTTTGCATGTCTTTTTTAAATAGAAAGTGTGCAACGCTTTGCTAGAAGAAGCGGTGTAAGTAGATACCCAGCAAATTTCAAGAGGCATTTAGGCAAACACGTGAACAGATAGGGAATGGAGGGATATAGACATTATATATGGCAGGCAGATGACATTGGCATTAGGTTCGCACAGACATTGTGGGCCATCGTGGATAGAACTGAAGTTATGACACTGACATCGTGTTTAACAGCATTCATGCGGATGATGAGCAAGAGAGGCCGACAGCATTTATACATGGCATGAGTGTAAGTGCATGATTTTCTCGCCGGTCCTAGCGCTCACACATTGACATCTTCGAAAGGCAACGGTAAAATATTGTAATGACATTACGACACAGGAGAAAATGCGGCCTTTTGGGTCAGTATCAGCTTCTGTCAGATTTGCCCCCCCCCCCGCTGGAAAAATGTTCCCAATGTTGGGCGAGTCCAGAACCAGGGGCCACAGTCTTAGAATAAAGGGGAGGCCATTTAAGACTGAGGTGAGAAAAAACTTTTTCACCCAGAGAGTAGTGAATTTGTGGCATTCCCTGCCACAGAGGGCAGTGGAGGCCAAATCACTGGACGGATTTAAGAGAGAGTTAGAGCTCTAGAGGCTAGTGGGATCAAGGGATATGGGCAGAAGGCAGGCACGGGTTATTGATTGGGGACGATCAGCCATGATCTCATTGAATGGCGGTGCTGGCTCGAAGGGACGAATGGCCTCCTTCTGCACCTATTTTCTATGTTTCTATGTCTCTATGAAAAGATTCAGAACAAAAGAGACCCGATATCGATGACCAGGGAAAGGTGAAGCTCACAATGGATAACTAGGACACTACGGGAACGGAAGAAAAAGGCAAGGCCGGGAAGACTCAAATCTTTGTTTTTGTCTCCTTCATTACAAGCCGCTGAAGAAATTGGGAAGAAAATGGGCATGATACTGGCAGCTCGAGAATAATCGGTTTTGGTCCCTTTGAACAGGGAAGGTATAATGGTGATTTGAATGAGGAGCATAGTCAAGGCGTTTTAATTGACCATTTTTTCCGAGTGAAAGTAGCCTCAGTATTTACAGATTTAGAGGAATTTCCAAAATAACTAACCATCAGGTGAGCAATTGCAGATATGTGACCATTTATTCGAATCAGCAAAAAATGCATACAATCCGGATCATTTAGAAAAGATAAGACACATAATGAGATCATGGCTGAAACTTACAAAATTCTTAGGGAGTTGGACAGGCTAGATGCAGGAAGATTGTGCCCGACGTTGGTGAGGTCCAGGACAGGGGGTCACAGTTTAAGGAAAGGAGGGAAAGATTTTGGGACCGAGATGAGGAAAACATTTTTTCACACATCTCCGGAATCTCTGGAATTCTCTGCCACAGAAGGTAGTTGAGGCCAGTTCATTGGCTATTTGTAAGAGGGAGTTAGATGTGGCCCTTGTGGCTAAAGGGATCAGGGGGTATGGAGAGAAGGCAGGTACAGGATACTGAGTTGGATGATCAGCCATGATCATATTGAATGGCGGTGCAGGCTCGAAGGGCCGAATGGCCTACTTCTGCACCTATTTTCTACGTTTCTATGTTTCTATAAAGCTGGAGTAAATTAGCGGGTCAGACAGCATCACTGGAGAAAATGAATAGGTGACATTTCGCCCCAAAACGTCACCGATTCCTTTTCTCCAGATATGCTTTCTGACCCGCTGATTTAATCCAGATTTTTGTGTCTATCTTTGCTTTAAACCAGCATCTGCACCTCCTTCCCATTCATTAAGACTTAAGCCCAGGTTGCTCATGTAACGTGAAAATAATTGGGAATAAAGCTTGGAATAAGTGAAAAGCGATTGGTGACAGAGGTCAGGGGTTTGTCCGTGACTGATTGTCCTCTAACTATAGCATATAGTTCCCTCATTGTTCACTATTAACCCCGCCCCTGTCCTATTCTCACCCCCTCTCTCTCTCTCTCCCACCCCTCGCTCTCTTTCTGCACGTGTCTATATGAAGCTGCCGTGCACTCATCGCATCTTTCTGTAGATATTATCCTGCTTTATTGAGAGTGTTGTTGCCCAGTTCTACTGTGTTTTTGATTTTCTGTTTTTGGATTGAATTCTGTTTTTAATTTGTGTCTCTATGATGTGTTTATTACTTATTTTATTCCGATTATATGTTTTATTCTGATTACTATGTAAGGTGTCCTTGAGATGTCTGAAAGGCGCCCATTAAATAAAATTTATTATTATTATTATTAATACCACCGTGAGACACGTGCACGCCACATACATCCTCAGTGACTGTTCTGCTAACGCCAATAAACACCCCGTTTCTTTAAAGCTGACAATCAGAAATACTAAAGAAGAAATAAGGTGTAATGTTTGTAAATATTTAAATACAAACCATGTCACCGATTAGTGTGAAAGTCACGGTCTTCTGTGATGAAGGATGGAGGTGCCATGCTTAGTGCGAGGGGTGTAAAGTGCAGGTGCGAACAACCCATAAGTTTATAGAAACCTGCTGATATGTTGGGAATTAATGGCGTTTCCAAATTTCCAGATTTCCACGTATGCACACGTAATTTATTTAATTATGTAACCGGGCACATTATGAACGAAGGCATATTTAACAAACCCTGAACGCACGAGGCTGGTAGGGACGTTTCTTTTATTTTTTCTTAAAACAGCCTGAAACGTCTAATCTATTTCTCACTTCCCACATGCCGCCTGACTTACTGAGTATGAACAGTATTTTCTTTTTATTTCTGTGATATTTTGGGGGTTAAGACTTGGTTGGTTTATACGGTACTTTGTCTGATTCATGTTGCACACGGACTGACAAAGCGCTGTAGAACGCATGGTATAAATGGACGAGCGGCTCACGACTGTTGTACGATTGTAATTAGTGATCGAAATAGAGAATCAAAATCAGTGTTGGTAGCTCAAATCTACGAGACAACACAACCCGTGTTAAGCCATCATGGTTCGGGTCAGAAATAAACCAAAGGGAATCAACAATGCATTTGAAATGCGTTTTTTAAACTTTATTCAACGGCTACAAAGATATCATGGGTACAATAACAACATCCATGCTGTAGGATAACGCAATTGAAACTACTTGATGCATCATTCAAGAACGACATTCTTTCGTAAGAACTACATTTAAAGTGAACTAGTCATAAAAATCGAAGTTTCAACTACAAATGGCATTTCTGAATGAAAACACCGAAGTCCAATACATTACTAACTTTGTCACATGGACGAACCCAATGATGATAAACTAACTTAGTCAGGTCAGCCTCACGTTTCCAACATCAGATACAGCTGGATCTCACGATATTTGTCTTAAGTGGGTTTGCCTGAGCCTGGTGTTTAACCACACAGGAGTAAAGCTCGTGTAAGTTCCAGTCTGAGGCGGTCAGAGTCAGGTAACTGCTGAGACTGAACGTGTTGTCCTTATCCTGCTGGATCGGGCTGGTCTTAACGTCGCTATTTTTTGCACTGCCGTCGACTGTCCACTCAACGGCCACCGAGCCTGGGTTAAAGCCGTTCACCAAACACACCAGGGTGGCGGTGCCCTTTGAGGTAACTTCATCGGCTGAAGGCGGCAGGACCGTCACGATCGGTGCCCGAGGATCTGTTTAATAAGAAGTCACATTTAATTGGAGAAATGCTGTCGTTGAGATATCATTATTTACCGAAAATACATCTCATTAAAACACTCATTTATTCATTTATAGAAATGTCGTTTTATTCTCGACCTATTTCAAACCATTATAGTGTGTTTATTTTAATTGGGTGAACAATAAATAAAGTGCGTGAAAGCAACTAAAATAGATCCTGTCTACCCTCTGTGTAAACACCGGGAAACCATCTGTGATAGATTATGGCTGCAGTATTTTATAAAACTGAATACATTATTATAACTTTTATAATGTTCATTTTACTACAAATTTCCGGATTTACATTTATTTAAATATATCAGCAGATATAAATGATACGCGGTCGCGACATTTATAATAACAGATTTAAACGTATTTAATTGTCGGCGACCATTGAGATGGAGGGTAACGCTATTTAAGTTCGGCAAAAATATATGGAAACTAGTCTTCGAAAGCCACGGTCACCGATTCGCAGATATAGTTCACAAGCAAGACTTACATTATAGTTCGAATTTTCATTTAACTTTGAAATACACCGCTGCGTCCACGAAAAGCTGCTCTACGTCTTAAACACAATTTCTGAAGGAAATGTGCGAAACTTTATCTTTTCGCATTTCGCATTTTGATATCCTTGTTCAACCCGTCAACCGGGTTTTTGACAGTGTTGAATATTAACGTTGGTGAACCCCGTTACCCAAGCAATTTTCTTTCATATCTGCACAATCACTACACAATTCGCAATTTATTGAACGAAGCTCAAGACAAAGCATTAGCTCGCTTTCCCAGTCATTTCACTGAGTTACGTCCAAGTGAACTCGGAACATCTGAATAGCAAGATCGCACCATCTGCACTGAAATACAACAGGCCCAATCAAGTATGATGTGAACTCATGACATTATATCAAGCAATATCTGCATTAAAACAAAAAGAAAACAGCGGGCTGTCCGAAGAACATATTTTACTTACCGCCAATGCCCAGCCTCGTTCCTTTGCCGAAATGTAAACCATTATCCCATTTGGCACAGTAATACTCAGCAGCATCCACCGATTGAACGCTAGATATTGCGAATATTACAGAGCTGCCTGACGCCGAGATGGAAAAACGGTCTGGAATGTCCGTGCCTTTATAAATGGTGCCGCTGCTAGAATGGTAGAATAGATACTTGGGAGTTTTGCCAGGAATCTGTTGGTACCACGAGACTAACTTAGCGCCTGTACTGGAACCCGATATGGTGCAGGATATTTGTATTTCCTGTCCCGTAGAGGTGGACATCGAAGGCGGTTGAGTTACTGTAACTGCCGCGCTTAAGTCTGAGAAAGGAGAAATATCAGAAAAAAAAGAAAATTGTTAAGTCTGTTGAAGTGTGGGAGATAATCCCAAATTAATGGTGAACAGAAATAAGTATAATATCCAGGAAAGTAAAATACTCACAAAATGCGCAAAACACCAACGCACCGACCACACGGATCCAATAAGACATGTTCATTAACCGACTGAGCTCCGATGGGGCGGCAGTTTCCAGGACAAGTGGCGTGTAATCTTGCTCTCTGGCTCTCTTTATAAATGGAATGACGATATGTCACCGTGTGTTTAATTATCCAAACCAATCAAACTGGTATGCTCGTCGAAGCCAATCAGAAATTGCCAGATTTCTCAAAATATTCGCCCCTGTGAAACACGCAGGTCTTATTTTAGAGATTTGTATTTCTAAAAAGCTTCATTCATCCAGCAGAATGAAAAGGATTGTCACAGTTGTCCCTTCTTTATAAACAAACAATCTATAATGTTCTGTGTGAACCCCCCGCATATATACACTAAACAGATTGCGAGTTTTAAATATTATATTCGGTAACTGTTTAATCAACAATGAAAACGGAATAGAAATATTTTATCTAAACGGACCAACTGAATCAGTATCGCTGATTTCCTTCGCTCCCTCACCCGCTGAGTTTCTCCAGCATTTTTGTCTACCTCCGTATCGCTGAACATAACATGATCACAGTCACATCCTCAGCACTTTTTTATTAAAAAGCACATTAAATCTATATTTAGATATCTTTGTCATTTTAGAAATGATAAACCCCACTTATACTTGTGTATCAGATCATTTAGAAAAGACCTGAGGGGACAGAACTTCACTACATATGTCAGTAAAGTTGCCGTTTTTAGAGGCTATTTTTGACTACCCGACGTGTGTCGTGCTTGTAAAAGTGGTCTGTGATCCTATCCTGTTGTAATGCGCAGTAATTCACGACTCAAAGTGTAAAGGTTGCCTGTACCAAATTAATGCACATATGAGTGAAGTAAAAGGGGTCATATTGGCTCTCACCGCCTACTTCCAGAGTTCTTTCGACTTTGAAGTACGACAGGGCGACAGGAATTATATATACAGCACATCCATATTCAATTAAAGTTGAATAGAACACGGGCACTCCAGCTATCTGGCAAAACTGACAAGGGAGAAACTTTGCATCGTGAACACGCGATAGATTGCACTGGCTCATGGCTGTTCATTATTACTTCCGCAAATGCCGATCCGCAGATGCTACATGATGCCCCATAGAGTCAAAGAGAGTCAGTCATAGAGTGTGGAAACAGGCCCTTCGGCCCAACTTTCCCACAGCGACCAACGACCCATCTACACTCGTCCCACTTGCCCGTATTGGGTCCATATCCCTCCAAATCTGTCATATCCATTTACTTGTCTAACTGGTTTTTAAACGTTGGGATAGTCCCTGGCACAACTATCTCCTCTGGCTGTTCCATACCCCCACCACCCTCTGTGGGAAAAAGTTACCCCTCATATTCCTTTCTATTTTTTTTTTAATCTTTTTATTTTGTTTCCAAAAAAAGCAAAAAATAAAACATAAAAAACAGAACAAAAAGAATAACGATAAACATAACAATGGTATTGATACATAGGGATCAGGATTACATTAATTACAGGTATAACCTAATATGAGACCAATGTCAAAATACACAATGAATATCGACCTCCCGGTCTCTATGTTAATATAGTTAAATCTTTAAAAGGAAAACTTATAAATGTAAAAAAAAAGCACAAAAAGAAAAAGAAAAAAAAACAAACAAACCCCCCCCCCCCCAAAGTAAAGAAAGAAAAAAAAGAGAAAAATTGATAATTATAATAATAAAATACGCATAAAAATAAAATAGATTAAAAAAACAAAGCAAAGCAAACCCGAATCTGAACTGAGAATTTCAACAATATAAGTCTGTTTGTCGTCATGTCCGTTTCACCCTATAGAGGTAAAATATTTTTTATAACGGTTAAAGAGGGAGCAATTTATGTTGTATGAAAATGTTCAATACATTTTACCCAAGTCTTATCAAATTTAACTAAGGGTTCAACAGTGTCACTCCTGATTTGTTCTAAATTTAAACATGATATCGTTTCCGAATACCACTGGAGTATGGTCGGAGGGTTGGGAGTCTTTCCATTTAAATAAAATAGATCTTCTGGCGATTATTGTGGTAAAAGCAATCAACCGATGGGCGGAGCGGGACAAATGATTAGAATCTAACATTGGCAGCCCAAAAATTGCAGTAATAGGGTGAGGTTGTAAACCTATCCCTAAGACTACAGAAATAGTATCAAAAAATTATTTCCAATATTTCTCCAAAGAAGGGCAGGACCAAAACATATGGGTCAGTGAGGCCACTTCAGATTTACATCTGTCACAGGTAGGATTTATATGACCAAAAAAACGAGCTAACTTATCTTTTGACATATGAGCTCTGTGAACCACCTTGAATTGTATTAAAGCGTGTCTTGCACACATTGAATAGGAACCCCTCAGATTCCTGTTAAATCTTTGCCCGTCACCATGAACCCGGTCCTCCTCTGGGCAAGGGACTGTACATCCACCCGATCTATTCCTCTCACGACCCTATACACCTCTATAAGATTTCCCCTCAACTTCCTGCGCTCCAAGGAATAGAGTCCCAGTCTACTCAACCCCTCCCTATACCTCAGACCATCTAGTCATGGCAACATCCTCGTAAATCCTGTACCATTTCCAGCTTGTCGAAATCTTTCCTATACGATGGTGCCCAGACTGAATACAATACTCTAAATGCGGCGTCACCAACGTCTTATACATCTGGAACAAGACCTCCCAACCTCTATACTCATTACTCTGGCTGATGAAGGCCAATGTGCCAAAAGCCTTTTTGACCACCCGATCTACCGTCGACTGCGTAGGTCCTGCCTATGTTAGAATTCCCAAAATGCAACACTTCACATTTCTCTGCATTAAATTCCATCAACCATTCCTCAGCCTACCTGGCCAATTGATCCAGATCCTGCTGCACTTTTTTCACAACCATCTCTACTATCTGCAAAACCTCCCACGTTTGTATCATCTGCAAACTTGCTAATCTTATCAAGTATGATCCCATTCAAATCATTGATATAGATGACAATCATTAACGGGCCCAGCTCCGAACCCTGAGGCACACCCCGTGTTACTCCAGCACTTTGTGTTTTATCATGATTCCAGCATCCGCAGTTCCTTGTGTCTCTGTGTTCCCACTTTTGGATGGGCAATAAATACTCCGTTCCCAGAGACACAATCATCATACAAATGAATAGCGTTGATGAATTAGATGTGTCCAAGTTAGATAGAAACATAGAAAATAGGTGCAGGAGGAGGCCATTTGGCCCTGAGCCTGCACCGCTATTCATTGTGATCATGGCTGATCATCCACAATCAGTAACCCGCGCATGCCTTCTCCCCATAACCCTTGATTCCGCTAGCCCCGAGAGCTTCTATCTAACTTTTAAATTCGTCCAGTGAATTGGCATTTACGGCCTTCTGTGGTAGAGTATTCCACACATACACAACTCTCTGGGTGAAAGTTTTTTCTCCTCTCAATTTTAAATGGCCTCCACTTTATTCTTAGATTGTGGCCCCTGGTTCTGGGCTCCCCCATCATTGGGAACATTGTTCCTGCGACTAGCTTGTCCAGTTCTTTTATAATTGTATACGTTTCTATAAGATGCCCCCTCATCCTTCTAAATACCATTGAATACAAGCCCAATTTTTCCAGTCTTTCCTCATATGAGATTCCCGCCATCCCAGGGATTAACCTCTTAAACCTACGCTGCACTGCCTCAATAGCAAGGATGTCCTACCTCAAATTAGGAGACCAAAACTGCACACAATACTCGAGATGTGGTCTCACCTTGTACAACTGCAGAAGGATCTCTTTACTCCTCTAGTCAAAACCTCTCGTTATGAAGGCCAACGCCTCATTAGCTTTCTTCACTGCCTGCTGTATCTGCATGTTTTCTTTAATTGACTGGTGTACATGGACACTCAGGTCTCGCTGCACTTCCATTTTTCCTAATCTGACACCATTGAGATTCGATTGAAATTTACCTCCTTGTTCTTGCCACCAAAATGGATAAACTCACAATTGTCTACATTATACTGCATCTGACTTGCATCTGCCCACTCACTCAACCTGTCCAAGTCACCCTGCAACCTCCTAGCATCCTCTTCGCCGTTCACAATGCCACCCAATTTTGTGTAATCTGCCAATTTGCTAGTGTTACTTTGAATCCCATCATCTAAATCATTAATATATATATTGTAAATAGTTGCGGCCCCAACACCGAGCCTTGCGGCACTCCACTCGCCTCTGCCGGCCATTCTGACAGGGACCCGTTTATTCCTACTCTTTGTTTCCTGTTTCCAAACCAATCCTCTATCCATGTCAATGCCATGTCAAAGATTGAGCAGAGTGCATTGATGAAGGATTGTTTAAAGTTTAACAGTCAAGAAAGTGGACATGGTGTACGATCAAAACAGCGTTGTCCCCGCTGCACTTCCAGATGTCTATTGGGATATCTCAATTTCATTCTGAGAGACATCCGAGACTAGCTCGGCCCTTGCTTTAATAACTAGCTTACCGTTACTTATGTACAAAGAAGAACAACTAGTTTTAAAACTGAGTTTACTTTTGTTTCGAGATCAGATTTATTCATTGTATAAATGAATATTTCGATCCAGCTCACGGAACTCATCTTCATGAGACACAAAGAAAGACTGCACATTAGATCATGACCCAGAAATGTGCAAGGACTTTCGAGTTCTCCAGACCAGCTATAGCAAACAGGAATCTGGAAGAGGAGAAATTCATGTGACTTCTTATTATTAACCGCCGTCTCTATCAGTTCAGGCTTAACGAGCAGAAGGGAGTGAGATTTCCTGCTTTATGAATATTTTCTCGTATTTTCTATAAGACAGATCGTGTTGGAACCAAATTAATCTATCTCCATTCCATCTCATTCCAGTTCCCCACTCAATACCAAATTCTCAAGACTCTGATATTGCATCAAAAATAGCAAAATGGCTGTGATCACATCCTCGCCACATGTCGTGATAACCTCAGCTCCGAAAACGTTCAAGAAGTCCGACATTTTACAGGATTAAGTTTTTATTTTAATGACATAATCCCATCCTTTGTCTCTCTTTGCCACAAGTGCAACAAGCCCACAGTCTGTGCCGTCAACATAATGCATTCTAATCATATTGTATAGCCTCAACAAAATGGTCTCCAAGGCATTCAAGAACCAGACGCATAATTCATGTTCATAAATTCATTGTTCTAGGAGCAGAATTAGGCCATTCGGCCCATCAAGGTTGCTCCACCATTCAATAATGGCTGATCCAACTTAACCTTTCTACCCCATTCTCATGTCTTATTTCCGTACTCACTGCCACCCATAACCAATAAAGAATCTGTCAATCACGAATTTAAAATTGTTAAATTATTAAAGATGTACTTGCAGCGTATTTGGAAAGCAATGAAGGGATCGGACAACGTCAGCATGGATTTATGAAGTGGAAATCATGCTTGACTAATCTTCTGGAAACGTTTGAGGATGTAACAAGTCGAATGGAAAAGGGAGAGCCAGTTGATGTGTTGTATCTGGACTTTCAACAATCCTTTGACAAGGTCCCACACAAGAGATTAGTGTGCAACATTAGAGCACATGGTATTGGGAGTAGGGTATTGACATGGATAAGGAACTGGTTGGCTGGCAGGAAGCAATGAGAAGGAATTAATGTGTCCTTTTCAGAATGGCAGGCAGTGACTAGTGGGGTGTCGCAAGGCTCAGTGCTGGATCCCCAGTTATTTACAATGTATATTAACGATCTAGATTAGGGAATTAAAAGTAACATTTCCAAGTTTGCGGATGACACAAAGCTGGGTGACAGTGTGAGCTGTGAGGAAGGTGGTATGGGGCTGTAGGGTGAATTGGATAGGTTGGGTGAGCGGACTATGTCCCTCATTCAAATCGCCATTATACCTTCCCTGTTCAAAGGAACCAATTCCGAATACTCTCGAGCTGCCATGATCATGCCCAATTTCTTCCCAATTTCTTCTGCGGCTTGTAATTTTTCTGAAGGAGCCAACAGCAGACATTTGAGTCTTCCCGGCCTTGCCTTTTTCTCCCTATCCCCTAGTGTCCTGGTTGTCCATTGTGAGCTCCACCTTTCCCTGATCGTCGATATCGGGTCTCATTTGTTCTGAATCTTTTCATAGAAACATAGAAACATAGCAAATAGGTGCAGAAGGAGGCCATTCGGCCCTTCGAGCCAGCACCGCCATTCATTGCGATCATGGCTGATCGTCCCCAATCAATAACCCGTGCCTGCCTTCTCCCCATATCCCTTGATTCCACTAGCCTCTTGAGCTCTATCTAACTCTCTCTTAAATCCATCCAGTGATTTGGCCTCCACTGCCCTCTGTGGCAGGGAATTCCACAAATTCACAACTCTCTGGGTGAAAACGTTTTTTCTCACCTCAGTCTTAAATGGCCTCCAAGACTGTGGCCCCTGGTTCTGGACTCGCCCAGCATTGGGAACATTTTTCCTGCATCTAGCTTGTGCAGTCCTTTTATAATTTTATATGTTTCTATAAGATCTCCCCTCATCCTTCTAAATTCCAGCGAATACAAGCCTAGTCTTTTCAATCTTTCCTCATAGGACAGTCCCGCCATCCCAGGGATCAATCTCGTCAACCTACGCTGCATTGCTTCAATCACAAGGATGTCGTTCCTCTGATTAGGAGACCAAAACTGTACGCAATACTCCAGATGTAGTCTTACCAGAGCCCTATACAACTGCAGAAGAACCTCTTTACTCCTATACTGAAATCCTCTTGTTATGAAGGCCAACATTAGCTTTCTTCACTGCCTGCTGTACCTGCACGCCAACGTTCAGTGCCTGGTGTACAAGGGCGCCCAGGTCTAGCTGCACCTCCCCGTTACCTAACCTAACCCCATTGAGATAATAATCTTCTCCCTTGTTGTCGCCGCCAAAGTGGATAACCTCACATTTATCCATATTAGACAGCATCTGCCCACTCACTCAACCTGTCCAGGTCACCCTGCAACCACCTAACATCCTCTTCACAGTTCACACTGCCACCCAGCTTTATGTCATCCGCAAACTTGCTAGTGTTGCTCCTAATTCTCACTTCCAAATCACTAATATATACGGTAAACAGTTGCTGCCCCAACACCGAGCCTTGCGGCACTCCACTCGCCACTGCCTGCCATTCTGAAAAGGACCCGTTCACTCCTACTCTTTGCTTCCTGTCTGCCAACCAATTTTCTATCCATGTCAACACCCTATTCCCACTACCGTGTGCTCTAATTTTAGTCACCAGTCTCCCGTGCGGGACCATATCAAAGGCTTTCTGAAAGTCTAGATATACTAAATCCACTGGCTCCCCTTTATCCATTTTACTTGTCATATCCACAAAAAATTCAAGAAGAGTAATCAAGCATGATTTCCCTTTCATAAATCCATGTTGACTTGGACTAATCCTTTTACTGCTATCCAAATGCCCCATTATTACATCTTTAATAATTGACTCCAGCATCTTTCCCACCACCGAAGTCAGGCTAACTGGTCTGTAATTCCCCGTTTTCTCTCTCACTCCTTTCTTGAAAAGTCGGATAACATTAGCTATCCTCCAATCCACAGGAACTGATCCTCAATCCATTGAACATTGGAAAATGATCACCAGTGCGTCCACTATTTCTAGAGCCACCTCCCTGAGGAACCTGGGATGCAGACCTGTTTGGATTCCTTTCCAGTCGACCTTGGCCAGCTCCTCTCTCATGCCTTCATGGTCCCCTTTGTTCAATTGCATCACTGACACTTCCGATTTAACCTTCTCCTTCTCAAATTGCAGATTAAAATTTATCATATTATGATTACGACCTCCAAGCGGTTCCTTTAACTCGAGTTCTCATATCAAATCTGGTTCATTAGCCAACACTAAATCCAGAATTGCTGTTTCTCTGGTCGTTTCCATTACAAGAGCTCTTAGAATCCATCTCGGAGGCACTCGGAGAGAGTATGCAGAAACTCTCTTTCTTGGGATCCTGAACCAACCTGATTTCCCCAGTCTACCTGCATATTGAAATCCCCCATCACCACAGTGGCATTACCTTTGTTACATGCCGGTTTTAACTCCTGCTGCAAATTACACCCTACATCCGGGCTACTATTTGGGGGTCTGTAGGTAACATCAATTAGTGTCTTCTTGCCTTTACATTTCCTCAACTCAATCCACAGTGCCTATGTCTTCCTTCACAAGAGACTGAATCCCATCCCTCACCAGCAGAGCTACCCCATCCCTCCTCTGCCCACCTGCCTGTCTTTTCCTTTCCATAGGATGTATAACCCTGAATATTGTTCCCAGACCCGATCCTCCTGCAGCCACGTCTCAGTAATCCCCACAATGTCATATCTACCAACCTCTAACTGAGCCTCAAGCTCATCTATATCTATCTTCTATATCTATACCGATCTACCTATATTTAAAGCTCTGTGGCTGGCTGGCTGTGTGTGTTTCTGCCTGACTTGTGGTTGCCAGACTTTGATTCGTTGCTACGCCAACACCAGACGCAGAAACGCCCAGAGTTTTCCATTTCGGTAGAGATTTCACTTTTCATTCCAAGTATCCACTCCTGATTAAAGTTCGTCGTGTTTATGTACACATTTTTAATAAAATCCTTCTCCCCCCCCCCCCCAAATTAAAAATAAACAGTTCTCACCCATAGAATGTTGTTGAACGTTCCATCGTGTGAGATCACAATGCCCAATGCTCACAGATGTCCAATCGGAATGGATCCATTTACATATGCCTTTGCAGCAGCCCCAGCTCCAGCCCCTCCCCCCACCCCCGCAGCCTGTGTCGAAGCGCGTCATCACGTGTGTGGGAATAGAGAAAGTGGATTGGGGTGATAGGGAATGGGGAACAGATGGACTGTCCCTAACCCTCCCCCTTCCACTATCCATCCCCACTATTTCCCCTCTCTCCCCCCACCCCTCTCCCCCTCACTCCATACTCTTCCCCCTCCCTCCCCTATCCCATCTCCCTCCTCCCCTCCCTCCCTCCTCCCCCCTCCCCACAACTCTCTCCCCCTCCCCACACTCCTCCCCTCCCCACCCCTCTCTCCTCCTCCCTCTTCATCTCCCTCTCCTCACACCTACCCCTCTCCTCCCCCTCCTGCTCCCACCCCCATCCTTCTCTCCCCCCACCCCCGTCAATCTATCCCCCCGCCCCCTACCCCTGTCCCTCTTCCACCACCCCCCTACCCCTCTCCCCCTGCCTCCCCACTCTTCCCCTTCTCTCCCCCATTAACACCCCTCTCCCTCCACCACCCCTCTCTCTCCCCCTCCCTTCCCCCTCGATCCCCTCTATCCCCCACCCTTTCCCCTACCCCTCTGTCCCTCTTCCGCCACTCCCCCTACCCCTCTCCCCCTCCCTCTCCCACTTCCACGACTCCGCCTACACCTCTCGCCCTCCATCCCCAGTCTTCCACTTATCTCCCCCCAACCCCCCCATCCCCCACTCCTCCCCATCTCCCTCCCCACCCCTCTCTCTCTCCCCTCCCTTCCCTCTCCCTCCCCACTCTTCCCCCTCTCTCCGCTCTCCCCCTCCCTCCACACTCTCCCACCTCTCTACCCCCTGCCCCTCTCCCCCTCCCTCCACACTCTTCCACCTCTCCCTCCTCCCTCCCCTCCATCCTCCCCTCCCTCTCTCCTCTCTCCCCCTCCCCCACCCTCTTCCCCCCCCCAACCTCTCTCACCCCCTCCCGCACCCCTCTCCTCCTTCCTTTCCCCCTCTCTCCCCTCTCCCTTTCTCCTCACCTCTCTCCCCCCTCCTCTCCCACGCCAACCCCCACCCTCTCTCCCCCCACCTCTCCCCCCTACCCACCTCTGCCTCTTCCACCACTCCCCCTACCCCTCTGCCCCTCTTCCGCACTCTTATCCTCCCCCTCCCTCACCACTATTCCCCCACTCTCTCCCCTACCCCTCTCCCCCTCTCCCCCTCCCATCCCACTCTTCCTCCGCCCCCCTACCACTCTCCCTTCACACTCTTCCCCCTCTCCCTCCTCCTTCCCCTCCCTCCAAACCTTTTCGCCCATAGAGTTGTGAATTTGTGGAATTCCCTGCCACAGAGGGCAGTGGAGGGCAAATCACTGGATGGATTTAAGAGAGAGTTAGAGCTCTAGAGCTCTAGAGGCTAGTGGAATCAAGGGATATGGGCAGAAGGCAGGCACGGGTTATTGATTGGGGACGATCAGCCATGATCTCATTGAATGGCGGTGCTGGCTCGAAGGGCCGAATGGCCTCCGGCTGCACCTATTTTCTATGTTTCTATGTTTCTATGAAAAGATTCAGAACAAATGAGACCAGATATAGATGACCAGGGAAAGGTGGAGCTCACAGTGGATAACCAGGACACTACGGGAACGGAAGGAAAAGGCAAGGCCGGGAAGACTCAAATCTTTGTTTTTGGCTCCTTCATAAAAATTACAAGCCGCAGAAGAAATTGGGAAGAAAATGGGCATGATAATGGCAGCTCGAGAGTTATCGGAATTGGTTCCTTTGAACAGGGAAGGTATAATGGTGATTTGAATGAGGGGCATAGTCAAGCCGTTTGAATTGACCATTTTTTTCCGAGTGAAAGTAGGCTCAGTATTTACAGATTTAGAGGAATTTCCAAAATAACTAACGATCAGGTGAGCAATTGTACGTATGTGACCATTTATTCGAATCAGCAAAAAATGCATACAATCCGGATCATTTAGAAAAGATAAGACACATAATGAGATCATGGCTGAAACTTACAAAATTCTTAGGGGGTTGGACAGGCTAGATGCAGGATTGTTCCCGACGTTGGGGAGGTCCAGGACAGGGGGTCACAGTTTAAGGAAAGGGGGGAAATCTTTTGGGACCGAGATGAGGAAAACATTTTTTCACACAACTCTGGAATCTCTGGAATTCTCTGCCACAGAAGGTAGTTGAGGCCAGTTCATTGGCTATATTTAAGAGGGAGTTAGATGTGGCCCTTGTGGCTAAAGGGATCAGGGGGTATGGAGAGAAGGCAGGTACAGGATACTGAGTTGGATGATCAGACATGATCATAGTCAATGGCGGTGCAGGCACGAAGGGCCGAATGGCCTACTCCTGCACCTATTTTCTATGTTTCTATTTTCTATAAAGCTGGAGTAAATTAGCGGGTCAGACAGCATCTCTGGAGAAAATGAATAGCTGACATTTCGGATCGAGACCTTTCTTCAAACAGTCTGAAGAAGCGTCTCGCCCCAAAACGTCACCGATTCCTTTTCTCCAGAGATGCTTTCTGACCCGCTGATTTACTCCAGATTTTTGTGTCTATCTTTGCTTTAAACCAGCATCTGCAGCTCCTTCCCATTCATTAAGACTTAAGCCCAGGTTGCTCATGTAACGTGAAAATAATTGGGAATAAAGCTTGGAATAAGTGAAAAGCGATTTGTGACAGAGGTCAGGGGTTTGTCCGTGACTGATTGTCCTCTAACTTTAGCATATAGTTCCCTCATTGTTCACTGTTAACCCCGCCCCCGTCCTATTCTCACCCCCTCTCCTCCCCCCCCCCCCTCTCTCTCTCTCTCTCCCACTCTCGCTCTCTTTCTGCACGTGTCTATATGAAGCTGCCGTGCATTCATCGCATCTTTCTGTAGATATTATCTTGCTTTATTGAGAATGTTGTTGCCCAGTTCTAGTGTAATACCACCGTGAGACACGTGCACGCCACATACAAACTCAGTGGCAGTTCTGCTAACGCCAATAATCATCCCGTTTCTTTAAAGCTGACAATCAGAAGAAATAACGAAGAAATAAAGTGTAATGTTTATAAATATTTAAATACAAACCCCGTCACCGATTAGTGTGTAAGCCACGGTCTTTTGTGATAAAGGATGGAGGTGCCATGCTTAGTGCGAGGGGTGTAAAGTGCAGGTGCGAACAACCCATCAGTTTACAGAAACCTGCTGATACGTTGGGAATTAATGGCGTTTCCAAATTTCCAGATTTCCAGGTATGCACACGTATTTTATTTAATTATGTAGCGGTGCACCTTGTGAACGAAGACATATTTAACAAACGCTGAACGCACGAGGCTGGTAGGGACGTTTTTGATTTTTTTTAAAACAGCCTGAAACGTCTAATCTATTTCTCACTTCCCACATGCCGCCCGACTTACTGAGTATGAACAGTATTTTTTGTTTATTTATGTGATAATTTGGGGTTTAAGACCACGTTTGCCCTGCTTGGTTTATACGGTTCTTTGTCTGATTCATGTTGCACAAGAACTGACAAAGCGCTGTAGAACGCATGGTATAAATGGACGAGCGGCTCACGACTGTTGTACGATTGTAATTAGTGATCGAAATAGAGAAACAAAATCAGTGTTGGTAGCTCAAATCTACGAGACAACACAACCCGTGTTAAGCCATCATGGGTCGGGTCACAAATAAAACAGAGGGAATCAACAATGCATTTGAAATGCGTTTTTTAAACTTTATTCAACGGCTACAAAGATACCATGGGTACAATAGCAACATCCATGCTGTTGGATAACGCAATTGAATCTACTTGATGCTTCATTCAAGAACGACATTCTTTCGAAAGAACAACATTTAAAGTGAACAAGTCATAAAAATCGAAGTTTCAACTAAAAATGGCATTTCTGAACGAAAACACCGAAGTCCAATACATTACTAACTTTGTCACATGGACGAACCCAATGATGATAAACTAACTTAGTCAGGTCAGCCTCACGTTTCCAACATCAGATACAGCTGGATCTCACGATATTTGTCTTAAGTGGGTTTGCCTGAGCCTGGTGTTTAACCACACAGGAGTAAAGGTCGTGTAAGTTCCAGTCTGAGGCTGTCAGAGTCAGGTAACTGCTGAGACTGAACGTGTTGTCCTTATCCTGCTGGATCGGGCTGGTCTCAACGCCGCTATTTTTTGCACTGCCGTCGACGCTCCATTCAACGGCCACTGAGCCCGGATTAAAGCCGTTCACCAAACACACCAGGGTGGCGGTGCCCTTTGAGGTAACTTCATCGGCTGAAGGCGGCAGGACCGTCACGATCGGTGCCCGAGGACCTGTTTAATAAGAAGTCACATTTAATTGGAGAAATGCTGTCGTTGTGATATCATTATTTACCGAAAATACATCTCATTAAAGCACTGAGTCATTCATTTATAGAAATGTCGTTTTATTCTCGACCTATTTCAAACCATTATAGTGTGTTTATTTTAATTGGGTGAACAATAAATAAAGTGCGTGAAAGCAACTAAAATAGATCCTGTCCACCCTCTGTATAAACACCGGGAAACCACCTGTGATAGATCATGGCTGCAGTATTTTATAAAACAGAATACATTATTATAACTTTTATAATGTTCATTTTACAACACATTTCCGGATTTACATTTATTTAAATATATCAGCAGATATAAACGATTCGCGGTCGCGAAATTTATAATAACAGATTTAAACTTATTTAATTGTCGGCACCCATTGAGATGGAGGGTGACGCTATTTATGTTCGGCAAAAATATATGGAAACTAGTCTTCGAAGGCCACGGTCACCGATTCGCAGATATAGTTCACAAGCAAGAATTACATTGTAGTCCGAATGTTCATTTAAATTTGAAATACACAGCTGCGTCCACGAAAAGCTGCTCTACGTATTAAACACAATTTCTGAAGGAAATGTGCGAAACTTTCTCCTTTCGCATTTCGCATTTTGATATCCTTGTTAAACCCGTCAACCGGATTTTTCAGTGTTGAATATTAACGTTGGTGAACCCCATTAGCCAAGCAATTTCCTTTCATATCTGCACAATCACTGCGAATATTTCCGCAATTTATTGAACGAAGCTCAAGACAAACCATTACATCGCTTTCCCAGTCATTTCACTGAGTTATGTCCAAGTGAACGCGGAACATCTGTATAGCAAGATCGCACTATCTGCACTGAAATACAACTGGCCCAATCACGTATCATGTGAACTCAGGACATGAAATCAAACAATATCTGCATTAAAATAAAAAGAAAACAGCGCGCTGTTCGAAGAATATATTTTACTTACCGCCAATACCCAGCCTCGTTCCTTTACCGAAATGTATACCACTATCCCATTTGGCACAGTAATAGTCAGCAGCATCCACCGATTGAACGCTAGATATTGCGAATATTACAGAGCTGCCTGACACCGAGATGGAAAAACGGTCTGGAATGTCCGTGCCTTTATAAATGCTGCCGCCGCTAGTATGGTAGAATAGATACTTGGGAGTTTTGCCAGGAATCTGTTGGTACCACGAGACATAGTTAGCGTTCGAACCCGATATGGTGCAGGATATTTGTATTTTCTGTCCCGTAGAGGTGGAGATCGAAGGCGGCTGAGTTACTGTAACTGCCGCGCTTAAGTCTGAGAAAGGAGAAATATCAGAAAAAAAAGAAAATTGTTAAGTTTGTTGAAGTGTGGGAGGTAACCCCAAATTAATGGTGAACAGAAATAAGTATAATATCCAGGAAAGTAAAATACTCACAAACTGCGCAAAACACCAACGCACCGACCACACGGATCCAATAAGACATGTTCATTAACCGACTGAGATCCGATGGGGCGGTAGTTTCCAGGACAAGTGGCGTGTAATCTTGCTCTCTGGCTCTCTTTATAAATGGAATGACGATATGTCACCGTGTGTTTAATTATCCAAACCAATCAAACCGGTATGCTCGTCGAAGCCAATCAGAAATTGCCAGATTCTTCCTCAAAATATTCGCCCCTGTGAAACACGTAGGTCTTGTTTTAGAGACTTGTATTTCTAAAAAGCTTCATACATCCAGCAGAATAAAAAGGATTGTCACAGTTGTCCCTTCTTTATAAACAAACAATCTATAATGTTCAGTATGAACCCTCCGCATATATACACTAAACAGATTGCGAGTTTTAAATATTATATTCGGTAACTGTTTAATCAACAATGAAAACGGAATATAAATATTTTATCTAAACGGACCAACTGAATCCGTATCGCTGGTTTCCTTCGCTCCCTCACCCGCTAAGTTTCTCCAGCATTTTTGTCTACCTCCGTATCGCTGAACATAACATGATCACAGTCACAACCTCAGCACTGTTTTATTAAAAAGCACATTAAATCTATATTTAGATATCTTTGTCATTTTAGAAATGATAAACCCCACAGGCTTCCCTTATACTTGTGTATCAGATCATTTAGAAAGGACCTGGGGAGACAGAACATCACTACAGATGTCCGTAAATGTGCAGTTTTGGAGGCTATTTTGACTACCCGATGTGTGTCGTGCTTGGAAAAGCGGTCTGTGATACTCTCCTATTGTAATGCGCAGTAATTCACGAAACTTGCCACGACTCAAAGTTGAAAGGTTGCCTGTTCCAAATTAATGCATGTATGAGTGAAGTAAAAGGGGCCATATTGGCTCTCACCGACCACTTCCAGAGTTCTTTCGACTTTGTAGTACGACAGGAATTCTACATATAGCACATCCATATTCAATTAAAGTTGAATAGAACACGGGCACTCCAGCTATCTGGCAAAACTGACAAGGGAGGAACGCGAAGAGCGGTTTTCGGGAAATAGCGGGTGAGAAAAAGATTTATTATGAATAATTGTCCTTAAAGTGTCATGAAACTAGATTAGTTTAGCAGTGAACATGACTGGTCAGCGATCCATTAACTTAACCGTTCATCCTTTCACCACTACGTTTTCCCCATGACCTGCCTGGGATTTCCCAGGTAGCTCCGGTTTCCTCCCACACTACAAAGACAGGTTGGTAGGTTCATTGGCTTGGTAAAATTATATATTGTCCCTAAAGTGTGTAGGATAATGTTAATGTGCGGGGACTGTTGATCAGTGGGTAGAAGGGCCTGTTTAGGCGCTGTATCTCCAAATTAAACTAAAGTGACTACAATGTGTACCATCTGCAGAATGAGCTGTAATTGCGCGCATAAGTCACTCTGAACGTCGGCATGTCGCCACGACTAGCAAGTTTACCTAATGTTTATTTACACTGGTCCCTGCTCTCACCGTCCTCATCCTTCTCTCACTGCTGCACGTTTTAAACTTTGCAACGTGAAAGATTGCACTGGCTCATGGCTGCTCATTTTTACCTCCCCAAACGAAGATCCGCAGACGCTGCATGATGCCCCATAGAGTCAAAGAGAGTCATATAATCATAGAGAGCGGAAACAGGCCCTTCGGCCCACCTTTCCCACATCAGCCAACATGTCCCATCTACACTAGTCCCACCTGCCCGTATTGGGTCCATATCCCTCCAAATCTGTCATATCCATGTACATGTCTAACGGTTTTGTTAAACGTTGGGATAGTCCCTGGCACAACTACCTCCTCTGGCTGCTTGTTCCATACACCCACCACTCTATGAGAAAAAGTTACCCCTCAGATTCCTATTGAATCTTTGCCCTGTCACCATAAACCTGGTCCTCGATTCACCTACTCTGGACAAGGGACTGCGCATCTACCCGATCTACTCCTCTCACGACCCTATACACCTCTATAAGATTTCCCCTCATCTTCTTGCGCTCCAAGGAAGAGTCCCAGCCTATTCAACCCCTCCCTATACCTCAGACCCTCTAGTCACGACAACATCCTCGTAAATCTTCTCTGTACCCTTTCCAGCTTGTCGAAATCTTTCCAAAAGGATGGTGCCCAGACTGAACACAATAATCTAAATGTGACGTCACCAACGTCTTATACATCTGCAACGACCTCCCAATCTCTATACTCATTACACGGGCTGATGAAGGCCAATGTGCCAAAAGCCTTTTTGACCACCCGATCTACCTCGACTGCATAGGTCCTGCCCATGTTAAGCTTCCCAAAATGAAACACTTCACATTTCTCTGCATTATATTCCATCAACCATTCCTCAGCCTACCTGGCCAATTGGTCAAGATCCTGCTGCACTTTTTCACAACCATCTCTACTATCTGCAAAACCTCCCACGTTTGTATCATCTGCAAACTTGCTAATCTTACCAAGTATGATCCCATTCAAATCATTGATATAGATGACAAACGTTAACGGGCCCAACACCGAACCCTGAGGCACACCCCGTGTTATCCAGCACTTTGTGTTTTATCATGATTCCAGCATCCGCAGTTCCTTGTGCCTCTGTGTTCCCACATTTGGATGAGCAATAAATACTGCGTTCCCAGAGACGCGATCATCCTACAAATGAATAACGTTGATGAATTAGATGTGACCAAGTGAGATAGAAACATAGATAATAGGTGCAGGAAGAGGCCATTTGGCCCTTCGAGCCTGCACCGCTATTCATCGTGATCATGGCTGATCATCCACAATCAATAACCCTTGCCTGCCTTCTCCCCATATCCCTTGATTCTGCTAACACCGAGGCCTCTATCTAGCTCTTTTAGATTCATCCCGTGAATAGGACTTTACTGCCTTCTGTTGCAGAGTATTTCACAAATTCACAACTCTCCAGGTGAAAGTTTTTTTTCCTCTCAGTTTTTAAATGGCCTCCCTTTTATTCTTAGACTGCGGCCCCATGTTATGGACTTTACCTGATTTTTCCTGGATCTGAAACATTTGAGGATGTAACAAGTCGAATGGGAAAGGCAGAGCCAGTTGATGTGTTGTATCTGGACTTTCAAAAAATCCTTTGACAAGGTCCCACACAAGAGATGAGTGTGAAAAATTAGAGCACATGGTATTGGGAGTAGGGTATTGACATGGATAAGGAACTGGTTGGCTGGCAGGAAGCAAAGAGAAGGAATCAATGGGACCTTTTCAGAATGGCAGGCAGTGACTAGTGGGGTGTCGCAAGGTTCAGCGCTGTATCCCCAGTTATTTACAATGTATATTAACGATCTTGATTAGGGAATTATAAGTAACATTTCCAAGTTTGCGGATGACACAAAGCTGGGTGACAGTGTGAGCTGTGAGGAAGGTGGTATGGGAGGTAGTGTGACTTGGAGAGGTTGGGTGAGCGGTTACGTCCCTCATTCAAATCGCCATTTTACCTTCCCTGTTCAAATGAACCAATTCCGATTACTCTCGAGCTGCCATGATCATGCCCAATTTCTTCCCAATTTCTTCTGCGGCTTGTAACTTTTCTGACGGAGCCAACAGCAGACATTTGAGTCTTCCCGGCCTTGCCTTTTTCTCCCGATCCCCTAGTGTCCTGGTTGTCCATTGTGAACTCCACCTTTCCCTGATCGTCGATATCGGGTCTCATTTGTTCTGAATCTTTTCATAGAAACATAGAAACATAGAAAATAGGTGCAGAAGGAGGCCATTCGGCCCTTCGAGCCAGCACCGCCATTCATTGTGATCATGGCTGATCGTCCCCAATCAATAACCCGTGCCTGCCTTCTCCCCATATCCCTTGATTCCACTAGCCTCTTGAGCTCTATCTAACTCTCTCTTAAATCCATCCAGTGATTTGGCCTCCACTGCCCTCTGTGGCAGGGAATTCCACAAATTCACAACTCTCTGGGTGAAAACGTTTTTTTCTCACCTCAGTCTTAAATGGCCTCCAAGTCTGTGGCCCCGGGTTCTGGACTCGCCCAGCATTGGGAACATTTTTCCTGCATCTAGCTTGTGCAATCCTTTTATAATTTTATATGTTTCTATAAGATACCCCCTCATCCTTCTAAACTCCAGCGAATACAAGCCTACTCTTTTCAATCTTTCCTCATAGGACAGTCCCGCCATCCCAGGGATCAATTTCGTGAACCTACGCTACATTGCTTCAATCACAAGGGTGTCGTTCCTCTGATTAGGAGACCAAAACTGTACGCAATGCTCCAGATGTGGTCTTACCAGAGCCCTATACAACTGCAGAAGAACCTCTTTACTCCTATACTGAAATCCTCTTGTTATGAAGGCCAACATTAGCTTTCTTCACTGCCTGCTGTACCTGCACGCCAACTTTCAGTGACTGGTGTACAAGGACGCCCAGGTCTAGCTGCACCTCCCCCTTACCTAACCTAACCCCATTGAGATAATAATCTTCTCCCTTGTTGTCGCCGGCAAAGTGGATAACCTCACATTTATCTATATTATACTGCATCTGCCACGCATCTGCCCACTCACTCAACCTGTTCAGGTCACCCTGCAACCACCTAACATCCTCTTCACAGTTCACACTGCCACCCAGCTTTGTGTCATCCGCAAACTTGCTAGTGTTGCTCCTAATTCTCACTTCCAAATCACTCATACATATGGTAAACAGTTGCGGCCCCAACACCGAGCCTTGCGGCAATCCACTCGCCATTGCCTGCCATTCTGAAAAGGACCCGTTCACTCCTACTCTTTGCTTCCTGTCTACCAACCAATTTTCTATCCATGTCAACACCCTATCACCAATACCATGTGCTCTAATTTTAGTCACCAGTCTCCCATGCGGGACCTTATCAAAGGCTTTCTGAAAGTCTAGATACACTAAATCCACTGGCTCCCCTACATCCATTTTACTTGTCATATCCTCAAAAAATTCCAGAAGATTAGTCAAGCATGATTTCCCTTTCATAAATCCATGTTGAGTTGGACTAATCCTTTTACTGCTATCCAAATGCTCCATTATTACATCTTTAATAATTGACTCCAGCATCTTTCCCACCACCGAAGTCAGGCTAACTTGTCTGTAATTCCCCGTTTTCACTCTCACTCCTTTCTTGAAAAGTGGGATAACATTAGCTATCCTCCAATCCACAGGAACTGCTCCTCAATCTATTGAACATTGGAAAATGATCACCAGTGCGTCCACTATTTCTAGAGCCACCTCCCTGAGGAACCTGGGATGCAGACCTGCTTAGATTCCTTTCCAGTCTACCTTGGTCAGCTCCTCTCTCATGCCTTCATGGTCCCCTTTGTTCAACTGCATCACTGACACTTCCGATTTAACCTTCTCCTTCTCAAATTGCAGATTAAAACAAATCATATTATGATTACGACCTCCAAGCGGTTCCTTTACCTCGAGTTCTCTTATCAAATCTGGTTCATTAGACAACACTAAATCCAGAATTGCCGTTTCTCTGGTCGTCTCCATAACAAGAGCTCTTAGAATCCATCTCGGAGGCACTCGGAGAGAGTTTGCAGAAACTCTCTTTCTTGGGATCCTGAACCAACCTGATTTTCCCAGTCAACCTGCATATTGAAATCCCCCATCACCATCCTCTGCCCACCTGCCTGTCCTTTCTTTTCCATAGGATGTATAACCCTGAATATTGTTCCCAGACCCGATCCTCCTGCAGCCACGTCTCAGTAATCCCTACAAAAATTCATATCTACCAACCTCTAACTGAGCCTCAAGCTCATCTATATCTATATTCTATATCTATATCTATCTATCTATATTTAAAACTCTGTGGCTGACTGGCTGTGTGTGTTTCTGCCTGACTTGTGGTTGCCAGCCTTTGATTCGTTGCTACGCCAACACCAGACGCAGAAACGCCCAGATGTTTTCCATTTCGGTAGAGATTTCACTTATCATTCCAAGTATCCACTCCTGATTAAATCTCGTCGTGTTTACGTACACATTTTTAATAAAAGCCTTCTCCCCCCCCAATTTAAAAAAAAAACAGCTCTCACCCATAGAATGTTGTTGAACGTTCCATCGTGTGATGTTACAATGCCCAATGCTCGCAGATGTCCAATCGGAATGGATCCATTTACATATGCCTTTGCAGCAGCCCCAGCCCCTGCCCCTCCCCCCACCCCTGCAGCCTGTGTCGAAGCGTGTCATCACGTGTGTGGGAATAGAGAAAGAGGATTGGGGGTGATCGGCAATGGGGAAGAGATGGACTGTCCCTACCCCTCCCCCTTCCACTCTACCTCCCCACTATTTCCCCTCCCTCCCCCACCCCTCTCCCCCTCCCTCCATACTCTACCCCTCCCTCCCCTACCCCATCTCCCTCCCCCACAACTCTCTCCCCCTCCCCTCTCTCCTCCCCTCACCACCCCTCTCTCCTACTCCCTCTTCATCTCCCTCTCCTCACCCCACCCCCTCTCCCCCCCTGCACCCACCCCCATCCATCTCTCCCCCCCACTCCCCTCAATCTCCCCCCCCGCCCCTACCCCTGTCCCTCTTCCACCACCCCCCTACCCCTCTCTCCCTCCCTCCCCACTCTTCCCCTTCTCTCCCCCTCACCCCACCCCTCTCCCTCCCCCACCTGTCTCTCTCCCCCTCCCTTCCCCCTCGCTCCCCTCTCTCCCCCACCCTTTCCCCTACCCCTCTGTCCCTCTTCCACCACTCCCCCTACCCCTCTCTACCTCCCTCTCCCACTTCCACCACTCCCCATAGACCTCTCGCCCTCCCTCTCCAGTCTTCCACTTATCTCCCCCCATCCCCCTCTCCTCCCCATCTCCCTCCACCACCCCTCTCTCTCCCCCCTCCCTTCCATCTCCCTCCCCACTCTTCCCCCTATCTCCGCTCTCCCCCTCCATCCACACTCTCCCCCTCTCTCCCCCTACCCCTGTCCCCCTCCCTCCACACTCTTCCACCTCCCTCATCCCTCCCCTCCACCCTCCCCTCCCTCTCTCCTCTCTCCCCCTCCCCCACCCTTTCCCCCCTTCCCCCCACCCTCTCTCATCCTCTCCCGCACCCCTCTCTCCTCCTCCCTTTCCCCCCTCTCTCCCCTCTCCCTCTCTCCTCACGCTTCTCCCTCCTCCCCTCCCACGCCAACCCCCTCCGCTACCCCCCCCCCCCACCTCTCCCCCCTACCCACCTCTGCCTCTTCCACCACTCCCCCTACCCCTCTGCCCCTCTTCCGCACTCTTATCCTCCCACCTCCCTCACCACTATTTCCCCCTCTCTCCCCGCTACCCCTCTCCCCCTCCCATCCCACTCTTCCCCCTCTCCCTCCTCCTTCCCCTCCCTCCTCCCCCTCCTCCCTCCTCCTCCCTCTCTCCCCTTCCCCACCCCTCTCTCCCCCTCCCCCACCCCTCTCTCATCCCCTCCCCCAACCCACTCTCCTCCTCCTCTTCCCCTTCTCTCCTCACCCCTCTCCCTCCTCCCCACCCACCCCCTGCCCACCCCTCTTCACCCTCATCTCACCCCAACCCCCTTCCCCTCTATGCACCACTCCCCGCTACCCCTCTCCCATCCCCCTAGCCCACCCCCTCTTCCTGTCCTCCCCGCTCTCCTCCCACTCTCCACTCTCCTCCCCCTTCCCATCCCCCTCTCTCTCCCCCTACCCCGCTGTGGTCTCCCTCCCAAATCTCTCCCGTTTCCTCCTCCCCCCTCCCCTCCCTCCCCTCTTCTCACCCTCCCCTCTCCCCACCCCGTCTCCCCCTGCCCCACTCCCCCCACCTGTGTGTTTGGGGGGTGGTTAGTGTGAGTGTGATGCAGCAGTCCCTCCCCCCCCCCCCCGCAAACGCGCGTTGGGGAAACAGACCCAACGGGTCTGCACTTGGCCCAGTATAATATTAAAACTCTGTGGCTGGCTGCTGGCCGGCTGTATTACTGCCTGACTTGTGGTTGCCAGCCTTTGATTCGTTGCTACGCCAATACCAGACCCACAAACGCCCAGAATGTTTCCATTTCAGTTCAGATTTCACTTTTCATTCCAAGTATCCACTGCTGATTAAATTTCGTCGTGTTTCTGTACACAGTTTTAATAAAACCCTTCTCCCCTCCACTCACAGCGACCATAACGGCTGCTGGCGCCCGCATCTCGCCTCAAAGACGCCATTTAAATACATCCGCACTGCTGAGTCCTGAACGGCTTGAGTTGGAGGACCACGTCTCCCGTGGGGGTCCATTGATTTATTTTGGGGATTAATGTGTTGTTGGCCAGACACTGCATCGATTTCCCATCCCTATCTATTGCTCTAATACCCTTAGTGAAGATAAGTCGCTTTACTTCGGAGTAAAGTTTTCTGTCCAGGGCCGAAGTATTATATAAATATAGTTTATTAAAGTAGGCGAGGGGACGTTTGAAGGGGGTACACTTTGCATGTTTTTTTTAAACAGAAAGTGTGCAACGCTTTGCTAGAAGAAGCGGTGTAAGTAGATACCCAGCAATGTTCAAGAGGCATGTAGGCAAACACGTGAACAGATAGGGAATGGAGGGATATAGACATTATATAGCTATTTTAAATTCATCCCGTGAATGGGACTTTACTGCCTTCTGTTGCAGAGTATTTCACAAATTCACAACTCTCTAGGTGAAAGTTTTTTTTCCTCTCAATTTTAAACGGCCTCCCCTTTATTCTTAGACTGCGGCCCCTGGTTCTGGATTTTACCTGATTTTTCCTGGATCTGAAACTTTTGAGGATGTAACAAGTAGAATGGAAAAGGCAGAGCCAGTTGATGTGTTGTATCTGGACTTTCAAAAATCCTTTGACAAGGTCCCACACAAGAGATGAGTGTGAAAAATTAGAGCACATGGTATTGGGAGTAGGGTATTGACATGGATAAGGAACTGGTTGGCTGGCAGGAAGCAAAGAGAAGGAATTAATGGGTCCTTTTCAGAATGGCAGGCAGTGACTAGTGGGGTGTCGCAAGGCTCAGTGCCGGATCCCCAGTTATTTACAATGTATATTAACGATCTAGATTAGGGAATTATAAGTAACATTTCCAAGTTTGCGGATGACACAAAGCTGGGTGACAGTGTGAGCTGTGAGGAAGGTGGTATGGGGCTGTAGGGTGACTAGGATAGGTTGGGTGAGCGGACTATGTCCCTCATTCTAATCACCATTATACCTTCCCTGTTGAAAAGGAACCAATTCCGATTACTCTCGAGCAGCCATGATCATGCCCAATTTCTTCCCATTTCTTCTGCGGCTTGTAATTTTTCTGAAGGAGCCAACAGCAGACATTTGAGTCTTCCCGGCCTTGCCTTTTTCTCCCGTTCCCCCAGTGTCCTGGTTGTCCATTGTGAGTTCCACCTTTCCCTGATCGTCGATGTCGGGTCTCATTTGTTCTGAATCTTTTCATAGAAACATAGAAACATAGAAAATATGTGCAGAAGGAGGCCATTCGGCCTTTCGAGCCAGCACCGCCATTCATTGTGATAATGGCTGATCGTCCCCAATCAATAACCAGTGCCTGCCTTCTCCCCATATCCCCTGATTCCACTAGCCTCTAGAGCTCTATCTAACTCTCTCTTAAATCCATCCAGTGATTTGGACTCCACTGCCCTCTGTGGCAGGGAATTCCACAAATTCACAACACTCTGGGTGAAAAAGTTTTTTCTCATCTCAGTCTTAAATGGCCTCCAAGACTGTGGCCCCTGGTTCTGGACTCGCCCAGCATTGGGAACATTTTTCCTGCATCTAGCTTGTGCAGTCCTTTTATAATTTTATATGTTTCTATAAGATATCCCCTCATCCTTCTAAACTCCAGCGAATACAAGCCTAGTCTTTTCAATCTTTCCTCATAGGACAGTCCCGCCATCCCAGGGATCAATCTCGTGAACCTACGCTGCATTGCTTCAATCACAAGGATGTCGTTCCTCTGATTAGGAGACCAAAACTGTACGCAATACTCCAGATGTGGTCTTACCAGAGCCCTATACAACTGCAGAAGAACCTCTTTACTCCTATACTGAAATCCTCTTGTTAAGAAGGCCAACATTAGCTTTCTTCACTGCCTGCTGTACCTGCACGCCAACTTTCAGTGACTGGTGTACAAGGACGCCCAGGTCTCGCTGCACCTCCCCCTTACCTAACCTAACCCCATTGAGATAATAAACTTCTCCCTTGTTGTTGCCGCCAAAGTGGATAACCTCACATTTATCTATATTATACTGCATCTGCCACGCATCTGCCCACTCACTCAAGCTGTCCAGGTCACCCTGCAAACACCTAACATCCTCTTCACAGTTCACACTGCCACCCAGCTTTGTGTCATCCACAAACTTGCTAGTGTTGCTCCTAATTCTCGCTTCCAAATCATTAATATATATGGTAAACAGTTGCGGCCCCAACACCGAGCATTTCGGCACTCCACTCGCCACTGCCTGCCATTCTGAAAAGGACCCGTTCACTCCTAGTCTTTCCTTCCTGTCTGCCAACCAATTTTCAATCCATGTCAACACCCTATCACCAATACCATGTGCTCTAATTTTAGTCACCAGTCTCCCGTGCAGGACCTTATCAAAGGCTTTCTGAAAGCCTAGATACACTAAATCCATTGGCTCCCCTACATCCATTTTACTTGTCATATCCTCAAAAAATTCCAGTAGATTAGTCAAGCATGATTTCCCTTTCATAAATCCATGTTGAGTTGGACTAATCCTTTTACTGCTATCCAAATGCTCCATTATTACATCTTTAATAATTGACTCCAGCATCTTTCCCACCACCGAAGTCAGGCTAACTGGTCTGTAATTCCCCGTTTTCACTCTCACTCCTTTCTTGAAAAGTGGGATAACATTAGCTATCCTCCAATCCACAGGAACTGATCCTCAATCTATTGAACATTGGAAAATGATCACCAGTGCGTCCACTATTTCTAGAGCCACCTCCCTGAGGAACCTGGGATGCAGACCTGCTTGGATTCCTTTCCAGTCTACCTTGGCCAGCTCCTCTCTCATGCCTTCATGGTCCCCTTTGTTCAACTGCATCACTGACACTTCCGATTTAACCTTCTCCTTCTCAAATTGCAGATTAAAATTAATCATATTATGATTACGGACTCCAAGCGGTTCCTTTACCTCGAGTTCTCTTATCAAATCTGGTTCATTAGACAACACTAAATCCAGAATTGCCGTTTCTCTGGTCGTCTCCATTACAAGAGCTCTTAGAATCCATCTCGGAGGCACTCGGAGAGAGTTTGAAGAAACTCTCTTTCTTGAGATCCTGAACCAACCTGATTTTCCCAGTCTACCTGCATATTGAAATTCGCCATCACCGCAGTGGCATTACATTTGTTATATGCCAGTTTTAACTCCTGCTGCAACTTACACCCTACATCCGGGCTATTATTTGGGGGTCTGTAGATAACATCAATTAGTGTCTTCTTGCATTTACAATTCCTCAACTCAATCCACAGTGCCTATGTCTTCCTTCGCAAGACACTGAATCACATCCCTCACCAGCAGAGTTACCCCACCCCTCCTCTGCCCACATGCCTGTCCTTTCCTTTCCATAGGAAGTATAACCCTGAATATTGTTCCCCGATCCTCCCGCAGCCACGTCTCAGTAATCCCCACAATGTCATATCAGCAACCTCTAACTGAGCCTCAAACTCATCTATATCTATCTTCTATATCTATATCTATCTATCTATATACTATTAAAATTCTGTGGCTGCCGCCTCCCGTCCGGCTGCCGCCTGCCGTCCGGCTGCCTTTCTGCCTTTGATTCATTGCCACGCCGAATGCAGACGCTCAATCGCCGAGATCTTTTCCATTTCGGTAGAGATTTCACTTTTCTTTCTAAGTATCCGTTCCTCATTACACTTCGTCGTGTTGAAGTACACGTTTTTAATCAAATACTTCTCCCCCCCCCCCCCCCCCACCCCCCCCCCCCCCCCAACCCCCCCCCCCCCCCCCCCATCCCCCTGCTCATTCCTGAGACGCTTGAGTTGGAGGACCACGTCTCCCGTGGGAGCTACGGGTAGGGACGGCAGCATTTGGGGAGCAGACCCAACGGGTCTGCCCTTGGTCTAGTCTATATTTAAAACTCTGTGGCTGGCTGGCTGTGTGTGTTTCAGCCTGACTTGTGGTTGCTAGCCGTTGATTCGTTTCTACGCCAACACCAGACGCAGAAACGCACAGATGTTTTCCATTTCGGTAGAGATTTCACTTATCATTCCAAGTATCCACTCCTGATTAAATCTCGTCGTGTTTATTTACACATTTTTTAATAAAATCCTTCTCCCCCCCAATTAAAAAAAAAACAGCTCTCACCCATAGAATGTTGTTGAACGTTCCATCGTGTGATGTCACAATGCCCAATGCTCACCCATGTCCAATCGGAATGGAACCATTTACATATGCCTTTGCAGCAGCCCCAGCCCCAGCCCATCCCCCCACCCCCGCAGCCTGTGTCGAAGCGCGTCATCACGTGTGTGGGAATAGAGAAAGAGGATTGGGGGTGATAGGCAATGGGGAAGAGATCGACTGTCCCTACCCTTCCCCCTTCCACTCTCCTTCCCCACTATTTCCCCTCTCTCCCCCCACCCCTCTCCCCCTCCCTCCATACTCTTCCCCTCCCTCCCCTACCCCATCTCCCTCCCCCACAACTCTCTCCCCCTCTCCTCTCTCCTCCCCTCACAACCCCTCTCTCCTCCTCCCTCTTCATCTCCCTCTCCTCACCCCTCTCCCTCTCCCCCCCTCCTGCACCCACCCCATCCCTCTCTCCCCCCCCCCCCCACCCCCCTCAATCTCTCCCCCCGCCCCCTACCCCTGTCCCTCTTCCACCACTCCCCCTCCATCCCCACTCTTCCCCTCCATCCCCCCTCACCCCACCCCTCTCCCTCCTCCACCCCTCTCTCTCCCCCTCCCTTCCCCCTCGCTCCCCTCTCTCCCCCACCCTTTCCCCTGCCCCTCTGTCCCTCTTCCACCTCTCCCCCTACCCCTCTCCCCCTCCCTCTCCCACTTCCACCACTCCCCCTACACCTCTCGCCCTCCCTCCCCAGTCTTCCACTTATCTCCCCCCACCCACCCCCCATCCCCCACTCCTCCCCATCTCCCTCCCCACCCCTCTCTCTCCCCCCTCCCTACCCTCTCCCTCCCCACTCTTACACCTCTCTCCGTTCTCCCCCTCCCTCCACACTCTCCCCCTCTCTCCCCCTCCCCCTCTCCCCCTCCCTCCACACTCGTCCACCTCTCTCCTCCCTCCCCACCCTCCCCTCCCTCTCTCCTCTCTCCCCCTCCCCCGCCCTCTTTCCCCCCTCCCCCCCATCCTCGCTCATCCCCTCCCACACCCCTCTCTCCTCCTCCCTTTCCCCCATCTCTCCCCTCTCCCTCTCTCCTCACCCTTCTCCCTCCGCCCCTCCCACGCCAACCCCCATCCCACTCTCCCCCCTACCCACCTCTGCCTCTTCCACCACTCCCCCTACCCCTCTGCCACTCTTCCGCAATCTTATCCTCCCCCTTCCCTAACCACTACTCCCCCCCCTCTCCCCCCTACCCCTCTCCCCCTCCCACCCCACTCTTCCCCCGCCCCCTTCCGCTCTCCCCCTCCCTCCACACTCTTCCCCCTCTCCCCCCTCCTTCCCCCTCCCTCCTCCTTCCCCCTCCCTCCTCCCCCTCCTCCCTCCTCCTCCCTCTCTCCCCTTCCCCCACCCCTCTCCCCCCTCCCCCACCCCTCTCTCATCCCCTCCCCCCACCCCACTCTCCTCCTCCTCTTCCCCTTCTCTCCTCACCCCTCCCCCTCCTCCCCTCCCACCCCCTCCCCACCCCTCTTCACCCCCATCTCCCCCCAACCCCCTTCCCCTCTATCTTGCACCACTCCCCGCTACCCCTCTCCCACCGCCCTACCCCTCCCCCCCTTCCTGCCCTCCACGCTCTCCTCCCACTCTCCACTCTCCTCCCTCTTCCCATCCCCCTCTCTCTCCCCCTACCCCGCTCTGGTCTCCCTCCCAAATCTCTCCCATTTCCTCCTCCCCCTCTCAACTCCCTCCCCTCTTCTCATCCTCCCCTCTCCCCACCCCGTCTCCCCCTGCCCCACTCCCCCCACCTGTGTGTTTGGGGGGTGTTTAGTGTGAGTGTGATGCCGCAGCCCCCCCCCCCCCCCCCCCCCCCCCCGCAGACGCGCGTTGGGGAAACAGACCCAACGGGTCTGCACTTGGTCTAGTATAATATTAAAACTCTGTGGCTGGCTGCTGGCTGGCTGTATTTCTGCGTGACCTGTGGTTGCCAGCCTTTGATTCGTTGCTACGCCAACACCAGACCCACAAACGCCCAGAATGTTTCCATTTCGGTACAGATTTCACTTTTCATTCCAAGTATCCACTCCTGATTATATTTCGCGTGATTATGTACACAGTTTTAATAAAACCCTTCTCCCCTCCACTCACAGCGACCATAACGGCTGCTGGCGCCACGCATCTCGCCTCAAAGACGCCATTTAAAAACATCGGCCTGAGTCCTGAACGGCTTGAGTTGGAGAACCACGTCTCCCGTGGGGGTCCATTGATTTATTTTGGGGATTAATGTGTTGTTGGCCAGACACTGCATCGATTTCCCATCCCTATCTATTGCTCTAATACCCTCAGTGAAGATAAGTCGCTTTACTTAGGAGTAAAGTTTTCTGTCCAGGGCCGAAGTATTATATACATATAGTTTATTAAAGTAGGCGAGGGGACGTTTGAAGGGGGTACACTTTGCATGTCTTTTTTAAACAGAAAGTGTGCAACGCTTTGCTAGAAGAAGCGGTGTAGGTAGATACCCAGCAAGGTTCAACGGCATTTAGGCAAACACGTGAACAGATAGGGAATGGAGGGATATAGACATTATATATGGCAGGCAGATGACATTAGTGTAAATTGGCATGAGGTTCGCACAGGCATTGTGGGCCATCGTGGATAGGTCTCAAGTTATGACACTGATATCGTGTTTAACAGCATTCGCGCGGATGATGAGCAAGAGAGGCCGACAGCATTTATACATGGCATGAGTGTAAGTGCATGATTTTCTCGCCGGTCCTGGCGCTCACACATAGACATCTTCGAAAGGCAACGGTAAAATATTGTAATGACATTACGACACAGGAGAAAATACGGCCTTTTGGGTCAGTAGATTAGATTAGATAGAATTTATTTGCCACACAACCAGGGTCGGTGGAATTTGGGTTGTCAGCAGCGGTACAATAATAGAGAACAGTATCAGCTTCTGTCAGATTACCCCCCCCCCCCCCCCCCCCCCCCCCCCCCCCCCGCGGGAAAAATGTTCCCAATGTTGGGCGAGTCCAGAACCAGGGGCCACAGTCTTAGAATAAAGGGGAGGGCATTTAATACTGAGGTGAGAAAAAACGTTTTCGCCCATAGTTGTGAATTTGTGGAATTCCCTTCCACAGAGGGCAGTGGAGGCCAAATTACTGGATGGATTTAAGAGAGAGCTAGATAGCGCTCTAGAGGCTGGTGGAATCAAGGGATATGGAGAGAAGGCAGGCACGGGTTATTGATTGGGGACGATCAGCCATGATCACAATGAATGGCGGTGCTGGCCCGAAGGGGCGAATGGCCTCCTTCTGCACCTATTTTCTATGTTTTTATGTTTCTATGAAAAGATTCAGAACAAATTAGACCCGATATCGATGATCAGGGAAAGGTCTAGCTCACAATGGACCACCAGGACACCATGGGGACGGAAGGAAAAGGCAAGGCCGGGAAGACTCAAATATTTGCTGTTGTCTTCTGCACAAACATTACAAGCCGCAGAAGAAATTGGGCATAAATTGGGCATGATAATGGCAGCTTGAGAGTAATCGGAATTGGTCTTCTGAACAGGGAAGGTATAATGGTGATTTGAATGAGGTGCATAGTCAAGACGTTTTAATTGACCAATTTGTTCCGAGTGAAAGAATGCTCAGTATTTACAAGTTACAGATTTAGAGGAATTTCCAAAATAACTAACGATCAGGTGAACAATTTCAGATATGTGACGCTTTATTTGAATCAGCAAAAAATGCCTACAATCCGGATCATTTAGAAAAGATAAGGCACATAAAGCTGGAGTAACTTAGCGAGTCAGACAGCATCTCTGGAGAAAATGATAGGTGACATTTCTTCAAGCAGTGTGAAGAAGGGTCTCGCCCCAAAACGTCACCGATTCCTTTTCTCCAGAGATGCTTTCTGACCCGCTGATTTACTCCAGCTTTTTGTGTCTATCTTTGGTTTAAACCAGCATCTGCAGCTCCTTCCCATTCATTAAGACTAAAGCCCAGATTGCTCATGTAACGTGAAAATAATTGGGAATAATGCTTGGAATAAGTGAAAAGCGATTTGTGACAGAGGTCAGGGGTTTGTCCGTGACTGATTGTCCTCTAACTATACCATATAGTTCCCTCATTGTTCACTATTAACCCCGCCCCCCGTCCTATTCTCTCCCCCCCCCCCCCCCTCTCTCTCCCCCCCCCCCCCCCTCTCTCTCTCTCTCTCTCTTTCTGCACGTGTCTATATGAAGCTGCCGTGCACTCATCGCATCTTTCTGTAGATATTATCTTGCTTTATTGAGAGTGTTGTTGCCCAGTTCTAGTGTAATACCACCGTGAGACACGTACACGCCACATACAAACTCAGTGGCAGTTCTGCTAACGCCAATAATCACCCCGTTTCTTTAAAGCTGATAATCAGAAGAAGTAAAGAAGAAATAAAGTGTAATGTTTGTAAATATTTAAATACAAACCCCGTCACCGATTAGTGTGAAAGTCACGGTCTTCTGTGATGAAGGATGGAGGTGCCATGCTTAGTGCGAGGGGTGTAAAGTGCAGGTGCGAACAACCCATCCGTTTACAGAAACCTGCTGATATGTTGGGAATTAATGGCGTTTCCAAATTTCCAGATTTCCAGGTTTGCACACGTATTTTATTTAATTATGTAACAGGGCACATTATGAACGAAGACATATTTAACAAACGCTGAACGCACGAGGCTGGTTGGGACGTTTTTGATTTTTTGTTTTTAAACAGCCTGAAACGTCTAATCTATTTCTCACTTCCCACATGCCGCCTGACTTACTGAGTATTAGCAATATTATCTGTTTATTTCTGTGATATTTTGGGGTTTAAGACCACGTTTGCCCTGCTTGGTTTACAGGGTTCTTTGTCTGATTCATGTTGCACACGGACTGACAAAGCGCTGGAGAACGCATGGTATAAATCGACGAGTGGCTCACTACTGTTGTAGGATTGTAATTAGTGATCGAAATAGAGAAACAAAATCAATGTTGGTAGCTCAAATCTACGAGACAACACAACCCGTGTTAAGCCATCGTGGTTCGGGTCAGAAATAAACCAAAGGGAATCAACAATGCATTTGAAATGCGTTTTTTAAACTTTATTCAACGGCTACAAAGATACCATGGGTACAATAGCAACATCCATGCTGTTGGATAACGCAATTGAATCTACTTGATGCTTCATTCAAGAACGACATTATTTCGAAAGAACAAAATTTAAAGTGAACAAGTCATAAAAATGGAAGTCTCAACTACAAATGGCATTTCTGAACGAAAACACCGAAGTCCAATACATTACTAACTTTGTCACATGGACGAACCCAATGATGATAAACTAACTTTGTCAGGTCAGCCTCACGTTTCCAACATCAGACACAGCTGGATCTCACGATATCTGTCTTAAGCGGGTTTGACTGAGTTTGGTGTTTAACCTCACAGGAGTAAAGCTCGTGTAAGTTCCAGTCTGAGGCTGTCAGAGTCAGGTAACTGCTGAGACTGAACGTGTTGTCCTTATCCTGCTGGATCGGGCTGGTCTCAACGCCGCTATTTTTTGCACTGCCGTCGACTGTCCACTCAACGGCCACCGAGCCCGGGTTAAAGCCGTTCACCAAACAAACCAGGGTGGCGGTGCCCTTTGAGGTAACTTCATCAGCGGAAGGTGGGAGAACCGTCACGATCGGTGCCCGAGGATCTGTTGAACAAGAAGTCAAGTTTAATTGTAGAATTGCTGTCGTTGAGATATCATATTTCAGAAAATGCATTCCATTAGAGCACTCATTTATTCATTTGTAGAACATCGTTTTATTCTCGACCTATTTCAAACCATTGTGTGTGTGTTTTTGTTTAAATCGGATAAACAACGAATAAGCAACTTGAAAGCAACTAGGATAGATGCTGTCTGTCCTATCCATAAACACCACAGAAACAACTGTGACATATCATGGCTGTACAGTTTAATAACATTGAACACTTATTGAAAATAACTTTATAAAAGTGTTTTTCACTACACGTCTCCAGCTTTACTTCCATTGCCGTCTATTTAAATGTAACAAATAATTTACTTCGCGGAATTTACAGATTAACAGATTGAAACTTATTTGATTGTGTGCGCCCATTGAGATAGAGGGTGACGCTAATTAAGTACCGCAGGAATTTAAGGAAAATATTCGTTGAACCACCACGGTCACCGATTCGCAAATTTCGATTTTATTATAGTTCGAATGGAATCACAGGTGCGCGATTCCTACTCTAATATTGAGGATGTAGGGCCCGAACGGGCAAGTCTTGCTCGGGTCTTGAATAATTTGAAACTGCTTTGAGGTAGAAATGTGACTCTCATCTGCGAAAACAATGACATCAATTATTTTCGTGATTCAACTAAAGTGTAAAGGGATTCAGAGTGAAACACTTGTTTCAATATCAATCAAAACACCGTGGAACTAATTATTCCCTCGCATCCCTGCACGGTGCGGTCGGATATCAACGCGTAAAAGGGATGGAAAGTAGCTACAGTCCCAAATAAGTTAATTCGCCCAAAGCCGTTAAAGTCCTAAATGTGTTCATTCGCCCGCTCAGGTTCAGTGGGCGCCGAGTTGAGAAATTGATTTTTAGCTCCCTTTTCCAGTTATTTCACTGAGCTATGACCAAGTGAACTCGAAGCGTGAGCGTCTGTAAAGCAGGAATCTATACACTGCACCAACTACATCGAAATAAACCTTTCAAAATCATGCATAATGTGAAGATAGGCATAAAACGCTGGAGTAACTTAGCGGATCTCTGGAGAAAAGGAATAGGTGACGTTTCGGGTCGAGCCCCTTCTTCAGACTGAGAGTCAGGGAAAAGGGACATGAGAGATATAGACGGTGATATAGAGAGATAAAGAAAAATGATTGAAATATATGCAAACAAATAACGATGATAAAGGAAATAGGCCATGGTTAACTGTGGGCTCGGTGAAAACGAGTAACGGACAATGCAACTTACCAGGACAACAGTGGAACTATTACAACGATTAACTTCAAAGGTTACTTGAAGTTGGATAAATCAAGTCATGCCGCTGTATTGTAAGCTGGCCAAGTGAAATATGAGCTGCTGTTCCTCCAATTTGCGCCAATTATGACGTTAATTCAACAAACATTTCACATATTTACAAAATAATACAGGGCGCCGTCCAAAGAATATATTTTACTTACCACCAATACCCAGCCTCGTTCCTTTACCGAAATGAACACCACTATCCCATTTTGCACAGTAATAGTCCGCAGCATCATCCGCTTGAACGTTAGATATTGCGAATGTTGCAGTGTTGCCTGACATTGAGACGGAGAAACGGTCTGGAATGTCCGTGCCTTTATAAATGGTGCCGGAATAATACAACATTAAATACTTTGGAGTTTTGCCAGGGATCTGTTGGTACCAGGAGACATAGTCACCGCCTGAACTGGAGCCCGATATGGTGCAGGATATTTGTATGTTCTGCCCCGTAGAGGTGGACATCGAAGGCTGTTGACTTATTGTCATTGCCGCGTTTACATCTGAGAAAAGATCAAGATCAGAAAAATATAAAATCATTAAGCTAGCTGAAGTGTGGGAGAAGATCCCAATGTAATGGTGCACGGAAATAAATCTATTTTCCGTGGAAGTATAATACTCACAAACTGCGCATAACAGCAGAGCACCAACCACACTGATCCAGCAAGACATATTAATTAAGCGACTGCACTCCGACAGGGCGTCAGTTTCCTGATTAAGTGGCGTCTAAACTTGCTTAAGGGCTCGCTTTATAAATGGAATGGTGAGTTGGCACCGTGTGTTTATCTATGCAAACCAATCAAAACCAGAATGCTCGTCGAAGCCAATCACAAATTGCCAGATCCTTCCTTCGTCGAAATATTCCGCCACTGTGAAGCATGGGGGGCTTATTTTCTACATTTGTATTTCTAAATAGCTTGATGCGTTCTCATTCATATCGTGGAATAAAAGGGATTGGCGCAGTAGCGCCTCGCTAATAATAAACAATCTATCATTTTCTGTGTGATCTTTATGCAAAAATATAATGAAGAAATTATCTGAGAGTTTTCAATATTATATTCTGTAACTCTTTAATCGCCAGTGGACACGGAAGCGAAACGGTCCAACAAATCATATCCCTGAATATAACGTGGTGGCAGCCCCCCTCCTCTGCCCCGTTTTTAGTCAGTGTCATCTTAAATCGATATATTTTCGGATTTTCGAAATGATAATTCCCACAGACCATCATTCTTCTTGTGTGAGAATGTTAACTAACATTAACACTAACAAATGGTAGTGCAGTTACAGTTTTCGGAATCAATTCAGACTACATGGTGCGTATGTTGCTTGGAAGAGCTGGCTGCTTTCACTCTAATACTATAGATCCTTGCCCAAAGAAGGGCACCTGCATTTAGAAAAATAGAGGTGCTGCATCTGACTTTAATGAAGTTTAAAATTGGTGATATGTTTGACAACATGTTGATATACTACATACGTATCATTGATAACTAATTATATGTACAATTGATGCAGTGTTTGTATATTCCACACAGCACCAGTGGATGATGAGCATCAGCAATGAGAAGCAACGTCTGCAAGGGCAGCACGAATGGATCGTGATAGTTGTTGTGTCATCTGCGCACCATCCCCGACATTTTGGACGACATTTTCCTTCCATTTGATCAACAACAAAAGTTCCAAACTTAACATCTGGAAATTGTTCGGGATACTTGTTTTTTCGAAGTTAAACTCCAATAACCGGAGTTAGATTTTGGGTGCGCGCGCCACTATTTTTTTCCATCCGGGGAGAGCAGGCGAAGGTCACACAGTCAAACAGTGCTGCCTACACACAGGTGGCCACAGGCAAAGAAGCCGGGACAATGTTAATGGTTGTTCAGACATAATATCAATGGAAGGCATTGATTTACACCCACTGTTCTGAATATCCTTTAAAATTCCTGAATACTCCTTAATATAAATTACGATCTGGCAACTAACGTGAATGCATGGATCATAAATTGCCGTGAAACCAGATGAATTTAGCAGCCGTTACTATTGCTGGGCCATCCATTAACATAAACGTCCATTCTTTCCAGCACGGCCGGCACGCGAACACAATGTGTTCCATCTATTAGTTGCAATTGCGCGCGTAAGCCATTCTAAACGTATGCAGGCCATTACGACGGGCATGCTTATCAAATGTTTATTGGCTGAATCTCCTCCAAGAGTCTCTCTGATACACAGTGTCCAGGGTTGTAAATATCTCGCATTGCTCTCACTGCTGCCGTTCTTCACTTTGCAACGTGCAATGCTGTATGAAAATGAACACGAGAACGATGGCAGTGGCTCAAGGCTGTTCATCACAATCTTCCCAAATGTCTATCCACAGATGCTGCTTGACCCCCTCAGTTACTCCAGCAGTTTGTGCTTTACTCAAGATTCCAGTATCCGCAGTTCCTTGTGTCTCTGCGTTCCCAGTGTTGAATGAACAATGAATACCGCGTTCCCAGAGATCCACACAAAAATCCCACAAATGTTGGAGAATTAGATATGATCAAGCGAGAGCGAGCAGAGTGCACTGCTGCATGATTGTTTCATATTTCACATTCGTGGAAAGTGGACACTGTGTACCAATAAAACAGTGTTGATCCCACTGTACGCCCAGATGTGTACTGGTATCTCTCTATTTCTTTCCTAGAGACGTCTGAGACTAGCTGGGCACTTGATTAAATAAATAACCCCTCGGTTTTTGAGTTCCATGATAAACAGCTAATTCTAAAATATATTTACCCTTTTTTTCTAGATCAGACTTATTCATTGGGGTCAAGGAAAGAGCGTTCACGCCGCGGACCTGTTTCCATCAATCTTTCCACCACCACGCACAAGAAGCACAAGAAGCGACAAGACAGACACCATTGTGCAGATGCAGAGAAGTGTGTTCAGCTCTGGTTGAACAACTTCTTATCTTGTGTGTGGACACTCGATAAAAAGACATTCCAGGAACGGAGAGGTCTACAGACTAGCCATAGCAAACAGGAATCTGGAAAAGCAGACATTCATGTGACTCATTGTTATTAGCAGTTAAGACTTAATGAGCAAAAGGGCGTGAATTTGTTCCTTTGTGAGTATTTTCTCGTATTTTGCTATGATAAAGATGGTCTTGGAAACAAAAATATCTATCTCCATTCCATCTCATTCCAGCTCCCCACTCAATACTAAATTATAATAGACAATAGGTCATTCAAGGTGATCATGGCTGATCATCCCCAAGCAGTACCCCGTTCCTGCCTTCTCCCCTGACTCCGCTATCTTTAAGAGCCCTATCTAGCTCTCTCTTGAAAGTATCCAGAGAACCGGCCCCCATCACCCTCTGAGGCAGATAATTCCACACTCACAACTCTCTGTGTAAAAATGTGTTTCCTCATCTCTGTTCTAAGAGGCTTACCCCTTATTTTTAAACTGGTTCTGGACTCCCCCAACATCGCGAACATGTTTCCTGCCTCTAGCGTGTCCAAACCCTTAATAATGTTATATGTTTCAATGAGATCCTCTCATCCTTCTAAATTCCAGAGTATACAGGCCCACCCGCTCCATTCTCTCAGCATATGAAAGTCCTGCAATCCTGGGAATTAACCTTGTAAACCTACGCTGCACTCCCTCAATAGCAAGAATGTCCTTCCTCAAATTAGGGGTCCCAAACTGCACACAATGCTCCAGGTGTGGTCTTACGTGTTGTCTTATTATACGCAACTCCTCTTGTTATGAAGGCCAACATGACATACGCTTTCTTCGCTGCCTGCTGTATCTCCATGCTTACTTTCATTGACTGATGAACAAGGACCTCCAGATCCCGTTGTACTTCCCCTTTTCCCAGCTTGACACCATTTAGATAATAATCTGCCTTCCTGCTTTTGCTACCAAAGTGGACAACCTCACATTTATCCACATTAAACTGGATCTGCCATGCATCTGCCCACTCACCCAACCTGTCCAAGTCACCCTGCATTCTCATAGCATCCTCCTCACAGCTCACACTGCCAACCACCCAGCCGATCCTGTTACTGCTATCCAAATGAGCCGCTATTTCATCTTTTATGATTGACTCCAGCATCTTCCCCACCACCGATGCCAGGCTAACTGGCCTATAATCCCCTGTTTTCTCTCTCCCACCTTTCTTAAAATGTGGGATGACATTAGCTACCCTCTAATCCACAGGAACTGATCCTGAATCTATAGAACATTGGAAAATGATCACCAATGACGACAGTTTCTAGAGTCACTTCCTTCAGGCCCTGGAGTTTTATCAGCCTTCAGTCCCATCTGTCTACCCAACACCATTCCCTGCTTAATGTGGATTTCCTTCAGTTCTTCGGTCACCCCAGATCCTCTGGCCACTAGTATATCAGGACGATTGTTTGTATCCGCCTTATTGAAGACGGATCCAAAGTACCTGTTCAACTCATCTGCCATTTCCTTGTTCCCCATAATAAAATCACCTTTTTTCAGTCTTCAAGGGTCCAACTTTGGTCTTAACTATTTTTTTCCTCTTCACATACCTAAAGAAGCGTTTACTACCCTCCTTCATATTCTTGGCTAGCTTACATTCGTACCTCGTCTTTTCTCCCCGTATTGCCTTTTTAGTTGTCTTCTGTTGCTCTTTATACATTACCCAATCCTCTTGCTTACCACTCATCTTTGCTACGTTGCACCTCTTCTCTTTTATTTTTATACTGTCAGCCACGGTCGCCCCTTACTCCCCTTGGAATCTTTCTTCCTCTTTGGAATGAACTGATCCTGCACCTTCTGTATTATTCCTAGAAATACCTGCCATTGTTGTTCCACTGTCATCCCTGCAAGCGTATCTTTCCATACAACGTTGGCCAGCTCCTCCCTCATGGTTCCATAGTCCCCTTTGTTCAACACTGACACCTCCGATTTACCCTTCTCCCTCTCAAATTGTAGATTAAAATTTACCATATTATGGTCACTACCTCCTAATGGCTCATTGACCTAAATTCTCAAGACTTCTCTGGTATTGTTTTAAAAAAGAGCAATACGGCTGTGATTGAATACTCACCACATGTTGCAATGAGCCCCAACAACATTGAAAACGTTCGACATGTTACAGGGTGAAGTTTCTTATTTAAATGATATAAACCTAAACTTTGTCGCTGTCCACCACAAGTGCAACAAGGCCGCAGTCTGCGCCGTCTGGAGTCCCTTATGTATAGCCAACTGCAACATTGTCACCAAGGAATAAAGGCGTAGACTCGTTTCTAAATTGGGAGAGAATCCAGGAAGCGGAGGTGCAAAGGGATTTGGGACTACTGGTATAGGATCTCCAAAAAGTGAATTCGCAAGTGAATTCGGTAGTAAAGAAAGCAATGATAACATTTATTTCGAGAGGGCTTGTATAATGGTGGATGGTTGTTTGTCAGGTTGGAGGCCAGTGACGAGTGGGGTGCCACAGGGATCTGTGTTGGGTCCACTGTTGTTTGTCATGTACATCAATGATCTGGACGATGGTGTGGTAAATTGGATTAGTAAGTATGCAGATGATACTAAAATAGGTGGGGTTGCGGGTAATGAAGTAGAGTTTCAAAGTCTACAGAGAGATTTATGCCAGTTGGAAGAGTGGGCTGAAAGATGGCAGATGGAGTTTAATGCTGATAAGTGTGAGGTGCTACATCTTGGCAGGACAAATCAAAATAGGACGTACATGGTGAATGGTAGGGAATTGAAGAATGTAGGTGAACAGAGGGATCTGGGAATAACTGTGCACAGTTCCCTGAAAGTGGAATCTCATGTAGATAGGGTGGTAAAGAAAGCTTTTGGTGTGCTGGCCTTTATAAATCAGAGCATTGAGTATAGAAGTTGGGATGTAATGTTAAAATTGTACAAGGCATTGGTGAGGCCAATTCTGGAGTATGGTGTACAATTTTGGTCGCCTAATTATAGGAAGGATGTCAACAAAATAGAGAGAGTACAGAGGAGATTTACTAGAATGTTGCCTGGGTTTCAGCAACTAAGTTACAGAGAAAGGTTGAACAAGTTAGGGCTTTATTCTTTGGAGCGCAGAAGGTTAAGGGGGGACTTGATAGAGGTTTTTAAAATGATGAGAGGGATAGACAGAGTTGACGTGGAAAAGCTTTTCCCACTGACAGTAGGGAAGCTTCAAACAAGGGGACATGACTTGAGAATTAAGGGACTGAAGTTTAGGGGTAACATGAGGGGGAACTTCTTTACTCAGAGAGTGGTAGCTGTGTGGAATGAGCTTCCAGTGAAGGTGGTGGAGGCAGGTTCGTTTTTATCATTTAAAAATAAATTGGATAGTTATATGGATGGGAAAGGAATGGACGGTTATGGTCTGAGCGCAGGTATATGGGGCTAGGGGAGATTATGTGTTCGGCACGGACTAGAAGGGTCGAGATGGCCTGTTTACGTGCTGAAATTGTTATATGGTTATAAGAAAACAGGAATGTCATGCTCTTGCTCTATAAGGCGCTGGTCGGGTCGGATTTGGTATATTGAGAGCAATGCTGGGCACCGTATCTGAGGAAGGGTGTGTTGCCTCTGGAAAGGGTCCAGAAGAGGTTAACAAGAATGATCACAGGAATGAGTGGGTTAACGTCTAATGAGCGTTTGACGGCACTGGGACTGTACTCGCTGGAGTTTAGAAGAATGAGATGGGACCTCATTGAAACGGGCAGAATAGTTCAAGGCTTGGATAGTGTGGATGTGGAGCGGATGTGTCCAGTAGTAGTGAGTCCAGGACTAGACACATAATTAAAGAACGTTCTTTTAGGAAGGAGATAAGGAGGAATTTATTGGTGAATCAGTGGAATTATTTGCCACAGAAGGCTGTGGAGGCCAATTTTAAGAGATAGATAAATGTATGATTAGTGCGGGTATCACAGTTTATGGGGAGTAGACTTGATCGGTCATATGGCCTAATTCTGCACCCATCACTCATGATCTTAACACTTATGATCTTATTAGGCAGACAAGAACAACAGACGCATAATAATGTATAGAATGCGCAAAAACAGCTGCATTTGCTGGTTTGCATTGAGCGTTTGCTGCAGAAGCTGTCATCCATCCTTTTTCGCTGAGGATGCGAAATGACTCGCGGAATTACTCCAGTATTTTGTGTCTATCTTACGCATTATTATATAGTTGTTTGCAAGGTAAACTCCAAGTTGTACACATTAGGGCTTGGATATGCAAGCGCGACCAAACCGGAAGCGGGGGCCGCGCGGAGGTCGAGTGAGTGACGTGCAGTTCGAGCGAAGTCCGTGGGAAGTTCGCGGGAAGTTCGCGCGTGACGTACGGCGTCAAGACGCTGCGTACGGCGTCAAGACGCTGCGTACGGCGTCGAGGCGGCTGCGGGCCGGCAGGCGCGGAACTTTTGAACACGGTCAGTTTTTCGGGGCCCCGCGCGATGTCGGGACCAGCTTCGCACAACTCCATACGACTCCGGCGATCGAAGTGGGACAAGCCCCGCGAGGCCGTACGGCTCAAGCGACCACGTTAGGTCGCGCTTGCCGCATGGAGTCGCATGCTCGTGGGACAGGTCCTTTACTCACCCACATAATACAGGCAATTTGCAATGCTCGCTTAATCTTGCAAATTATGAAATTGATAACAAATGGGATGTGTCAGATAATAATTCTTAACTAACTTAATGTGAATTAAAATATCTTAACAGCGACACACGATTTGAAAGGGCAAGGCAGACATAATTGGTAATGTATAATTTAGTTACAATTAGCCTACGTTTCTCGTCTGGAGCCCCATGCAGGGGAGAAAGGCTATTTCGTGTCAGTGCCAGAAAAGGAGGGAGAAGAATGTTGATAACACAGGGAATTCAACTGATTGCTTTCTTTTGTGTTAATGGGGCAGTTGCCAGCACATTGCTGTATGCCTATCTGTCTATATATGTTCTTATTAATGGTGATGCTAACGGATTATAAGAATAGAATAAGGAAAAGGGAGTCAAATGGTGACGGGCAGAAACGGCCAGCTCTGATAGAGGGAGAAGTGAAGAATGAGTTACCAAATTTTGTGGAATTTGATTCTCAGTCGGGAAAGCAGCACCATGTCCAGACAGAAGATGTGGCGATATTCGTCAACCTTGAATTGTAACTCGTTGCAATAATACAGGAAGCCACACAGAAAGGCCGAATTGGAAGCTCCGGATTTAATTTACGGACTGAGTCCAGGTGCTCCATAAAGCGATCACCAATCCCAAGATGTACTGTAGACACAAACTGAACGTGAAAGCAGAGGTGTTGCATAATTCAATTCCGTGTGTAGTTTCAGGCGCTGAGTGAGAGTCACGAGTCTTACGCGTTGAAACAGGCCCTTCCGCCCAACTGCCCACACCGGCCAACATGTCTATATACACTAGTCCCGCCCGCCTGCAGTTGGCCCACATCCCTGTGGACCTGTTCTATCCATGTATCTGCCTAAAAGTTTCTTCAACATTGTAACGGCATCTGCTATAACTACCCCCTTCCGGCAGCTCGTTCCATGCACCCATCTCCCTTTGCATGGAAATCTCACCCCTCAGATTCCTATTAAATATCTACCCCCCCCCCCCCCTCAACTTAAACCTCTCTGGTTGTCGATTCTTCTAACCTGGCCAAGATAATCTTCCGATCTGTCTATCGGATCTATTCCTCACATGATTTTGTACAGCTCTATAAAATCAACCTTAGCCCTCCTGCGTTTCAAGGCATAGAGTCCTAGCCTGCTCATCCTCTGCCCATTGCTCGGGCCCATGAGTCCCAGCAACATTCACATATATCTTCTCTGCACCATTTCCAGCCTGACAATATCGTTCTTGTAACAAGGTGTCCAAAATTGAACACAATACTCTAAATGCAGCCACTCCAATGCCTTATACGACTGCAACGTGACATCCCAACCTCTATAATCAATGCTCTGACTGATAAAGCCCAATGTACCCAACCAATCAAGATCATGCTGCAATTTTTGACAACCATCTTTACTATCTACGATACCACCCTCCTTTGTGTCACCTGCAACACTGCTAACTATTGTGTTTAAGAAGGAACTGCAGATGCTGGAAAATCGAAGGTACACAAAAATGCTGGAGAAACTCAGCGGTTGCAGCAGCATCTATGGAGCGAAGGAAATAGGCAACGTTTCGGGCCGAACCCCTTCTTCAGACCTTCTTCGTCTGAAGTAAGGACTAAAATCATATCTAGTCCTTTCGTTGACCAGATAGCACACATTCAAACCCGTTTTCAGTAAAGCTCAGTACAATAAATTAAACCAAGATGATGAAGAAAAAAGATTAGTTCAAAAAACAGTGACCAGGGGGTGTAAATGTGAACGAAATAAATATGAGATTGCAGGTTGCGGTGATACAGGGGTTTCAGATTTAACATTGTCCATTAGAGCCACGTTTACATAGATGAAGAAGAAAGGAAGTATTATGGATGGCGCTGGGCAAACTAACATTCTGTTTTATGAACTTTGACGAAGAACGCCAATGTATGTGTCCAGTGTGCAGAGCGGAGAGTTAACGCATATTCATGTCTCTGGAGAAATATTGTGGCGGAATTGAAATGGCACACACATCTAAGTCCGCCTAAGTACTGGCAAGGTTCAAAGCGCCAAATGTGGACTTGTTCTACGAGAAGTTTGGGAGCTCGGTTTGAAATTAAGAAGTTCAGTGTTAATAATCCCAGTGTTCACAGTGCCCCACGCAAATTAGCTCTGGAACAGAATCTTATAAGGCAGTTCAACGCCTGGCGTAGCCGATATACGTTTTGCAATAGAATAAACATTTCAATATTTCAATGAGCTCATGGCCACGAGAATCATGCTGGGACCACCTTCTTACTAATCGGGTAAAAATTGGGTAGATGAGACTTAAACAAATAGAGGTGTTATAAGTAAGGAGAACATTGCGTTTTTTTTACATCGGAAGATCAAGCCCATGGGGCAAAATGGTGACAGGTGACAGGAATATCGTGAATGTAAAGGTGATATTGCACCTGTTGTTAAAATAGACGGTATACGGACGCCAATTGAGACAGATTAATTGATTTATTAATAAGTGCAGCTGTGTGGTTAACACAAATAGAAACATAGACATAGAAACATAGAAATTAGGTGCAGGAGTAGGCCATTCGGCCCTTCGAGCCTGCACCGCCATTCAATATGATCATGGCTGATCATCCAACTCAGTATCCCGTACCTGCCTTCTCTCCATACCCTCTGATCCCCTTAGCCACAAGGGCCACATCTAACTCCCTCTTAAATATAGCCAATGAACTGGCCTCGACTACCCTCTGTGGCAGGGAGTTCCAGAGATTCACCACTCTCTGTGTGAAAAAAGTTCTTCTCATCTCGGTTTTAAAGGATTTCCCCCTTATCCTTAAGCTGTGACCCCTTGTCCTGGACTTCCCCAACATCGGGAGCAATCTTCCTGCATCTAGCCTGTCCAAACCCTTAAGAATTTTATAAGTTTCTATAAGATCCCCTCTCAATCTCCTAAATTCTAGAGAGTATAAACCAAGTCTATCCAGTCTTTCTTCATAAGACAGTCCTGACATCCCAGGAATCAGTCTGGTGAACCTTCTCTGCACTCCCTCTATGGCAATAATGTCCTTCCTCAGATTTGGAGACCAAAACTGTACGCAATACTCCAGGTGTGGTCTCACCAAGACCCTGTACAACTGCAGTAGAACCTCCCTGCTCCTATACTCAAATCCTTTTGCTATGAAAGCTAACATACCATTCGCTTTCTTCACTGCCTGCTGCACCTGCATGCCCACTTTCAATGACTGGTGTACCATGACACCCAGGTCTCGCTGCATCTCCCCTTTTCCTAGTCGGCCACCATTTAGATAATAGTCTACATTTAGGATGAACCAAATAAGTGCAAGAGGAGTTCTCAGAGTCGATCTCGCGCCGAGGACTGGTGCCGCGGACCGGACAGGGAACCCATCCAGAAGGCCCGGCTCGCCGGCCGGAGATGAAGGAGTGGGAGGAAGGGCCGTTAAGCAGACTGACTGCGGGAGGGAGTGCACTACCCTGACGGTGAAGGGGGCCGATGAAGAACCTGTAACGCTGGCAGGGCAGCGGATTCTCATGGTCAGGTCAAGAACCCTGCATTAACAATAACTGGGATATGAAAATGGAGCCAAATCTGGCGACTCTATATACTGTCTCAGTGTAACACCACGATGCACTTTTACTGTATCTGAGATATTTATCTAAAGGTTCAAAAGGTTCAAAGGTTATTTATTAGTCACATACACCTAGGTGTAGTGAAATGCTTCTTGCCAGTGCAGCACATAAAGAAAGAATACAGACATAACATTAATAAGAGGTTTAAACATAAAGAACATCCCCCCACAATGGTTCCCACCATGAGGGAAGGCACAAGGTCCAGTCCCCAACCCCAGTTCACCCATAGTCGGGCCCATTGAGTAGGTATGTTGCAAAGCCTACCTGAAGCGTCTTTGAAAATCTTCCGCTGCGGGTGTGCGCGATTTTGGCGCCGTTTAGAGGGGGCGGGTTTAAAACGCGATTTTCTCTAGGCTGTTCAAATCGAAGATGTTCAGCCTAGTTAATTATTAACGAAAAATCGCTGGAAGAACCCGTCGCAAAAGCTATTATTAGGTTTAAAGGCCTTGAATAATAGTTATAGTAGTTTAAAAATCAATCTTTAAACCCGCGACCGTCAGCAACCGCATGGTCTCATAAAGAAAATAGCAGAAGTTAGGTTGTATATTTTTACATTCAAAAGGGCTTCTAAAGATCCTTTTATACAAAATTTAATATTGCGAGTAGCTCAATTTGGCCCCATTATATCGCGCAGTATTTTTCTCGGCATTTGGGGCACAAATCTACCGCAATGTGAACGTTCTAAACCAGCGCGTTCCACAGGGACCCACTGGAAAGCTGATTTAAATGGGCATTTATTTACAGCAATTGAACACTAAATTCCTTCCATTTGGCCTATAAATTAATGTAAATGAGATTTTAAAATCATGTTTTATTGTGAATTATTTGTGAATATTATTTGGACATTTAGGCTATTTAAAAATGTTAATCATTTATTAAGAAATGGATAGATGTTTAGATCTAGTAATTGAAGTCTGAAATTAGCTACAATTAGGTAACTAACTAATTATATGCTTTAATTTCAGGTCATCCAAGTAAGATTATTTTATATTTGTTTCAGAATGCTTCAATCTATGATAACTGAAAATTTCATTCAGTTCTCTTAATTTTTAAGAAAGTTATGGGCTTTTGACTGTTCACGATCACAACTTTTTTGTTATGTCCATAGAAAATCAATAGGGAACAAGATGCTCATTTCCGAGTATGAAAATGGCCATAACTTTTTAAATACTTGAGATATGAAAGTGAATTAGATGTCAAATTAAACTTATTTTTATGCTTTATCTGATGGGATAAATTACAGACTTGATTTTTAAAATCTCAAAATTTTGTAACATTGCTACATTGAGGCCTCCACAGTTGCCTCTACGGAGGCCCGATGTTCCTGGCCGTTCTCGCCGGGTGATGTTGCTCCGGCGTCGGGAGAATCCTCGCAGCGGCCTGGGAACCCTGGAACGGCCGCTTCCGTACTGGAGGCCGCGGCTTCCGAAGCCAACAAGGCCGCGCCGGTTGGAGCTCCACTACTGGCGATCTCGTCGCGAGATCCCAGGCTCCCGGTGTACAGTTCGGCGCCGCTGCCCGCGGCTGGCCGCTCCTCAAACCCGTAGCTCCGCGATGTTGTTCCCGGCGGTCTCAGCTCACCGGAGCTCCAGCGCGGCGACCCAGGCAAGGCATCGCCCGCTCCACGATAGCGCTCCACCGCTATTTTTTGCACTGCCGTCGACGCTCCATTCAACGGCCACTGAGCCCGGATTAAAGCCGTTCACCAAACACACCAGGGTGGCGGTGCCCTTTGAGGTAACTTCATCGGCTGCAGGCGGGAGGACCGTCACGATCGGTGCCCGAGGATCTGTTTAATAAGAAGTCACATTTAATTGGAGAATTGCTGTCGTTGAGATATCATTATTTGCCGAAAATACATCTCATTAAAGCACTCATTTATAGAAATGTCGTTTTATTCTCGACCTATTTCAAACCATTATAGTGTGTTTATTTTAATTGGGTGAACAATAAACAAAGTGCGTGAAAGCAACTAAAATAGATCCTGTCTACCCTCTGTATAAACACCGGGAAACCATCTGTGATAGATCGTGGCTGCAGTATTTTATAAAACTGAATACATTATTGTAACTTTTATAATGTTCATTTTACTACACATCTCCGGCTTTACATTTATTTAAATATATCAGCAGATATAAACCATTCGCGATCGCAAAATTTATAATAACAGATAATAACTTATCGACGGCACGCTTTGAGATGGAGGGTGACGCTATTTATGTTCGGCAAAAATATATGGAAACTAGTCTTCGAAAGCCAATGTCACCGATTCGCAGATGTCGTTCACAAGCAAGAATGACATTATAGTTCGAATGTTCATTTATATTTGAAATACACGGCTGCGTCCACGAAAAGCTGCTCTACGTATTAAACACAATTTCTGAAGGAAATGTGCGAAACTTTCTCCTTTCGCATTTCGCATTTTGATATCCTTGTTCAACCCGTCACCCGGATTTTTGACAGTGTTGAATATTAACGTTGGCGAACCCCGTTACCCAAGCAATTTCCTTTCATATCTGGACAATCACTGCGAATATTTCCGCAATTTATTGAACGAAGCTCAAGACAAAGCATTAGCTCGCTTTCGCAGTCATTTCACTGAGTTATGTCCAAGTGAACTCGGAACATCTGTATAGCAAGATCGCACTATCTGCACTGAAATACAGCTGGCCCAATCAAGTATAGTGTGAACTCAGGACATTAAATCAAGCAATATCTGCATTAAAAGAAAAAAGAAAACAGCGCGCTGTCCGATGAACATATTTTACTTACCGCCAATACCCAGCCTCGTTCCTTTACCGAAATGTAAACCACTATCCCATTTGGCACAGTAATAGTCAGCAGCATCCACCGATTGAACGCTAGATATTGCGAATATTACAGAGCTCCCTGACACCGAGATGGAAAAACGGTCTGGAATGTCCGTGCCTTCCAAAATGGTGCCGGATTCATAGTAGAATAGATACTTAGGAGTTTTGCCATGAATCTGTTGGTACCACGAGACATAGTTAGTGCCTGAACTGGAACCGGATATTGTGCAGGATATTTGTATTTTCTGTCCCGTAGAGGTGGACATCGAAGGCGGCTGATTTACTGTAACAGCCGCGCTTAAGTCTGAGCAAAGAAAAATATCAGAAAAAAAATTGATAAGTTTGCTGAAATGTGGGAGATAATCCCAAATTAATGGTGAACAGAAATAAGTATAATGTCCAGGAAAGTAAAATACTCACAAACTGCGCAAAACACCAACGCACCGACAACACGGATTCAATAAGACATTTTCATTAACCGACTGAGCTCCGATGGGGCGGCAGTTTCCAGGACAAGTGGCGTGTAATCTTGCTCTCTGGCTCTCTTTATAAATGGAATGACGAGATGTCACCGTGTGTTTATCTCTCCAAACCAATCAAACCGGTATGCTCGTCGAAGCCCATCAGAAATTGCCAGATTCTTCCTCAAAATATTCGCCCCTGTGAAACACGCAGGTCTTGTTTTAGAGACTTGTATTTCTAAAAAGCTTCATACATCTGGCAGAATGAAAAGGATGCAGGGGCTGACATTGAGGTGGTGCAGACATATAAATACCTTGGAGTGCACCTTGATAACAAACTGGACTGGTCTGTCAACTCTGACTCCCTCTACAAAAAAGGCCAGAGAAGACTCTTTTTCCTCAGAAGGCTCAAATCCTTCAATGTGTGTAATGATATGCTGCACATGTTTTACAACACTGTGGTTGCAAGTGATATTTTCTACGCTGTTGTCTGCTGGGGCAACAGCATTAGTGCAAAAAACAACAAGAAGCTGGTCAAACTGGTTAAACGAGCTAGCTCAGTGCTGGAGGGGAGAGTAGGCTCTGGGATGGATGCGCTTGAGAGGCGTATGCGGCACAAGGTGCAGGTCATCCTGAAAAACCCCGGGCATCCCCTCCATGTAATTCTGGAGAGTCAAAAGAGCACTCGGAACAACAACCGGCTCCTCTCCCTGCCCTGTAGAACGGAGCGGTTCAGGAGATCCTTCACCCCTGCAGCCATTAGATTTTATAATTCGGACCGCTAGGCTGTAGGGGGATGCATTTTGCAATTTTTAATTTTTAATTGTTAATTATTGGTCTTTTTAAGTATTTATTGCTCTCAGGTAGTGTCCACATTGTATTCTATGTATTTTCTGCCTGCGTTCGTTTTGAATCTGTGGATTTGTTGGTTGGGGGCTTCTGGACATCTGAATTTCCCTGAGGGGATCAATAAAGTATTTATTATTATTATTATTATTATTATTATTTACAGTTGTCCCTTCTTTATAAACAAACAATCTATAATGTTCGCATATATATACAGGTTCAATCTATAACCCTCCGCATATATATACTAAACAGATTGCGAGTTTTAAATATTATATTCGGTAACTGTTTAATCAACAATGAAAACGGAATAGAAATATTTTATCTATACTGACCAACTGAATCCGTATCGCTGATTTCCTTCGCGCCCTCACCCGCTGAGTTTCTCCAGCATTTTTGTCTACCTCCGTATCGCTGAACATAACATGATCACAGTCACCTCCTCAGCACTGTTTTATTAAAAAGCACATTAAATCTATATTTAGATATCTTTGTCATTTTAGAAATGATAAACCCCACAGGCTGCCCTTCTACTTGTGTATCAGATAATTTAGAAAGGACCTGGGGAGAAAGAACATCACTACAGATGTCAGTAAAGTTGCAGTTTTGGAGGCAACTTGGACTACCCGATGTGTGTCGTGCTTGGAAAAGCGGTCTGTGATACTCTCCTTTTGTAATGCGCAGTAATTCGCAAAACCTGCCTCGACTCAAAGTGGAAAGGTTACCTGCACCAAATTAATGCATGTATGAGTGAAGTAAAAGGGATCATATTGGCTCTCACCGACCACTTCCAGAGTTCTTTCGACTTTGTAGTACGACAGGACGACAGGAATTCTACATACAGCACAATTAAAGTTGAATGGAATACGGGCACTCCAGCTATCTGGCAAAACTGACAAGGGACAAACGCGAAGAGCGGTTTTCGGGAAATAGCGGGTGAGAAATATGATTATCATGAATAATTGTCCTTAAATTGTCATTAAAATAGATTAGTTTAGCAGTGAACATGACTGGTCAGCGATCCATTAACTTAACCGTTCATCCTTTCACCACTACGTTTTCCCCATGACCTGCCTGGGATTTCCGGTTTCCTCCCACACTACAAAGACAGATTGGTAGGTTCATTGGTTTGGTAAAATTATATATTGTCCCTAAAGTGCGCAGGATAATGTTAATGTGCGGGGACTGTTTATCCGTAGAAGTGCCTGTTTCCGCGCTGTATCTCCAAATTTAAAAAAAGTGACTACAATTTGTACCAGCCCCACCTGCCCATTGAGACCATATCCCTCCAAATCAGTCATATCCATGTACCTGTCTAACTGTTTTTTAAACGCTGGGATTGTCCCTGGCACAACTACCTCCTCCGGCTGCTTGTTCCATACACCCATCTGGGAAAAAGTTACCCCTCAGATTCTTATTAAATCTTTGCCCCGTCACCATAAACCTGGTCCTCGATTCACCTACTCTTGGCAAGAGACTGTGCATCTATCCGATCTATTCCTCTCATGACCCAATACACCTCTATAAGATTTCCCCTCATCTTCGTGCGCTCCAAGGTGTAGAGTCCCAGCCTACTCACCTCTCCCTATGGCTCAGACCCTCTAGTCTTGGCAACATCCTCGTAAGTCTTCTCTGTGCCCAGCTTGTCGAAATCTTTCCAAAAAGATGGTGCCCAGACTGAACACATTAAACTAAATGCGGCGTCACCAACGTCTTATACATCTGCAACCAGACCAGAGAAACGGTCTAAATGAGGTCGAGAAAGAACATGAGATATAGAGCGGGGGACAGAGATAAAGAGAAAGCAAGGTGAGGGAGGACAGAGTAGGAATTGCAATGGGTACAGTTGAGTTAAAAGCAGTGAGGGCGATATAAAGTACAGAAATTAACAAGTGCATGGACAAAACAGGAAATTGAAAAACAAACACATCTTTGACAGATCACAGACGCCCAGGCATGCATAATGGATAGGTGGGGGGGGGGAGGGGGGGGGGGGGAGAGATGTCGAGAACACAGTTCATCTGATAGATTTCAACTGGGAGAACGGGCCAGTTGCAAGCACATTCCCGTATGTTTATCTGTCGATGTAGGCTGAGCATCACAAATGTGACTAGAAATCCATTTTCGTCACTCACTGGCGTCCGAATCAATGTTAAACGCGCTTTGAAAGATTGGACTTTAAATACCGGAAATTTTTCATTTTTTTCTCTAATTTAATTTTAGAGAAGTTTCAGGGATGATTTATATAATATTTTTACACAATATGTGAACATTTCATGTAGTTCCGTGAGTTGGGTCACGAAACTGCACAAAAAAAGCTCCTCGGCTCACGGCCTAGACAGCCAAGTTGTGAAACCAGTCAAACTTTGTGAATTAACTGGAACTGAAAGGTAAGATCTAAAGTCTGAATTGATGAAAATTAATCTGTGTGGACTTTAATTAATTGAATTGCACCCTTTTATAATGTGAAAGAATTGCACCCTTTTATAATGTGATTTGGAGGCTGTACATTCACTCATTCATTCATTCACTCATTCACTCACTCATTCATTCACTCATTCAATCATACATTCACTCATTCATTCATTCACTCATCACTCATTCATTCACTCGTTCATTCTCTCGTTCATTCATGGAGTTGAGGGCCTAAACTGTGTGTATCCATAACAAAGTAAATTAAACATGTTCACTAATGTTTTCACTACAGCTTGTTGTAGTCTAATAAGTCTTTAACATATAATCTCGGAGCTGCCTGCGATCACTTACCGAGTAAAAGTGCTCCGACTGCGGGGCCTAGGTACTTAACATAGTGAAGCCGCGGTCTCAATTAAGAAGCGGCCGATTCGCGAACGCGGAGCCGCGGAGTGTCTTTCGATCATCTCAGCGGAGTATGTGGGGGTGGGGGGCTGTACATAGTGACGTCCGTAGCGGCCGTTTCTAGGCCCCGACCACGGGAGAAAAACGAAGGAATATTGACTGCACTTTATGGGCTTCCATCGAAGTGAGAAATGGTCAAAAATGGCTGATGTTTATGTAGAAATAAATTGGTGTATGTGAACTTGAACTTGAACTTGAACTAATTTATCTAAGGTAGTAACAGTGTTATTCTCATTAACATTAAGAAGAGGTTGAAATGTTATGAATTGAAGTCCATGCAGACTATGAGATGTTTTTTTTGTAGCCTCTGCCTGACCCTCCACTTGAACTTGAACTAACTTATCAATGGGGTTATCAAAACTTATCAAAATACTTGGAATCCGATGAAGAATATTCAGACGAAGATCAGATGTAATGTAAACAAATAAATTGGGGAAATAAATGATGTTTTGTTCTTGACGAGTTTCAGGGATGATTTATATAATATTTTTACACAATATGTGAAAATGTCATGTAGTTCCGTGAGTCACGAAACTGCACAAAAAAGCTCCTCGGCCCACAGCCTAATGTATTTTCTTGTTAATCGAGAAGCAAAGGGATATGTTCTGCAGTAAATTAAAAGTATAGAATAAAGAAAAGGGTGCCAAATAAATGACTAGCTCTGATAGAAGCAGAGGAAACGACTGCACATCCCCTTGAAAATCAAATTTAAGGAACACAGCCCACTTTGAAAATTGGGGATCAAAGTGGTGAGCGACTAGTGAATGGATTATCGCGGGACCCCGCAAGTCACATCCTGACCATTTTCCTTACTCTGCTCCTGCTTCACTATAGATCACTATTTTACCTTCAGCTAGGTGAGGTTCATCTTTAATGAAGGACTTTATAAGATGCATTCGAGAAATCCATATAATTAATATCCATAGACATTCCCCCGTAAATTACGTTAACATTATTCAAAAATCCAATCTGTTTCATCAGTCACGTCATACCTTTAAAAGCCCACGCGAAAAAAGTAGAATACGTCAAATTGTTCCATCTTCAATTATAAACCGGTGGTCCTCCGGTATCCCAAAGATAATCAGGATTGTAGGTTAAACGGCTTCTGTACATTGTCCCTAGTTTGTAGGATAGAAGTGGCGTACCGGTAATCGTGGCCAGCGCGGAATCCGTGGGTCGAAATGCCCATTTCCACCCTATATCTCTAATATTAAAACAAACCGAAAGATGTTCGGCCGACTCAGCAAACTATTACTGCTATCCCACTTTTAGTTTTTTTTAAAGTAGTAAACTGCCATGTGCAATTCTGCTCGTTAAATATATGTGTTGCCGAGACTGAAAGAAGATTGAAAGATTGCAGTTAGGGTATCAACAACATTCTTAGATCCCCACTCTACAAAGCCGAGGATGTAAATCATTTAACCATAGAATATTATCTTTCTTTAGCATTAAGACTGGTTTGATAGATGCCTGTATTCAAGTTGTGTGGTGGGACTACCTACAGACAAATAACTATACTTTCTTCCCGAGATACAAATTAGACGATTCTAACGTAGTGTTGGTGCGCCATCTACTGGAATATATGTGTAACCGCAGTTCCAGAGCAAACAAAAACAAAATAGAAAGCGGAACTCGGTGGGTCAGGCATCTGTGCAGGGCACACTTTGTTACAATCCCTTTTCCGGCATCGTAGAGGGAAAAACACCAACATTTCCAGCTTTTACTTTATTTCCCGCTTGTTCATTGTATGATAAATTTTAATCTACAATTTGAGAGGGAGAAGGGTAAATCGGAGGCCGGAACGGGATTGGGGATGATCAGCCATGATCACGTTGAATGGCGGTGCTGGCTCGAAGGGCAACTCCTGCAACTATTGTCTATTGTCTAAAGAGAAAGCGATTGATTTAGAAAGTAATGCTTAATTTAACAATAAACCGTAATGTAAATAAACGTCGGAGCTGTTGGAGATCAGTTGAAATCTATGTTATTATCACGCTCTGATTATGACCCTTATACAGTGTGTCGACCATGTGTCGAACACTCTCGGCGGAAGCGTTCAGCTGGTATCAGGAGAAAGGACAAATAAAGTTTTTAATTGTCCTGAATACCTGGGATACCAATGGATTTAAGAAAGGAACCGAGTTTTTATTGTAACTGGTCTGTGACTCACGGCCCAGATAGCCTAGTTCAAAACGTGTCGCCACTAAAATGACCGAACTATCCCAGGATAAATGAACATGTACAATGCTCTAGATCCCGAGAATAAATTCAATGTATTTATATTAAGTTCCAGTTTAATAGCACAGTAGATGTTTGGATGATTAAGGGGTTGGACAGGCTAGATGCAGGAAGGTTGTTCCCGATGTTGGGGAAGTCCAGAACAAGGGGTCAAAGTTTAAGGATAAGGCGGAAATCTTTTAGGACCGAGATGAGAAAAACATTTTTCACACAGAGAGTGGTGAATCTCTGGAATTCTCTGCCACAGTTGAGGCCAGTTCATTGGCTATATTTAAGAGGGAGTTAGATTGGGGTTTAGCCCTTGTGGCTAAAGGGATCAGGGCGTATGGAGAGAAGGCAGGTACAGGATACTGAGTTGGATGATCAGCCATGATCATATTGAATGGCGGTGCAGGCTCGAAGTGCCGAATGGCCTACTCCGGCACCTATTTTCTATGTCTCTATGTTTCTATGATCAAAGGTTTCGATAAATATCCCCAGTCTACTTTCTTTGTAGAGCAAAATTCGTTCATTGAATCTTCTTCCAATGGCAATTGTGATTAATCGCCAGAACAAAAGGTTAGCTATTCTGGTTAGGTTGAGGGTGCATGAAGGTATCAAGCTTTTAATGTTATATTGATATGAAATCCTTTCTCTGCCTTAAGCACGAAAAGCTGGGCCAAATAACCGGTCTGAAATATGAGGCAGATTTGTCCCGTCTTTGGCATTATTCCTCTACAACCCCAATTGATCGTTGGTGCAACACACTGGACAAGAAGCTGCCTGCAAACAAATTGTTATGCAACCCATACATTCCATTACACGATTTGAATCCCATATCACTTTGCAGCTTGCAATAAAATTCTGTCCTTAAGTGGTAATGCACATAAAGCATTTATTTCAATAGACCACTTTGAAACACCTTTAAAGTATTCCTGTAGTTATGTCGGTATCAAGTGGACTATTACAAACTAAAGGGAAAGTTATCAAGTAGGAGTATATTTCCCGTATAAATTTCTAACGTTGATGTACAATAACTGGTAGACCAGATTAGTGTGGAAGCGCTAGGATTAGATATGTTATATTTATGAAAGAATGTGGAGCCCTTTGGTTAGGATGTAGATTAATCAAGGTCTCATTGAGTGGAATAGTTGGTTTAATAATCTAAAGTACCTCGTCCCATTTATTTCACATTAGTTGAGGCAATATTCCTTGCCAGTCAAATAATATTGCCAATTGTTATCAAGTGTTCTCAAGAATATTATCAAGTGTTACTTTTAATGAGCGATACCAGCGTAGACAGAATTGCCAAAAGTGTTACGACATCAGGGAAACTACACAATAGTTTCGTTTAGTTTAGAAATACAGCGTGGAAACAGGCCCTTCGGCCCACCGAGTCCGCGCCGACCAGCGTTCACTCGTATATTAGGTCTATCTTGCACACCAGGGACAATTTCAGAAGCCAATTAACCTACAAACCTGCAGGTCCTTGGAATGTGGGAGGAAACAAGAGCACCCGGAGAAATCCCACGCGGTTACCCACGTACCAACTCCGCACAGACAGCAACGGTTGTCAGGATCGAACCCGGGTCTCAGACGCTGTGAGGTAGCAACTATATTCCCGCACCACTATGCCAGCGCTACGACGTCCGATTTCAACAGAGACTGCACTTGTAACTCCGACGGTTAATGTGGCTCATGTGGAGCAGCACATAAATCATTATTAGTTGGCTGAAGACAGTTACTGTCCGATCATTTCTTTTTGAAAGTGTTGACATGCGGGTTTGTTGTTGATATAAAAATGTAATAAAAATCAGGATGGGCACCCGCCAACTCACCATATTGCCCCCACGTCAAAGAAGACACTTCGAAGTTGTTGTTGAATATGGAAGAATTAAATAACGTCATATTGCAAGCCAGCAAGTATTATTTGGATAATTGGGAGCGAGAAAAACAATTATCATCTATTTTATAATACTGATGGCGAATCATAGAATATCTGCCGCACAGGAGGCCATTTATCCATCACGCCTGTGCCGGTCCAACGCTTTATCCAGAGCCCTGTGGGTCATTCTTCTTTGAATGATGCCCAAGTATCAACATGACGGGTGTTTATTACTCTGCCACACAAACATAACCATTCACCATTGTTGGTCGATGTGGGCAAGTTGAGCCGATGGACCTGTTTCCACGCTATATGACTCTATATCTCCATGCCTCCACGACACTGGGTGAACAAATGTTCTGAATCTCCTGCTAACATATTAGATCTATCCCCCCTCCGCTTTGAATCTTCTGCTGAAAAATATTTTCGATTGACTCTACCAATGATAATATAGCTCAATTCAATCTCAATTTAGCTTAATTTTTCCAAATAAAACAACCCCAACCCAAGACATCTTTCCACACAGCTACAAATTTCCAGTGTGGCAACATGCTCGTAAAACTACCCTGTGCAATGTTCTATCCAGAACTGGATACATAACCCAGACGGTGGTCTAACTCGCATAAAACACAGGTCTAATATGAATTCCTTACTTTAATGTTCTATGCCCTAGTTTATAACGGACGGCATCCCGTATTCCGTTTCAACCATCTCCGTCACTTAGCTTGGAAGCGGTAATGGTCTGTGGACGTGCACCACATGATCCGTTTGTTCCTCGAATCCACACTGGTTAAAGCAAATATATTGAGTATTTCCTTCCCTAGTACATGGCCTTACATTCCACTGATTTAAATTTCCTCTGCTACTTTTCTATCTAACAGAACGGCAATCTAATGTATCCTTCTCGGTGTCAGACACACGGCCAACTTTACGTCATTTAGAAATCTCTACATTTCACCCTGATTTGAAAGTGAACGGAAACATCGTTTCCGTTTAAAAAAAAAAGCTACCGGTTTATTTCTGCCTCGCATTAATGTAGGCTATGCCTGACCAGGAAAGGGGATTTTGCAGATATATTTTTTCATCTTGGTGTTATGAAAGAACAGTGATTTCCCCCCGTGCATTGCGCCAAGATTTAATCTTGCCTATGGGATCATATGGGGGGGGGGGGGGGGGGGGTGTTAGGGTTATTATTCAAAAATACACAAAGTGCTGGAGTTACTCAGCGGATCAAGCAGCATCTCTGGAGTACTTGGATAAGTAACGTTTCGGGTCGAGACCTCAGTATCATAGCGCAATAAACACATAAACAGTGTCATATTGCTTTGTCCTTAATATGCTTTGGCGTACGATGCTTATTAAGATTTCCTCCGAATACATGGCGTTTGCTCACACATTTTCAGTTCCTTTTAAAACTTGGCAAATTGTCAACGTACTTTCTTCAGTGCAATTACAGTTCATGATTTGAAACACTCAGCAAAGTTTCTACTTTATAATCGCTATGGCAGCAAAGCAGAAGCAAGAGGAACCTTTTACTTCACTTATAACGGGAACGTACAGCTGTTGCACTCATATTCGTAGGCGCCAGTCAATCAGACCGAATGGCCCTCGAAAATCCTTCCAACAGTATTTCCTTGCAGAATTTATCCATTTGTGACAACGAAAACTCTGTATTATTCAAAACCGGTAATTATTTTGTCTATTGTATTTTGTCACTCGGAGTGTGAAATTATATACTGCTTCATTTCAATTCATTTCAATGTACATTCAGGCTCAGAATGGACTCGATTGTCGAAACCGAGGCAAGGGGAAATCATTGTGAGGGTCACTGTCACGTTGTGTCTGATTGGCCTGGGAATACTCACAGTACTGTCCATTATTGCATGTAAGTATTGTTCTTCTGACAGTATACATGTCCCTCTGCGATATAAAACAGACAACACGGTGCGGGCGATCAGTTATACGCCCCGACAATAATTAATCGATGTCAACAGAACCTACCCAAATCGGAGTCCGATATCACATTTTCCGCTTGGCGATACCCCACCCCATCGAACTATTGTCTATCCATATTTCTGCATAACTTGCTGCCAGTCTACTTTCTGCCAAGCACAAATCCCACCAGCTCTGCGGTATATTTAACCCATCCAAATTGTCTGCTCACCACGTTCCGATGGGTAATGTTTCTGTTCTCGGGAGGTGTGACTTAGGAAGCAATAGGCTCTCTGTCAGATAAATCACTCTCACGCTCTCTAACACGAGGAAACGTGCCCAGCTTGTCTATACAGATCATTGAAAGCGAATATTGGCAAATCGCTTTCGAATTTGAATGGACGGGGCGATCAAAGGTATCGGTATCCCACTCTTAAACTGTGTGGCTGTAACTGTACGCTCTGCTCTATCCGTGTGGTAGTAAACACTGCACAGCAACGGTGTTGGCTTGGGATATTTGGGGAACATTACGTTCTCCAGTGTATTCAATCAGTTCTCCGCTTGAGAACTTCTACGGAAATTATTGGCTGCTGTTCACATAGTCCAGCGCTGCTTAAAAAATCATGTAGCGTAGATGCGTTCATGGCACCGCTTTTTTAATAGGGTGATTACTCTGACCTGAACATTTCAGAGAGGGCTTCTAGTAGACCATGGAATTAGAATAGAATTGGGCCATTCGTCCCGTCGAGTCCGCTAGATCAGATCAGGGCGGCACAGTGGCGCAGCGGTGGAGTTGCTGCCTTACAGCGCCAGAAAGCCGAGTTCGATCCCGACTACGGGGGCTGTCTGTACGGAGTTTGTACGTTCTCCCCGTAACCCGCGTGGGTTTTCTCCGAGATCTTCGGTCTCCTCCCACACTCCAAAAACGTACAGGCCTGTAGGTTAATTGGCTTGGTAAATGTAAAAATTGTCCTTAATGTGTGTAGGATAGTGTTGATGTGCGGGGATGGCTCGTCGGCGCGGACTCGGCGGGTCTGTTAACGTGCTGCATCTCTAAACTAAACTAAACTAAACTAAAAAGCTGATTATCTTTTTTCCCTCAGTCCCATTCCTCTGCCTTCTCCCCGTAACCTTTGACGCCCTTATTCATCAATAACCTACCAATCTTTGCATTAAAAATACCCAACGACTTGGCCTCCATCGCTGTTCTGGCTATGGAAATTCCTCAACATCTCTATTCTAAATACGCCTTCATATTCACAGGCTGTGCCCTCTGGTCCCAGACTTTCCCACTACTTGAAACATCCTCTCTGCATCCACTCTATCTTGGTTTTTCAGTATTCGTTTGGCTTAAATTATTTTTTTTGCTAAGGATTTGATTTTTTTCTTTGCCAACTGAGTCACCCCACCACCTCTACTTAGAGAGGGAAAGAGGTGGGGGTGGGAATGGCTTTCGGCGCGGTTTTTTGGGGAGCAATTATGTTACATCAGCGAGGACTAATACACTAGAGCTGGTGATAAAATCAAGCTGCACCAACAGACCAAGGGCGTTACATGTGTCTGTCAATGTGACATTGGACGCGGGGCAAAGACGTTACTAGTTTCTCTCAAGGTGACCCTGACTTTCAACGTTCATGCAAGTCGGCTCTTTCCACTTTGCTCCATTCATCTCATAATTGGCATTGCAGTCCAAGCGGCGCCTCTGACGATCCCTTACACACGGGCTAACATTACATCGATTTGCCAGAGGCAAACGGGAGAGTTTTCTTGAACCATCGGCGCCTCCTTAACGCAAGCTTTCACCGAGTGCATGAATATTGCGTCCGAATGTGAATCCAGCCGCTTTTGTGAAGGTTCCGATGCGTTCTATGCAATTTACGTGCACTATCAAGGAACAGTCCAAATCCATTTCGTTTGCCATATTTGGTACAGCTGCAAGAGCTGCTGCCTCGCAACGCCAGAGATCCGCGTTCGAAATAACCTTGGATGCTGTCAATGTGGACGTTGCACGTTCTCCTTGTAACCGCGTTAGTTTCCTCTGGGTGCTCCGGTTTCTTTCCACAGTCTGCATCACATGCTCATTTGGGCTCTGTAAATTGCCCCCTAGTGTTTAGGGAATGGATGCGAAAGTGTTATAACATAGACCTTGTGTGTACGGGTGATCGATGATCGGCATGGGCTAGGTGGGTCGAAGGGGCTGTTTCCATGCAGTATCATTCAATCTATTAATTCATTACCTGATACCATGAATTGTGCAGAATCCATTATCCAGCTTCAGATGTGAACCGTAATAAAAAGGTACCTGTTGATACTTGCGACTTGGCAAACGCCAACCGCTTCTTGAAACACCAATCGAGTCATCTACTTCCCACTTGTATCATAGAAACATAGAAAATAGGTGCAGGAGTAGGCCATTCGGCCATTCGAGCCTGCACCGCCATTCAATATGATCATGGCTGATCATCCAACTCAGTATCCTGTACCTGCCTTCTCTCCATACTCCCTGATCCCTTTAGCCACAAGGGCCACATCTAACTCCCTCTTAAATATAGCCAATGAACTGGTCTCAACTACCTCCTGTGGCAGAGAATTCCAGAGATTCACCACTCTCTGTGTGAAAAATGTTTTCCTCATCTCGGTCCTAAAAGATTTCCCCCTTATCCTTAAACTGTGACCCCTTGTTCTGGACTTCCCCAACATCGGGAACAATCTTCCTGCATCTAGCCTGTCCAACCCCTTAAGAATTTTGTAAGTTTCTATAAGATCCCCCCTCAATCTTCTAAATTCTAACGAGTACAAGCCGAGTCTATCCAGTCTTTCTTCATATGAAAGTCCTGACATCCCAGGAATCAGTCTGGTGAACCTTCTCTGTACTCCCTCTACGGCAACTATGTCTTTCCTCAGATTAGGAGACCAAAACTGTATGTAATACTCCAGGTGTGGTCTCACCAAGACCCTGTACAACTGCAGTAGAACCTCGCTGCTCCTATACTCAAATCCTTTTGCTATGAATGCGAACATACCATTCGCTTTCTTCACTGCCTGCTGCACCTGCATGCCTACTTTCAATGACTGGTGTACCATGACACCCAGGTATCGAATATAAATATCCACCAGAAAGTGGACACTTTAATTGAACTGTCTAATTGCAATCATTGTGTAAATTTGTTAACTATTCAACCTCAAGGAACAGAGGCAGAAAATGCTGGACATCTCACCAATCAGGGCAGCATCTGTGGAGAATTGACGTTTCACATGTGATAACATATCATCAAGGTGAAAGGATAACTCCGGATCTCTCTGGCCAGCTATGATATTTTTCAAACAGTCGTTTTCGGAGCTACGGTGGCGATAGTACCCGTCCTCCCCAGCTCACCAGCGCTCGGCCGCTGCTCAAGAACGAGCGGTTGGTTGGTGGACCGAAGGGACGGGCGTGACGGCTCCTGTGTGGCTGTTCTTGGCATCAGATGGAACTTTGCCATATTGAACCCAAGAAGAACACATTCCATTTAACACGTTGATATCCACTTTACGAATTCTGTCACGCCTACCGGCCCAGCTGCGATGCCTTTGTATCAACCGTCAATAGAATAGAAAACCTCGTCTTCAAAAGAATGCCATTATTAGCCCGTCACGGGTCTGGGCTAAGCATGTTAATTTCAGCTTCAATATTATGAAGGCAAAGTGGACATTTCAAATACCTCACCAGACCATTTATTTCGATGGGAAAATCCACCTCCACTGTCTTCCTCTGACAGTAAAACCGCGTGCATTCATTATAATAACCGGCTGCAGATTCGTCGGATTCACTCAGAGAACTGTCAAACTGCTATGTTGTACTTCCTGTATTCGTTCAATGGTAAAGCTGAACAGTTAATTACTTCTGATTGTAAGCAGGTTTTGTTTCTGAAATATAACACACATTTCAATATGTAGATATGAAGATATCTGTTGATGTTAAAGAACTTCAAGATTCATTGAAAAGCGTCAATGGACTAAGCACACGCCAAGGAAATGGTAAGTGAGTAGCTACCACAAGGAACAATAAATGTATCTTTCGTTCCAGGCTCTTCGCTATTCCATATGTTTTCCTCTTTCTAAAATGTAGTCTCGCCAGTGTCAATGAAACCAAATTCTGGAAGCACTACAATCAGGAGTCGGGTTCTATGCCCATTTAAACAGCTATTACGGATACATGGAGCGTTTGCTTGTTTGACTAGATATAAGGTCATAAGGTCACCGGTAATAGGGGCAGAATTAGGTCATTCGGCCCATCATATCTACCCCGCCATTCAATCATGGCTGATTTATCTTTTCCTCCTAAGCCAATTCTCTTGCCCCATAACTCCTGACACCCGTACCGATCAAGAATCTATCTATTTCTGCCTTAAAAATATCAATTGACAGTGCCTCCACAGCATTCTATGGCAAAGAATTCCACAGATTCATCACCCTCTGACTAAAGAAATTCATTCTCATCGTCTTCCTAAAGTAACGTCCTTTAATTCTGAGGCTATGACCTCCAGGCCTAGACTCTCCCACTAGCAGTTGAGTGGATGAGTGGTTGAGTGAATAACAAGTGGTTCACGACTGATATTGGCGCTAGAGAGTCAACATGATATGTAATTTATACAAATAATTTAGATGAAGGCACGGTTGGTTATGATGTACAGTCTCTGTTGTACATATTTACATCCTTCCTGTGTGATGGAAGCAATGTGATGGAAACAATTTAAAGATGAACTAGACCAACATTTGGAAAGATGGGTTGCTTTATGAAAAGGATACCAACGCTTCTCTATATAGTCTTCCGACGCTTTCCTCGCCGGTAATTTTAAAATGATTGTCCAGCATTGGAACATTATTTTGATTCTCTATTGTAAACAGGGATGCACACAATTGTTGCGATACTAATCCATTATCACCACCATATCTGGACTAATTGGGAAATTTCCCCAGAGTCACCAAATCTCAAATTTAATAAATAATGCATTCTGTCTGTAGTTCGGCTTTGGGTAGCTACAATTTTGTTAAACGCCGTTCACTATCTAATCACAACAAATATATTTACCAAAGGTACACAAAAAAGCTGGAGAAACTCAGCGGGTTCAGTCTGAAGAAGGGTTTCGGCCCGAAACGTTGCCTATTTCCTTCGCTCCATAGATGCTGCTGCACCCGCTGAGTTTCTTCAGCTTTTTTGTGTATCTTCGATTTTCCAGCATCTGCAGTTCCTTCTTAAACACAAATATATTTACCACCTCATTTACTGTCATGCTGTAGCATTAACTTTGTAAATGATGGCGGCTGCAAATTATTTATTTAGTATCTTATCAATACCCTCTGCCCCTGAGTAGAGGTAGGGCTTTTAGACCCTAAGTTCTCAGTTGCTCCTTGAATACAATTTTATTATGTTACGTATATAAAATAAATGTGGATTTCCTTTACACTATTCCCTGACCTATTTAAATATTCTCTCTGACCCCGTTATTGTCACCTTCTAGATTTTTATGCTCTTTGTATTCATCTATACCTTCTACAGAAGCAGGCATTTCATGTTTATGATAACGTTCTCTTCAAATGTAATCCCTTTCCGTTTTTGTCATCACAAGAGCTTCAAAATATACCAAATAACCTCTTTGAAAATGTGATGTCGTTCAATTAATGTTGTAGCTCATTTTTGTTTTATTCCAAGATTTCCTGGTAAGATCCCTGCACTAAAGTGAATGTGCAGTATATAAGATGCAATATGCTGGAAATGCTTGTATGACCAGGTAGATTCACAAACAGAGTAGAATGCTGGACGTCATTAATAGTGGCATGTGTTAAAAGATAATGAACTTATGACTGGCCAGCCGAACTAAAAGATCACTATGGTCTGTTTTTGGCACGATTCTGTATTTACTGACCCGTTTGGGCTCGGACCCGAAATGTCGCCTGTCCATATCCTCCAGTGATGCTGCCTGACGCGCTGAGTAACTCCAGCACTTTGTGTTATTCAAGTTTCCATCATCTACTTTATGTCTCCGATTCACCAAAGGTGATGTCAAGAGTGGGATGTTAATACTATGAGTGCCGAGGCTGTGAAACCTGGAGAAATATTTGTTTCAAGGAATCAAACTACATATTGTTAAATATTTTGTCTGAGTGGATGCGGAATTGACTGCTTGCAGAAATGGAGTAATCAGCATGATTTTTAACACAGGGTTGGGGAAAACCTCTCCATGCGGAACGTGATTTCTGTTAATTCAATCTTTCTAAGGGAATGGATAGATTAAAAGTGCATTGCATTTTGTCTAAAGTATTCAAAAGGTTTGAATTTTGGCTTTCTGGTGGCACTGGAATGGGGGCCGAATCCGCGGCCAAATTTATGCTGCTCACTTTGTCACTGTTCTTGGCCCATATTTACAGACTTAAATGTGCCTCAATAAACCTTACATTGATTTGCCTTGCAAGTCTTCACAGCATGCGAAACTTCAAAATATCCACCAGGTGGCACTCATTTCCTAATCTATTTGTAATACTAAAATTCTTCGTCTTGTTTGTGGCTGTGGCTGTGTGTGTGTGTGTGTGTGTGTGTGTGTGTGTGTGTGTGTGTGTGTGTGTGTGTGTGTGTGTGTGTGTGTGTGTGTGTGTGGTGTGTGTGTGTGTGTGTGTGTGTGTGTGTGGTGTGTGTGTGTGTGTGTGTGGTGTGTGTGGTGTGTGTGTGTGTGTGTGTGTGTGTGTGTGTGTGGTGTGTGTGTGGTGTGTGTGTGTGTGTGTGTGTGTGTGTGTGTGTGTGTGTGTGTGTGTGTGTGTGTGTGGTGTGTGTGTGGTGTGTGTGTTTGTGTGTGTGTGTGTGTGTGTGTGTGTGTGTGTGTGTGTGTGTGTGGTGTGTGTGTCTGTGTGTGTGTGTCTGTGTGTGTGGTGTGTGTGTGTGTGTGTGTGTGTGTGTGTGTGTGTGTGTGTGTGTGTGTGTGTGTGTGTGTGTGTGTGTGTGTGTGTGTGTGTGTGTGGGGATCAGGTTAATTTTCCTATTTTCTTCCAAACACTGGGCCACAACCTTCCCATTTTCACACATTCTACTCACATTTTTCCCGTCGAGGCGATAAACATCTTCTCTTCGCATTCCCACCTATATTTCCGAACTTTTTAATAATTTAAAGTTTTAAAAACAGCCCGAAAACTCACCCATTTCGGAAAAAACCCCGAGTAATGTCACAATGCACCCGCAAGGCAGGACGGGACACTCGGGGAGGGAGGGGCACGCCAGTGCTCACGTGGTCACTTTGCCATTTGAGACCAATTTTGCAAACATCTGACAGGTCAGTCTGAAGATTTCAATGCCTACAAATGAAACAGCAATGCAAATTCTAACACTAGATGTGTAATCTGTCATTTGGCTGCAATTATTAAGTGAATGGATAGTTTTTCACTAATCCACTCTGGTTGAATTGTAAGAATTCTAATATTGAAATCAACAAATTATGATCTTTTCAAGATATTCGGATTTCAGAGGAAGTTAATCAGTTAAAGGAGGCTGACAAACATTTGAGTTCTGAACTGCAACAACTAAAAGGTAAAGACTAGAATCAATAATGAAAATTATTGCCATGTTCTGCCAGGTCCTTCTTATTCCGCCTGTCCCGCCCGCCTGCAACTGGTCCAAAATGCCGCAGCGAGACTCCTGACGGGCACCCGAAAAAGGGACCACATCACCCCGATCCTGGCCTCTCTCCACTGGCTCCCTGTGCGGTTCCGTATAAACTTCAAGATCATCCTCCATGTCTACAAAGCCCTCAATGGGCTTGCCCCCACCTACATAAAAAGTCTTCTCACCCACCACTCCACCTGCAGGCCCCTCAGATCGGCCGACTTGGGGTTGCTGAATATCCCACGGTCAAGGCATAAGCTCAGGGGCGACCATGCCTTTGCGGTTGCAGCCCCTAGGCTGTGGAACAGCATCCCCTTTCCCATCAGAACTGCCCCCTCTATCGACTCTTTTAAGTCAAGACTAAACACTTATCTATACTCCCAAGCCTTTCCTGACGTCCTCTGAGTGAGGGCTACATGTATATATGTATGTAGTTTGTTTTGTTGTGCTATTCTTATAACAAATGTAAAGCACTTTGGCCAACAAGAGTTGTTTTTTAAATGTGCTATATAAATAAATGTGACTTGACTTGACTTGACTATTCCAATGGTTCTCTGCCATCTCACCATCTACCCCTAACCCCACACATACCCATACTCTGAAACAGAGGACCTTCCTTCTTGTATTGATCTTGTGTCGACAAAGACTTGCATTTTTGCTAAGTAATTATAGGATTTGAATCACACTCCGCTGTTGAACTTTTTCTAATGAGTAGGTGAAGGTATCATGAGCATTTGACGGCACTGGGCCTCTACTGGCTGGAGTTTAGAAGGATGAGGGGGAACCTCAATGAAACGTACAGAATAGTGAAAGGCTTGGATAGAGTGGATGTGGAAATGATGTTTCCATGAGTGGGAGAGTCTAGGACTAGAGGTCGTAGCCTCAGAATTAAAAGACATTCTTTTAGGAAAGATACGAGGAGGAATTTCTTTGGTGGTGAATATGTGGAATCTTTACCACAGAAGTCTGTGGCAGCCAAGTCAGTAGATATATTTAAGGCAGAGATTGATAGATTCTTGTGTGTCAGAGGTTATGGGGAGAAGGCGGGAGAATGGGGTTAGGAGGGAGAGATAGATCAGCCATGATTGAATGGCACAGTAGACTTGATGAACCAAATGGCCTAATTCTGCTCCTATCAATAAGATCTTATAATCTTATCATTCGGCTGCCACAGGGAATATGCCTTTAAGAACTGATGTCCTTTTCTGAATGCAAACCATTGGTAGTTGAGAAATAGGTGAGGCCCAGCTGGAATTTGCATGGACCCCCTTTCAGTGATTGCTTCAGGGTGTAAACCACTAAATCATAGGCTCCGATTGCATTTTTACCATTTTTTTTAAAGACCTAAATATACCATGCTGTTAAATCCATCTGGGTTTTAGTGGCCAAAAATGATTGCATTGTAGGGCAACGGTGCTCCACATTTATTTTTCAACTACTTTTATTATTGTTAAACCGTCAAAGGTGATGTGAAGTAACCATGTTGATTAATAGACACAAAAAGCCGGAATAACTCAGCAGGACAGGCAGCATCTCATACAGCAGAGGACAGACTTTGCTCTAGGTTCCCAGCATAACAAAACACAATCTAAACAGAAGACTTATTAAAATTTACCTTCATTCACTCAGCAAACTATTTAGCTTTTGAAATAACTTTACAATCCATTTTGTGTTTAGATTTACAGCTCGGTGATCATATTAACCAAATGCAAACTCTTATGGATGCCCTAAACATGTCAACTCTCTCTGAGCTACAAAACCTTAAAGAAGAAGGTATGTAATTCCTCCTTAATGAAATCACTTGCAGCAAAGCGTTTCATTGAAATTTGGTGTGAAAAGGCAACAGGGGAAGAATTTACACACGTAACATTTGAGAGTAAATTTGAATTGGAATTAAACATTGAGAGGGATGTGGTAACAAAGGCCGTGAAATTCCACACGCAAATATTTCAAGGCACCTCTCAAGGAGTTTACAACCATCAAAGAGGGAGAAAATGTTGGGAAACAAAGAGGATTAGAGTACAGGTAGTAAAAAGTTGAAGAAGAATTGTTGGAACACAAAGATCTTAGAGGCTTCCAGAGATTGTCAAAAAAAGACTGCAAAAGTAGGACATTAGTGCAGTGCAAAACACAATTTGAAAATAACTCTATGTTAGTGAAAATGGTGGCCCATAGTGTTCCATTATTGCAGTAGGATCAGAGTTGTGCGGGTCAGTTCAAGAATCTGACCAGGCCAATCAGAATACTTTCTGCAATGCATCCGTAGAAGTTTGTTAGACTATTCAGTGACATGCCAAATCTCTTTAAACATCTAAGAAAGTAGATATGCTGGCATGTCTTCTTCATAATAATATCTATGTGCTGGGCCCAGGACAGGTTATCCGAGATGGCGATGCCCATGACTTTGAAGCTGCTACCTCTCTCCACAAATGAAAACTGGTATGTGGCCTCCCAGCTTCCGCTTTCTGAAGTGGGCAGGGGTTAAGCAACATAAAAGGATTACAATTTTCAGAATGGAGCAGTGTTGAATGGGGAACAAAATGTAGAAATGGATTTATGGCACATGATTTCCATGAGAATACAGACGGTAACGTTTCAGTAGAGCTCAAGTTCATGTGAAAGATAAAGTGCCGGAAGAACAACGAGTCGGGCAGCATTTGTAGAGGGAATGGAAAGAGGACATTTCAGATCAGGATCCCTTTCCAGAATCAAGTTTATGTTGGAGATGGAAGATGAGAGGCCAAACAAGTTCAGTCACACCCAGAGATGAGCTAGAGATCCTTTCCTAGCAATATTATAAAGTAGGATTTATAGTAATGGTCCAGTCATACAATCAAAACCTGATCATTTTACACTGGAGAGCCAAAGGGTAAATTGCTGGGGTATATCTGTCCTCACGGCAGATTCCATCCAATTGGCCAACAGTGTCCATTTTGTGATTTTTCTTTACTGTCCAGGTTTCCATATCTCAGAGAGCCTAAACGTGATGACTGTGTCTCTAAATAATGTTAATTCTTCACTTCTATCCAAATTTCAAAGAATGGAAAAAAAAGGTAGGAGATTCAATATTTTATGAAATAATTTAAGAAAAAAATTCAAACTGCTTAAAAAATTATTCCGATGGCACAACTGTGACAATGAAATGAATCTATGTTTTTTTTTTCGCATATACACATGAAGAAAAACACCCATATTTTATATTGGAAGGAATGCATATAATCATGCATCTGCCAGAAAAATGATCATTGGAAAGCTCTGATGCACAGTAATTCTGGCAGATACATTAATAATAATATATTAATTAATAAACTTTATTATGGACTCGAGGTCCAGACAAGGGGCAACATTACATAAAAATGCATTGCATATTCAAAAATATCATAAAGTACATATAAAATCTTAGTATATCACTTATAAAAGCAGTATAAATTATATATTAAAAAAAAACACAATACATGAATTAAAAATCCAGATTAAAAGAATGATCAATGTCCTACAGCGAGACAACGATACCAGTGTCTCCACAGCTGGGATTCGTAGCATGTAGTGCTAACCCTTATGTTTGACAAAGCCACAATAATTACATTTTTATAGTCATTTATCCTGCAAATGAATTTATACATATGATTTCTTAGGATCGCTTCTAAAGTACTGACTCCTGCAGTCACAAACATGTTACTAGCACTACACCATCTAGGTATCCTTAGCAGTGTTCTCATGGCATCGTTATATGACACCTTTAGTCTCTGCAAACTTGTCTTTCCATAGTTCGACCACAGGTGCGCAGTGTAGAGTGGTGTGCAGTATGCTCTAACTAGCGACATCTTCACCACATCTGCACACGCACCAAATTTACGTAAGAGAATATTTGCCTGTACATACAGCATGCGTCATTGCTTATAAATATCCTCATCATCTGTCATTTGTTCTGTAATAAAATGCCTTAGATATTTTACCTTATTACAGACACTAAGATTATTGTCAGCCAATTTAAAATCAGGAAATTTTAGACATTTCCTCTTTGGTTCTACAGATCATAACAGCACTCTTACTGGCATTATATTTAATATCATGTTCCACACCATACACAGAACATATAGTAAGGAGCTGCTGGAGACCAGCACTAGATGGACTAAAGACCACAAGATCATCTGCATACATAATATGGGTCACTAAAATATTGCCAATCATGCACCCAGTATTACAGGCTTTCAATTGTTTGGACAGATCATTAATATATCGATTAAAAAATAAAAATGTAAATTGCTTTTGTAATTGCATTATGTCCTTCAACTCCCATTTACATTTTATTAGTATTAAATTAACTGTTTAAAATAAACATTGAACAATAACAAAAGCACAATAATTTATTTGTAATTGGGTAGAAACTTCCTGAGATTTGAAGAGATGTGGGACACACCTCTGACACAAATGCATCTGTTTTATACTTTAATTTCAAGATGAACTATACCACCCTAAACTAGAATTGACACAGTGCTTGCCAATTGTAATCATAGCACGTTGTGGTCAGAACAAATAATATCAGAACATGGCGATCCTAAGGAACAGCAGATGCTGTAATCTTGAGCCAAATGTAAAGTACTGGAGGATTTCAGTGGATCAGGCAGCATTTTTGGAGGAAATGGACAACGAGGAAGGGTCGCAACCTGAAACAACCCAAAATGTGATCTATGTCCCTCTTTTCCTGACACATGGATATGCCAGGAATAGAGGGATATGGATCACGTGATGGAATAGAATCTTAGTTTAACCTGCTAAAGGGATGGACAATGTGTGTGAAGGGGCCTGTTTCTGTGCTGTACTATTTTATTTCATTCTATTCATAATAAAACATTATTTAGCAATTGTAGAAATACAACACATGCAACCTGGTTTCATTATAAATGTTAACATAATATGATGATAAGCTACAAATAATATTCAAAGCTCTCATATTTAAAAAGAATGTAATATAATTTTATAGAAAAATCATGCATTAGAACACTTAACTAGATATCAGGGAGTTTTAGGAGATCATACCCAAGTGAATCAGAATCAAAATGCAATAAAAAGGAACTGCAGATACAGGTTTATACTAAACATAGACACAAAATTATGGAGGAACGCAGCAGGTCAGGCAACATCTCCGGGGGAAATGGGTAGTTGACATTTCAGGTCGGGAGCCTTCCTCAGACCGATTGTAGGGAATGCATGAGCCTCAAGTGCACACTTACACTTACATGAGTGCAGAAGGAAGTCTTCCTCCAGCACATTGTGGCAAGCAGCAAGCCCAGACGTTACATTGAACCATTATTTTTTTTTAAGTAAGAATTTCTAGTCCAGCACATTCCCAAGGGTAGAAGTTCCTAGGAAAGCAGCTCTCAGGGAACCAAAGAAGCATTATGCCATAAAACATTTCGGTACTGGAGATAGAGGAAGCCGATCCAGTACTAATACCCCAATAGAGATTGTTGTAAATACATGGGAGGAGAAAAAAAATAAGTTTTGGATGAAGAACTGCTGAGTGGAATTAATTGGATAACTGTAACAAACTGACTCCAACACCATCTCTTCATTTGATTCTAAGTTTACCTGTGACTGAAGCTGTACCAGGCATTTATTTTTTTTAAACGTACCTTTTTCAGCGGTAACAGTTCTGGACAACATTCAAACGGTGCAAGATTCCCTCTCACGGGTCGGATTGAATGTGCAGACTCTGAAGGAAGCCGGTGAGAGAAAAAAACATTTACATTATAATAAAATAACGAGATGTGGCAAATATTTAACATTGACTGTTCTGAATGTGATCTCTAATTCTATCATAAATAGCTCATCATTCAGCCTGAAAGTTGTTACACAGATCTGTGCTTGTATTTGAAGGGCACAATTAGCCCTACTGACTCATGGCGACCCAGGTTTGATTCTGATCTCTGATATTGCCTGAAGAGATTTGCATCTATTCCCCCAGTTTGTGGACTTTATCTGGGTGTTCTGGTTTCATCCCACCTGCCAAAGATGTGCTTGCTGGTTCGACAATTTCCCGCAGTATAGGTGTGTGGGAGGAGGAGTGGATTGGGAGATGGAGAGTTGATGGGGATTTGAGGGGGAAAAATTAGGTTACTGTTGAATTAAAGTATACAGATATTTGATAATCATGGTGGGCTGAAGGGCCTGTTGCCTTGCTGTGTGAGGTATTAGTTTATCCAGCACACAAACAGGCCTTATGGCCCATCAAGTCTGCACTCCATCAACAACTTACACTAACCACCTTACATTAATTTCATTTTTATTTTCCCCACATTCCCCATCCTCCCTCAAAAACTACAATTCACCTCCACATTAGGAGCAATTTACTGTGGCCAATTAACCTACCAACCCAAACAATTGTGGGATATGGGAGAAAACCAGAGCACCAAGAGGAGACCATTGTTGTCATAGTGCAAACCCCACACTGACAGTACCTGAGGTCAGAATTGAACCTGGGTCTCTGGCTCTGCAAGGGTGGGTCTACAAGCTGTGTAACTGTGCTACCCAATAGCGCTAGGACAGTTTAGTGGAGGAGATTTTGCATCTTGCCAACAATATACTCAACAGGGTTAGATCAATTCAATTGCAAATCAGATATTTTTGTACCAGGCATCTAACCTTGGCATATTACTGTTGATGGATAGGTCCAATTCTCACCAATTCTTCTGGGAGTACTGTACCAGAGAGGTGGTCCTTGAATGCTCACTTTGATATAGAATGTGGCTTGGCATTCAAAGGTGACAGTATGAGTAACATTGACCCCTCAAGAAGTGAAAATGTGTTCTTCAAGTTGAATCTGTGATGATTGTGAGTACCTAGCTGCCATTCCATCAGCAATTAAAAAGCTGTGCCTCCTTGTTTAAAAGTAGGTGAGGAAAGCATTAAAATGTCATTTAAACTACATTACGTGCCTGTTATATGATACTAGACTAAGTGGGACCCGTTGGGTCCCAGGTTCACACGGGGTGGGCTGGTTCCCAATGCAATATTCCACCTCTCCACCAATTCCACGGGGGGGGGGGGGTGGAGGGGGGGGGGGGGCTTCTGGAGCACTAGCATGTGTGTTGTGGGTCAAGTCAAGTCAAGCACAATGAGTGCAGGGCCAACAATCCATTTCATGTCAAGTCAATCCATATCAAGTCAAGTCAAATCAAGTCAAGCACAGGGCAGGTGAGGTCAAGCAAAGCAAAGGCAAAGCAAAAGCAAAAGCACAGGGCAGGCGGGGCCAGCCATCAATACAATCTATTTGCTTTCATTTCAGTTGAGCTCAAGCAAAGCAAAGGCAAAGCAAAAGCAAAAGCAAAAGCACAGTGCCGGTGGGGCGAGCCAACAATACAATCCATTTGCTTTCATTTCAGTTGAGCTCAAGCAAATCAAAGGCAAAGCAAAAGCAAAAGCACAGGGCATGCCAAACAACTCATTTCATTTCATTAAGTGTTAACAAATCATTTATTGCAAGCACATTAAGGGTTAATAAATCACCATTCATTGCAACCACATTGTTGGCTAAAAAATCATTTATTGCAAGCACATTAAGGGTTAACAAATGATCATTCACTGCAATCACATTACTGGCTAACAAATCATTTATTGCAAGCACATTAAGGGTTAACAAATCATCATTCATGCCAAGCACATTACTGGCTAACAAATCATTTATTGCAAGCACATTAAGGATTAACCACACAAAATGCATAACCACATAAACACATAACCACATCAAGCACATAAAGGGTAGACTCACAGTTCAGTAGACTCGCAGTTCAGTAGACTCACAGTTCAGTAGACTCACAGTTCAGTAGACTCACAGTTCAGTAGACTCACAGCAGAATCACAGTTGTGGCCTCTCCCTCGCGATCTTCCAGAGTGACTGAATCACATCCCGGCATTCGAGGATGTATATAGTCCTGCCCCCCCCCCCCCCCCCCCCCCCCCCACCCCCCCCCCCACCCCCCTCCCCCCACCCCCCCCCCCCCCACCCCCCCCACCCCCCCAGAAGGAGCGTTACCTTCATCATGGTGATTGACAGGCGAGAGGACCAATCAGCTGTTCTCAAGATTTTTTAAACATTCATAACTTTTTTTTTAATCAATTGGAAAAATCCTTGGGGCTGCCACAGCGGAGGAGCACTGTGAGTAAGCTGGCCAAAAATCTTAGTGATATAGTGTAGCATTTTTTTTCTAAAATCAATACACAGCACAGACAGGAAGTGGTCAAGATGAGACTTTTAGTTATATAGATAATTTCACCTCAAGCTGATAAACTCCCCACACAGTCTCAATGCTTTTACATTCTGCACTACTAGTGTATATCACATTTGTACCAGAGCACACTGCTAGCAGATTCTATTTGCATCACAGGCAACATTTCGTGGATGACAGAATTCTATTTCTTCTAAACTTTGTTACAGTGTCCATTCTTTTTATTTGGGACAACAGTCAAGGAACTCAGGCATGGCAGCCCTGCTGTGAACCAGTTGGAGTCCATTCAAAAGGGGAATAATGAGAAATTGCTTTCAGCATTCGACCACTGGCACTAACATCTGTGGTGATGAAGTGCTTTGAGAGGCTGACCATGGCGCAAATCAACTCATACCTCGACAGAAACCTGGACCCACTGCAGATCGCTTACCGCCACAACAGATCAACAGTGGATGCGATCTCACTGGCTCTGCACTCCTCTCTGAACCACTTGGACAACAAAAACTCATACTTCAGACTGTTATTCATTGACTACAGCTCAGCATTTAAGACCATCATCCCCTCCAAGCTGGTTACCAAGCTCTCAGATCTGGGTCTCTGCACATCTGCAATTGGATCCTCGACTTTCTCATTCACAGACCACAGTCTGTCCATATTAGTGGAAATGTGTCATCCTCGATAATAATCAGCACGGGAGCACCTCAAGGCTGCATGCTCAGCCTCCTGCTGTACTCACTCTATACTCATGACTGCGTAGCCAGGCATAGTGCGAACTCCATCATCAAGTTCGCCAATTACACCACTGTTGTGGGACGAATCACTGATGGGGACGAGTCAAAGTATAGAAGTGAGATCGACCGATTGACCAAATGTTGCCAGTACAATAACCTGTCTCTCAACACCAGCAAAACCAAGGAACTGATTGTGGACTTCAGAATGGGTAGGCTGGGGACGCACAGTCCCATTTATATCAATGGGTCGATGGTGGAAAGGACTTCAAATTCCTGGGCGTGCATATTTCCAAAGATCTCTCCTGGTCCCAGAACAATGACGCAATCATAAAGAAAGCACATCAGCGCCTCTACTTCCTGAAAAGACTACGGAGAGTCGGTATGTCAAGGAGGACTATCTCAAACTTTTACAGGTGCACAGTAGAGAGCATGCTGAACAGTTGCATCGTGGCTTGGTTCGGCAACTTGAGCGTCCAGGAGCGGAAAAGTCTGCAAAAAGTTGTAAACACTGCCCAGTCCATCATCGGCTCTGACCTCCCTACCATCGAGAGGACCTATCGCAGTCGCTGCTTCAAAAAGGATGCCAGCATCATTAAGGACCCACACCATCCTGGCCACACACTCATCTCTCCACTGCCTTCAGGTAGAAGGTAAAGGAGCCTGAAATCTGCAACATCCAGGTTCAGGAACAGCTTCTTCCCCACAGCCATCAGACCATTAAACACAACTTCAAACAAACTCTGAACTATAACAAGTGTTTAAGAAGGAACTGCAGATGCTGGAAAATCAAAGGTACAAAAAAAAGCTGGAGAAACTCAGCGGGTGCAGCAGCATCTATGGAGTGAAGGAAATAGGCAACGTTTCGGGCCGAAACGCTTCTTCCGAAACGTTGCCCATTTCCTTCGCTCCATAGATGCTGCTGCACCCGCTGAGTTTCTCCAGCTTTTTTGTGTACCTTCTGAACTATAACAGCTTATTGTACTTTATCTGTTTATTTATGTGTGTGTATATATATATATATATATATATATATATATATATATATATATATATATATATATATTCTATGGTATATGGACACACTCATTTGATCTGTATTTATGTCTACAATATTCTGTTGTGCTGCAGCAAGCAAGAATTGCATTGTCCTATCTGGGACTATCTTAATCACTCCCATGAACAATGAATGGAGATTACTGCTGTCACTGTGTTACGTCCTGTGCCACAAAACAGAATCGCTCTCTCCACTATGTAAAAAATGATCAACTTCTTTGCACTAATTTGGGCTCGTTTATGCAGCCAATTAAAGTGTTGTCAAATATTTGTGTTTTCTCTTCCAGACAAGCAGTTTTCTCAAGTCCAAGAACAGAACTCAAATTCCATACAGTTATTCAAGGATTCCGTTTCTTTGCAACTCCAACAAGTGATGTCACTTGGTAAGAAAGATAATTAATCAGTAAAGCTATTTGGGGAAGACAGTTAACATTTAACTTTCTCATGCAGAAAAGTATTTCAACTATTTAAGAATAAAATATGCAATATACAAGTGCAAGCAGTCCCTGGGTTACATAAGCATTCTGTTCCTGAGAACTATCCACAAACCATAATTCTGTAATTACCTGTAATTCAGAAACATTACTTTTTTACAACTAACCACATCATATCACTCTACCTACATCTGCTCTAATTAATTCATTTAATTGAATAATTGCCACAACGTTAACCATAATCAACCTACATTTACTGCATATGGATATTAATGAATACCATGAAATATGTTATTATTCTTATTACCAGCTTAAAGTGTTTTAAAAATATGTAGTAGAATGTGTGTGAAATGTTGAATTTTTATGTCAGATCCTTCACAATTCAATGTGAATGCAAGTTAATAATGATTAAATATTACTGCTGATCAATGTTGTATTTTAGAAATAAATAATTTTGTATCTTCAAATATTTAGTAAGGGATATAGATATTGCTTTGTTGAAAATAAAATATCATGTAAGTATTAAAAATAAGTAATTAGTTAACTTGCTGCTGAACAGTCGAGGTATTAAGTGACTGAGATTTATTATGTATCTCGTTACATTGTTGTTCCTCTTTTTGCATTTTTCAGGATTGACATATACTTAAATAAACAGACTATACCAGAGCTTTGTGCACATAGCCCTTGAAGCATTTCTGCTCTTGAAGTAGAAGCCATGTAACTTGATAATACAAAAGATTAGGCTAGAGATAAGGTTGCAGATAAGCACTTCTACCTAATCCATCTGATGGAATTTTGATATTACCCTCTAAATGAAGTTGCCTTCTATAGAACCCATAAATAATGTGCACATTTATTTTTTGGGTGGGGATATTATATGAAGTTCTCTATTGAAAGGCAAACTGAAAAACAATAATAAATTATTCCAAGCTAAAATGATTTTTGCATGTACAACTTTTTCTAAAAGTACTTTGCAATTAATGAATAGAAACAAAGTGTAGGTCACATTCAATTTCCATTTGCATGAAATGGAAGAATAGTCAATATGCTCTAACATGTCTGGCATGAATGAAAACATAAAATCAGTTGCAGTTGTTCATATTGTTCATCGTGTTTCATTTCAGATTTTTAGAGATGTTACTTTAAAGTCCAAAAAGAGGAAATCTGCTCCACCGTGATACTTCCATTCAAGAATCTATTAACTTAAATGTTGCCTGAGAAATAGCTTGTTAGAATTTATTTTAAAAATAATTGAAAGACAAGTTTCAATTGTGTTTGGCAAACATTTATGGCCTGAACATTGCTCCATGCAAATCATTCGGCTTTAAATTAGCATCCAGGATTTCCTTCATGTTCTTCGTGAAAATTGCATTAAATTTCAATTGTGAAATTCATATGATAATGCCGTCTGGGTTCACTTTTGTAATGCCAAGCTTGATATTCCCTATTATGTGACGCTGCCTTGGGACAGCAGAAAAACATAATCAAAGGCCTTTCCCACCTCGGTCATTCCTTCTTCTCCCCACTCCCGTCAGGGAGAAAATATCAAAGGTTGACAACGCACACCACCAAACTCAGGAACAGCTTCGTCCCCTCTGTTATCAGGCAGGTCCTTCCATAAACTAGGGTACTGTTCAAATTCACCTTCACCCCATTGAGCACATTGGATTTTATGTCTGGATACTTGATGCTGCCATTAAATGCTGAGAACTATATTCTGCACTCTGTATCTTTCCCTTTGCTCTACCTATTGTACCTACCTTGGATTTATTGTATCTATGTATAGTGTTATCTGACTTTATTGAATAGCATGCAAAACAAAGCTTTTCACTGCTCCTCAGTACACGGGCGAATAATAAACTTGAACCTAAACCTAAAAGGTCTTGAACTTGTTACAATACCACAGCTCTGAGAGGAAGAGAAACACTATCCTTTTATTGCTACTGAATGAATGAATGGATGAGGCAGGGGTTGGGAGTGTATTCTGAGGAGTTAAAGGAATGGACAGGCTGGTAAAGAATAGTGCAAGCAGGAAGCATGTTTTTTTGCACGTGGTAGGAGGGCGTGGAAACCACCCAGGCCTTCTGCGAGGTACTCACGACAGGAAGATTTCTAAGTGCGATCTCCCAATGCTTGTATTTACACTACAGACAAATGCATCTGCTACTCTGCTTGCAGTCAAGACATGCATAAGATTATATTTGGAATCATAGAAGATCTTAGTGCGGTTAGAAAGCTGGCCATTTAAGTTGCATTGTCTCAGAGGAAACAGGGTCAGTTAAGATTATTCTGTATGCAAATAAGAATTGTTGATTAACTGTCAAAAGGCTTGGTCAGATGAATTTTGAGTGTAGGAATAAAATGTTTAGAGAATGAGAATCCTGCTGAAAAAATAGGAAATTAATTTCTGAGGCACCCAGAATGTATGTGAATTTGCTCTACTCTGTACTATACCTGATTTTGTCTTCCCCAACAAAGCCATTTTTTTTCCACAAATGCCTAGCCAACTTCCTTTTCAAAAGAACAATTACTTTAAAATGTCTGCACCTTATCAAACATGTAATTGTGCATTTGTGTTTAAATGCATTTAGTGGCAAATTTATCTGGCAAGATAGAGAAGCTGGAAGAACTGAACTCAACCCTGATGTCAATGTTGGAGCCCAAGGGTAAGATAACAGCATTCATTTACTTTATCGAAATTAGGCTCGAATGAAGTTCAGTGAAGGTTTTCCAGTTCTTCAGTCAGCCCTGTAAGTGACTCCAACCCAATATGGTTGACTCTTAACTCCCATTTAAACCAGAGGCATACAAAGATGAACAAACAATGTCCACCTCCCTTGTACAAATGGATAAAAACAAAATATCTTCCTTCTTGGCAGTATTCCCATTGCCAAGCTTGGATCTGACTCCAGAGAAGGTTCAACAGACTGATTCCTGGGATGTCAGGACTTTCATATGAAGAAAGACTGGATAGACTCAGCTTGTACTCGCTAGAATTTAGAAGATTGAGGGGGAATCTTATAGAAACTTACAAAATCCTTAAGGGGTTGGACAGGCTAGATGCAGGAAGATTGTTCCCGATGTTGGGGAAGTCCAAGACAAGGGGTCACAGTTTAAGGATAAAGGGGAGATCCTTTAGGACCGAGACGAGAAAAACATTTTTCACACAGAGAGTGGTGAATCTCTGGAATTCTCTGCCACAGAGGGTTGTTGAGGCCAGTTCATTGGCTATATTTAAGAGGGAGTTAGATGTGGCCCTTGTGGCTAAAGGGATCAGGGGTTATGGAAAGAAGGCAGGTACAGGATACTGAGTTGGATGATCAGCCATGATCTTATTGAATGGCGGTGCAGGCTCGAAGGGCCGAATGGCCTACTCCTGCACCTATTTTCTATGTTTCTATGTTTCCAGACACTTGAGCACAAAATTCCAGGCTGATATTCCACACCAATGTCCATCACGGCCCAACCACCTATAGGGCCTGAAGAAGGGTTTCGGCCCAAAACTTTGCCTATTTTCTTCGCTCCATAGATGCTGCTGCACCCGCTGAGTTTCTCCAGCTTTTTTGTGTACCTTCGATTTTCCAGTATCTGCAGTTCCTTCTTAAACTCCTATAGGACCTCCTTATTTGGAATGATCTGACTTTGGAAATCAAGGTACAGCCACGAGCATGAGTGACTTTCAACTGACAGTAACTTCTGAGCGAACCTTCTTTGGCTGTTCCTCTAAATGCTCTATTGAAATTTCGGCTGTAAAATGGCAGGGCCTACTAATTAAAGATCAGTCTGCATACCACAGAAGGAGTTTTGAAAAAATGCTTTTTTGGACAATTTCAGACTTTAGACTAAACTTTAGACATTAGAGATGCAGCACGGAAACAGGCCCTTCGGCCCACCGAGTCCGCGCTGATCAGTGATCACCCCGTACACAACACTATCATACGCACTAGAGACAATTTACAATATTACCGAACTCAATTAACCTACAAGCCTGTATGTCTTTGAGTGTGGAGCAACCAGAAAAAACCCACGTGGTCACAGGGAGAACATACAAACTCCATACAGAGAGCAGCCATGGTCAGCATTGAACCCAGCTCTGCCACTGTGCCACCCAACATAGTACATTTGGTTCTGGTTTACAATGGAAGAGATGATGGAAGAATTATATCCACATCATTAACAAAAACTATGTAGTACATTTATTCATGGAATTGCAGTATGCGTGAAATACATGCATGTATTCAATGTTAATGGAAAAAACAATTAGATTATTGATATGGTCAATATTAATGGTATTCATTTATCTTGGCTATCTCTCAGCTATGAACTCACTGATTCCTTTTTCCAGAAGTCTTCGAGCATAGCTTTCCAAACTGGAGATGTCCTGCCTTTGGATGAGCTAGTGGTTTCGAGGTCACTTTTGACAGATACCTGGAAATGCCATTTTAAATGCATACCTTAATGGATACATCCCACAGAAGAGATGCCCCAGTTTCTAATTATGCATATCGCTTCAGATGAAAAATACAATAGGGAGGGAAAGTTGTGGAAATAAAATTGCACATGAAGTAATAGCCCTGTCCAACGGTGCGAGTTCATTCCAAGAGCTCTCCCGAGTTTAAAAAAAATCAAACTCGTGGTAAGCACGGAGAATTACGTAGCGGGTACGTCGGAGCTCGGGGACGTCTCTTAGCGTGAACGGCAGGTACTCGGGAAGACTCGCTGAAGGCAGGTAAGCATGCGAAGACTCGTGAAGATTTTCAACATGATGAAAAATGTCCACGAGAACCCCGAGTACCGATGAGTGGCCATTTACCGTAAATCTCCGAATTCGAATCAGTGCAAACTCGGGAGAACTCTTGGAATAAATCGTACCATGGGACAGGGGTTTTAAGGACATATTTAAAGAAAGTGAAAATGTTGTAAGCTACTTGAAAATCAATGGACTATAAAGTACACTTTAGTATATAAAATCATGAGAGAATAGATTGGGTAGATGCACACTCTTGCCCAGAGTAGGTCAATCGAGGACCAGAGGACATTGTTTCAAGGTGTGAATGAGAAAAGATTTAATAGGAATCTGAGGAGTAACTTTTTCACACAAAGGTTGTGGGTATATGGAACAAACTGCCAGAGGAGGAGGTAGTTGAGGATGGGAATATCCCAACGTTTCAGAAACAGTTAACAGGTACATGGAAAGGACAGGTTTGGAGGGATATGGACCAAACGCAGGCAGGTGGGACTAGTGTAGCTGGGATATGTTGGCTGGTGTGGGCAGGTTGGGCCGAAGAATCTATTTCCACGCTGTATCACCCTATGACACTGAATAGTGATATTAAGAGATTGTGTTCAGGTACACAAGCCTGAATTCATCTGTATTCTATGTTTTATTGATGCGTCCAAGGCATTTGATAGAATTAATCATGAGCAATTGTTTGTAAAATTGCTAGATAGAGGTGCCCCTAATTCTTAGTGAGAATTTTAGTGTTTTGGTATGCCCATCAAACGTTTCAGGTTAAATGGGACAATGTTGTATCTGCTCCATTCTGTGTAGTAACGGAGTGCGGCAAGGAGGAATTTTGTCTCCTATTTTATTTAATGTTTATATGGATGAATTGTCAAATCAGTTAAATAGGTTAAAAACAGGCTGTCTTGTGGGCAACACTATTGTTAATCATCTTATGTATGCAGACGACCTGTTTCCTGCTCTGTCCGATATAGTGCTGGGCTGCAGCAGATGCTGAAGGTGTGCTCTCAGTATGGCCTTGATTATGACATAAAGTATAACGCTAAGAAAAGCCGCATAATGATAATTAGAAGCGCTGAGGACAGGAATCAACTTTTCCGACCTTTTATTTGTCAGACAGTCCTCTTGCTGTGTGTGAGGAAATTAAATACCTAGGTCATGTCATATCCGATGACTGGACGGATGACAAGAACTTACCGACAGCTCTGTAAAATTTATCTTCAGCTAACATGCTTATAAGGAAGTTTTCTATGTGCTCTAACTCTGTGAAGTGTTCCTGTTCAGAACCTACATCACACCGTTATATACTGCTCAATTGTGGTCTAATTATAAGAAAAAGAGTATGCAGAGGCTCAGGTAGCATACAATGTTGCAATGAGGTTGCTACTTCGTGTCCCTAGTGGCAATAGTGCCAGGCACTGTTTGTGTCCAGCTAGAGTGCCAACCTGTGAGGCACTCTTAAGACAGCTGATGTTTAGTTTTATGTGTCGCCTGGACAATTCAGAGAACCACATAATGAAGCCCTAGTCAGCCCTCTGAAAAGCTGCTATAGAGTCACTTCTAGGCTAAGCGGCATTGGTGCAATAGCTTGTATATCTTATAGGCTAATATGCAATTTTTAATGTATTTTTGTATCTCCTTATACTGTTTGATGTGTTATATGGACCTGTGTCTGAATAAAGCTTTAATATAACACATGTAATGGTCGGTTTTATAGACAGGAATCACTGCCCAGACATTTTATGTTATACGGTGACAAGTGCTATCTTTTTTCATTGATCGCGGACACCTTTCCAAATGCAAAGAGAGAATGCCAATTAACACAATCATACCTCATGGTGATTCACAACGAGGCAGAACAGGTATGAAATTTATTTAGCTTTATGCTATTTTCTATACAATGTGACAAAACGTCTGTGCAAATGTTCACATATTTCACCTAAGTAGTTCACCTAATAGTTTGAATGTGATCTTGGAAAATATTTGCAGGCATTCTAATTTTTTGATGGTGTAATTACCTTATTTATTCTCTTTCTTCAGTTATTAAGAAATAAGAAAGGTGAATAAATATCTTGAGTATCCAAATGTAATTATTAAGTCATAAAACATGCTCAGTGGGTCAGGCAGCATGCCTGCAGAACATAGATAGGCGACATTTCAAGTTGGGACATTTCCTGATTGTAGTAGTGGGGAGAAACCTGGATGAGAGGTGGGTGCAGGCTAAATTCTGATAAGTGATAGGTGGATGCAGGTGAGGGGAGATTCAAGAAATATTAATAATCCGCTGTATAATAAATATGGCAGTTATCTTTATTCCCTTATTTGCATCATATTAATCTGTCGATTCATCTTCTTGGAGCTTCCGATTCATTATCCCCATTATAAGATCTCTTGCAATACTTGCTTCCTCCAAAGGTAATATTACAGTTACCTTACAAGTTGCAACAAACCCCACATAGACTCTAAAAGTAGCTTTCAACAACGTCACAAAATGCAGATAACTGGTATGTACCCATACACTGAAAGACTCTCACTCATGAAAAAATGAGTGATCATGGAACCAAGATCAATGGAAGAGGTCTTGTCTTTGAGTTAACTACCATGTTTATTTAAGCAGCAAAAGCAGGGAACCAAGTTAGGAAAGTGGACTTTGAGAGAAAGAGAGAAAATAATACACTAGGTACAATGACATTTCTGAGATCCCCTTAAGCTCGTGTTGAAACAATCATCTCTCTTGCATTATTAAAAGAAGCACAGAAAATCTTCTTATATTTGTGTTGCTGTGATTGTTATTTAATTGAATGGTTAGGTCAATGGAAATCTCTTTCGAGCATGGTGTATAATGAGCAGCTAATGCTAAGCCAAGACATTCCTAACACTTGTTTATTGTCATTTATTATCAGTTATTGTTTCATAATTGTAACTATAATAATGTACTTGCACCACAGAAATTCATTGCGGATCGATTAGGTTCCAACCTTACTGGATTGGGCTCACTGACTCAGTCAAAGAAGGTGACTGGCGCTGGGAAGATGGTACAAGTTACTCAAGCACACCGAAGTAAGGAAAACACATTGTGTCAACAACAGAACATTGTGCTTTTCATAGGGTTATGGGTTTCTGGATGGAAAATTGGTGGCGTTCTACGAGTAAATTCAACCATGTGCTGTCTTCCTTATTCATTTTAATCATGGGCTAGTGAGGCCATAGGTGGAAAGCCTTTATTTTGTTGGCAGAGATCAAGTTTTTTGTAAGCATTTGAAAGTTACTTTAGGCAATGGCCATGCCAATTATTTTCCACTGTGCTTGGTATATGCCTCCACCAACTTGATTCCCTGCTGAACAGATTGAATCTGTATTCTTTGGGGTTTGGAAAAATGAGAGGTGATCCTATTCATAAATATAAGATTCGAAGCAGCTATGACAGGATAGATGTCAAGCTGTTTTCATGAGGGGAGTGTCTCAATCAAGTGGACATAGTTTGAGCTAAAGGGCTGGCCATGTAAACATGAGATGGGTAGAAATGTTATCTCAAATAGGACGGTGAATCTACACCAGGAATTCTCTACGCCAGAGACCGTTTATAGTGGAGATAGGTAAAGTTTAAAATATCCGATGAATTAGGACTACGGGGATCTGACACTGAGGAGTTGAAGCTTGTCAGTCGCTGAGTTGAGGTCTGTAATAGATCAACAGTAATATATTGAATAGCAAGATAGCATTGGGAGGCAAGTGGCCTAGTCCTTGTGTTCTTTTGCGGCACAACTAGTTTTGGAGCACAGAAAATTATCAGTTTAATGCTTCACCGACTCAATAGTTGATACAACTAAACAACTTGCTTGATAATACCAGTTGTAGACCTGGATTTACGAAAGGAAAGACCGAAGTTTCTTCTTCTAAAGA